>NC_089205.1:15636226-16236226 GCF_963930695.1 Labrus bergylta | reverse complement strand
AAAGACATACAATAGAATTTAATGCGTGTGTTGTCAACAACGTCAGTCTTTTGTTTTGCATTTCCTGAGGGCCGGGCGTATGAGCCAGAGTTTGAGCCACTTCCTTTAGCCGCAGCAGCATCGGCTGCAGATCCTCCTGATGATCCTCGGATATCTCTGTGCTGCTCAGCGGCTGGGTCAGTGGGAGCAGTAACTGAAGGATAGACCCCATTTCTTGCTTTATCTGTGTAGAACAAGAGAAGAGGATGATATATGTTAGTTATGACCTTGAGCTTTACAGTGTCAGTTTAGCTGAGAAGTGTTGAGTTACTCTAAATTGTACAATTGGTAAAGCTTGGAGGCTGCAACAGTATATCTGACCTATATTACAAGAGTTAATGTTTCAACTGTTTAAAAGGAAAGTTACCTAGGCTATTATCAACAAACAATGGGTAATAAAAACTAATAAACTTCTCACATCTTTCATGTTCTGTTCATTTATTTTTCTTTCCACCTGATCATTACTGTTAAATATTTACACACTGGGAGGGGCCAGCATGACCTCATCTCTTTATTTAACTTCCTTTGAGTCGGTCATATCACATGATGATACTGATCTCATATAATAATGACTCAGAGAAAAATTTAATGGCCTATAACATATTTCCCAACAAGAGGATCGCAGATGATTTGCTGTCTTAGGAATTCTAAAGCTTTTAGCTAGCAACTTTTGTTGACTATACAGGGTCATTCTCAAATGTCATATCTTTTTTATGTTAAATACTTTGAAACCACTGCTGATTTTGTGATAAGTTTTCAGATTAAAACATGGACCAAAATCCTAGAAACAAGGAAACTCAACATTGTGGCTATGGCAAACAGGAAACGTAGCGATGACTCATGAGAACAGTTATATATCACACTTTCCTGCCTGACCAAAACAATAATAGAAGAAACCAGAAGAGAGGGGGATCAGACAGTAGTCAGTTTTCCTGCTCTCGCAGAAATGTCATTTGATGTCTTCTTTAACAAGTGTTCTTTTGTGTGTCTTTGTGATGTCTTTATTCTGGAAATCAGAACCTTCACACCTTCTCCTCTTAAAGCGTGTTTTTGCATCAAACACAAGTCACAGTGTCTTGACAAACCTATGTTCTGTCTGCGCGGCTATCATTGTAACAACAGTTATATGTTTCAATTGCTACTGCTTTGATTTATAGCCCCCATACAGGCTATGTGTGGTCCAAATAATCCTTTTTTTTTTCCTTACTTCTGGGCACTGATTTACTTTCATTATGTACAATTCATCTGAAGAACTCCCAGTTTCTGTGTTAAAAAAATGTTTTCATGCTCTGTCATTGAATGCTAAGAGTGTTTCACATGGATTT
Organism: Labrus bergylta; assembly: GCF_963930695.1. Taxonomy (NCBI): domain Eukaryota; kingdom Metazoa; phylum Chordata; class Actinopteri; order Labriformes; family Labridae; genus Labrus; species Labrus bergylta. The sequence goes on along the minus strand of NC_089205.1, from coordinate 16,234,862 downwards.
ATCATCTCTCACCATCAGAAAATGTATATGTTTATGATATATGTTATATATATATATATATATATATTATAACCTCTCAAAAGTCAATTGAGAAAAAGTTTTTGGTTCGAATAACAATACAGAAATGTTGGTTTAATCTTAAATGTTATGTCACTTGATGTTAAGTGTTGTGATATCATCCACCTTTGTCTTATCACTTAATAAAGAAGCACGAAAGTACAAAGAGCACTCTTTTTAACATGAAGAGACTCACTTTGGACAAGCTAAAAGTACAAAATAGACAATGAGACATTTGCTTTTTCTCACATATTCTATATCTTTGTCAAAACCACCATTTCCCACGATGCAACTCAGGCCTCATCAGCGCAAAATAACATTCCTGTGTTTTGCCTAATTTAGCCTTAAACTGCTAGCCCCCAGCAGAGACAAGAAGCAGGCTGGAAAGTTCCTGCAGGTCTACTTATTTCTAACTCCCAATTTTGTCTCTCCATTTTCTGATATGTACTCCGACCAATGATAGCTATCAGATTTTTCTCTTATTCTCTCTTAGTGATTGAAGAAGAAGTATTCTGACTGTAATCATCTCTTCTGCTGATTCTTTGATACCTCTTCTTTGCTGACTCCAAGCGATGCAGTCTCCAGGCTGCTCTCCAGCTCAGACAGCAACGACGCATCTCCTTGGCTCCTGGCTTCCTGCAGGGACACTTCCTCCTGAAGCTCTTCCACCTGTGCCTGCAGCTGCTGTGAATGACCCTTAGCTGCCTCCACTTTCTGCCACGCCTCGGCTAGCTGAAAAACACGAGGAGGTGCAGACACATACTTGAACACGGACATAAACAAAGAGATTAAACCTGAATGCACTGATATGCCTCTGAAGTTACCAACATGTACAACAAGTGACAGAGATAAAAGTTAAACACAAATATGATTCTCATATGAACAGAGGAAGATGTGATTACACAAAATTATTTTAACCAACGACCACCTTTGTTTGTTTTTTAAAAGCTGTCATGTAAGAGAAATCCTGACTTGCCAGATTCCAACCTGCAGCCCAACATGAAACCAAAAGAACACAAGAGGAATCCAGATTTTCGGGTCAAAGTTACAATGACGGGGATGAGGTGATTGTTTACAAATTCTTTCCACAATCCCGCCGAAACCCAGACTGCCAGGCAGGGTGCACAAAATCCCTTTGTTATTGAGCCTCTCATTCATACACCAACTGAGCTGTTTTGTGTTGCCTTGTCTGCCATAGTGTGTGTGTGTGTGTGTGTGTGTGTGTGTGTGTGTGTGTGTGTGTGTGTGTGTGTGTGTGTGTGTGTGTGTGTGTGTACCTGCTGGCTGTGCTGCTGGTTCAGTTGGTCGTGCAAAGCCAGGCGTGTGTGTAAAGAGGCCAAACTGGCCCTCAGCTCATTGTTTTCTCGACACACAGACTCCAAACGCTCCTCTAGCACCTGCTCCTTCTGGGTGAGGCGCAGCACCTGTAGACACACACACACACACACACACAGATCTTTCACATGAATGAAAATAGATTTAATCTCTGACACACTCTAACTAGTCCCTACCAATGTTAAGTGAGTGTTAGAAGAGGTTTGGGATATGTTTTCAGGTTTTCTTTGACTTTAAGAAATGACACAAGTACAGCACTTTTTTTTTTTAAACAGTGTGATTTTCTTTTGTCTCTATTCTGAAATCAGTCCAAATGTATTGACTTTGTGTTACTAAGGAGACATTTCCCCTCTACATCAAATGAGTAGCCAAACAAGAATTTGACCTACATTAACAGGCGTTTTTAGTGCTCGAAGGGAAAAGCCAGACAAAGCCTGAATGTGTAGAATGATGAAAATATATGATGCAAATGTCCTATTATGATTCTCTTGTGATTATCGAAGGAAGTTCTTTGAAGTTTGGACTCAGTTTCAAGTATTTTAAAAATATGAAGTATTTTAATTAAAATATTTTTTAATGATCATTTTTGTTCAAATTCTAAACAGAAAAAGTTTTTTTTTCTTGTGATTATCGAAGGAAGTTCTTTGAAGTTTGGACTCAGTTTCAAGTATTTTAAAAATATGAAGTATTTTAATTAAAATATTTTTTAATGATCATTTTTGTTCAAATTCTAAACAGAAAAAGATTTTTTTTTTCTTGAAAAGGATTTTCACTCTTTGTAGCATTTTGGACATATTTTCTTTCTGTTTACTTTCTGCATGTGCTCCACAAACTGTTTTATGTTTGTTTTTCTTTTTTTTATAAAAAATATTAACTTAAAAAGCTCAAATGAAAAAAAAAACTCTGAGCCAAAACCTTCCTCAGTACAGGGCAGGCTGAGTAATATGAGCCAGAAGCTGTCAACGCTTTTAACCAGAGATAATCACAACCGACAGGCTGGTGCAGTGTTTACTGGTCATCCTGTTCATTTGAGAACATGATGCCCTCGACCAGCCTTTTAGCATTTACATTCAAAGTAAGCTTAGGCTTGGCTTCACATAATACATAAGGTTTGCAGTGGTTAGTTACCTGCTCCCTCATGGCACTGATCAGCTCCTCATCCTGCAGCTTGTTGTGGCTTCCTTTTTGTTGGAACTCCTGTTTTAGAGTCTGCAGCTCACTGGACATGGCTCTCTCCACCTCTATCGCCTGCTGACACAAGAATACACCAGAGAGAAAAAGCATGAGATTTGATTGTTGTTTGGGACAACAGAAAAGACACAGCACAAGGCTTTTTAATTTGTAGGATAATCCTCCCTGTGAATGAGCAGAATGTTGACAGGGAGACATCTAAAGACTCAGACAAACTTTAAACTATGACCAAGAAAAGTGGAAGCATACGTTTGTTTATGTCTTCTTGAACCACCTGAGGCATGAGCTTTGACAGATTGAAGGCCACAATCTTGAATCTAAAAATAATATATAGAAGGAGATAAGATCCTGTGAATAGGTTTTTATGTTATTTGCCTCAAAGGAAGGGATTATTTAACTTAAAGAAAACATATGTTTGGGATGGTTTCTGCCTAAGGCCAAGAATCCCAAGACAAATAGATGTTTTCATTACTGCATATGGAGGTACTTCTTATGGTTTCAATATGTTCCCCAGCAGGGATCAAATCCTAGGGGGTCACAAGATGATCATAGGGATATGAAGGAAATTTTTTTCTTTTCTACAACAGCTCTCACATCTTTTGTTGAGTATAGATATTGTAACCTATTTGGTTATTAAAAATCCTTGCAATAAAACTACACGTGTGGAGATAAAGTTATTTTTGACCTGCTCACTATCATGTCCTCATATATGGATTTAAAGGAGCCTTTTGAACTTTGTGAACACCAGTAGCGCTGAGGAGCAGTGTTTTCTTTCAAATATGTACTTGTTTTGTTTATGTCACAAACATGGCTCATTGAAAGTCAACAGCAGTATTATGTCAATAAACATTCAAATGTGCTAGTTGGGTAAAAAAAAAAACTGATTAAAACAATGTAGGAGTCAAAATACAAACATGAAAGATGTTTTCACAATATTGTATGAGAAAGAGAAAGAAAATGCATTTATCATGTCAGTCAGGTAACACGTATACATACTTAGCATTTTGGTGAGAAAGTCTGATGGTCAACAAAACTTTTTATTTTTTAAAGATTTTGTTGTGGGGCTTTTTAATGGAGAGACGGAGGGGAATGACAAGCGGGAAAGGAAACAATGGTTGGACTTGAACCTGGGCCGCCTGATTCAATGACAACAGCCTCTGTACAAACTAACCACTCCGCTAAAGACATTTTGTAAACAGCATGGAAACAACTTTACTTTAAGAAATTAGTCATTTACAAAACATATTTTATCATATATATTTATGCTAATAAATGTATTATGTATTTTCTATATATATATAGAAAATACATAATACGTATAATTCACTTTCCCAAAACTTCTCTCTCAAACTTTGACCATTAAAGAAAAGGAATTTTTGGGGATGTTTTTTGTAGCGTGGCTGTGCAGTGAACACCCCCAACCTGTCGCCCTCCAAATGCCCCCCTCAGAACCCCCACCTGCCTGATCAGAGTCCCTCAGCTCCCCTTACTCAGCAGTTTGGCGGACCCCTGTCACGTCCCATTACCGCCACACAATACAAGATGAAAGAGCGGACTCTTAGGCAGATGGAGCAGAGGGCATCTTGGACCGCTCTGTGACATCATCATGCCCTTAGACATCAATGTGTGCGGAGGGTAAACACGGACATCATGAGGGTGAAGCCGAGGGGACAGAGGATGCGAGGCCTGAGTGAGGGATAAAATTAGTGTAAATGTGTGTTTGTGACGAGAGTTAAACAGGCACTGATGGAGAAAAACAAAACAAGAGGAGAAATGAGGGGAGAGGGGCTTAAAGTTGAACATTTGTGAGTCTTCATTAACGCTGTCTCATGTCATCGACATGGGCCCCCTTCCACAATGGAGGCAGCGACCCACTGAGAATCCCCAAAACATGAGTGGAAGGACGACGCTCCATTTGGTAGAGACACAAAGATGATATCCCCCGGATCCCCTCACACAGGCCCCTCACCGAGCCAAACACTGAGGAATCTAACAGCTGACTACCCACGCTACAGCCAATCCCCTCGGGGAGCGTGCAGAAAAGATGTCTTTCCCCCGGGATGATGGGATGTTTGGGCAATATCAAAGGGGAAAATGAAAGATTTATATCTCTGCCATCTCTTTATTGTCTTTCCCTTTTGTCTGTGAGCTGCCTGATGCTTGTAGAGAGGGCAGAGGTCACGGAGGCTCGCCTCAATTCAGGCATCTCATTTTACAATAACGGAAATCTACTGTGAGTGATTCGCCACAGCCGGCCAATAAAACACTGTGATACACTGCCTGGGAGGCCAGAGATCCTGTTACACTGGGAGGTAGAGCAGGGGGTGAAAAGGTAACGTGTTAGCATTATGTGTAACACACACCTGTCAATCAGACACCAAAAGAACCACATTGAACTAAAAAATAATAGTCACAACACTTACGCAGATGACTTACTGAAAATGCTAAGCCAATATTTGTTTGCAAAAAAGACTTGCATGACAATAAATGTTTCTTGTTTCATGCTTCTAAATGTTAAGATACAATTGGATTACTCAAACAAGCTATAGCCAAATAAAAAGTGAAAAAAAAACAAAACACTTTTTGTAAACTGAAGAAACTGTGATATTTGGATTCAATGTTGACTGAAGCAAATACAACATTTATCTACAAACTTGTAAAACGACTAATTGTTATACTTTATTTAACTTGACACATGTCCAAACAAATGTCCTGCACATGCTTTTAATCTGTTAAATGACTCTGCCCAAAATACAAACATTTCCAGCTTATCAAACAAAATCATACTCCTTTTCTAGTCTGGCATTTCTCATCCAGTAGATGTGTTCATATCCTGATGTTAATTCACCGATAATTTGAAGGCTTGGAACATTTTCTTGCACAAGTATTCAAAACTAAGCCAGGAAAATGTGTGAATGTTATTTTCACTCCTTCAGTGTAAATACCTGCGATAGCCTCCAGTTTCCTCAGAACCAGACTGCACCTATTTTCTTGTTAATCAATTACTGAGCTGAAATTTTGAAAAGTGGACAAAGAGATCCATCCGACTCATTTATTTTTCCCACACCGTGTCTCAGTTTCTGGAATGAAGACATGATCAGAAGAAAAACACTCTGACATCACTCGTCACTCTCTGCTATTTTAACCTCAACAAAACTGTCCAAACAGTCGCTGCTGCTGAACCATGTGACCATCTGGCAAACATCGACGCTGTTTTCATACAGCCGCTTCCTTAAATGTATCAGGAGGAAGGGTCACGGAGAATCTTTCCTCATGCATCGGAGCTTTCCTTTGTTGTTTCTGGTAAACATGAGGATCTTATTCTATCTTAACTTTCGTAGTTAAGCCAATGTCCTCCTCTAGATTCCTGTCAGGCTCTACATCAACACAATTATATTGTATTGGAAAGCTGCCAGAGCTTCATTATGTAGACTCAGAGGCAAAGACACACTGAATTTATTTTGAGTGTGTTTCAAATATAAAACTACACCAAAAACTTTACTGAAGCCGCTGATCTCACACATTTTGTAAATCAATCACCGGTCTATATTAACTGGTTCCTTTATTGACCTTTGGTCCCAAATGTGAATATTTTCTTAGTCTTAGGTTATAGCAAAGTCATTTTCTTTTTCTTTTCTTTTTTTTACTGTTGGTTTAGAAAAGTTTTTGACATTTTAAGAATGTGACTCTCAGACCTTTAGACCTTAATTGTAACTATTTTCAGCCTTTTTACGCAGCAAAAGTTAACCTCTTTATTCTAATATAAAATCAAATGGTTCGTTGTCTGAGTAGAGAGCCAGATTGAGCCAGAGTGAGACCAAAGTCACCTGTTTCATTCAAAACTGTGATAGCTCATGTACAAAGAAACACAACTCACCCGAAGCAGACAGCTGTGCAACTGAGGCACCAGAAGACTCGTCACACATGGAGCGTCTTCACACTCTCTTTCTTCATTCACACATTCGCTATCCTTTGCTTTTTTTACCACCACACAGAGTCCAGAGTTGCCTGCATGCTTCCTGTACTCTGCAGCCAGATAAAACGTTTTCTTCACTTCCCTCTCCTTGAACAGCCCAAACTTAGACACAACTTTTTTTTTTTTTTTTTTTTTTTTTAAACTTAATTGACTTTTTCCTGAACTTCTAGCCTGCCTGTCTGCTTTCCTCTGAAATTTCGGAGGGGGGTAAAGACGTTCCTAGTTCCTTATTCTGCGGACCTTGACTTATGGGAGGAGAGAGTATTCTGTTTGTTAGGATTCATTTTGAACTTTGCCAGCCCGAGTTTGCTGCTCATTAAAAGCTGCTCCACCATGTCTGTGTTTAACATAACCCTTTAATGTTTACCAAAATACTCCTGACTCTCTCAGGCTGGAAAAGTCCTCAAGGTTGTCCAGCTGTGTGAACCAATCAGTTCCTCCATGCTTACTGATTAGAGGCTGTAAAGTATGTCATCGGCTTGATTTTCCTCTCAGTGTTCAGTGTTTCCTTCATATAAAACGCTGACAATCATATATATACGACCTGAGACGTCTCATAAATTGTTTGACTCAATTGTTTGCTGCCAGGTTTTTTTTTGTCCATTACGTCATACAAATAGCTAAGCACAGTTAACCTCAAGTTACTTATTAAACCCTATATTAGATTATAATATTCTCATGTAGGGCAGCGGAAAGTGACATTTCTCCGATCAATTTGTCTCCCCTTTTTGTTAATTAATAGATTAATATTTTGGTTAAAGGAAAAAATAATAGAGTTTACTTCAGCCCAAGGAGAAACCTTTAGTTATTTTGCATTGTTACACAAACAATGAAATACTTTAAGATTTTCAGTTTACAGTGATTTAAAAAAAGAGAATTGGAAAATCTTCATCATACAGTAAATCACAGTCACAAACAGATCTATTCTATGCTTTCCTCCCTTTGTCCTGGACCTGACATCAGGTCATAACATTAACTCTCACTCCCCATCTCATTTACAAATTGTTTTCCTTCTGCTTCATGCTGGCACGGATCATTTGCCTGTTGCTACCAACATACTGATACTTTGATTTAAGATCTTCTGTCTGACCAGAGCCACATCTGCTGCTCCAGTTAAAATGAAAAATGTCTCTTTGAAATCAAAATGTGTATAAATCTGCCCTTGGTGCTTGCCTTGCTCCGACTCTATAAATAGTCTGAGAGTTTGGCCTTGCTGTGTGGAGCAGACTTGATTGAGATACACTGATACACAAAGCTTAGCAGAGAACATTGAGTTTCAGTGTGTGGATCTTGTTTCAGTCCATCTTATCTGGTTTAGCCAGAAGACCTGCGCGCTTTGGATGCACAGTATCTCAGGTGTTTGTTTCACGGGGGTTCAGTTACCTTTTCGTAAAGCCTAAAGGGGTTTCTTCGATAACATGATGCAGATATTGACGCGCGGTACTCACCGTGCGGAGCTGCTCCCTTAGCCGCTGCGTCTCCTCGCTGTGCTCCTGCCCGGCGCGGCTCTTGTCCCTCTCGGCCTCACCGAGGGCCTGAGTGAGCCGCTCCACCTTGGCACTGAGCTCCCTCACATCCCGCTCCAGTTCCCCCACCTGGATCTCCCACTGGGACTGGCAACCCTCCAGCTTCAGCCGCAGCTCATGTCTGCCCTGCTCCAGCTCCTACACACACACACACACACACACACACACGGGGGTGGACAGATTGCACGTTATGTTAATTCAACAAGGACTGTGTGAATGTACACAAAGGATTTGTAATAATAATGAAAGTGGATCCAAATAAAGACAGACACTTGTTGCAAAGAGAAGGCATTAGAATGATCAAATGCACCTGCACACCGTATTCAGAGCCCCAAAGGATCATGGGAAATGCTATGAATCTGAAAATGTAGTCTGTTTATTTCCAATGAAATGTTTTTATAGTTCTAATAAAATATCAGCCTAACCTGTTTGAAAATGATACACTGGGACTTTTAGTGTATTAATCAAAAAGTTGATGACAGAAAATAAATTGAAGTTGTACGAATACTTTTGTGAAACCTTTACCTTGAGGCACTCCCCATCACAATGTCCTGATACTTTATTGACCAAATTATGTAAGCCCTGAGCATATTCAACCAAGAAGATTATTGTTGCATCATTATATTGCATTTATCAATTTTTCTGTTTCGTACACTCTATCAGTCTTCATGCAGATAAGTCCTCGCCAAATCTTTATTGCTCTTTGCAAAATACTTGGCACATTAACACTGTGCCTCAGGTTTGTTCTGACTGTGTGGTTTCAGCTGATATCACAACCTGATAAACATCTAACACTGAACAGATCAAAGAGACTCTGCTCTGACATTCACCTTGAAAGAGACCAAGAACATTATTTTTGGTGTGATATGCCCCACACTGCTGTTCTGTTGGATGTACATATTGTTTTGTAGATATTGATCAACACCAAGTCATTTCATAAGCTTACAACATGTGCAGCGCTCTCCTTGTGTAACATGTAAGCGGCTTGGTGGTTTCTCTCACAGCCTGTGAACATACCTATTATGTTTCTTAAGCTAGACATGCTTTGAAGTCACTGAAAAAAAACACAAAAGAAGAGAGTACAATAGGAGCACAAACATTAATAATAGCGGAAATTTGACCAGCACCAACTATTTCAAACTTTTAGTAGGCCTACTTTAATGTGAGGTCTTTTACAGATGAATTCTAATTGGATGTTTATGATTTAGTATTGTATTTGATTATTTAAATCCTTCCTTTGTAGGTTTTTTTTACATAATTGTGTCCCATTGTTCTCTAATAACAAAGATGAAATTTTGCTTTTTGACAGAAATTGCCACATGGGTGTATTTTCCATAGGCTATAAAAACATAAGAAGCCTTTCTGGAAAAGAAAATGACAACTCGGTATGTTAGCTGCTATTCCAAAATAAATGAGTTTATTTTCTGTTCTATTCTTTAAGATTAACTTTGCTCCCAAAGTAGATAGAGAGTCTTATCGCCTACCACTTATGGGGATTAAACATATACATAGAACAAACTAATGCCTTAGCCTATTTGACTGTATTGGACTATTCGTGGGTCTGAAAGGAAACTAGGCTACTTTTACTTTCCAATCGTCCGTTTCAAACATTTCCAGCAAGCGCGTCGTTCAGACTTCTCCAAACCACACGCTGTTACTTTTGTCGTCTAATTTACCTAAGTTCATTTTTAGACGCCGTAGGATAAATACAGAAGATTCTTCTCACCTCCAGCTTGTCAGCGTAGTGATCATGAAGTTTTTCGCCCTGCTCTTTTAATTTACGGTTTTCCAGGAGCAATGCGTTTCCCAGCTGGGCTGCCAAAATAACCTCTTCCTCCTTTTGTTTCAGAGCAGCCAGGAGTTCGTTGGGGTCTTGATAATCTGTTATTTCCTCCGCTCCGTAGTGGAAGTAGAAATCCTCCTCCAGATCCAGGCTCTTGGACTTAAAGCTCCATTCATCCAGTCGATCCATAACGGAGGTTTGTATTAAAATGTAAACGCTGAATCCTTGGATGAAAAAAAAAAAAAATGTTTTAAGGCAAATCCACAAAAAACATCAGTGTGTGGGCAACTTGTCCATCCATTACACCTGCACCGTGTTCCTGCTCTCTCTCTCTCTCTCTCTCTCTCTCTCTCTCTCTCTGTGTGTGTGTTTAAGTGACGCTGAAGGTTTGAGCTCCACTCTCTGAGTACGAGCTGCTCCGGCTGTCACCAACAGATGACTGTCTCTATGCAGGTGGGAGTGTCTTTAAATCACCTGAGCAACTGTTACCATCCCACCGTAAACAACCCCACACACTCACCTGTCTCACTAAGGCTCCCTGTTTATCATGGAAAACTTCCACGAAGCACAGAAACACCTGTCAAATGTGAATAAATGCAATGATTATCACTTTAGTCAAGAAATTAAGCTGGTTGTCATGGCCTTGTTCTACATCAGATGACTACCAAGAATAAGATAATAATGTAAGGTTTTATTCAACCATTTTACAAACCTGTAAAATAATTAATATAAAACAACCTGTAAAGAAATCAATTGAAAATTCAGCTTTTCATATAATTTCAACTATCTATATGCCTCTCCCTGTAATTTGTAAGTTTGGCATCTCTCTCTTTATTTGTTGTGTAGGCCTATATTTGAAATAACAAACCTAATTCACAATGCATTTCATTCTCCATATGTGTTCATTGACCATTTCTCTGTTTAATGTATTTTATCAGCCCTACACCATCAAAACATCACTTATTGTCTCGCATCTTTTTTTCTTCAACTTTAATTTCACTGCAGTAAAATAGAATACATTTTTTTAATTTTGGTGTTCATTTTGATATCTCCAACCTAATTTTACATCTTCATTTTACTGTGACTTATTATTTTGTGTCCTTTTTTTTGCTCTCTGGCCGTATCTAAAACCAAAACGTGTTTTGTTACCACCTGATATTAATGTTTGGTAATGTAATGATGAGAGGGTGAGAGTCACTGTTTCAAGACAATACTTGATTATTTGTTTTGCTTTTATAATTCTTTTTTAAAGACATTTTGGATTTTGCAGTGCATATTAGACCAAAATGTTTTTAAAGTCCAGAAATTAAGGAGGAAATGTTTTTTATGCCAACTCTATATGCAGAGGAACAGTCTCTACTACTTGCAGCTGATCAATCTCTTAATCATCTGTCCATCCAATAAATGTTCCAACAGGTCCTGATCAGGGCGGTGCAACAGAGGGGAGGCATTGTCTGGCAGCTTGCCAGAGGTTAAAGGTCAGCCTTCGCAGGGTTTGACGGAGCCGGGTCGGCAGTGTCGGGGGAATAAAAGACGCAGCATCCTGACGCGTGGTGAGGTTTTGTTGTCGGGGGCAGGCACAGCTTCTGTACATGGCAGCAGGCATCAAGCAAGCTGAGTTGTACACACCCACTGTCTTCATTGTTTCTGTTCATTTTGTATGCCGCTAATAGAGAGGCTTGTGCCGCAAGTGTGACCAATAACACCTGTCATCCACAACAACACATTCAGATGACTCTAATGAAGCTCATGTGTTCATTTAAACAGTCATGTGTAAGAGGGAGGGACAGTTGTATTAAGACTTTGGAAAGACTCACAGAAATGAAAAAAAAAAAAAAGAAACATCCCTCTGATGATTCAGACCCCTGATGTCACTCTGCATTTTATGGCAACACTTAAGTTCAAGGTTTCCTGCTGTAAGTTTAGTAAGAATTTGTGAGGAAATTGAATCAAGGCTACCCAACTAGAACCATAAAAGCCTGTTCGATGTTTTATATGAAGTGCTGAGAGCACTTGAGATCAAGAGCTGAGAGCAATGCTGTCCATGACATCGTTCTGTCTGTGTGTACCAGGAGTCCTACAATCTGAAGCAAACATCATCCAGCTGATGATGGCGTTGAGAGTGCTGAGTGAGCCAAATAATGGAGGAAAGGGCACATACTGATACAGATATTGATAATTAGAAATAAATAGTGTAGCTACGCAAAACTTGGTCAGTGACACATAATATCAGTGTTTTTAAATCACACCCCCAGTGCTCATGGTCAGCCTCTAGACTTAGACAGCTTTGACTTGATAATATGAATTGTAAAAGGTGATTGCTGGGATTACTATTTTGTCTCCCAGCAGTGTCGGAAGAAATATTCAGATACTTAACATGAATAGTTACTTGTACAAAAAGAGATTCCTCTAGTCCTGCTTTCAAACCTTATTAAGGTACAGTTTTGCAGGTATCATCTGGAACAAATGAAAAGTTAAAGTGCAAATTGGGAAGTAAATGTAGCTTTAAGTTTTCAACTATTCTTTGGATTAAATTCTGCATTAATGTACTTGTTGCATTGTACTTTTGTTGAGCTAATTCAAACTACTTTAAAAAGGGCACAGTGTTGTGGGTGTTTTAAAATTCTGCCATGCATTGTATTCTATAGGTTCTTCATATTTTTGTCTAGTCAATGCATTTAATTGTTCTTTTGAGCAATCACCAAATGTGTAAATGAGGTTTTCAGTGCATGGGATGGATATGATGGGGATAAAGGAAGGCTCTTGCAAAGTAGAACTTTGAAAAAAATGGAAATATTTCAACTTCTACTCTTCAATTTGTACTAAACACAGTACTTTAGTAGGCTGACTATACTTTAAATTAAAAAAACACACAAGTCTCAATAGCATGCTTAATTTATTCCATCCCAGAGCTCTGCTGGCTCCTAGTGGACAAAAATGTAACAACAAGATTTCTTGTATTTAGGGCTGTTTTATTTTCCCTCAAGAGTTTGGAGTAAAGAAAATGTTACTTGTATACTGCTAATGATTCATTAATTATTATTAGCACGTCTAATTGAATCATGATGTTATAAATCTGAAACTTACAACTGTCTATCAACTATAATTGAGAGGCAAATATTGTACTTTTTATTCCAATATTTAGTTGAAAACTATACTGACAATCTCACAATCAGATGAAAAAAAAAAAAGTCAACAAATCAATGATAAAATTACGTAATAAATAAAGTTGTTTTTTTTTTTTTTAGATCCATGAGAAAGATCCAAAGCTACCAAATTTGACATAAAATAGTGAACATTTTCAGAGTTGGTTTTACAGGAGAAGAGAAATGCCAGTACATACTCCGGCCAGCAGGTGGTGGCATGGGCACAAAGATAGAAAAAAGGAAGCAGACTATAAGTTGAACTTTAATAAGCGGTGTAGAGCCACAGTTTATGGGTAAAGCTGACTACAGTAACTGAACATACTCATATTATTTGTATGCCATTGCAGGAAAATGGAGAGGGGCTTAGGGATAGTTTCAGCAATTAAAGCGTTAGGGTAAGTAGCCCATCGATTAACTTCACATTTGTGTGCTGCGTAGTCAGAGAATGCCAAATTGTTTTTGAAGCAACATTTCAGGAAGCTCATGTTTGGAACAAGTCAGCTTGCTTTGATTTATTAGGTCTTGATTCTCTGTGTGCAACATTAGTATGCTTTGTGTCAATAGTCTGGCCTTTTTAGTTCATGGTGGTACTTTCACCTGCCGTCTTTGTGCTCAGGTACCCGGGTGGTTCCTGCCTCACACGGTGTGGGTGTGATGAACTTCCCTGTCCTCTGCTCACCTGGCTGGCTGCGGAGCTGAAGACTCTCTGTCCAGAGCTGCAAGGTGTGTGTGTCAGAAACCATTACCTGTTGTGTTGTATGTTGTTGTGGTTACTTTGTAGTAACTTTAGACCTCTTAAATCCTTTGAGTCATCGGTGGTGGATTTATAACTTTTAGGCCTTACTACGGTAGACTTTTAAGAATATATGGTTTTTATTGTTAATAATTTTACATTTTTGATTTTATATTACGTGTCTGTAATTTAAATTTTTTTTTTTTGTATAAATATATTAAATTAATATCTTCTCTGAGGACTAAGTGGTGATGTGGGATTTATATTTTTATAGACAATAAAAAAAATGTATGCTAAAATTTACTCTTCATAAATTCTAAAATAATTTTATATAATTATTAATGATGAAGGCTTATACATTCAGGCCTGCGAGGCAGAGGTAAGAAAAAAATAAATAATTGCTGTTTGCAAACCCATTCTCACATTTACAAAATCGTGTGCACGGGTTTGTTAAACATGTTATTTGCTTTACAAACAGCATTTTAGTATGACTTACTGATTCCAACATTTTGTTTTTTTTCTTTTAGATAAAACAATTTTAAAAGAAAAAAAAACTTAATTGTGCCCTTAGTATATAAATATACACAAAGTGGGACATTTAAAAGTTGAAAAATAAATTGTCAATGAGCTCTGGTTGACAAAATATACAGTGCATAAAGGTGCTGCCACTGCTTATATTATTTCATTAGATCTATAAAATGTTTTTATATTTCTTAAATGTTTAAATGGAAAACATTGAGTTTGCTTGTCAGTAAAATATTTTTAAAAGATTGTCTTTCCATTTTGCAGACTCAAACAGGACAGGTGGTGCTTTACTGGTGGGAGAGCTGAGAAAGTTACTGTCAGACATGTTCATTCCTCTCACTGTGCTCGACTCAGAGGTGCTCGGGCCGTCCATCCTCAACACGGTCACTGGTGAGATATAATTGAAGTGTGCTGTTTTTAGTTCAAGGTAACATATGACTGTAGCGTCATCGATTTTTGTAGATTTCCTGCCAGACTTTTTCAATGCACTGGGTCTTTTTCAATTGTTTAGAGTTCCTTATATCAGAGTTGCAAGCGGCTCGTATAATCAAGTATAAGGAATCGCATGCTGAGGAAGAGACAGCAGAAGAGGGCTCTGAAAAGGAGCAGCGAGTTGAGTTTTGCCAAGAATGTGAGGACGATGAGGTTTCTGGCAGAACAAAGGCAGAGATGCAGGCAGAATGGATATTACTGCTGCGTGCACTCGACATGGACGCCTCCTCTCCACACTCAGATGTGATGACAGAGGTGAGTTTGATACAAGAAAGAGAGCTTAGTGAGAGCTCAGAAGCACTGACAGAGTGTTTAATGTTCTTTAATGAAGGTAGAGTCCCGGCTCGCTCGTCTTCCATGTGGAGACATGACAAACCCGCTTCTCAGCACCAGCCTCAGCACAGAGCAGTGGGTATGTTGCCAGAACTGTATTTATTTTATTATACATCTGATGTTACTCTAACATGACGTGAGCTTTTCAATGTTGTTTCTTGTTTCCTTGTTTCTCAGATTCAAGTTAAAAGGATCAATGCAGTTCTGTCAGAGGACTATTGGTGTCGGCGGCAGATGATGACTAAACGTTTTCAAGTGACACTGGAATCATTTGCATGGGGAGAAAGACAAAATGTAAGCATGTTAAATCACTGCATTACTTTAAGAGAAGTCATGGAAAATATAACTTGGTTGTTGGTTTGGCTCTTTTAGTTGCGTAATGCTGTCATTGTTGATTCTGGATATAGATTACATTTAGATTATGTTAATAAAGGTACTGGAAAATCAATTGAGTGACTAAAAAACTGGATTTAACATTTAAAAGCTAGTTAAGAGTGATTACACTGTTATTGTTGCCATAAAAAAATAAGCATCGAAAGATCCACCATAACTTCCCACAATAGTATGAATACGGTAATTGACCTTGGGAAAATACACAAAAAGAGTTTCAGTAAAGAAGCAATATTGTCATCAGCTAGGCGATATAATATCGCTGCACAAAATATTGCGATACTATGCTGTATCGATTTTTCCCCCCCCACCGCTGTCAGACATTTAACTCATCACCTGAAATATCAAACTGATGTTGGGGCATGAGAAAAAACAAGACGATCGCCAAAGTCATCTTCATCCTGTTTGGGCCATAAATGTGACGTCCGTACAAAATTGAATAGCAATCCATCCCTTTGTTTTAATTATGCTCTAGATCATTTTATTTACCTCCCACCATAAAGCCACCCTGCTAGTACAGCTCAATACTCACTTCAGCTGTCGTCAAAATGAATTTCTTGCTGCAGCAGATTCTCAGAGGAATCAAAATCATCACTGGTCGTCTTGATGTCAATAAACATATCTATAAATCTGTTTTTTTTTTTTTGTTTGTTTCAGCAGTGGAGTGAAGCTCTGGCCTCAGTGCCTCCTCTTTCATCCCTGACTGGCTCCTCCAAAGTCTCTCTGTCTCTTCTGATTGCTGCTCGAGAGGATCAGTCTATCATTGAGCCGATCAAGGCTGGAAAAAGCACCTCTGTCTACAAGGTACAACCGTTTGCTGTCATCACACCTGTTATTCTGAATGAAGATGGCTGTTGCTCAGATGGTTTGGCACATGGTATTTAATTTAGCTATGGTTTCCAACAGACGTTGATGGGCAGTGTACCAGACAGAGGAGGACGCCCAGGGGAAATTGAGCCACCAATGCCGGTGTGGGAAGGTAGAAGAGCAAAAGGAAACGCAGGAGGAAGAAGAGGTGGAGGTGGACACCATCAACAACACAAATTTACAGACAAAAAGAAGAAAGGGAAAAAAGAATAACATGTCTTTTTCATTGGCTCTACTTGAATAATATTTTGCCTTTATTTAAATAGATGAGATAAAACATGCTGCAGTTGGATGCTGCGTTTGATATAATTTTATACTTACAAAAGTGCATTTACTTAAAAGGTGTACGACGAGACATTTTGTTGATTTGTAAAAAGAAAAATAATTGGTGGTTTTGCTATTTCATATATAAGTTTGCTTACTCAGGAATAAACCTTTGAATCATGGGAACATATTGTTTTGTTTGACATGCATTTATGCTTTAAACAGCCCAGCAATAAACATTTAGGTTAGGTTCCATTATGAAAGGCATTAGCTGTTTTTAGCTGCAGTTACTTGTAATGCAGGGGCAAAGAGAGGCATTTATTTTTTTCCCCTTTTGATGGATCAATGTATTGTTTATAATCGGGTACTCCTGTCCTGTAGACGGGTATTGTCAAAGTGCTGCTGGATCATGTGCACAAACAGGACACATGACATCCTTCAATATAATATTTGGAAACCCAAATTTATTTTGAATTAAATTTGACAGTGAAAAACTGCATCAATCTTAACAGCAATTGGTAAGTTTTAAACCAGGAGCCCCCCCACATTACTAGAAAAGAAAATATGGATAAGTAATAACATATATTTAGTTGTAAATAAGGTTTCTACAAGTAAAGCACTTTTTATATTTTTTGCACAATGCCCACAAACACATTATTTTTTCTTTTCTATAAAAGAAAATAGTTTTGAAGTTCAAAAACATGTTTGTAACCAAGAAAAGATGAATTTCTTTTCATTTTCAGATGGAATACTGTTGTTATTGAACAGGATGATTTAAAAAAAAAAAAAGTAAAATATAGGAAAAGGTAACAAAGTAAGTATCAGCTGTTTTTCCCATTGCATATTTGGGAAAGATTTTCTCCAGTTGTGGTTCACATATGGAACAGTGGCAGTGTCTTCCTTAAACAGGGATCTCACCGTCTTATTCCTGGTTGAAGGTCTAGATAAGAAACATATTTGTTCTACACTGGTGCTATTGAAAGTTAATGAACAAGAGGAAACAGACCCCCCCCCCATACTACAGTTAATTTAAGCACCAAAGATAGACCACCAAATTTAGAGAAAATGTAATTTTGAATTAAGTTTCAGATTTATCTTAAAGACTAGACCTCCGGAGTCAAAAGTGTTCATTATCCCAGAATTATTGATATAGCGAGTTTTGTTTTTCCAAACAAATTCATAAAGCATCTTATCAATCGACTTTAACACAGAGGAACCAACATTCAGGGCAAGAAAAGCGCATTTAAATCTGGAGATACCTTCTGTTTTGTTAATATAGTTCTTTGTCCTAAAGTCAGATCTGTCTGAAGCTATAGACTGAACCTTTTTTTATTTATCTTTTTAGCTCTTTATCAAGTTCAAGCTGCAATAAACATCTTCATTTGTGTTATTGTAATATGTTACATGGGATTTTAAAGCAATGTCAAATTAGACTGTATGTT
Source organism: Labrus bergylta (assembly GCF_963930695.1). NCBI lineage: Eukaryota > Metazoa > Chordata > Actinopteri > Labriformes > Labridae > Labrus > Labrus bergylta. The sequence goes on along the minus strand of NC_089205.1, from coordinate 16,216,802 downwards.
TACACTGAGATAAGGGTAATAGCTCACATGTCTTTTTATTTAAACTGAGACCTGATGCTGCAGTAAATGTTTGATGGCAGCTGGACTGTGGTCTGTCTCCAGTGTAGTGTCATCAGCCACCTGATTTACGGTATTCTGCCAGCAAGAGAAGGGGCTTGACTATTATTTAAAAATAAAAAAAATAAACGTGGATAGATTTTGGGCTGCAAGCAATTTTTCTTTGCATGTAGTCTGGGCTTTTAATAAATAATATCTGTTACTGATGTAAGCGCATTTTTCTTTCCGTCATACCGGAAGTTACCCGTGAGACAAATGATGTAACACGTAGAAAGTTCCGGATTAGCCAAAGGTCGACAATTTTCTAAGCGAGTGAGGCGATAGTTGTGTTTCTTTTTTTAATCAGTCTGCTAAATATACACTTTTAGATTTAAAAAAATGCCAAGAGGAAGCAGAAGCCGGACATCCAGGATGGCCCCTCCAGCCAGGTACATTTAATATTTATCAACCTTTTCTTCACAGAGTCGAGGTAAATGTGGTGCTTGTGTATCTGCTATCGCTGCAGTTACGTGAGATAGCGTGTGTTGGGTGTGTTAGGTGTGTTAGGTGTGTTAGGTCAGGGTTGTGAATTTATACTCGCAGGGAATAATTACTTTAAACAGTTTGTCTAAACATCTAAATATGTCCTTGTTGCACAGGAAAATACGTTTTCTGAAAATACTGTGAGGGACGTAATGAAGGTCACAGGGTCTAATCTGCGTCATCGCCGTCTGATTGACAACATAAACATTTTAATTATATTTAATTAACATGATCGATATGTTTACATTTTAACTGCAACTTAATAAAGACTGTCTTTTATGGTTTTGCATTAGTAAGCCACACAGACATTTCATATATGATGCTATTAGAGTTATTCTTCTTTGAAGTAATTAAATATTTCATATGTCCCAATGTAGTTTATTTATTTATTTATTTATTTATTTATTTGTTAGGGACAGTGCATATTAATGAACAGCTCTAACAATGCCAGATTATAGCAGAAGTGCTAGTTTCCATCTGTTGTCCCTTGGCAGGTAAGAGAAAGACAAATTACAAATAAAATACAAATACAAAGGCACAAGTGACACAAGACAATAAGTTTAATTATTACAATAAAGTGTCATTACACGAGTTATCCTTTTTTCATTTTTACATATTCAGCGAATCCCTCTAACTTAACGTCATATGTCATTTATACTTGGGTTAAAAAAAAAATGTAATCACCATATTATGACTCTTAAAGTCAGACTATTGTAATGTCCTATTTTGGGGGTAGGTCGATGACGTAGTGGAGCAGAGAGTCTCATAAGAGTGACCTTAAGTGACACCATGCGTCAGTTCACATACAGATCACTATGTCTTATTATAACAGTCTTATTTGCCACTGTTTCAACTCTGTGCATTGAGATGTATGTTGGTAAAGTGATTTATGTTAACACTTATAATATAAACAGCTCCAATAAAAAATGAATGAATGATTGTATTGGGGCTTCTTCTTATTTTATATTACACTGTCTTTACAGCCGGGCTCCACCACCGCCTATGGCTAGGGCTGCGCCTCCTCCCTCCTATGCCCCTGCACCAGTCCACGCTCCTCCATCCGCTGTAGGTCCTCCCGCTGCAGCACCCAGGCAGCCAGGTATGTTTGCTCAGATGGCAACTACAGCCGCTGGAGTTGCAGTTGGCTCCGCAGTTGGACACACCATTGGCCACGCCATGACTGGAGGCTTTGGTGGAGGAAGCTCTGAGCCTGCCAAGCCCGACGTCACATATCAGGTAAATAAAGGTTGGTTTAGCCGGTCATAAGACGGAGATGGCTGCAGGGGGGGATTAGTGTGTCTGAAACGTTGTAGGGAGGACTTCAGTAAACAAGTAAACAGGTGTGTGAGTGTTTGGAACTTAATGGAGGAGAAAAGGTTGATGAAACGCATACTTGCTTTATTCCATATCAAGACCAAATTTACATGCAATTCAGTTTCTGAATACAGAAATCAATACATTTTGAGAATACTTGAACAATAAGATAAAAGACTTTGCTGGAATATCTTGTTTTCTCAAGTTTTCTTACCTGTGTTGGTGTTTGCTTTTGGTCTGGTTTTTAGTAAGTGTTTTCTTTTGTATAAATATTTGCAGTCACAGAGGGAATGAAATGAAAGGATCAGTATTAAGGAAACATTAGACATTTGTTCTGATGGAAATTACATGGTGGGGAAGCATTTCTGCTACAATAAAAGTGAAAATGGTTAACAAACATACAACAGTAATGATTACAACATTTATTTTATTTTTTAATTTTGGTGATGCTGTAACATGACACGAGAAAATGTGACATTAAAGACAATGGCAAAGAGACACTTAGACATAGTACAGACATAAACAATAAATGTTACGATGATACAATGACTAATGGATGTGGATGGATTGATCTACAGTAGGAGTGGAGATTTGGGCGGATGGAATAAAAGTAAAGTAATGAATGATGCTCGAGGGAGGAATAAGTAATAATGCTGATAAATTTGGCGTTGGAAGGGGTGATGTCTGTCATTGCGTTGTCCAGTACAGTTTTGATGAGTGAAAATGCAAAGAAAATATTGAGCTAAACAAATCAGATAGAAGTATGAATAAATAAAAATATCATAATGATAGTTACAAAAGTGATAACAATAACAACAATTGTGATAATTGTAATAATAGTAGTAATAACCACATAGTTTTCATGTGTTTGTAGAAGAGGAAGGGGGAAAAAAATGAATGGCAATTGGTAAGGCAGCACCCAGCTCCCAACCCTAACCATGCATCGGCAGCAATAGACTGTAGAGTCATTTATAGGGGTGATATCTACATGTATGTGGGGTGCTGGTTTAGCTCAGTTGGTAGAGCTGGCACCTCATGCAGAGCCTACAGTTCCCGTCCCTTGAGTAATTTTCGACTTCCAATCTTGACCCTGTTTAGTGCAAGTCCTCCCCCACTCTTATTTCCCCAACTTTTCCTGTCTCTACATCAGTTCTGTCAAAGTAAGGCCACAACAGCCCTTAAATCCTTATTTATAAATATCTTCTTCTTTTTTTAACAGTGAGCCTTTATATAATGCACATAATAAAACGCTTACCCATGCCTCCTCACACTCTTTGGGTTATTTTTGATATAAATTTAAAGAAAAGGAACTTCTCATCACGTGCATAAACTTGATCTTGAAATTCCTTGTGTACAGTCGACACATGAATTATCCCTTCCTCTGCCTTGTTTGTTTTAGGAGCCATACCAGGGCCAGGCTCAGCCCATGTACCAGCAGCAGCCACAGTCCATGTACCAGCAGCCACAGTCCATGTACCAGCAGGAGGCCCCCCAGCAACAGCAGGCCTGCTCCTATGAGCTCAAACAATTTATCGATTGTGCCCAAACCCAGAGCGACTTCAAGCTCTGTGAAGGCTTCAGTGAGGTGCTTAAACAATGCAAGTTTGCTAATGGTGAGTGTGACATATTTTGTTTTAATTTCAAATTAGGGTACTTTGCATAAGTACTAAGTCATCCTGATTCATAATGCTCGTATGGTTCTGAAGTAATGTTTTACAATACCCTATGTGGCCATGGGGTGGAGTTGTCGCATTTTCAATGTTTCATAAAACCATCGTTTTTCCTCACGCTGTAGGAATTTTACAGTAACGTTAAATCAAGTGATATAATAATAATAATACAAAAGATGGAAAACATAAGTGTCCAATTAAACATTTCTTTTCTTCACAGGTATGTCATGAGAAAACCTCTGGAGAACAAGAAGCACGCACAAACTGACCTAAGCAATCATACAGGAAAAGAAAACCGAAATGACAAGAGATTAATAAACATGTTTTATCTTGACAGCTGATTATTATCAGACATCTTTGTAGTCTTTTCTCAGGATAGTGCAGCAGAGCTTGTTATTCATGTCTTATAAATAATGTTTATATATTTTGGTTGTGCATGCTTTGAGTTGATACTAGTTTTGGTTTTCATTAGTTTCCGTGCATTAATTTATGTGCTGCATTTGTAGATCAAGATAACTTGCAAAAACAACTGTTTCAACAATTGTTGATTTAAAAGTCTGTAACAAATCTTAGTTTCAAAACAATAAAGCACTTGAATCATACAATAAACTGTAAGGTGTGATGATTTATTTCCTTTTGAGACATACTTCCACTGCTGTAATCTTCAAGAAATATTTGAACATGCCGTGTCTCAACAACAGCTGCAAAGCCGAGACACCACCGAGGACGAGCACCTGTCATGTCACTCCTGCATCAGTGAAAAATGACTGGGTTGAAAGTTGCATGTGGACTAATGTCGGTGTCCCAAGCTGCTGCAGGGTGAAATTTCATGGAACTAGTTTTTGTGTGGACACGTGTTCAGAGTGTGCTAGTGTGGAGGCAACAATTTATTTTGGGCGTTTGACATTAAAGCTCACCCTTTGCAATGGCAGCAGCCCCTGGAAAGCGCCACAGCGCCGGGGTCTAAGCAGAACTCTTTGTTCGTCGTCTCTACACGGTGTGTCCAGGCTGAGATTTAATCATGGACTCCGTTCGTATCAGGCCCTGACCAGCACCAAACTAGGTGAGTGACCACGCGCTGTTTTCTTTAATGCTTTCCTGTATGTGAGCACGCGAGAAGGTCAAACAGTTAACATGTTTGGGACGATAAGCGAGATAATTAAATTATTCAAAGTCAAAACAGTAATGTTGCATAATAAAGACTGAACTCGTCTTTCACCAGGCTAATGAGGTATTTAGGCTAAAAAGTACATGTCTACTTGGAATGTTCTTGGATTGCTGAAACATGCATAAAAATATTAAATTCCTTAAACATGATTGAAGTTGCTTTCCAGTTATCAATGCAGCCCGTTTAGATGTATTTACTCAAGTAGCTACACGTTTATAACAAGCACTTTATAAATTAAAACACTAAATAGTATAACTATCTTTCTACAAATGCGGGCATTCAAAATCTGCAAAACCCCGGGTCAAGCCACCCGCCGCTTGAAAAATGATGCGCGTCTATACAATGATTTACTGCTTCATGTGCCTGTTATTAAATATGAAATGGAAAATACAATAAAGAATGTATTACAAAAATTGTAATAGTCCTCTACATTTTAAGATGGTTTTACTGTAAAGTTTTTGACAAAATAAAATTTTAATTCTGCTTAAATTGTAAAGAGACACTCTGAAAATTAAGTTTCACTTTTTATTTTTATTAAATTTTATTTAAAAAAAAAAAACTTTTAACAGGTGACACGAAACTTTCAATAGTTTCTTGTTCCTCATGTCCCTGACTAGTCCTGGGAATGTTCAGCAGATTTTACTGTGTAGTTTTTTCTTGTCACTTGTCACAGATTTTTCAAAATAAAATAAACAAAATGACTAAAATATCAATATCTTTACCTTTAATTATCTAAAAAACTATAAACTAAAATCTGCTGAAAATTCACAGGACTACAGACAGGGACATGGGGAATAAGAATCCATTGAAAGTTTCTTGTCACCTATCACAATTTGGAAAAATAAAATATTAACTAGAGAAAATAAAAAAATAAAAACCAAACATTTATATAATGTTTTTAAAGAACATTTTCCTGGAACATTCTGGGAACTTCCCGCTAAAAACTTTATACATAGTGTTCTAACAATGTTGCTACTTAACATTTAAAGAAGGTTATCGCCAAACGTTTTAAAAAGGTTATTGCCTACATTTTCAGAAGGTTACAACCAAACGTTTCAGAAGGTTACAACCAAACGTTTTTAGAAGGTTACAACCAAACGTTTTCAGAAGGTTACAACCAAACGTTTTCAGAAGGTTACAGAAGATTACAACCAAACGTTTCAGAAGGTTACAACCAAACGTTTCAGAAGGTTACAACCAAACGTTTTCAAAATGTTATCGCCAAACGTTTTCCGAAAGTTATCCCCAAATGTTTATAGAACGTTTTTAAAGAACCTTTCCTGGAACATTCTAGGAACTTAAGGAAAACTTCCAGCTAAAAACGTTTAAAGAACATTCATTGTTACGTGCCGTAGTTTTGTTTGTGTTTTCTCTCTCTCCTGTGTGTGCTCCCCAGGTGTTGCTCCTCAGCCTCAGAGTGCCCAGCGTCACCTGTGGCTAAGTGGGTCGTTGGACTGCATGTGTCTTTGACAAGAAATTGAGTGTGATCCTTCTGTGGAAGGAATTGTGTTCTGATTAAGGCCTTATTGTTCATATCTTGAGTGTTAGTCTTGAATTGGCTTCTCTTTTGTTTTGTGTTTTTTAGAAGAAGCTTGTTTTGTGTTGCACATTTTGATTTAGTTTGTTAATAAATCATTTTAAACTTTGCTTATATTTAGTTCCTATTTCTTTTCCCTGGGTTTTAATTTATTGTTACTCCTCTCATCCCCTAGCCATCTTGGGGGACGTAACAATTTGGGGTCCAAAATACTTAGGAATTGTTGTAGGCTTAGTTTGTTTGTATATTGTATCACTTGTGAATATAATGGTAAGTTGTTTGGGATGCATTTTGTCTAGCCTTTAGTGTGTAAAAGCTTCCTCAGTTTAGTTAGGGGAGTGACCAGCTGGGCTGTTTCAGTCCTTCCTTCGGCCACTCATTTTTTGTTTTGCCTTTCTTATTTTCGGGGCAAATCCTGGGTGGGGAGTACGTTCCCTGGTGGGGGTAGGCATTTCAAGGCTTCGGCCATTGATGCAGCCTTTAAATTCAACTCGAGCCCGGCAGGTCCCAGAAGACAGTTAGATAAGTTTGTGTTAGGCAGGTTCTGAGGAAGTTATGTTTGTGTGTTGGCTAGTTGTGTTTTGGAATCTAGTGTTTGGGATCCGGCAACAAATTTACCTGGTTCACTATTGCGGTGAGTGTAACCCAGTTTGTTTGTTTTGTTAAGAAATTTAGCAGTGGCTTATAGGGATAAGACATTGGTAGCTGCTAGTGTTTTGTAATTTCCTACAGTGTAGCAACAATGTCTTCAGTTTTTTCTGCTTGTCCGTGTTCCTCTTTGGATTCTGAAATACATTTTGATGTTACTGAACATATTTCTCTTGTTCCTGTTTTTGAAGAGTCTGAAGTTGAGTCTGTCTTTGTTGTGTTTGAACGCATTGCCACAGTTTTGCTTTGGCCTAAGGATGTGTGGACCATGTTGCTACAGAGTAAATTAAAAGGTAAGGCCCTGGAAGTTTACTCTTGTTTGTCAATTGAGGACACCCTTGATTATGAAAAGGTTAAGGATGCCATTTTGAGTGCGTATGAGCTTGTACCTGAAGCCTTTCGACAGCGCTTCCTTAACCTGAAGAAGGCTCCCCACCAGATTTTTATTGAGTTTGCCACGGAGAAGAGGAAACTCTTTGCCCGATGGTGCAGCCTCAGAGTGCCCAGCATCACCTGTGGCTAAGTGGGTCGTTGGACTGCATGTGTCTTTGACAAGAAATTGAGTGTGATCCTTCTGTGGAAGGAATTTTGTTCCGATTAAGGCCTTATTGTTCATATCTTGAGTGTTAGTTTTGAATTGGCTTCTCTTTTGTTTTGTGTTTTTTAGAAGAAGCTTTTTTTTTATGTTGCACATTTTGATTTAGTTTGTTAATAAATTATTTTAAATTTTGCTTATATTTAGTTCCTATTTCTTTTCCCTGGGTTTTAATTTATTGTTACTCCCCTCATCCCCTAGCCATCTTGGGGAACGTAACATTTATACATAATGTTCTAACAATGTTGCTACTTAACATTTAAAGAAAGTTATCGCCAAATGTTTTCAGAACGTTGTCGCCAAACGTATTTAGAACGTTATCACCAAACGTATTAAGAACATTATCGCCAAATGTTTTCAGAACGTTGTCGCCAAACGTATTTAGAACGTTATCACCAAACGTATTAAGAACATTATCGCCAAATGTTTTCAGAACGTTATCAACAAATGTCTTCAGAACGTTTTCAGATTGTTATCGCCAAATGTTTTGAGAAGGTTATCCCCAAATGTTTTTAGAACGTTTTCGCCGAATGTTTTCAGAATGTTACCGCCAAACGTTTTCAGAAGGTTACCACTAAACGTTTTCAGAACGCTACCGCTAAACGTTTTCAGAACGTTATCGCCAAATGTTTTCAGAAGGTTACCGCCAAACGTTTTCAGAACGTTATCCCAGAATGTTTTCAGAAGGTTACCGCCAAAGTTTTCAGAAGGTTACCACTAAACGTTTTCAGAACGCTACCGCTAAACGTTTTCAGAACGTTATCGCCAAATGTTTTCAGAAGGTTACCGCCATATGTTTTCCGAACGTTATCCTCAAATGTTTTCGCCAAACGTTTTCAGAATGTTATCGCCAAACGTATTCAGAACGTTATCGCCAAACGTATTTAGAACGTTATCGGCAAATGTCTTCAGAATGTTATCGCCGAACGTTTTCAGAACGTTATTGCAAAATGTTTTCAGAACGTTATCGCCAAACGTTTTTAGAACGTTATCGCCAATGCAATTTGAGCAGACTTTACCTTTTAACTTTAATCTCAAAAACTATACAGTAAAATCTTCAGGACTACAACCAGAGACATGAGGAACAAGAATCCATTGAAAGTTTCTTGTCACCAGTCACAGATTTTTCAAAATAAAATAATCAAAATTACTATAATATTAAAGTGTCTCAATGCAATTTTAGCAGAACTTACCTTTAATTATCTCAAAAACTATACTGTAAAATCTGCCAAAATCTTAGGGCCACAGCAAGGGACATGAGGAACAATAATTCAGTGAAAGTTTCTTGTCTTAACATTATGTTTTTTTCTGTCAGCCGTTAATTATTGATGGTATCTTTGCTGAAATAAGTGGCCGCATTCATTCTTTTTGGGCACTCCAAGCACCTGTACCGTAAACCTCCAGTATGCATACGCATCATTTTTCAAGCGGCGGCTGGCTTGGCTGGGGTTTTGCAAAAGACGGCTCACTTGACTGCAGTCTTTCTACATAAGTCTACTTCACTACTTGCAGAGGATAATGTTCTTTTACTGAACATATTTTTATATCTAATTTAGAAGAAATAACTGTTGCGTTGAGTTTAACAAATTATGTTTCTAAAACTTGATGTACTGTTATAGATTAATCAACATAATATGAATTTGTTAATTCCAAAGGTTTCCTTTGTCCATACAGTAGTTAAAAAAACAAAGGAAAACAATGCAACATTAACAATAATACAAGTATGAGAAAAGCAGCATATCTGCTCAAATGAGAAGCTGGAACAAGCATATAAACTCCTCAAAAAAAGTTTGGAAACCTTATTTCTGTCAATTATTTCGCCCCTTTAATAATACTAATTGGTGTATGTTGTTTTGGTAATTGTGTATTTTATATGGTTGGAAAGCCTGATTAGTCACCTTTATAACGAGGTATAGCTTGTAAGGATCTTGCATTCGTGGAATGAGCAACACAGCTAAACATGTGGGTATCGCCCAAAACAAATTTGCCAAAATCTCCTGCAAAGTTCTTCTGTTGGTATTCACTCCTGTTTTGGCATATTTCTTTTGGGCGCTATCCGACGATATAAAAATACAACACCAATTAGTATTATTAAAGAGGCAAAATAAGTGACCAAATTAACGTTTCCAAACTTTTTTTGAGGAGTTTATTTGGAATGCCTTTAAATATTCAACATTAAATGTGATTTAATCACTCATCAACATAGTTGCAGATTATCTTGAATTAGTTTATCTCAATGGTCATATTATATCATCTCAATAGTTGAGCTTCACCTGCCACAATATTGTGAATGCAGCAGCAATGATGGTTAAGCACATCATATAAACATACTGGTGAACTGTTCCTGTCAGATATTCTGTTGTGACCTGAGCGGAGAAGTGTTGAGCAGCCTCGGAGGTGAAGCAGCATCACGACCATTCATCATGACCAAAGAGGAGGAGATCCCTGACTGGGTGGGAGCCAAGGAATTTTATGACAAGTATGAGCCCAAGGAGATTCTGGGAAGGTATGTATAAAATGGTCTACAGTGGGGGTTCATGTATACAAAGTAGTAGCTCTTATTTATTTATTGATCTTGTCTGATGATAAAAAAAAAAACTCCTCCTGCTTTCTTTAAACAGTCAGATGCATCAGTCTTTCTCATTTTCTGATAGGAAAATGTAAAAACAAAATATAACAAAAAAAAACATGTTTCTGCAGGATGCAGTTTGGTTCACTTGGTGTGATACCTATCCCACAGCAGCAGTGTTAGGCATTAAGAATAACTACAAAGAATTGATCAATCTTTATGCTGATGGTCTTATTCATTTATACTTGATTTCAGTTTGTTTCATAACCAGTTTAAAACTCCTTACAGGGGGCGCTGGTGGCGCAGTGGTTAGTGCGCGTGCCCCATGTATAGAGGCTGTAGTCCTCCAAGCTGGCGGCCTCTCTCCCCTCTCTCTATCTCTATCTCTCTCCCTGATTTCCAACTCTATCCACTGTCCTGTCTCTCGAATAAGGGCACAAAAAGCCAAAAAATAAATCTTAAATAAAAAAAAAAAACCTTACAAGAGCTTTAAGGAAAACCGTGAGAGGTCACACCTAGTAGAAATGTGTGGCTCACAATAATGAGAGGAAAATGTTGTTGCTGTTTTTTTCTGGAGTATTTCCACATTTTTTGAAAACACACTTACTCTCTTTCTTGCTCAGATTTTGATGTCAGAATGGTGTCATTCTTCTTCACTTCAAATATGATAGTACAGTAAGGAAGTGTTTAGCGTAGCATAGCATAAAGACTGGAAACAAGGGAAACGGATAGTCTCAGACCAAAGTCGATTGGTTTTGCTTGTCCATCAAAGGACAAAAATTTGGGGCATCGGCTTGCTTAGCCTTTTAGGTTGTGCGCCACCTAGTTTGTCTTCCACCCCCTGGCTCCTCACCAGCAAGGCAATCTGCACTTTCCTTCCCTACTCCACTGTCCTCTCAAATAATGGCATAGAACCCCAAAGTAAATCTTTAAAAAACTAAAACTAAAACAAATTTGGTTAATTTGTTTCATTTAGACAAAATCAGGCTAGTTCTCCTATGTCTAGTGTCTACAGTGCTTGTGCTGAGCCAATAGGTTGCAGACTGCAGCTTCATATTCAACAGACAGACATGTCAGAGGAGACATTTTTATTATCTTAACTCTCTTCAAGAAAGTACACTGTCCCTCTCAGGAGGAGTCGTACATGTATCGTACCTCTTGCCCAGGCAGCTTTGGTTAGCATGACTAAAAAACACCTCTGTTTCAATGTATGACCCAGAAAGACAAGATTTTATTGAACAGCAGAACACATTAGATGTAGTTTTGATCATTTTAAAAATGTATTCTGAGTGCATACTGTAAAAAGCAAGCAGACTGGTTTCCCTGAATTTTCCAAAAAGCCCCCAAAAGAACTATTTTCTCATTATTATTCCCCACCATGCGTCCCATGGTGGAGCTGTTATGTAAGCACATAGTGTCCGAAGAGTTCACGCTCATTAACTCCAGCGTGTTTTGGACAAAAGTTTAGTGTTAAGAGCTGCCCAGGATTGGACGGCACACTGTTAGTATTATGTAACTTCACTCCCTTTCTCACATGCAGGTCATGAGGTCACCGGATGTGGACAATGTGCTTAGCTGATGTAGTACATGGCACATGGTGTGGTCAGCCTCACAAACAGTGGACAGAGAAACTGTGTGGCATACTTTTAAATGGATGACTGATTACAAAATTAAACTGCTGAGTAGTTTTCAATAAAGTTGATCACAAGCTCTACTTGTTGTTGAAATGCCAGACCGACGCACACAAACATGTTTTCTTTGAACCCAGCTATGCAAACACAAACCTGAGGAAATAAGTAAACTGACAAAGCTGTAGATAACAAATCTGCTGTGTTTCTCTTCCTCAGGGGAGTAAGCAGTGTGGTGCGCCGCTGCGTCCACAAGCAGACGTCTCAGGAGTATGCAGTGAAGATCATCGACATCACCCCGTCAGACAAGATGACTTCGCAGGAGATCGAGGAGATCAGAGAGGCGACGGTGAAGGAGATCGACATCCTCAAGAAAGTGTGTGGACAGGACAACATCAGTAAGCAATCGACAGAGGCTGATGACAAATGTTTGTGTCTGCTCTCAAGTGATCCACTTTTCAAGTCTGATAATATTATAAATAAACTCAAATTTCTCTCTCTTCTCCAGTACAGCTCAAAGACTGCTATGAGTCCAAAGCCTTCTACTTCCTAATTTTCGACCTGTAAGTGTCAAATCACAAGTTTCTCCGTTTTTAATATTGTTGATAGAAAAATTATATTTGTGTCATTTACCTTCATCCAGGATGAGGAGGGGTGAACTTTTCGACTATCTCACAGAGAAAGTGACTCTGAGTGAGAAGGAAACCAGGTAAGTGAGCTTTTTATTTCACGTTTGAAATATTTGCTATAACGTAAAAGAGACTGAATAATCTGAATTTTTAAGTGACCTGAATATCTGTGTTGGTTTAAGAAAGATCATGCGAGCACTGCTGGAGGTGGTCCAGTTTCTTCATGGCCAGAACATCGTCCATCGGGACCTGAAGCCTGAGAACATCCTCTTAGACGACGACATGAACATTAAACTCACCGACTTTGGTTTCGCTGTGCAAATCAAGCCAGGACAGAAGCTCAAAGGTCTGTGAAAACATCATTACAGTGTTTAAGGGAATTTCATATAATGATGATCTGAACGTGACCCACATGGCAGTTCATCTTTACCAGAGATTTACTGACATGAATGCAACGGAAACATGAAGTGTCCTGTCTTCAAGACGTGAACTATGTTTACAACCTGATGTGAAGCTGCTACAGCAGCTGCTGCTGCTGGTGAGCAGAGGCTTCTAAGAAAGGTTACGGTGCAATAGGAGACTCTGTTCTATTTGCTGCAGTCGCAGAAACTCGGAGGACATTGACCTTTCAAGTAGACTTCTCAAAAAGCATCATATTATTAGCATAAGGAACTGGCACTGTGAATGTTTGTCAGAATGTGTACTCATAATACTGTTTGACATGTAAATAAGGGATGTGTATGCAAGGTTATTTAAATCACTAGGTAAATGGTATTATTGACACTCTTTATAGATATAAGTTGCACAAGTACTACAGTTCTAGTGTTCAAGGGGGATAAATGTTTGATTGTCTCAGTTAAGGAGGTCATGTTTTCTGCGTCCTTGGTTTGTCTGCAATTAGGATAACTGACAAGCTGACATGTTCAATTTATGAAAAACATGGACTTGGTCCAACCCTTCCATTTCAAATCATGTTTGGTTTTAATAATTTGCTATAGGACTTTTGCTTTTATTAGAATGACAGAAAATCCTTACCTTATGCAATATAATTTTTTATGTATTTATATCTCATGATTGCCTCATCCTCTTTAGACAAACATTAGAAACCCTTTGTGTTTTACATTTTCGGCATGTTTCTACTAGACAACAATTGGTGAAACATAAAGTATTGTAAATGTGGGTACTTTGAGTCATAAGTTTGTTGTGTGTATTGCAGAAGTGTGCGGGACTCCAGGTTACCTCGCTCCTGAGATCATTGAGTGCTCCATGGATGGAGGGCACCAAGGATACGGCACTGCTGTAGATATGTGAGTGTGCAGAGTTAATGATGTATAATTAATGTAATCATGTGTTATCTAAATATTCCAAAGTTTGTGATCAGGATAGTTGGTGTAGATATTGTTGGCACACTTGGTAAGTCTAGTTTCTTCTGCTTGGTGCCTGCAGATGGAGCTCAGGGGTGATCATGTACACGCTACTTGCAGGCTCTCCGCCCTTCTGGCACAGGAAACAGATGCTGATGCTGCGGATGATCCTGGCTGGGAAGTATGACTTCTCTTCTCCAGAGTGGGAGGACCGCTCGGACACTGTGAAAGATTTGGTGGGCTTTTTTTTTAGGTTTTTTTTAAAACTGAAGCAATAATCTGATTGGGTTATGGGAATCTAAATATTTGAATGCTCACAGAGCTTGTCCCTGCCTTATGTATTAATAACGTTTTAAAATCGCTTGTATCAACAAGTACACAACATGTGAGGTTGCAGGTTTTAATCACACAACGATGAACTAAACTGAGTTTTTCCTCAGATCTCTCGGATGCTGGAGGTGGACCCGAGGCAGCGATACACAGTCACCGACGTTCTCAACCACTCGTTCTTCTCGCAGTATGTGGTGGATGAAGTGCGACAGTTCACTCCATACAGGCGCTTCAAGGTGAGATATTAAAGCCTTTTTCAGAGACTAAATACCTTTGATTCTCAGTGACTGTATATAGATATGCACACAGCTTACCATTAATATTTTATTTGTATTCCTATCTCTCAATGTGTCTGTTACAAAATGTCATTAAGACAGATAAATACAAGTTAAATTTGACTGAGAGATGGCACCCAAATGTTACATTGTGCTTCATAACACCAGCAGGAAATTTCTCTTAAATTATAAACCTCCAACATGCCAGATGTACAAATCATGACATTTAGACTGTATCTTCCTATATTAACTTAATTATATTTGCTTATGTATTACTCAGTTTTAGCTGTTATATCTTTGTTAAATACGACTTAAAGTAAAAACACGTGTGTAAGAGTCCACACACTCGAAGCTGCTACAAATCACATTTAATTCAAGGAAGCACCACGTGACCATTTGGGCCCTAGCCTTTCATCAGTGTCAGATATTCCCTTAGTTCTCTGCCACACCAGTGAAGCTTTCCCCAACTTTCCTCCATCAGGTCATCTGCATGACTGTGCTCGCCACGATGAGAATCTACTGCAACTATCGCCGAGCAAAGCCCGTCACCAAGGAGGTGATCAAGAGTGACCCGTACGCCGTCAAGCCCATCCGCAAGCTCATCGACGCGTGTGCGTTCAAGATCTATGGCCACTGGGTCAAGAAGGGACAAACTCAGAACAGAGCAGCACTTTTTGAGAACACTCCCAAAGCCATCCTGCTGTCCATGGCCGCCGAGGCAGATGAACCCATACACCACATCTGGTAATGAGCATTTAATACTCAGGACACATCTGTTGCAGCGTCAGGAGGACTTTGAACTGGTTAAAAATAACCTACTGCTACAAGACCTTCCAGTCTGTTGTTCAATAGTGTGAGCATTTTTTGCTCTAAACTGTTGAAATGCAGCATTGGCTGTTACACTGGGATTGATTTGTCCTAAAGATTATAGGAGTGTGGATAACAAGACTTCAGCAATACTGCTGTTGTTCTACACTACAGGCTTACTGTGCCAAATGAAGATTTAAATAACTAGTTGAATAGCATTTCAGAGAATACATTTGCACATGTCCCCAGGCACTTAGTCTTTAATTTCTGTTGAATAGAACAATGACATGTTGACACAAACGCATGTCGCACCCAAAGCAAAACTTGTTTTAGATTCCAGGAATAGAACCTGTGTACTTGAACTGCAATGAGTTACACGTGTACTGTGTGGCTCTTTGATCATTATGCAGCATGAACTCAACTGAACCCCAGGGAAAATTTTAGGATGATAGCACTTTAAAAATGTTGGCCGTGGATTATTTATTAAAACATTCAAGTTAAAAATCAAAGTCTTGTCATGATAATGTTTCAACTTTTGGTGTCCTTTTGCATCTTTGTTCAAAACCTTGACTCTGGTATAGGAAACAAATTCACAAGACCCATTGTTAACAAAGTTACACTTTATTTTAACAGAAGAGTGAGGAGCATTTTACATTAATCCATAAAAAAAAACAGAGGTTTTTTTTAAGCAAAATTTCACAGATACAGTCTTATATTTCTCAGATGCATTATTGTCAACCTTACCACTCATGAAGGACTCACTTTCTCATGTTTGTGGTTGTCCTGCAGGATTTAAGAAACAGGAGGGGAATCAATACAAAGAACAAAAAAAAGAGGCAGAGCACAAGAGCAGCATTTTAAAATGTATCTTTGTACTCATTTCTACACAGTCTGATGAGGCTGAGGGAAGCACTCATCCAGTCATTAAGCAGAAGTGAGACGATGCTTTTGCATGGTGTCTGACTGTATCCATCACAGACCAGCTGGAACAGAATTCGTCCATGCGCTGGTGGTTATTTATTTTAGTGCCAGATAAAAAAAAAAAAAAGATTGAGTGTGTACAAACATACCATCCATCAGCCTTTCTCCACATGCTGGAGGTGATTTGTTGCAGCTGTTAACAACTGGAAGCATGACAGATGCTGCAACAACAAAAACAACACGAAAGAGGCAATGAGATTAATTATTGTACTGGTGTAATATGTTGTTGAGATGTGGAACTTAAAAAGAATTTTGTGAATGGGACAGACCAGCATCAGTTTCAAAAGCTTCACATGTGAAAAACCCTGAACAGAATTGCTGATTTACTTAAAAAAAAAAAGAAAACGGGCTGCAGTCACATTCAAAGTTAGACATGTTTCTGTATCCACTTAGACTTAAGGATGAGGCACATCACTAGCGCTCTCATCCTGTTGTTGAGTCAGTGTGTATTGTCTATTATGTAGCATGGTGTCTGACTGCATTTACCACTTCAAGAGTAATACAGAATTCTGCCATGCATTCAAAGAAAACATTTGTGACTGGGCATGATGTTGAAAACGTCCAGTGTGTTACTGATGCCTTCCGATGCAAAAATGAGGAGAAGCTGTCCCTGCTTACCTCCACCGCATGGTAGCCCATGTGTTTCAGGGTGGCAGAGTCTCCATCCAGTCAGCTCTTCCCCCTGCTATTTATCCACTAAAACAATCACAAAACACAACAGAAAACACAAGTCAACACCACTGTGAACACAATCCATTTCTTTTAAATCAACCTGAGCAACACTTCCAACAACCTCGCATACCACTACTAACTATTTGAGCTTAATATCAAACTAAAACAAACTTGCACGAATCACAAAATGTAACATTAAGAATAAACTATTATTTCAGGTACATTTTACAAACCAAAATAACTCATTTTAACAACACGTCGACTTCAGGCGTGGCCTCCTCCACGTGCAGCACATGTCTTCAATATCCTCACAGGCCTAAAAAAAAAAAAAAAAAAAAACTCACCCACAAAAGGTGTGTACATTTAGAGTCATTCCAGCTAGCTATTACCTGTAATTAGTGGTTGCCTTCGTTGCCTGGCCGAGCAAGTACGACATTTACTTTTCAAAAAGCTCAATGCAACGTTAAAACTCTCCGCCGACTTGAATGTGGAGCAACCTAATTTGCAGGGTTTTTTAACTAATTAAAACACTTCCGCATTCCGTGTTCTTCTCCGTCTCCTTTTTTTGTGTTCAGGTTTGCGCGCATTGCCACCACCCTCTGGTCTGGAGTGTACACTGCATGACTTATAGGATTATTCAGAGTATAATTCTTTGTAGGTTGCCTTTTTTCAGTTTTGATTTTTTTGGCATTTGAATCATTCGAATACATTTTTTTTTTCAAAAGCAAGCTGTGCAATGCTGCATCTAAATACACTTAAAAACAATTAGTGACCAAGGTTGCATGCACATGATAAAAAAAAAAAAAAGAGGCAGTCCTGGGGCTCCAATTGGCTACACCCTACACTCATATGAGTACAATTCTACAATTCACTTAGCAGACGCTTTTTATCCAAAGAGACGTACATCAGAGCGTAAGTACAACACAAGCAAGGATCTAGAAAAAAAGGGAACAATGTCAGTAAGAGCAAACGATCAGCTTTGAGTCCGATTGGACACACAGGTGCTGACAGGCATTGCACAGAGGCAAAGCACAACATTGACGGCATTTCTTTAGAGCTCTAATCAGTATAGAAACCATCTTATAAGTCATCGTTATCAAACAAAAACCATCGTCACAACCATCATCATCATCATCAGTAATATCGAGACCATCATCATTAAGGTATTCATGAAAGAGCTGGGTCTTTAGCTTTTTCTTAAAGGTGCAAAGGGACTCTGCAGATCGAATGGAGTTTGGAAGTACATTCCACCACCGGGGGGCGACAGAGGAGATGTGAGCAGTAACTGGGAGCCAGTGTAAGGAGATGAACAGCGGAGTGACATGAGTAAGCTTTACTTGTGGATCATAAAATAAGAAACCAAGTACTAATGCTTATACTTAGTAACTATAATTAACTGCAAAGTATTATATTAATCATGTGACCTTAATTCTTGTCATTGTTTACATCCAACATCAGGCCTGCGTTGACTGGCTGATCAAATAACGCTCACAGAGCACTGAAACCTAGACACCCTGCTCATTGTTGCCTCAGCTGCCAAAATACTAACTGCATTGCGTGGGAAATAACAAACTAGACATGGAACACCTATCTCTTCATTTCTGTGCAGCCTCTGAACTCTGACAACCTCAAAATGTACATTTAGAAAGAAAAATCGACTAATTCTCAATCCTCAGAAGATATGCCAGCAACCAGGATTGTTTTTACGATACGTTAAGTGCAGTGAAGGGGGAACTTCATTACGAGGGCTTTTGCAGAATCGCAACGTGTAAAGGTCAAGTGATTAAGTGTTTTAGAGGCTGCAGCTACCAACCATTGTGCTACAGATCTGTATTTACTCTCTTACACTGTTATGCCCCGCCTCAGCTCTGATGAGGAAAGGAGGCGATAAAGAATTTAGGACAGACTCTTGTACAACTCGGCTAGACACTCTCTAACCAAAGAATCAGCAAAGCAAAAGAAGCTACACCAAATAAAGGCTGAAAGGCAACAACCATTTTTGGAAAGGCCTGCAGGACACCAGCACCTGAATTTAACCATCCCCAACAATCTGCAGATTTATTGACCCTGGATGTGTATTACTGTATAGTTTCGTAAGCTGACATTCAAACCACTTCCTCCAAGCCAGTTCCTCCAACACCCACTTCTTCACCAAAAGGGCCATTTTCAGAGTCAGAAACAATCCCTGTGGAATAATATTTAATCAATGTCTCTCTACCTCTCTCTCTCTCTCTCTATATATATATATATATAGGCCTAGCAGTTATAATAGCCTATGTATTTATGTAGGCCTATGTGTGCACACAATAGGTTTTTTCTTATAGGTTTTTTCCAATAGTATGTAGGTATATTTTGCAACCTAAAAGCAAAGTCAAAATCCGCTGCAGTGTTTCACATTTTCTTTCTAAACACTTAGAGGTCTGTCTACCCCTCAGCAGGAACCCATTCAACTAACTCTTTCAAAGTCAAGTCTGGATCAACTGTATGAAGAGTCAACACCATTAATTAGAGATTAAACTTCTCCTTTAATGTCCTTTTTTTTTCTATACAGAAACATAAGGAGGACATAAATGAATCTTATGAACACTCTGCGGTGCTCTCAGTGTAGATCGCTATTAGCCATTCATTCGCTGTACAGTTTATGTCGTCATGGAATCGAGCCAGCGGGTAGTGGGCGGTCCTTCACCTGCTTCGCTCTGATTGGTCCATCGCCCAGTGCTTCTTCTCTTTGGCGAACCCATTGAGTGGTCGGCTAATGCTGAAGCTGCTAGTAGTGCCTTATCAACGCTGCCCACACCAGTAAGTACCAAAGCTTAACTTGTAACACTTTTTGTTTGTTGGTTTGACAAACGGCATTAGCCCACACTTTCCGCCGATTAATCCCTCACGGTCGAAGTTAAAACAGAGGCTCCAGAAGCGCTTGATTCATGCGAATGTGACCCGAAAAGGACAGGTAAATAATAAATATAAAATAACATCTCTCTCTTTTTTTTTGGACGATTATTTTCCGAACGTGGTGTAACATTTTTTAATTTTATTTACACTGTCGCTTGCCACCGTGAGACACACAGAGAGAGCGAACAAGAAGCAGCTCGTTTGTCCGAGTTTCATTGTCTTCATGTGTGTTTTTCACTCTTCCTCGCCATCCTCTGCTCTCTGTAGTGTGTGCCTGCTGCGGGGTGACGCAATACGTGCAGAGGATGTCTGTATGGGCCTCTTACAGTAGGCTATATGTTAGATTTATGTAACGCTTTTGTGTCTTACGAGCGGCCCGGGACACGTGTTTATTTTGAGTAGCGCCTGGTTGATGCAGAAATATTTGCACATAGGTCTTTCATTCAACGGATCTATTTGCTGCTTCACTGGGTAGAAGACATCCACTGCATGCAGGGCTTAGTGGCACAATGGTATCATGCAAGCTGCTGGGCAAAAAATCAAACACCTCACATTTAAGCAGCAAATACAGCATTAGATTTATCCTCGGTTGACTTTCTAAACAAATGACAATCCCTTGACAATGCAAAGTTTTCTGTCACACTTGTAATTCACAGGGAACTACTTCTTGACAGTCTCATTACAAAGTTTTTTTTTTTTTTTTTGTCTTTGCAGCACGATGTCTTCACTTTCACAGACAAAGGAACTCTTCAGGAGAGCAGACGCTGTCTGCTTCGATGTGGACAGCACAGTTATCAAAGAAGAAGGCATCGATGAACTTGCCAAATTTTGTGGTGTGGGGGATGCAGTCACTGAAATGTATGTGTATTAAAGAACAAATATGTTTGAAATATTAAGACACAGAAATCGATTAACTTTAATTATTCATTCTCATAAAATATCAATCAAAAATATTTTTTTTGCTTTCACATTTCAGGACACGCAAAGCCATGGGTGGCTCCATGACGTTTAAAACTGCACTTACGGAGCGTCTCTCCATCATCCGATGCTCCAGAGAACAAGTGAACAAACTTATTACAGACCACCCACCTCAGCTGACTCCAGGTATTAGGTGAGTGATGTTCAGCAAGTGTCCCCAAATCAGCCTCAATATGGGAGGACTGGCATGCAAATGGTACACAACCATCGGATACGGCTATATGCTTTTGAATTAAAGCCATTTAAGAATAGAAACATACAAAAGACTTCACCCATTAAAAGTAAGTGTTTTAAACGTGTGTGTATCTTCATCCAGGGAGCTCGTGGAGCGTTTACACCAGTGCAACATAAAGGTGTTTCTCATCTCAGGCGGCTTCCGCTGCATTGTTGAACATGTGGCCACTCAGCTAAGCATTCCTCTACATCACGTCTACGCCAACCGGCTCAAGTTCTACTTCAACGGTAAGTACTGGAGGCTGTTTACGACTTCTCTCTGCTTTCACAAGCGGAGCATCAAATCGTACCTTCATCCTAATCTTTAATTAGATTCATATTTGTGTATTATTTTCAGGAGAGTATGCTGGTTTTGATGAGAGTCAGCCCACAGCTGAGAGTGGTGGAAAAGGGAGGGTCATCAGCATGCTGAAGGAGCAATACGGCTTGAAGACCGTAGTGATGATTGGAGATGGAGCCACTGATCTAGAGGCCTGTCCTCCTGCGGTGAGTGTTAACACAGGGTGTCTTATAATGGAGCTTAATGTGTGCTTGTTGGAAAGTTCGTTCAAATGGATTATTGAAAACACTGTTACTCATATTTGGTGCTATAGTGTGATAACAGTGTGATCTTTCCGTCCCTCAGAGTGCATTCATTGGATTTGGAGGAAACGTCATCAGGCCGCAAGTTAAAGAGAGGTCTTTGTGGTACGTCACAAGTTTTGGGGAGCTGCTAAAGGAGCTTGAAAAGATCTAAGATGCTACAATAGTGTTTTCCTAACCCTTTTTTACTATTCTTGCACCAGAGGAGGTGCCTCTGGGTTTAACTTGGTGCACTTTTTTTCCCTTTTCACTCTGCATAGATTTCTACAATGACTGAAAATGTCAACTCTAGCCAGACGCATTTTACCTTCAAGGGGATGTTAACTGTTGATTTTTATAGTAGTAGACACTAAACAAAACACACTGTCTGTGTGGGGTTTAAGAAATATTATTTTTGATGTTTCTGCACTTTTTAAGTCTTTTGACAAACTTACACAATTCCTTAATGTTACGGCAAGTGCAATGAGTGATCGAGATGTTTCAATTCAGTATGAATGCTAAGAGCTGTAACCAGACATGTCAATGAGTGTGTTAAGAACATCAGAATAAAAAAAAATAATGTTATCCAAGTTGCTGTTTGAACTCTTTTAATTGTTTGTAACTTTCTTGTCCTTCCCTTACTGTACTCCATGAACTGAGGGGGAAAAACGATATACATGCTTCCTTTTGACAACTCTGATTATTCAATATACAGCAGCACAAGTTGGTGCTAGATTCACTCAGCCACTCGTAGACAACATTTCCAGAGCTTCTGATGCAATGGTCATACTCCTTTTAAAACATGTTGAATAAAAACCGTCTTTAAAATCAGGCATGTCGTCTTCACAAGACTAAAAGTAGAAGCCACAGACATGAACACAGCACCATGAAACATCAACATTATCGAACAGGACACAGAGAAAGAGCCAGAAAAAAAACCCCACAACTGAAAGGTGTAGTTTGCAACAAAAAAAGGAAAGATCTATTAGAATCAAATCTGAAATTTTGAGATTTACATTCCACACCATTTCAGACTTAATAATAGTTTTATTATATATAGAGGCTTTCTCTCATCACTCAGAAATAACATGGCTTTTCTTTTAGTTGCGAAACTCAGTACACGTTTAACTTTTTTTTTTCTCCAAATTGACATTAAATAAATAAATAGCTCATGCACTGTGCAGTGAACCTCAGTAACTCTTTCCTCACGCCACTCAGCTGCTCGTCTTTTCAAGTAACTTTGGTTGATTATGAACTTATGTGAGAGCTTTGGAAGGCCAAATTTTAATGTGGCACGAGACGTCAGCAGTAACGACCATCAGGAGGTTTCATTTTGCCAAATTAACTCATCCTGCTCCAGAACCAGGATAATAAAAGAAGCTGTGTCTTTAGTCGCGTGGAGTTTTTTTTTAACCTTATATATATATCTTTATGGTAGAAATAGAAGCCTCTTGTCTGAGTGGCATCTTGAAGTCATAAAACAAGAACAGAGAACTGATGTTTGTTGTCAGCGCTGAAAGGAGGCTGAAACCATGATAGTGAGGCTCTTGATGTACGTATCCATTATGATGCCTGCGGACTTCTTCCTTTTACTGCAGTGGAGAAGCTTTTGTGGGGATCATGATCCTGGAGTCCATGTGCTGAATGAGGGGAACTGTAGAAAAGGGAATAACAATGTTAGAGCTGCTTTTACACCTGTTGATACAGAGCTCCCAAGGTGACTTAAAGCTAAACATTCCTCTAAAAAATAAATAAATAACACTGGCAGAAAAGCCTTTAAAAAGTTGACCTTTTTGAGAGCAGAGAAGTTTAATGACCAAAAGTGTTCACTTCGCTTACCTGTGTAATACACCACCTCGTCCCAGCCTTCCTGCTGCCAGGCTCCGTTCCTTGTGTCTTCTCTAGACTGAAGGTCTTTGTAAGCTGTAGGTAATCAAACATAAAGCGTTACTTTTAAAAGATGAAGTCACTGCATCATGAAATTTGTCATTATCAAATTTTAAGTTGAATTAATCTGGTTTCTTTTTTTTAAAAAACTACAGAAAAATGAAGTTCTAAGAACTGCCACAGCATACAATGTGTGTGATAGCTCCTGGAGAGTATTTGAGGTGAGATCACCTTTGAAAAATGGTAATGATTCATTTTAAAGCACAATCTGACAAATTAACAATTGAAGCAGGTATGAACCAAAATGAAATGTGTTGTGTCCCAGTGATTAATTTGAGCCAAATATTCAGGCTCCTTTGGTGTCAAACCATTCTAAGGAACTCCTCATGTTCACCGGCTTGTCATTAAACAACATCCTAAACAACTATGTCAGCTGGAACAGTATTCAGTTACAGCTATAGTAGTATATGCTGCTGCTAAAAATGTAGATGAGAGCAGTGAAACTGGCAACAAAAAACTAAGTTAAATGCTTTGTAGAGCTAAGAGGAAAATGTAGGTGATTACTTTGACAGGGTTCTTTACTGCAAGTAAGGCTCCATGTTAAAAGTACACTTTTCATGTAAAGAGCAACGTGATCATTTGTATACAAATATCAGTAAGTGCAGCATTAAGTCCAATAGAACTACAGGAATGTGTCTGTTGTAATTGCCTAGATTAAGGGGAAGACTTTAATAGGTAACAGAAGTTGAACACTCTGGTAACAAACCCACATGTTTTTAGATAGTGGAGTCAGCAATGTTTGCATTGCAAAAGACTTAAAAAATAATTATCAAGCCTTTGATTGATTTTCTGAGGAACAACTGATTTGTGCACTACTACAGTTATCTACATAGTGACACTGTCAGCATGTGAGCGTACCCCAGAGGTGATGAACCATATAGAGGTTGCCGATCTGCGAGAAAAACCCTCCCACTGCTTCTCTGTTGTGCTGCCGGTACCCGATGGCCCGAGCCCTGTGGACAAGAAAAAACTTCAGTCACAACGCAGGCCAAAGAACACCAAGGCTTCATCTGGAAAAACAAGACCAGGCATGCACAGGCAAGACACTTGATCAGAGTTCAAATAAGGATTTCAACATAATCTTTGACTTGATTTTAATATTTGAAATTTAATCCTGACTGTTTTTTTATTTTTATGGAATCAGTCTGTTCTTGTGATGTTGTCTAGAGTAGATGGCTATCTGAATACTTTACTGCAGCATCACATCTAACACTAGCCACATTATTGTGAAAGGATTGGACTTGTGTGAGTTTAATGCTTTAAATCTGTCACGTTTTCCCCAAAAGAAAACATGAACCCATCCAGAGCATATTCACTGTATGGAAACTAAACTCAAAGGTTTCAATTCTTCATGTTTTTGTTACTTGAAGAAGATATTTTTTTTGTCTTCGGCCTTCAATAATTGTATGAAATCGCCTTAAAATTGCTTGGCTGGTATTATCTGGATGACTAAAGAGGTTTGCTCAGTCAAAGGCTGTTTAACAAACATAAGAAAGAAGAGTAGTTAAAGGAATATTTACTTTGACCGAGAGCAAACTTAAAATCCAATTTGTTTTTGGCTTCAGATGTCAAGTCGGCTTTATTAGAAGGCATGGATGGTTTTAAGTTGTATCTACGTATAAAATCATGCAGCAGTGGCGGGAACGACTGGAAAAAGACGAGCAGACATTGTAGCAACATTTCTTCATCTGCCTTCATCTGTGTGTAGGGTTCAAGACTTATTGTGGAATGTAATCTGGTGGATTTAGCAACAAGAAAATAATGTAAACTAGGCAGACAAGTACAGAAACAGATCACTGAAAAAAAACCTTTTCCCTTTAAATCAATTGCAATCAACTGCATTCCACAAACTGATACACTTTGACCTGTTGGCTCTGTCCTCTTCGGGGCTTATTTCACTATAAACTAGTAAGTGCACACATCTGTAGTGTGCTTAATATTCCTGATGAATTTGAGCCTTGACTTGAGAGTGTGACAGTGCAGCTCTGAAGTAGAGCCTCTCTGAGGAATAGATCTTATTAACAAAGGCCCGATGAGGAAGGTTTCATGTAGTTCAACAATTCTTTAAGTACTGTTCAGTGAATCAAATGACTGCAGGCTGCCTTACCAGTAATTACCCCACTCGATCATGGTCCCTGGCTAGAAGAAAGAAAAGAGAAACACCTTCATTACAGTCAAGCACCTATAACATTCTTGAATACAGATTTATATCACACGTTCTATCCAAGGCAAACACTTTAAAACAAAATAAATGCTCAAGATGCAGCGCAGGTATTCTGTCGTTAAGGAGATAAGCTGCAATAAGAGCTACATCTGAAGCTTCTTCAATCATTTTCTGGTGCTTAAAACAACAAATGCCCTGCTGTTTGTATCTCAGTCTGTGATGAAGGATAATAGCCTGCATTCATCACAGGAAACACTGATCCAGAGACAGTTTCCTCTGTCAGATTAGAAAGACAACTTTAATCTGCAGGAGCTGATGTGTATTGAGGATGTAGAGCTTTCAATTTAA
This sequence comes from Labrus bergylta, assembly GCF_963930695.1. Classification (NCBI taxonomy): domain Eukaryota; kingdom Metazoa; phylum Chordata; class Actinopteri; order Labriformes; family Labridae; genus Labrus; species Labrus bergylta. The sequence continues at coordinate 16,190,909 of NC_089205.1, read as the reverse complement.
CTACCGATCCTGATGAAATCAGACAACCCTGGATTTCCAATTAAGTCCAAAAAAAAAGATCCAGACTGTTTGCATAGTGATGAGAAAATATAGCACAAACATGACTGAGCAGGACTCTCATCCTGACTTATATCACATTACATGTCTATGTAGACAACCTCTTTGAGGTCGGAGGTCATTTAAAGGTCACAGATTCAAAACATGTGACTGCAAGTTGCGTGTTACATTCTGTACAGACTATAAAGTTATTTATACATTTTAGTGTTTATACAAAAGTGATTTTTGGCTGACGTTAAAAACATGCTTACATTGTTGGTAAAAGTGTTGTTTAAGTTGGAAAACGTAAAGGCCATGACGGGCATTAGATTCAATCATTTTCACACCTTCAGAAATCAACAGCAGCACTGATGGCTCATCGTTACAAGCTCTGCTTCACGACTCACCCTGAGCTGGTAGGACCTGAGTTCGTAGATGTTGGGACCCTCTCGAGGTACGGGCTCGTTCCAGAAGCTGAACTCCAGCAGGAGCTGATTCCTGCGAGACATCAGCATCTTACTGCGCTCCTTCCTGTACTCTGTGAATTCCTGCCAACAGACGGACACCAATCAATACTCTTTGCTTCGACAGATGGCTGAACTCGGTTATTAGCACACTAAACTGATGTTGGAAAAAAAGTGTCCCTGAGCACCATTAATCCCTCTTTTATCAGTGCACTGTGTGTGTGTGTGTGTGTGTGTGTGTGTGTGTGTGTGTGTGTGTGTGTGTGTGTGTGTGTGTGTGTGTCTGAAATGGTCCCTACCTGGTTCTGCTTGAGCTTGTTCATCACTTCTGTGAGAGCTGGGTATCCACCTCGGTAGCGCCAAAGATGAACTGTGAAGAATGTATCGTTGATCAGGCAAACTGCATTAAGCTAAATTAATAGAAATCAGGGTAATTAAATGTTGAGATAAACTATTTAACGATTACACAACTCTTACACCTTTTTAGGGAGGGTTGGACTTTGGTCAAGTTAACAAGCCCTGCCCTTTTACTGATGACCGTAAGCAGGTAAGGCTTGTGAAATTCAGAGGAACTGATCCTAAGTCTTTACTGCTTATATCAGACTTAATGGTTGAGTATATTAGCTGATGTGATTTAGAGCCAATAATTCTATACTGGACAACAACAAAAATGCAACATAATGTATTTGTGAAATAAAGAAGAAGAAAAAAAGAAGAGACCTTTACAAACAGAAAAGCTCATATATGAAGAGGATAGCACGGACACAATAATGACAATGACATGATAGCACGTTTTCTCTACAGTATTTAGACATCTTAAATCTAGTTTAGCAACCCTACCAGCCTGGTCTTGTTCTCCATACCAGGTATTCCAGGTGCCCACGAGCTCACAGGGGTAGTACTTATCAGCATGGATGGAGGGCAAAAGATCTTCACTGTGAATGAATGAGGAACACCAAGCTCAAACAAATGCTGAAAATACAGCGTCACTACTGGCACATCTGATACAATGAAATGTCCTTCTGGTCAAATTTACAGTCAAATGCCAAAATGTGTTTCAAATGTAAATAACAATTATGTTTTCTGGCCATGTGTCGTCTCTGCAATGTTGCAAGTCTCAATTTAGCGCCTCACTACGAGCACTCATCTTAGGCATGAGCAAGGTTCGCCCCGTGAAGGACCAAAGTCATGCCAGCACATCAATCACTTCACAGAAATAGACTACACTGATTTATTTTTACCCAACACTGCACAAAAGTATGTTATATGGTGCTGGCTTCACACTACCACTGCTGACATATAATTGTGTACATGCAAGTTAAAACAGTTTGCACAAGTTACTGACGAACTCACTTGAGTTTGTTGTAAGCATCCAGGCACTCTGGCTTGACATTATGGACTGAAAGGAAAGTCAGATATAACACATGAACAAATAACAATCTCATTATATCTTTAGGTCAAATGGTTAAATTCAATGCAATAATATTGTGAGGTAAACTTACACTGAATTTTGTACAGATTGCTTTCCTCATTTTTGGTCAGTAGAGTGGAGTGTGCATCTTTCCTGGGATCAACTTTCCTCACAAACAGTGACTTAAACCAGCTGTCCTGTCTGTTGTTGCTGCTCGATGTGGCAAACCCCCTGCAAACACGGAATAATCTCAATTTAAACCCTTTCCTAATCTTACATCCTAATGCATGTTAAGATTGCATTCATATAAGACAGGCATCTTTCACATGAGGAGAAATTTCATTCGAGAAAAAATAATCAGTCAGGTTTGCAGCTTTTTCTTTGAAGAGGACTGCAAGAGTACTTGATTCAAAATACCGACTGGGTCAGCACCTTTAATATGCACACTGTCACGACAAAGATTATGGAATACAACAGGGTTATCTACCAGGACCACCTCCTATTGAAGTCATGAAGATATTCACACATTTCTCAGTGAAATATCAAATTGACCTTGAACATTTAAGATGCTGAATTACAAAAACGAGAGAAACCTGTATTCCTCCCCCCTTCACTTTTAGATACACACAGCATTAACCTGTTATATTCCTTGATTTACAGAGTTAATGTGTAGCTTGCTTTAATGAGAGTACAACCTGAAGGCCACTGAGGACTGGCTAGCAGTGAACGGGCTAGCTCGCCCGAGCTCATCGTCGCCACTTCAGAAACACACCGGAACAAATGAACCAGCAGCAAACTACAAACACTACAGACATGAGCACAGTGCATACATGGTGATGTCTGCCCCACCTGCTCCATAAGACGAGCTGTCCGGCCGACTGGGCCCTGCTTTTAGCCCGACCCAGACCACCGCTGACTCTGTGAAGGACTCCAGTCGCCATCTTCAATGGTGCTAAATGACAACAGGCGCTGTTACCGCATCTGACCAGCAGGTGGCAGCGCTGACTTGTAACAACGATCAGGGCGCGCAGTCAGCAAAAGGACCAAAGAAGGAGAACAGGGAAGTTTTTTTTTCTATCAACCTATCTATCTTTTTTACTAAGTACTTTAGTATTCACAAGTGTATATTGTAGATATTTGTAAGAGAGAGAAATATATATATTTTTGGAAGATATAATGTAAATTATATAAAACAAAGGGAAAAAATAGGAAATTGACCCTTGTAGGCTACTTCTTAAAAGCACTTTTCACAACATGCACTTTGACAAAAGCAAACATGTGTGTTTGGATTATCATTATGTGTCCAAGTGTAAACTGTGAAAATCTCACGGTTGTGGCTGTGCATTACTGATATCCTTGTTTTGATCAGGTTTTTAAAGTTTTCTGGTTCTGTTTTACACATAAAAAAAATCTGGAGATCCTAACTGTGTTTCATCTCAGTTTAATGTGTATTAATATGTTCCTGGAAAAACTATTATTCTCTGGCATGTGTGCATGTGTCATCAAATCAAGTTACCTGTAGGTTAGAGTGAACAACCGCTCCGTCTCCAGTGATTAGACAATTAACACTTGTTTTATGCAGTTTATCTAACTAGTCTTGTCTATACTTAAAAAACTGCGGTGACTCATTCGGCACAGTATGTGACTAAGATGTTCAAGGTGAAAGAGATAAAAAAAGATGATAAAAACCTGCAGAATTATGTTCATGGATACAAGGCCACCAGGTGTGCACGTAATCACACTCAGAGATCATTAGAATTCACAACTAAACTGCACACAGATGACTCAAAGGAACCTTGAAAAGCTCATTAACATGTTCCCGGGGTATGATGTTGACTCTAAATTTAGTTCTACCTCATGCATAAATAAATTATTTTCACCTGGTGCCCCTGGAAACCAATGTGAGTCTAGAAATCTCTCTCCTTAGTAGCGCTTGTAACAAATTATTGTTAAATATAACAGGAAATAATATTTCATGCTTTGCTAAACAAAAGTTTGTTGTTTTATTCTCAGTAGAATAAAATCCTCCAATAAAAAATACATACATAGATAAATGATCACCAAAAAAAGGGGGTTGTAAATTTGATTGAGAGCCGTTTTTTAATAAGTTTCTTACAAAAGGTTATATCAAAAGAGAATGTTTCATTTTCTATTTGTTATATGCATGCAATTTTGTTTTGCATGTTGGTCCCAAAACCCAACTATGCTAATTGAACAGGTGGGGGCGCTACAGTTCAATCTGTCCCTATAAACAGCAATTTCAAATACTAAGGTAACTGCTAGTTAAAATAAGAGTGTGGACACCATCAAAATAGTGGATATGCGCAAACCTGACTCAAACTCTAAAATGATCCCCTTTTGATGGAAAAAAAAGCACTTCACTGTGAAATGCTTTTTATATAACAATTCATCTCACCTCATTGAGCACCAGTCACCAGACTTGCAGATAGATTAAAGTATCGTCTTTTAACAAACATGTCTCCTCTCTTCTGCTGTTTCAGGTTTGCATGGTTATGACCTTTTCAATATCTTGTAAGGCTCATACAAAAAGACAGGACGATATGGTGATTTCTTTTTTGTTATTTTCTGTGGATATTAAGGTCCTGGATGAATAGAATTTTTTTGTTGGCGTTAAGGAAGAACATGTCAGAATGGTAGGAACCAGTTGCTCAGAGTTGATGGAGAGGCTGATGGGTTTGCAGCCATGGAGGAATCCAGTACCAGTTGTGATTGATTTATTCTCTGACAGAGTGACTGTGATGCTAACAGGGACCATATTGCTAAAGCCTGCTTGGCTTTAAGAGAAAGACTACTTACCACCAATGGAATTCAGAAACTATGGACGGATTTGTTTTAAGTTCAAAAACATGAATCATAAGGGAGTGATTTCCCAGTGAAACATTTTTGAATAACAAAAGAAAAAATGTGGAGATGTCTGGGAATTTAGATTATGATTGAATCTACCAATATTTTGCTCTTTCTTTTGCAAGAAATATTTCAAGATGGTTGGTTTCTATGTGGAAATATTTGCTTCATTTTGATGTTTTAATTGATTAGTATTATAGTGAACTAACTGTAACTGTTTAACTGATCAAAGTAAACTGAGTTTGACTTTGAATATAGGGCCTTTCATAAAGAGAATATTTATTCATTGATTGAGGAGGTGATATCATCAGTGATAATATGGTAAAATAAATTCTGTGTGGTCTAACCACAACATCCAGAAAGCTTCTGATACTGTTTGTAATCTCCAAATTCTAATCCCTAATAAAATGAGAACAATTTGACTAGATCTGATATTATTTTGTAGTATTTTAAGGAATTAACAGTCTTAGAGTCAGTGTATCAGATTTTTATATTTTATTTTCATGTCATATGTGCCTGCCAGGGATCCAACAGGGATCATCTTTTGTGCTTTCCTTAGCATTAGCATTTACACTGTAAAATACCACTCACCATTATAACCTAGTAATTTTTATTTTACTTTCTTAACTTCAGCTTTCTCACACTAAATATCTCAACCTTCTAAATAGGACACCTAGGTAAAACTGTAACAGTAAAAATACTAAGCCCAATAATCCTGGCTTCATGAGTAAACATCTTTTTATATCGATTTCCACAAAAAAATTAACTTATAGAACAACTTAGTAACATTTATAGCAGGACTTTTGACATGCAAACTCAGTATCATATCCCTGACTTGGATACAGCTCTTGAACCAGGATCCAATTACAAGCTGTTAACAGGTTTGAGGACATTTTGAAACAAAGCAACTTTAAGAGTTTTGACATGGTTCAAAGCTCTGCATAAAGATGAGTCAATCATAATGAAGGTACAATTACTACACTTAATCCTTTGACTCTGGAACATCCTGCCTGGAAGAAATCACATGGGATTACAAATGTCTTACAAACAGAAACATCTAAATATCTTTACATGTTGTAATGACATGTTTCCCGATCATGTGGCGTGTGCATTTTAAACAGAACTTTGTTAAGACTTCATTTCTATGGTACAAGGTCATGCTGGTTCTGGTTCTGGTGCTTGGTGCAGCTTTAATCTTAATATAATCAATTTTTTTATTTTAGATTCCATAATACCCTCTAAACCAAGGCCTCAAGAACAACAGCTGTGAAAACAGCTGATATGAATCCTTCACTAATGCACCAGAAAACCATGGATGCTATTCATCAGAGAGTTTAGAAATATTAGAAAAAGGGGTCTCTGTTTAACTCTCTTAAACCCGCACTTCTAAATTCCCCTCAGCAGCCTATTGTTTACAAGATGTCCTGGTGGATCTCTGGCAAATACAATATCTCAAAGCTAAACTATCTAACCGGCTGTCTTTGCACTTTGCCTCTCCCTCCTCTTATTATTTTTGGCTTTGAAACCAACATGCTTGCTGTTAAAAGCTCTCCAAGAAATGCTATTGGACTTGTGAGAAAATACTTTAGACATTTTGTTTACAGTCATCACTCCTTATCATATCTGGGCACAGCAACGAGTGAATCAAGCACTGCTACACACAGTGGCATTCAAACATTTATAATGTACAATGTGAGCTTATTCCTATCTTGGAATATGTCTGTGTTTTTATTTGAATACTTCGATATAGATAAGAAAAAGACACCTGCCAAGAATGACCAATATTCCGGAGGGATATATTGGTTGTTGACAGACCACTGGTACTCAGACTTTATACAAATATGGACAGGCAACTCATACATACAAAGTTGTATATTTTAGTGTCTGTAATTTGAAAGAAACACTGTTCAATGAGTCATTATAAAAACGTACTGAAAGGGAAAATGGAACTCTTGACACATTCAGCTCTACATAAGATGCCTCTCCCTTTAGTAATGATTACATTTATGACGATGGTGAGAACTATAACCAGATTTATACAAGTATAGACATTATTTTTTTTAAAAGATTTATTTCTGGGCATTTTGTGCCTTTCTTGGAGAGATAGGACAGTGGATAGAGTCAGAAAGGAGCCACAGGCCAGATTTGAACCTGGGCCGCCCACTTGGAGGGCTACAACCTTCATACATGGGGCGCATGCTCTAACCACTGCGCCACCAGCACCCCAGTATAGATATTATTATGAAGTAGGAGTCTTATACAGAATCTAACTTTATCTATATCAAAGGCAGCGCAGTGAGGGGAGCAGTGAGACTGGTTCTTTTTATAAAAATCTTAGAGGAATAACATTTTAAAGTGGTATCATTTGAAATATTGACGAATGGTTCCCTAAAATGGCACAAAATTTAGTAACACATTTCAAATGATTTTTGTAATTTAACACCATCTGCTGCTGATGTGAGATTGATGCTTTGTGCAGTAATGTTTGGAACATATCCGAATCTCAATCCGTGATTATGTATATCCCATTTAGGACAACAAAGCTATTTACCTTTTTGTATCTTGACTTTCTACTTAATGTTTTATTTTTATTTTCTAAATCTCGTTGACATAGATTCCCAGCAGCATTTTTAGGCTTTAGTGCTACTGCTCTGTAAGCTAGCTAAACACATTCCCACACTTAAATTTACAATATGTTTTCACAGCAACACAACTTACTGAAAGACTGATTACACAACCTAATAAAAGAGTCATTAATAATGAAGGTAGAGTGGATGACACAAGTGAAAGCTCGGGTACAGCAAACTAAGGTCAGTAAAATGGAAAATACTGTCACACAAAATTACAGTGTGAAATATTAAAGAGGTGGAAAATTAGATAAATTGCTTCAGAGGTTGAAAGCTACTATTTTATGCTAAATTGCCTTTTTCAGTGTGAACCATGTAATGTTAACAATGCTGCTGTTTAATTTAAACTCTCCATGTATTAATCTTGGCCAATACAAAAGGGTACATCTGAGGTTTAACCTTTGTATTTGACAGTGAAGTATCCCCTGTGTGGATGGTCTCGTTCGATTATAATGTCTGGCTTGTGTGATATTTTCCACCTTAAATAATCCTTCTGTCAGCCTTTGAAATGGTCATATTTGAGTCCTGGGAAATAAAGGAATCCTTTGTACTTAACTTTGGTATTCCATGATGTTGGACTGTTTCTATTCTTTCTGTCTCAAGTGTTTCACGATTAAAATGTTTCTCTATACAGTTACACTTCGATGTAAGGTCAAGGGTGTGAATGAAAAATTAAGTGGCCAGTGCTCAGGCCAAAAATATGATTTTTTGAAAGGGTGGAAATAACCTTCTGGAGCCAGGTCTGCTTTCACCTATGTGATATTTGTCTGGAAGCAATTTAGCCTTTACTCACCTCATTAGACACACACAGAGGTATCTGAAGATTAAAGTAGTGTTTTTTCTCATCACAAGCCCAAATGTTGCTCTACTTATTTCTTTTTTTTTAAAGGCCAAAAAGAACTTAAGCTGTCTTTCCTCTACTTATGAGCTGGCATGTATGAAAATCTATACTCTTGAGATTTGATGGATGAATGGGAGGCCTGCATAATTTACCTCTTAGTCCTGATCAAAGATGCTGGTATTTCAAACCACATGTTTTCTCATAAATATCTTTTTTGTATGGGGAGACATTTTACCATAATTAAATCAATCACTATATCATCAGGCCTGTTGCAGTTGGAACAACTGAACTAGTGTCTGCTTAGGCATATTTTAATGGTGCGCATTAAAATAAAGGCACGCAGAGGCCTTTATTCCTGATTATGAATGGACTATATCCAGGGGTGTAGCACAATATGCTGGGCCTTACACACAATTATCCTCACTGCACCCCTCCTTGAGTTAGGGGTATTTATCCTATTGTCTTTGTGGGCCTTTTTCATATAAGGGCCCTGTGTATACTCAGTCCCCCTTTCCCTCAAGTCTGACATGTTTGCCTATAATCAAGTACAGTGATACTTTAAAAAGGTTTTCAGTTTAGCATCCCAGATTTCTAACCTGACAGAAACATTTTCTACTGATTAGCAGCTATACCTGTCGTCATTTCTGTCTTTATTTATTCATTTTATATATATTACTTTCTCCTTTTCAGGATTTAATTGGGCTAAGGGCTTTTACTTTTATCACTGCAATAACATAATATTTGTTTGGAGGGAAATTCTTTCTATTAATCTTGAAGGAAAAAACTACCTGAAAGGTTGGTTATGCATATGGACTATACTCATGTTGTGATATTGTGCGCTTTTGATAATTTAATCCCGCTGCTTACAACCACTTCTACTGCCAACATTTTATTTGATGGACTAAGTCACACCTACAGTGATTTTGTGTGTAAGAAATATTCGATATGTAGATAAAAAGTATTTTTAAAGGCTGTGATATTATTGACAAACTGATTTAAAAACAATAATTTGTTTTCTCCAGTGTTAAGTGTTATTATCTTTGTGAAAGGAAGTTGTATGGAATACTTCCTCACCAAAGAGTCTTGTATTCAGTTGTGTTGAAAATTCTGTTTTCAGTAAGACATTCAATATATAAAGAAAACTCCCATTTTTTTGGAGGAAAGTTCAAAGTACTTTTTCATGCAGAAAATTTAACTTAAGAAAAGTTACATTTATTTTACAGAGTGTCATGGGTGTCATTCAACAAGCAGAACAGAAAGTCATAACTTCCGGCTGCCATTATGGCTCAGCGGTTGAATTTGTGCGGCTGACATCTTAAGCAACTAGTTGGACTGCAGAGGATTTTTTAAATGTCTCCAAAATAACGGCGCGTTTGTCTGTCTGATTAACCCGTTGTTCTGTGATAAAATGTATAACCCTGCAGTGTAAAATATTTCAGCTCAGTCAGGACTGAGTCAGGGGACACATTGGCTAGCAGATGTGATGTAATGACGGTGCTATACCGAGAAATGCTTGCCTCCCCAGGCTAACGTGAACGGTAGAGGGAAGCTAGCCGATACACAAACAGCTAGTGATTATATTTAGGCCCTACTTTATGTTTGTCTGGCTCTTCATAACTGAATAGTTAGGTTAGAAGGATCTGTAAACTTACATAGTTAGATAATAAAAGTGTATTTACGTATTATTTTGTGCCTGTTTTCCACAGTTTTGCTGTAATTATGATGCTACTATGTAGGCTACCACTGTGACAATTGAATGTACAAGAAAGGACTGCGCGTCATCTTATTTTGTTTCATTTCATAAGCTCTTCTCATAATTTACTGAGTCTAATGTAGGTTGAATCTAAAATTGCGTAACAGACTATAACTGTAGCCAGCACTCCCTTTTGTTCTGAGTGTTTGAATGCGTATAGTGATTTTTGCGTTTCTGTTCAAATATGATATTAACTGTAGGAATTTTGTTTAACTATAGTATAGATACATGTGAGTTGTTTCATAATAAAACACATGGGTGCAATAATTAAAGTTAATTTGGCAGGCTTTTTATCCATTGCTAAAGATTAGGCTTTGTGAAGACAGTGGTAAAACTTGAATTCAAAAGTAGATAATTGTCAAGGTCATCTAAATATTACATCACTACAATTTAGAATGGCATCAAAGACAAGAAGTATCAGCTCGCCATATGGATGGCTTTGGCAGTTACTTATGAGATAAAATATCACATTATGTGTCCTAAAAGGTAGAGTTAGTAGCAATGTTCATTGCAGCTTGTGAACACAACATTCAAATTTGACCCCTCCTCCTGGGCTCATCGACACCAGAAGTGCCCACTGCAAGTTTAGTACGTTTTCTGCTAGTCCCTACACTGCAAATTCCCTGAGAATACCTCATTTAATGTAATGGAAAACCTGATAATTTACCAAGCTAGCACAAGCTAAAGCTGTCCAGCAGAATGTAGGCCACTTCTGCATCCGCAGGTAAAAGCCAACCTAAGGTTCACCCTCGTTTTGGAACAAGGTTTACCAGCGTTGCTTTAAGCCTCACTTTGTTTCTATTTTCTTTTCTTTGCCATTATATCCATGTCCACTATATTCACTGATTTGAATCCTGTCCGTCCAAATGGTGTATTGTATCAGCCCCCAAACTTACCTGCAATGATTTCACACAAACTCCCTACCCCGGATGTCCCGAGTCATTCAAAACATCAAAATAATGGCAGAGGATAGGGTATCTGCAGACATTCACCTCCACACATGTACGGAGGCCCATGAGTGAGGATTGAGAGACATTGCCATTGTGTAAGTCTATATTTCATTTTTTTAGGAAAAAACTACTGACTCAATCTTTAACAATATTTCTGGGATTTAGTTTTGGATTAGAGTCAGCATAGGAAAGTAAGGAATGTTTTTTTCCCTTGTCAGGCTACCAATGAAGGAAAAAAAGACATGGCTCTCTAAAGACTTGCAAGCAGCAGAAACCTGAGTGGAGCAAGTTGGACGCATGGAAGAGTGCTACAAGTAAAGGAAAGGAAAAGGTAGCATTCTATGTGCTTGAAAGGTTTTTGGAAAATAAGGCTGTTAAGACAGCTATTTTAAAAATTCCATAAAGGTAACTGTTAATATAATTTTAAAATGACTGGCCAATAATGTAACTGTCTAAATACTTTTACAGATCCATTGGAAAGGTCAGTTGTTACTCACAACTGAGAACTGCTGAATGGTGAACAAACAATGCTAGAAGTAAGTTTAGAAAGTTTCAGTATTGCCATTAATTAAATTTAAATAGCCACAAATACGTACACATTTTCTCATCACATATGCATACTGCAAACTTAAAAAGATGTCTAAGAAATGGCCTCTGTCTTCAACTTGCTTGCAAAAGAAATGCACTTTTAACTGCTTTCGTCCACAGAGTCCTTCAGAAATAGACACAAATTCATTGTGAATGTAATAGAATTGAGGTTTGGTACAAAAAGGTGCAGTCTTTTGGAAAAGCCATGTATGTCTACTGTTACTATTCATGTTGCATTTTGTTCCTTTCACGAAGCCTCCAGGAAAAAAATATTAGATGTCATAAAAATATTCATAAAATGTGATTATTGTAGTTGCAATTATTCATCTTTGCAATTAAAGCCCAGGCACATTGAAATCTTATTGTTTGTGGGAGAAATAATCAATGTGTTGTTGCCATTCTCATCTGCTTCAGATATGTAAACTGCCAGATGGCCGAAAAAAAATTCCAGTGATCCCAAGGGTGGGAAGGAGCAGGAGATAATGGTAAGCATGAAGGAAAACAATTTACAATTTTTTTTAGTAATGCACTCAGTTTTGACTGGACCGATCCTCTGTTAAAAGTCACTGATTAAATCTGAGACATTAAAGCTAAGGACTGGAAATTGGGTCAATCAATATTCAAATAATTTGTAATAATACAGCTGCACAAACGTTGAATAGTTCAGTGAATTCCATGCTTAATAGCAGTGCATCAGCATCTCTTGAGAGGACCTACCAAATATGGTCATGAATGACATTAACAGGTAGCTCATGAAGTGATTTCCATAAAAAGGAGAAACCTAACATCTATCTCTGAACCTCCCTTTCAATTGGTCGATCCAGCATCAGTTGGTGAGGTAGAATTCAGCTATGCATTACCTTGATATTTAAAATCAGCATGACAATCAATCAGTTTCTTAAAGAAGTTATACTTTGCCACTTCATAGCAAATATTGCTGCACCATAATTGTGAATTGTCAAGGATATCATGACCTAATATGTTATACATTTTTTTCTAGTAATGTGATATACAGATGCTCTTTAGAGCTACAGCTGTGTTAGACTGTAGACATTTAGCACCAATACTTTGCCCTGCTTTTTATTTGATAGTTTATAAAGAAAGGCCAGGAAACATTGGGATGCATAATAACTAGTTGTAGGTTCCTTGTTTTTAAAGGCATAACCATTTGAACATTTATAAGACACATCGTTACCTTTAACTCTGCCAAATGTTTGCTGTATTAGGTCACATGCAGTAGGCTTTTCAAAAACATTGAGCCAGATTGCACATCTGAAATGTATTATCATGGAAAACTGTTTCCATGAATGAAATTAAGATGTATAGGGATAGCGTGTATCTAAAGTTAAAGTTATAACCAAAACAAGGTAGATGTGTTTATTGGCTGTTTTAAAGTGTAAAATTTGATTCACACAACCAAAATTAAAGAGATATCACAAATGTATATAATTCAACTTTTTAGTTATATTGGCGCATGAATTAATTTTTTTTCAAATGATGTTAAATTGCAAAACATGCCACTAACTCACTGGATTCAAGGGTTGTTGTCGGAGGGTGCATTCATTGTAGAACACAACAGCAGATGGTTTTACTTGAAGGGAAATCCTGTAGGGTTTGTTTTGCTTTGGCTTTTGCTTATTTGATAATATTCTCATTGTGGTTATTGTTGATTATGCAGATACACGCATCTCCATAAGGCCGAGTGTTCGAGTAAGATTATAGGAATCTCTCCAAAAGAGATGATGTTGTCAAGATCATCGAAAGATAATTTGACAGAATGTGGTAAACATTGCCTCCACATGAGAGTAATTATCTGCCTTATGTGTAAAGTAAACATCATCAGAAAGTAGAAACACCCTAAAAAGTAAATGAATCGTGATGTCCTTTACTTCTCAAGACTGTGTTAACAGATATATGTCAAACTTCGATTTCAAGTAGGAAAGACCAACGCTATGAAAGAACATTGTTTCTATTTAAAACATACTACTGATTTTGTTCAATCTTGTCAGAAACAGAAAATTGTTTCATGTGGCTATCTTATTGTTTGGTACTGCCCTAGTCTGTCCTTGCATTTTACGTTATTACAACAGAATAATGGATAAACTGTAATGTGTCTGGGAATTTACAATTCTACAGTCACAATAATTGTAGTGTTGTTCTTTTTTTCCCCAAAAATACTAAATAAGAGTTTAATTTCAGTGTATTATGGGAAAGTTGAAACATTGGTGATGATGTGCAGCATGTGTGAAATTGCTCCACCTTTTGGCCTGCATTATAAATCAACAGAGCTAATACTTGGAAGAGGTGAGTGAAGTGGGATTTAAGCTCTTCATGGCTATAGTTAGTGAAAAGATCCCTCTAGGTCCTGGAAGCTGCATGTAATTTATAATATTTGTTTCCAAAATTCAAATTTGTTGGAAGGAAGGTTATATCAAAAGGTTAGCACTGTGTTTTGTCTTCATGGGTTGTTCATATTCCCAAAGTGTGATGAGGCTTGGCCGACCACGCTCTTTTCCCATTTTCAGTTATCCACTTAAGTCCTTGTAACACTTTGACTGACACCTTGACCTGTTGTGGCTCTAAAATGCTGTGGCTCTGTACTTACTTTTGACATTTTTAAAGTCTTTAAATCTCAACATGTGAAGATTGTCTGCTCTTTTACATTAAAGCCATTTGATCCTTACATGTCTTGAAACTCTGCTCTGACCTGAGTTGTTGTCAAGAAACTGACACCAGTTAGTTGAACCATTCTGTTATCACGTAGCAGTCATCAAAACAGCCAAAAGGGCATTAGTGGTGGTGTATTCATACTTTCTGTCTGTAACCCCACCAAGTCTTTCTACAGCTGCAATCATGATCCCAATGTTGAAGTCTGGTTTGTCAACACAGGGCATTCATTTAGCATTACTGTTGCTGGATGTTATGTGACCGTGCATTGGGCATTAGACTCTGCCAACCTGACTTTGATGTCTCCAATGAAAGCTTCAGCATCTCTTGGGCCAAACACTCAAAAAGATGTAATCGTTTGGTGCACTTGGGGCCAACATGACCTTGAAATCAGGGAGGATTGATTCAGTATTGGATTTTGCTGCTATCCAGATGTGAATCATTTCTGTGCAACCTTCGCCTTTAGAATTTACTAGAAAACTCGGTTTGACATGAGTGTGTTTGTCTGTTTTGTCATAAACATGATTAATGTTTTTTTGGGGTGTGTGTGGCTGCAACTCAGGTTAGATCAAGTAATGGTATTGGTTTCAACATTTATTTAACATCACATTTAGTTTTATCCAGGAAACATGCTGCTATTTATTCATCTGATCAGTGTGCTGTAAACAAAGAGATGATTTAGGAATTTGTTTAATTTGAGTTTTTTCATGTGCTTAATCCACCTTTGCCCCCTTTCATCGTTGAAATGTATTCAAAGCAAAGTGAAAACACAGACAGTGAATTTCATTTAGTGCTGTAGTTTGATTACTTTATTGTACTTTCAAGATTGCTAACAGCAAGTTATTTTCTGCCCACGCAAAAAAGCATCATTCTACACTCATTTCACTTGACTGGTTTTGAATTCATTTTTGGATTTGGGTGAGTCTATCAAATACTTAAAGATGGACTCTCCAACTGTTGTATAAATATAGGTTAAACAGAGTTCAGATACCTTTCTCATGCAGTTCGGGGAGTTTTTAATTGATGAAGCTCCTCATGATCTATGTAATTGAAACACACACTTGGCTTTTACAGCAGAGCAACAGACTTCACATAACACTAGCTAAGCTGAACCAACAACCCTGGGCTCTTCAGACTGTCTGCGTTATCATCCATTTATTTAGCAGGAGAGTAATTGCACTTTACTTCACATGTATCAAAGTTGAATAGTAGCTGAAGAACTGCATGAACCCTTTACTCTTTATATGGATTTATATTTTTCATAGGCCCGTTGTTCGAGGAGCAGCAAGCTGATTTTCTACAGTCCCATTGTGTGTTCGTGACAGTGACATATAACATGGGAAGTTTATTTGAGTGTGACCTCATAGTTTGGCTACATTGTTCATCAGCTGCTTTAATGATATCCTTGGAAAATGTCTAGGTCGCCTGTTTGACAATAGCGCCCATTAATTATTGCGATCATGAAAAATTACAGAGCAGACTAAGATGCTGGTTGAACAATCTCTTATTAAATGCTGGATTATTGTTGTAACAGCTGTCAGATACTGTTTATTTGTAGTTCCACTTAAACAAAAATGTCATAACCCTTTGTTGGCTAATATCTCAGTAATTCTACACACACTTGACAGATACTATGTACAATGATATGATGACAGTGTTTATTACGGAGCCCTTTAGGAGTGTTTTACTGGGCCTGAGTGATCTGACACAGTGGGGGAAAAAATTAACTTTATTTTATATTCAAATGTATATTTTTTGTATATAGTTAAAGTTTTATGAAGAGTGATTCTAGTCGAATCAATTTAGGTTTAAATAAAATGTAATATATATATTTTATTTAGTACTTTTCACTAAAGTATATTTTTATTTTCTTACAAGTAGAATTCTCATACTTAACTCTCAAAGAATTGATTGTGTTAATTCAAAATTTTAAATTCCGTTGAAGAGATTTGGCACATTTTTTAAGGTTCATTACAATTTTACATGGGACTGGACAAAAATACATTTTCAATGGAACACAGAACACACTTTAATGCCACCTAGTTTGCGGTCGTCTCATTATATAATTGTCATTGAGAAATTGTAATTAACAATCTGTTCTTGTCTTAAAAATCATCCGTGTTTGTATTTATGTTCATTTATGCTCACTTACATCCTTTTAAACCCTACAAACAGTAGGCCATGTGTTGTTTGCCTCTGGCCTTGCCAGTACCTGCTGTCTGATGTTTTAATGGTGACTAAAGAGTTGAGGTTTCCATCTGATGATGTAAAGACAGAAAACAGGTGGCACAAATTAGGCTGCAGGCTTTCCATTTGCACTGTTATTTCCCACTTTGTTCATGGTGTTGACAGAGCTTTTACAGATCCAAGCGTCCAGAGTCTGGCATCGAAGCGACAAAACTTAACACAGCACCCATTTATTTTACTCTCCAGGGGGATGCTATGATCAGATAGAATGGTTTAGCAGTTTCTAGCTCCTTATGTGTCAACGATTGTAACTATTACAGTACATTTAAACACCTCTGGACCTGCAACAACAAACAAGTCTTTTTCGTTATTGCAGCAATTAAAAACATTATAAACACCCGAATGAATAGATGACCTCAATGCTTTGTATGCTTAAAAAAACAAACAACTCTACACTTACTGCAGTCAAAGTGTGAGAAACGTTTTGAAAGTAAAAAACATTACATTTTAAGGACCAGTGAGGCTTTAATTTTGTTTGTGGACATGTTTGTTTGTTTGTTTGCTTATCCTTCTTTGTATATGTGTTGGTTTTTGTGAAGAAAAACTGGTCCTACTTCCTTCTACACTTCTACCAAATGACTCAGAGTAAAATCTTGCCTGGGTGCTTTCAATCGCTTCATAAGAATCCTGGTCATTGACCTTGGAAAGGTGATGGGCGATAAAAAGACCATGTCAGTTTTCTTGCTGATGGTCTGGTTCTCAGTACACATAAATATAACTCTGATGTGTTCATGCTTTTACTTTTTGTGTGTCACCACATCAGACTATCTATGAAGAAACGTATATGCCCTTTGAAAATCTTCTCTTCTTATTTCAGAGACCAGAAAAAATGACACAAGTTGACATTCAGCCAGTGCCATATTTGATAGTTGTTTGACTATTGTTAAACTTTTACTTTTAACTTCAGTGTTGTCCTAAGGAAGTTACATTCTAGTTGCATTGTTTCCCAATAAAAGGTGTTGAAAAGGGGTGGACTAACTGAAGTTGATTTCAGTGCATAGCCTCTTTTGGGGTTTGATGGCAACCTCTTTATATACCCATATAAGTCCTGAGCCTTACCCCCCAACTCTTACCCCCCAATAAATCATATGACTAGACCTTTCAAAACAAAGCTCTCATGAAATAACCAGATATAGTGAAATATTCCACCTCTTCTTTGAATGTTGCTTCAGATGCTGTTATATTGAAGTAATTGCTTACATTCTTACTCTGCCAGCATGGTGACAGACATTATGTGCTGCAGATCGACTTTATGCTTATCGCTTTATTTATTTATTTTTTTGCTGTTTTTAGCTTTCCCAGCATTTCTTGTAACTATTGAGTGATTAATCAACTTCTTAACCAGAGGTTATGTGAATTTACTGTCATTGTTGTGACCATTTATTTGTTCTTCCACCAGTAGTTGGAACCTTACAGGAACTTTTTATCTTCAGGGAAGGTACTGTATATTTCTCCACTTTTTGACAGTTGAGCAATTTATTCAGAATGAATTGCTTTAAGATTTAGCTTTATGTTCGTATTTACATTTAGGGTAATGTCAGACTTCATCTGTTAATGTCTCGTATTAGATGAACACCACATGACATTCAGGGTTCAAGTCCTTTACTATTATCCTTCCTAACAATGTAAAAGTGATCCCACATTTTGACCCTAAAAAATCCTTGGGAACAATAACATCTCTGTAACTCTTGGTAATTCCCTTTCATTTCCCTTGTGCGGCTCACAACCTAAACTCCATGGTATTTGATTATTTATGATTTGAGTCAGTTGAATAAGATAAATGGCTTCCTTCATTTATTTTGATACAGTTATCTTGGCTGTTGTCGAGGCATCTTGGACCATAGATCAAAAAGTTCTTCATACCACATCAACCCATTGACTACAACTTGTTAACACACAGAGACATCTGCATGAAAATAACTCATCTACATTTAAATTCATTATAATCCAGTCCAAATTATTTGATTTGCCAAGACTAATTTCCCTTTGAAGTCAAAAGCTTAGTCGTTGCCATGAAAGCATGACAATAAAAACACAATAAATGGCCTCTATGACCGTCTCATGCTCATAGTTAGCAATATGTCAGCACTGCTGTACATTCTTGGTCTGCTTGTGTTTGTCTCTGACAATTTTTTGGCAAATTTGCTCGTCAATTGTTACTGGCCTCCATTCCTTCTGGCGGTGTCTCATATTGAGGGATTACATCACATTTATCTAGCCTTTATTCGACCGTATTTGTATTTATTGCCCCTCAGAAGTTATTGTAAGAATTTGGAAGTAGTCACAAGTCGACATGTTTATTACTCTGTTTAGATTATGGCTCTGTTCAATGTGTAACTGCTGATGTGACAGTGTGATGTTGTCTTAAAAAGGAATTATATTTAATTAATGTTCAAGTCCAACACCTGACTTACAATTAAATGAAGCCAACCACTAATCATTTACAGATTGGAAAGTCATCTTATTATTCATATACATAAGCTCATTCACATGTTTTCTTTGGGCTCTGGACTCCTGTTAAACATTTAGATTGAACATATGTAGGAGCCAATGTTTGGCAACAGTGAAATCATGGTCTGCTTTTTGTATTCAGCCAGAGCTACTATGCTTGTTTTGACACTTCATACTGAGGGACATAACTCTGTACACTTTCATAATATAACATTTCAGAAAACAGGGCCACATTACTGAAAAGGATGAGGTGTATTCTTAAAAACTTACACATTTAGTTAAATGGACTAAGGAAGATAATTACATTACACTAATCCATGTATATTCAGTATAAATCTCTGTAAATGCTCTGTAGCTTGTCCTCCTTAACATTTCTTAAATAAAAAGTCATCAAAAATTTGTGCACAGCAACATGTTTGGGAATTTTTTTCCAAGGGTAACCCAAACCCAACCTAAGCAGTTTTGATGCGACAATATGCAGGAATTCAGTTTGGTGCGCTTTGGCATCCATAGCAAGTCACTGAGTGCTCCTGAAGTTTCGTAAGCTTTGTTGAGCTTTGTCTTTGAGTATTTAGAAAACGCTATAAAAGTCTAAAGCATTATTACTATTATAATTATTTAATAGCGCTGTTATGCTTCCCCCACTACTCCCCGTCACAGACAATGTGCGTTTATTGACAAGCAGAGGGGCGGTGTTGTGAGAAGCTTAAGGTCCATGTCGACACGAGGTTCAGTAATATTATCGGATTTTGCGCATGACAACATAACAGCTAATGTCTACAGCCAGTTATAGAGACAGCTTTTGGCCTAAGATGGATTCATATTTATTTGTATCAAAGACTTTTGATGCTCTTATGATGTTGTCACTGTGGTTTAGGCCAATTGATAAGACTGGGATGTAAAATATATAAGAAGTGCATAATGTTAGATGTCAACAACGTCATTCCAACTCACGGGGGTAAGTAGGTAAAGAGGTCATCCAATGTCTCTTTATTTGTATTTATTTGTATGAAAGCATGAGACATGACTTGGGTTAGATTACTTTCTCCACCCAGTGAAGCTGCTAAACATAAGACAGTGATGACAATACAGCCTTACATTATGTTGCAATCTGTTACAGTGTTTCCCCTACCATTATATTAGGGGCCCCCACCCCCACCCCCCCGCCCCCCTTGAAGGTCAAGTAAAAATAAATATATTCTACAATTTACTTAGCAGACGCTTTTATCCACAGCAACGTACATCAGAGAGTAAGTACAACACAAGCAAGGATCTAGAAAAAAAGGGAACAATGTCAGTAAGAGCAAATGATCAGCTTTGAGTCTGATTGGACACACAGGTGCTGACAGGAAGTGACCAGAGGCAAAGCACAACATTGACGGCAGTTCTTTAGAGCTCATATCAGGATAGAAACCATCTTATAAGTCATCGTTATCAAACAAAAACCATCGTCACTACCATCATCATCATCAGTAATATCGAGACCATCATCATTAAATTAGTAGGTACTGTATTCATGAAAGAGCTGGGTCTTTAGCTTTTTCTGAAAGATGCAGAGGGACTCTGCAGATCGAATGGAGTTTGGAAGTTCATTCCACCACCGGGGGGCGACAGAGGAGAAGAGTCTAGTCAGTGTCTTAGGACCCTGTTGTGAAAGTTGGATCAGACGCCTTTCATTGGCAGAGCGTAGTGGGCGGGAGGGAGTGTAGACCTGGATGAGAGAGTTAAAGTAAGGAGGAGCTGTTTTTGTCGCTGTTTTGTAAGCGAGCAGCAGAGTATATATATATACATATATATATATATATATATATACATATATATATATATATATATATATATATATATATATATTAAAGATTTATTTTTGGGCTTTTTGTGCCTTTATTGTAGGGATAGGATAGTGGATAGAGTCGGAAATCAGGGAAAGAAGTCATTTAAGGATACCTTTCCGATAGAAAAGGACAGCTGCCATTAAAAGTAACACATGAACACCAAGATTCCTTCAAGTGTTTGTGGCCGCGTGTCGGGCTGTCGGCATGTCGGCGTGCCCCCCCCCCCCCCCCCCCCCCAACGCTGTAAACCTAGGGGAAACACTGTGTTATAAATAATATCTGCAGGGATGCACACTGCTTCTTGCTCTGTTACTCTGTTTTTTTCTCTGCTAAACTTATTCTTCTACCTCTTCTTTTCTTCTCTTCTGTCTCTTAGCCTCAGCCATTGTATCGAACAGTACCAAGGAGGGGTAACTTGCTAATGCCGTAAAGAAATATGCACTTCACACGAGAGAACCACGGCCTGTAGCCCAACTTACAGTAGGCAATCATGGCGATCTGTGGACATTGGAGAGACACTATTCTGCCTGTTGAATGCTATTGTACTATTAGATCGAAATGGAAACGTTACATAATGGTGCTTCATTTACCTAGAAGTGATCTCTCCAAATTATTTTAAGAACTATTGCTGTTGTTTCTATCTTTGAATGTTGAGCTCCAATATTTTGCTTTCAGAATTTGCCCAAGAAAATAACACACTTTTGGCACGTTTAGCGGCATCTGTGTTAACTTCAGTGTTGGCATGGTGGCTTATCTTTTACATTGTATTCAACAAAATGTTCTTGTTTCAGGCTTCCATAAACAACAGATGTTTTACGCATAATTAGCAAGTTACAGCTAGAAAATTGGACCCAGTTATTGGACTATTGCGTATCATAAACATGGGCATACTGTATAAATCACAGATATACTAACACAGAGACATGGCACACTCCAGGACATTTTATCTTTGGTATAATTTCTTTAATGACAAATGTTCCTTCTTGAAATAAAATGTAACACCTTAAAAACATATATTACTTCAACACTCAACAAACTGTGTGTCATGTGTAACATTATGGACTTCTCACAACAGTGTGTCATACAGCCACAGTTTCAATAATGAAATCCAGAGCCAAAATGTCTAAAATAGATTTACAGCACTTGCTTCTTAGTCATTAGGTGGTATGCCTTTTTACAACTTTGACTTCATTGTAAATGTCAGTTTTCTTTTCGCCTGTGGAGAAGCATTCTGGTGAATGGTAAATGGACTTGGACTTGTATAGTGCTGTTCTAGTCTCCTGACTAGTGCATGTCACATTCACCCATTCACACACTGATGGCAGATGCTGCTTTGTAAAGTGCATTCATACACATTTATATGCCGTTGGCTTAACAGCGGGAGCATCTCGGGGATCAGTGTCGACATATGACTGCAAGGGGCTGGGGATCGAACCCCAGGCCTTCCAGTTGAGAGAGACAAGAGAGGCGACCTACTTCTACCACAGAGTCACAGCCGCCCCGTGGTGTACATGCACATTATGTACAAAACCACATTGGCAGCTTTAGTGACCTGGAGAGTTGATAATTTTGGCATGAAGCTTATTTTGTTTTTTTTTCCCCTGGGTAGAAGTTTATTTGGTGACAGAGAATGTGTGGGGTGACATGAGGCATTAGAATTTTCGCTCTTCATTGCTGTGTTCTTTAAAGTCTGTTAGGTGTGCCAGAGTCCTGGGTGGTTAGAAAGCCACTGAGGGGTCCTGTTGGTCTGTGAGGTGTCTGTTTGGTCCAAAGTTTCTATGGTCCTTGCACGGGAAAGATAACTTTGCCTTTACAATACAGATAGCATGTATAAAAGCTGGTCCACTAGAAAGAACCTAGCAACAGGCTTGTGTGTTGTATCAATACATACAACTGTGCTGAACGTTACTCTATTTGATTTATTTTTTTAAAAGGTTGTTTGACATTTTTACTTTCCTCTCTAACGTATATCACCTAAATCATAAATGATTTTTTTGATCATTTATGTTATTTACTTCTCTCTTACCAAATGTTGAAATGCTAGGTTTTCAAAAGTCATTCAAAGGACATGCATTAAGTTATATATCCATAATAAGATATGTGCTAAATTCAAACATTTTGTTTTCACGCTTAAAAAAAAACACAGCACATTCATACAACACATACTGCAGTATTCTGATACATGAAATCAGACTGTGTGAATCAGAAGCTCTCAGGGTTGTCATATTTCATCAAACCTTTTAACTGCTTTCCAGCAGTTTGATCTAACTAAACTATGTCATAGTTCCACCGAAAGCATTATTTGAGATATTTTCCTGGCAAGGTGAGTGGAAAATGCCTGTGCTGGACTTTTTACTGCTTTCTTTCAGTAACTCTGTCTTGCCTGTCAAAACTCTTGACAGAACAAGTCATTCTTCTCAGAGAACTTGTGAAGCAACAGCGAAATGTCTTGACAAATTGGATCTAATTTTATGTTTTGTTTTGCTTTGTTTTCATTTTGACAGAATGTGTTATTGAGGTTTGATGTGATACTGCATTGACATTTGATATCACAGTTGAGGGGTAATAATGGCCACTTACAGTGTGCCTTACTGTGTGATTAATGAGTTTGTAGTGAAGTCAGCCTGTGGCAGACATGATGTAGAGTGACTTGGAATTTCCATTTATGTTTTATATTCTTAGGCTAGTTCAGTATCCCGCCACATGAGTAATTAGAACTTTTGGCTTTTTACAACACACCCGTGTGCACATAGTATATCGTGCAACTCTAGGATATGTTCCTTTTTTGTAAACATCTATGACATTTTTATTGATAACTTATGATCTAATTAAAAAAACACAAGTCGTTTTTGTTAGACAGCCTGTATTTTCCTTTGTTATAAATGATGGCAGTGTTAAGAGTATTCACAGCAGTCATATGTCAGTCAACAGTCCTTCACTCTGTCTCAAACTTCCACTGCCTGTCAGAGCTGAGCAGTCCTGACAGATCAATCTGCAGAGGCTGAGGGCAATGATTATTAGAAGAGCAGATGAGCTGCACCGCTTTAAACACTAAGGGCCAGATTTACTAAGCTCCCAATTAAAGAGTACTAAATTGCGTTGTCGTTCCAACAAATTGCACGTTTGGTTGGTGGGCGTTTTGCGGGTGATCTACTAAGAAAATTTGCATGAATGACAACAGGTGCAAACCTTGTGGAGGCGGTAACATTTAAGTTAGGCTTTTGCGTGTTCTGCTGGTTTACGTCACGGAGAGTTTGGACAGAAAGCAGGATGACTGCAAGTGCAAAATAGGTATTAGTGAGAGAGGCAAATAAACGCACAATACTTTCGAGTTATAGGAGATAAATCTGAATATTACAAAGAACATTTTGGTTATAAGAAAACCTCAGCATTAAACAGGGCCTCTCTTTTCTTCCCTTAATCTTAAGAATGAAGTGTCATATATTGCACAGGAGGTGCGAGCTGTGTCCTCTGTGGACCGGGCGCTCTACACTCGGGCCGTTGTTGCGCACCAGACAGCTGGCCAGTGCTGTGTCTGATTGGACATAAATGCCCTGGAAAAAGGTATCGAATACGGGGGTACAAGCAGTGGTGAGGTCCCCCAATCCAAGCGTCCTACAGAGTAGCAGCAGCGGGCTTTAGAGGGAGGAGACGAGCGCATTATAGAGAGGAGCGCACCAGAGGGGGCGAGCTGGGGGAGAGACGCGCGACCCGAGGAAAAAGGAAATCCCCAGTTTAAAATGTAATGTTGGTGAAAAGAGGGAAATAGGACGACATAAATGTCAATGTTGAAATTCTTTTGAATGCAGAGGCTGTGGATGTTCAGTTTTCTTTGGCTGTAGGCTATGGCAACAATACAGCAATACAGGGTTAAGTGTCTTGCCCAAGGACACATCGACACATCGTCACATTGCACATAGGACACATCGGATATGTTGATACAGGAAAAGGGGATCAAACCCCCAACCTTCCGGTTGAAGGACCGACTATACCAATTGAGCCACAGCAGCCACAATGAGTTTGTGCTAGTGTAATCTGTGCTTTGCTATTTCTATAATCTTTCCTTTAACATTTTTTCGATATATATATAACATATATATATTTTTAACATGAACATATATTTCCCAAAAAATAAAATCACTGTTCTTTCACTTTTTCACTGTGTTGTGTCCAAATTACAAGTTACTTTGGCATTAGCTGATTTGTGTTTCTTAGTCAGTCTGCTCTTGGAATAAAGAGGTGAAGTCTCAGCTTGGCTTGTAAAGTTTAATTTATTTACAAGGGAAGTTCCAGGTGCTCTTGTTTCCTGCCATATTCCAAAGATATTAATGTCAGACAGACTGGAGGTTTGTTATTGCCCAAAGGTATGGTTTTATGTCTATCTCTCTCTGTTACTTCTGAAGTAGACCTTGAAAGTTTGAGGTGTAATAAGAGCGCAGTAAGAGGTCATCTTGTTTCACTAAAATCTTTATCCAGTGATTATGAATCAGATTTAATTTGTTTTCAGTGCAGGTCTGCTGTAATGGTTACCAATAGCAACGTATCATTATGCAAATCCTTTTGACTGTCGTCATCTTTCAGGATACAAAACATCCATTCTAGTCTTGTTTGGGTTTGTTTTTTTTCCTTCACAGATAATTGTTTTTTTCTGAACTCTTATCCCATTGCATTCCTGTAAAGCATGCAATGAGAGTCTTGTAGATTCTCTTCAAGGTTTATTTCACAATATGCCAGAAAAGATTTTATTTTATCCATAATATGCCTGTCAGACAGTATTTGTTGAGGGAGGCATTGCCAGGAAATGAGTCAGTTGTGCTCCATCAGTGAGTCTGAGACAAACTATTAAGTGATTTACTGACCCTCTGGTAGACATTAAGATGACATAAAATCTCTTTGTCCTATCAAAATATGGCACTGTTCAGACATAGTGAATACCACACGATGTAACTAGAAAACTGCCAGCTTAGGGTGAACACCATTGACAAAGATTATTGTGTTATTATCTCCAGAGGGAATTTGTAGAGACAATTGAACAAAGCTAATATGTTGATCAGTGTATATGTGGAGGATTTTCTGGCACAAACTTCCCCAACTGACAAGGTGCATGAAGAGTGAAAGGCTTAGAAGAAGTATTTAACATATATCAACAGATATATGTATCATGTAACCTGTATCAACAATACATGGGGTGGCGGTGGCTCAGTTGGTAGAGTCGGTAGAGTCGGTCGTCTCTCAGCTGGAAGGTCGATGGTTCAATCCCCAGCTGCTGCAGCCACATGTCTGATGTGTCTTTGGGCAATACTCTTTACACCCAAGTTGAATAGTACTATGCAAACAAAGTTGTTTTGAATTTTTGGACATGTTTTAGTAGTACATGATTTTGTCAGTAAGTTGTGATCATGTGACAGGGCCCAATGTAGTCTCTCGTGCACTTCAAAGCATAACGAGGCACGGGCTCCATTGAAGTTCTTGCGGCCTCATCAACAAGTAGCTGACACTCACTGAGGTTTGGCCCTGCTCAGGACATACACATTCTCCCCTGCAAAAGCAAAGGGGGATCTCATATATAGGTGCAAGAAATGCCTATGCTTGCTTTTTAGATAACTGCCTTCTTTAACTGTATTTGTTGGGAAAGTGAACAACAGAGAAACTGAAGCTTCAACTTACACCGAGCCTGTAGCTGTTTCTGTTATAAACAATGAAATCATAAACATTCTTAGGCGGCAGTATCTCAGTCTGTAGGGACTTGGGTTGGGAATCGGAGAGTTGCCGGTTCAAGTCCTTGGCACGGGCCAAGTCCTTAAATTGGCCTGATAGCTGGAGAGGTGTCAGTCCACTTCCCTCACTCTGAGACCTCTCCATTAGTGCATGTCCATAGATCCTGTTTGTGTATTTCAGCCTAATTTCCCCTTGTGGGATCAATAAAGTATAAATTATTACTCTGTACTTTAAGGGGGTGTAACTGCTTTGTTAACAATGACTCTTTGCATGCTCGCATTATATGAGAATAGCCAGACACAAACTCAGGCCCAGCAGCACTCTAGGCCACCCAGCACTCAGAAGATAAGATGAACACAACTGGAGCAGCAACCACTGTAGAGGTGCCGTACTGGCCTGGCTGTACATTAACAAGTGCAGATAACTGTGTTCAAGAACTTGTTCCCACTGATATCCGATTATTAAAAAGCAAGTGTCCATCAGTCTTTCATGCTGGATGCCTCCTCAGCTTGCTCCTGGCTAGCTTAGTGTGATGTCAGACAGGACTGCTGCCAGTTGTCAAAAATCACTGACAAAAATAGCATCCAGCTGGACTTCTATAGACAGTGAAGATGTGAAAAATCACATCTTAACTGGAAACGCTTTGTCTGCATGTCTGGATGTGGTTTTGGGAATGATTTAAGTTAGTGTGACGCTTCTACAGAATATGCAACAGTTGTCTTTGTTAACCCCATCATTTAGCTGAGTTTTGTTTCGCTTGACCGCGTGACCGTGATTTTGCATTGAGCTATTTATTTGTCTGCATTCATGTGGATGTAAGCATGAAGAATCGTATGTGATGCTAAAAGGTGTAGCTTTGATAATAAAATGGATCCTAACTGATGAGACCATCAGGATCTATTAAACAAGACTCAAACCATCTGGGCTGATATTTTCCTCCAGCTTTTTGTAAATGTATGTAGTGTGCATTCCTTTAAGGGCAGGATTGTTTAAGGACATTTTCTAAAACATAACGTCATGTCAAAGCAATCATATTCAACATTAAAAAAAATCCTGAAAGTTGAGCAAAGATTGAAGCCTTTTTGCTTCTGACGAAGAAAGCCTCTGCTGATATGTGTTTTATTGACACTCCCATGTATTGCATGAATTGACCTTCAATGAATTGAGGCGAATTATACTTTTTCATTATCCCTTGAAAAATGTATTTGAATGAAAAAATGTTTTTGTTAAAATATTAGGGTCCGGTAGAGTCCTGCTTTGTTAACTACAAATACAAAATACAAACTAATTATGAATTTAAATTCATGTTTATTTTATAATTTATATGACACAGCTTATTATACAGCACAAATATCTTAGTAGCCCTTTATTTTAATAATGTGGTTTTAATAAAGATCAGCTGTATAATACGGTCACTCTTAATTGTACCGTACTTGACACAGATACACAATTAACAACAAAAACAGCAATCATGTTTTCATATCTTAAACAGATTGTTTATGGGTGAATTAACTTGTTTTCGATGGCATTTTAGTCACTTGACCAAACTGCATCCTGGAAGTATCAGTAAACCACTTACTGCTGTTAAACAATGTAATGTATGAGCTGTGTACAGTAGTGCTCAAAAACTTTATTTTTTTACATGAAAAAGGCTGACAACAGCAAACATACAGACTTCAAAAAACAAGACAAAAAAAAAGCCTGGCACTTCCTGGGCACATCTTAGTTCATATTTTCCTTTCGTCATTCCCTCCCAGGCAAACACAGCAGCTGCAAACAAGAGAACAAGGGGTTCTTCAGGAGAACTGGAGTAACAGAGAATGTACGTTTTTTTTTGTTGAGTGGTGGTAGGGTGGACCAAGCTGGCATTGCTTACTCAATTACCTAGCATACAGAACAATAATGCCAAACCCTTCCTGAGCATGTTCTGTGGACATATTACAGACATTACGGAGTGGTTTTGCCCCATTAATCATCCATACTTTCATGCCAAGAACCACATTCAGAAATTAACAGGCCAGCTTACAATTATACAAATGTGGGACAACTGCAACCATGTGCCAAAGGGATTTTTCAGGCAAAGGCCTCAACTGTTACACAGTGCATCTGTTAAATGAGGACATGTTCACACTTAAGCCCTTTTCTGTTACTGTCACCTCGAGTGAACAGAACAAATGTCTGTTGAAAATACAGTGCCAGTATTGGCTGAATTGTGTGTTTGGATGAAAAGAAAGAACTTAATGCTCAAGAAATGGGCAGAGCGGTTGAACAGTATTATGTTGCAGTTATAACATTTTGAATACGCACCATTGTCACAATGAACCATAAAACACACAACCCAAATGTGTGACTCTGGCACAGAAAAGATTCAAAGTCTTTTTTTTATCAGAAAAAGATCAGTACACAAAAGTCCAAAACATGCTAGCATGTACCCAAGAAGAAAGGCCAAAAGTCAAAACTATCAAAAATGTCAGGTCAAAAACGCAACCAGAAACACTATAGACTAAAGGCTGGAACCCTGAGACAAGATACAACAACAACCTTCACAGTACACAGTAACTGGTGCTTCTCAAGTCTCCTTGGTTCTTATTTAGCTGGATGTAGGTCCCAATCGCTATTTTAAGGATTGTTCCAAAGCCCTACTGCTGCTCAGAGGAAAGAGGACTGATGAACGAGGATACACAAGAGCAGACTTGATGGAAGTCTTTTTACTGACAGACAGGCCCCCTTATTGGATATCACTTGTTGATTGGATGCTGCAGTTGATAGGACTTCAATGAAACTTCACAATATCAGCAGAGTTTAAAAACAGAGAAAAGACGGACCTTAAGATAGATACTAAGGGAAGCCTTGAAAAGCTTTATGTGATGGGCTGAGATTTTGATAAAAAAAGTGATTGAAATGAGTATTAACAATGAAATATTTACAATAACTTTCATGCAATCAATATGCTAGAGTGTATCACTCCCAAATACTTCATTTGATAAAGAGCATCACAAACAAGTTCTTCATTTTTGTAATGAATGAAATAAATATATACATATTTTCTTTACATATTCAGTTATTTCCCCTGCTTGATTTTATTATGTAGAGAATTTGTTTCTGAGGCAGTCTGTCAGTCAGTAAGAAACGTTTTACAATGATCGTCATGTTAACAAAGTTAATTTATGTTGTCACCAGCTGGATTATGAGTACTAGGTCTTTGCTATCCTTTATCTTGAAATATCTGATGGAAGACTAAAATAAAAACTTTATAGATGAATCTACAGGTATATATATATGCTTGTCAGAAAAAAAAAGCCCAGCGCTTGTTTTTAAGATAAAGAGCAATGGGGAACTTGTCTTATAAATGTTGTTCCTGGGAAGCTTGTGTACATTTCACTTGGCTGTATTTGTAATCTGTACTCATACAGACACTCTGCACGCTAGATGATGCACAGCACACTTTCCTTGAACATGGTTTAAATTATGCACAGAATCTCCTGGGGAAGTTTGGGAACAGGGGTCATAATTGACAACAGGGCTGCAGAACTTCTTTTGGGCTGAATATTTCGCAATGTGTAGCAGTGCAAATTTGAATTATTACAGGACTGGAAGGCTGGAAGGAAATTTATGGTGCCTTTGAGGATTATGGAGGATGATATTTCCTGATTTGACCATTTTCCTTGAATTTGCAACTTAAAAAAGTGTTATCATACAATTGGTTTGAATTTAGCCTTTGCTTTTGGCTTTTGTTGTAAGGTATCTAGTGTTTCCCACAGAATAACTGTACCAGTGGCGGTAGAAGTTGCTATGGGAGGGTTTCCTGCGACCCAACTGTGTGTGCGTTTGTGTTAAGTTAAGAAGTGTGTCATCCAAAGTTAAGACATAGTTTCAAAATAATTATGCAATTTGCAAGGGAAGATCTGACATATCTAGACTCTAGACTGATACTAAATATTCAATTAACATTCTTATTGCCATGAATTTTAAAATAAGACTTCACCTGCTCTACTTTCTAAATACGCTTTATGTTTAGTGGCTCTAAAGCTTAATTTTAACTCAAACTTTATAATTTTTGTTGTTTTTTATCATTATAAAATATTGACATGTCTGAAGTAACTTAGCCTTTTCTTTTCCATAATTAAGGTCTTTAAATACAATACTTCAAGCCACAACACTTTTTTGTTAACTTACAACACAGTTCATTTATTTTATTCTTAGCTCTACTCAGTGCAACCTAAAAAGGGTTTAGTGCAGTGCAATTCGGATTTAAATCAGATAATCTAATCTTCAAAGTAGCTAGAGATTAAACTTTATTGACTTTTTACTCCCCAAACCACCATTCATTACTGCTATAGTGTTCACTATTCAGAGGAGAAAAAAAAACTTGAGGGTGATAAATGTGGGACTTGTGAAACTGTCATTGAATGTTGATATGTGTCAACGTTGACATTTTGATTCAGTTGTACATTAACTGCCTTTGCTCTTGGGGTGCTATTCAACCCTATGTTGTTGGGAGTGCTAGGACTTTATCTGATGTGATCTCACTCTCGGTAAACATCCGACCTGGCATGCAATTTTTAAAAGCTGCATGGGGAATGTAGTGACTTTTCAGCAGAGCATACACTGCAGTGCTTACAGTGCAGGCCTACAATGCTTATTTTTTATGACCAGTATTCTATAGATTTCATTTTAAATTGTCGAAATGCATATCGAGGGAGGGAAAAACCTTTAAAATAGGCAATGGTGCATAAATAAGTCAGTGCAACATAAAAACTGAAGCTATAAAACTAAATGACCTCAGTTTATTTGAAGGGGTCCATTTGTTACTGTGCAACAATCAACAATGCATAGTAGCCACTCTACTCTTTATTTATTTATTTTTTTAACAATATTTTTATTGAATTTTTTACACATATTTTTACACGTAACTGAACTACAATAAACACATTTAACACACACAAATACAAGACCTACATAAACATGACGAAACACAAGCACTCAACACACAGCGATCTTCAAAGGATCATGTGCTTGGATGACAAAGAAACTCCAATGAAGGTTTCCACATATTTTCAAATTCTTTTGTCTTTCCTTTAGTTATGTAAGTCAGTCTTTCCAGTGCAACACTAGATGCCATCTCCTTCATCCACACGCTTATCAAAGGCACATCAGCTTTCATCCAGGATAAGGTTATCATCCTTCTAGCCTGTAGGAGACCAAAGTCAATCAAAGCTGTTTATTTTGAGTTAACACCAAGTTCTTTTGGATATATTCCTAGTATACACAACCTTGCTTGACAGGGGACCGCCATTCCAACCATCTCAGAAATATTCTGCACAACAGCATTCCAGTATTGTTTCAGTTTTGAGCAGTCCCATACACAGTGATACAGAGTACCCCTTTCTTCTGAACATGCAATACAAGTATCTGGCGTATCTGGCGTATCAGGCGACCAGCGATTTAGCTTGACCAGGGTGATATAGGTTCTCATCAACCATTTGTATTGTAATAACATTCTCGTATTGATTGATTGTTTTTGGGCTTTCAAACATGCTTTTTCCCATTCAGCTTCTTCTATGTTCTCTTGAATATCCAATTTCCATGCCTCTAACCTGTCGGCAGAAGACTCCTTATTATGCGACATTAAAGCTGTGTAAAATAATGAAATCTGCCTCTTTCCATTTAGGTTTAAAAGTGTATTTTGATAAAATGAAATGCTTTAATTGCAAATATTTTTAAAAAAGTGTTTTTTTTGGGATGCAGTATTTCTGACACAGTTGATCAAAAGTTAGAAGATTGCCATTTATATAAAGGTCCTCTATTTTCTGCACTCCTTTGTTTGCCCATATTCTGAAACCTCAATCTGCTCTCCCTGCCCTGAAATATGTATTACCCCAGATCGGGGAGAAACGAGAGTATCTTTGATGTGCTGATGCGCTCTATACCAGATGACAACAGTATTTTTTAGAAATAGATTATCAGTTGTTCTTTTCCATGAAATCCACGGAAGATTCCCTTTTCGATAAACACTCTCCTGATGGTATTGAATTGATTCCGTCGTCGTATGTTTTCGGCGGAGAGGTCTTGGCTGAAGTATGGCCTGTTTCCCTCATGTGTGATGTTGCGTTGTCTGGTGGAGCGGAACACAAACTCCCGATTCTGAAACTTCAAGAACCGGATGAGAACCGCTCTGTTAGCTGGTGCGAGAGTCCGGTGAACTCTCTAAGATGATGGATCTTTCGGTGCTCAGCTCCAGCCGCAGCATGTCTTGAATAAACTCCAGCAGCGGTTGGTTTCCTTCAGGGCCCTCCCGTAGACCAAATAGCTGCAGGTTTTTACGTCGACTTCGATTCTCCAAATCTTCGGCTTTTGACTCCAAATAGGCGATTTGTTTCGTGGCCTTATTTAGTTCGGTCTCGTTCTTCTCCTGGGGCTCCTCTGCCGACACTTTTCTGTGTTCAGCCTCTTCAAGCCGTGTGGTGTTGGAGGCAACATTTCGTTTCACCTCAGACATGTTACTTTCCAAAGCAGCGACAGAGCTAGCCACTTTACCCAGGCGGTCGTCTATGCTGTCAAGTTTGGATCCAAATCCGCCGAACTCGGAGTGAAGGGCTTTCAATTCAGTTAGCACCACCGCTAGATCCGCCATGTTGGCGTTAGCTTCCTCGTCTCACGCTGGCGATGGAGTTTTGTTTTGTGCTTTTTGAACGCGTCTTCGGGTAAAAATGTCACAGTCTTGCTCTCACAGTCTCATTGTGTTCGTTTTGGCATAGTCCAAGTCTAGTTGTTACTTTCAATTAAGAGGTTATTTAGTGCAAGTCCGCACGGAGCCTCCACTTTAAGCAGCCGTCCCGGTTCGTGGCTCCATAGCGCCCCCCCCCCCCCCACTCTACTCTTTATTGGTGTGGTATTACGTTTGTAGTTTATCTTGAAACAGGATCATGGAAAGACAAAATGTTGATAAACTAAATAATGAGATAAGATTTATTGCATAGTTCAATACAACTTTTATATGTATTTTCTATCAGCTCTACTTTTTGAAAGCCTGAAGAACTTAGTTTGTCTACCTGTGTGGTCAGAATATGCTATGCAAAACAGCTGCCTCTATTATGCACTTTGGATGTTGAGAGAAATTTGTTTTTACTTACATCATGTTTTATGCTTTCTTTTTTTAAGTGTTCTGCACCAAACCGCTTGTGTTCTCTTTTACCAACTAGCTTTATGTTGCACAGACAGTGGCTTATTGTTCAACCTGATGCATATGGTTGAAATCACCACCAAATACAAAGTTCATGCTCTGATCGAATACAGTGATAATGCCTGACTGTTTCCACTTCACTTCAGTACAGTGGTTAGAGACCCTATTAGTGAGAGATATTCCCTAAAATAAAAATCTGCTTTTAGTTTAGTTGTTTGTTATATTCAATTGTTAATCTTCAAAGCTTGTTGCTTGTAGCTTTATTTAAAACTTGTATTTATACTGCAAACAAGCTATAATACTCAGTTTTAAAAGCAGAACACTTCTAAGAAAGAACGTAACAGACATATACACATACAACATGTTTGGATTATAAATTAAATTTAAATGTTTGCTTATTTTTATCTCGAGATTATCTTCTTGTCTGGGATAACTAATGTGTATGATTTGCATGAAAAAATAAACCAAACACAAAAATTGCTGAAATCCCCACCGAATACAAATACCTCGGTTTGTGGTAAAAAAATACAGAAAAAATATTAACTTGTTAATGATGACATGACCCGTACCTTTAACATATTTTCAAAAACCATAGAAGGAAATAGTAATACTTTTTCTCTCCCTTTCAAAAATGTTATTTTTATATTAATTATTTATTACTCAAGGGTTATGGCCACCACTTAATCTGTTGATACTGGAATCTACTATAGCTGCCATTCAGTGTTGCGGTATCTCTCATTAAGTGCCATTAATTCTGAGTTGTTTTTACTTGGATTCTACTGTATTTTTCTATGACAATGATATATTACGGTGCTGAACAATATCTTTAATGTGCATTGATGCTGCTTTCTAAGTTCACTTCAAAGTTCTCTTTTTTTAAATCTGTTCCAATTCTAAGAGCTTTTAGTAATGTTTTGCTAATCTATTATGGATATGTCAGCAGGCTGTAGCTTCTTTGAGCGCATTGTTTAAGTTTGATCATTCTTCAAGTCATAGACAATGCAGTGGAAAACCACTCTCATGAGCTTGCATGATTCAGCCACCAGATATACCTTACAAAATATACATTAATACTTCAGGAGTTGCAGGTGAAAGACATTGATGCTCTGTTGCTGATGGATGTGCAGAGGTGTTCGCTGCAATATCATCCACAAGATGCTCAGTTGTTGTGGTTTGTTTTTGGATTTTTTCTTCCCCCTAGTGGTTGAATTGAACAGTTTTCTTTCCTTGGATAAGGTTTTAATGGCTATTGCTTTGGAATGACAGACCTGTCCTTAGTCCAAACTGGATGTGACTGCTTTTGTCATATGTGTATTGATATTGTAATCTTGTTTAACCACAAGATGTTTTTGTTTTTTTCTGTAAGCTCTTAACATAGGTTATGATGAAGAGTGAGCAGAACAAGCTACATTTTGTCTCAAAAAGTAAACCTCCTGAAAGATAAAGGTCCCAGTACGTTCCTGGGGCATCATTTATAATAAAAAAAAAAAACGTAAGCACTGATCGATGCGTAATGACTAAGAACATTCCCACGCAAAGAGTGGAATTTATCAACTTGTACTTTTACTTTGAAATAAATATATGTGTCAATATAAGCACATCTCTGATCATGCTTACGCACAGAATCTAGTGGTAGAACATTGAAACTACAAATAAAAAGCACCATGAGTGTCACTGCACGCCTGATTCAATATCAACGTAGATGCATGTTCCAAGTTTTATTTAATTTAAAACCCCAAATTAGTGATTTTGTCTAGTTTGAAACAGACGTGTTGCCTTAATTGGTCTTAAAACCATGAAAAGACTTCTGTGGCAGGCATTTGAAAAGTAACATCATGGCTCGTTTGGCATTATTAGATGATTTGGCGAACCATGCACTCCACCATGTAAGTGCGTTACAAAAGAGCACTCTGATTCGTTTGGTCCAGCTTGTTCTCTTGTGAGAGCGTCACTGTTTGACTTTTTTCCCAGAGAGAGCTGTGCCCTCATTAACGCTGTAGATGCACCGTTCTAGGGTGAAATTGTGGAGTATTCTGTTATCCTCCAGTTGCAAATGCTTCTCGATGTTGAGCTGCGATGCACTTTTATTTTTTTGCATGAAGCTTATTATCTAACTTCATCTTCGTGTTTTCTCCTCTGACCCAACAGAATTTACAGAAATTGTCACCTTCTCACATTTGTTATTTTTTTAGTAACTTTGACTAAGTCAAAAAACAAATAATTTAATTATGTCAATTAAGTTACTTATTTTATTTATTTATTCATTTATTTATTTTTAGTTGTAGTTTTTTATTCAACCTCATTCGCTTCCATTTTTGTTGCTATAAATCTTCTGTTCTTTGCTCTCTTTGTCATTATTCCGCCTAGGTAAATATATACATGTTGTTACCATGAATGGTTTATATCAACACTGATTACCTACTAGAGCTGGGTATTGTCCACGACCTCACAATTCAATTCCGATTCCAATTCCGATTCTTTGGGTCACCATTCGATATCAGTTCGATTTGATATTGACCAATATGCTTCGATATTGGTTCAATAGCTTAGAGAAATACCCAGATAACTACTCACAGTACCTTCTTATATTTGTTAAATAATTATGTGTTTGTATAAGTTTAAAACAAACTGACTCAAAAAATTATTTTATCGTTGCATTATTCTTTAATAAACAAAGAATAAAACATGAAAGTACAGTATGCAAAAAAGTGCAAAATTGTGCCTAACCTGAATTCACCCGAATTCACAGCGCCCCCTAGTGGAGAGGGGTGTCATTACATTTTTTTTTTAATCGATCTCAGGATTTCCCTGAATCGATATTGAATTGGGAAATTAATAATTGCAACGCATTGATGAATCGATTTTTTAAACCAGTCCTATTACCTATCGATGTGTGTACGATCGGTGTCTACTCGATTGGTAAATTCCAGTATTTTTTTCTACTTAGGAACATTCTAAATTTCATTCATGAGACAGAATTTAGACCACTTTCTATGCACTGTTGATAAATGAGGCCCCTGCAGTAGATGTCTTTGCTTATTTTAAAAGCACATTTTTGGAAAGTTTCTCCTTTGAGATTGACCGATTTTGACTTGGTGTGAGAACTTGCTGGCTTATCTTTGGATGTGCCCAGTTCATCTCAATCTTTGGTCCGTGGGGAATCATGTTCACACACCAAGAGTACACAGAAAGTCAACTAATGTACTTAGGACTTATCACATGTGGTGAACTCCCTTCTGTTGGCCACAGAGCTGGCCTCAAAGAGTTCCGTTAGGGGTGACATAAGGAAGTTATAACAATGTCAAGGAAGTGTGTTACTCTGCCTGTCGGAAATTAGTATCGCTGCACTTAATTGAGCCTTGAGAAATGGGGTTATGTTCGATGGATTTCACTTCACAAGTTTTTTGTATACGTATGTTTGATCTGTAGAAACAGGAAATTTCAGTTTCATTGTTCCTTAATGAATCTCAGGTTTGGCTTTTTAAGCTGTGAAAATTTGACGAAATGCATGGGAAGACTAAAAAATAGGGCCTTAGTTAATCTGTATTCCCACGTCTTCGGTAAAACCAAAACAGCATGTTGTTAACATCTTGTTTAATGGTTGTGGTATCTTAAGTATAACAACTGCTGGACACCACTGACATGATGAAAAGTAGTTTAATCTGCATATTTTTTTTAGTGCCCATGAACTCTGCTGCCTATACTCTCTCCCAGTCTTAAGTGGCACTTTGCCGGACTTTCCTGCCCGAGTCCCACAAAAAGCCTGAGAAAGTCTGATAAGCCAAAAATGAAACATTCTTCAAGTATTCAAGCATCGTTTTTCCTCCCATGTGAATTCTGTCATAGATGTGTAACCAAATCCTGCTCATCACTCGCTTGTAGCAAGGGACATATTATCTTATCATGTCTTTGATTTAAGGTTTTACAATTGTAAAAATATTCCTTTCAAGTAAGAAACATTACAGACTTGAAAAATGATCTGCTGTCAATAGAAAAATAGGGAAGTCAATTTGACTTTTTCACCAAACACTTTACTATTGACCTTTCCAATACAGATACAATTGATCAACTTCCTAATTATGTGAATTTACCACCCCAGTTTATTGACCTTTGACTGTGTTTGACAATTGTAAGAGCTGTGCCAAAAACTTAACTCATAACCCAACTTAAACAAAACCAGCTTTCATATCAGTGCTCCAACCACACAGCTTAAAATGGAAAGTACTGTCACTTTACACAAGTCATGTTTGAAGATGTGAATAATTATTGTTTATTTTTAACCCCTATTTTTAAGCTAAAGAGCTCTAAGATAAACTGAGTTAAAATGGGCACTATAAAGATCTCATATTCCTAATCTGTACTTTTTTCTACCCTTACTGCATCCAAATTTTATACACTAAGCTGGCTATGCCATGTATTTGATTGAAACCCACGTAGAAAGTGATTACTGCAAAAATCAAGGAGAATGGATACCTTGAGAATTGGATGTGTTAGTTGAGTGCATGCAAAGCTCTCTTAAAGTTGGAGTCCTGGAGATTTTAATGCCAAATATGAGTCACCCTTCTGCCTGCTTTGACCCTTACCAGAACTCATCAGTTTTCCCTTGGTGCCTGGGCTTAGATCTGATCTTCACTGGAACCTGCTTCATACGCTGAGCAATGCTAACTGCAAAGAAACCACATCTGGAGTGTGGTCTGGATGTGTGTATCACACTCTGGAGGTAGGCCAGTCTACGTGTGTGTGTGCGTGTGTTTGTGTGTGCGGGTGTGCAATTGAAAATATATTTTTTGTACCGCTGCACACTCTTCATCCATCAATCAGTGAAGATTTCACATTGTGGTGTCCCTCTGGACAAAGGCTGACAGAATAACTTCATCTCTATTCTAACACTAGTGGTTGACTTTCTCTATGTGTTTTTTTTTTTCTGGTAGCTTAAAACAAAGAGTATATATACTCTTTGGATGTCAAAATGATCTGTACAGTGTCAGCTTCAGATCTAAAGAAGATGCAAACATCTCTGTCATGGTGGTACCACCCATCAGAGCTGGCCAACCTCAGTCTGTGCTTAATACATGATAACAATAGGGGTTGTGTCAGTACAGCACCCCACCACAAGATGTAAACACTTACTCACTGTACAAAGGTTCATTGTACCAATAGTAGTCCATGTGTAAAACAGCAATTCTCTCTCCTGCAAAAAGAAGTACACGAGAAAACAACATACTTACCATGTGAAACTGAGAGCATCACAAAGCCAGGTCAGTTCACCTTGGATGCTGAATGTTTACTTTTAGTGGCTACACTTGCGACACACACATGTGAGTCAGCTCAAAATAGTGAGCTTTTGCTTAGCACTTAACATTGTTAAAACATATATCGTAAGTTACACAATTGCAAATCAAAAGTTTTATTTTT
This sequence comes from Labrus bergylta, assembly GCF_963930695.1. NCBI lineage: Eukaryota > Metazoa > Chordata > Actinopteri > Labriformes > Labridae > Labrus > Labrus bergylta. Next base: position 16,151,861 of record NC_089205.1, on the reverse strand, counting down.
TAAGTTCATGAAGAAATATGTTGCTCCACCTGTTCTCTCTCTCCACCTGTCCTCCTCCTTCTGCATGTGTGTGTCAGAGTTGCTGTCAGAGGGCTGGACCTACTGTGTGATGAAAGTAGGAGGGGGTTTAGATTTGAAATCAGGAAATGACAAAAAGATTTTAAAAAGAAGAATTGTTTGATTGAAATTTCAATTGATGTACATTAAAGAAGACACTACATTGATCTGGTTTATTTTCCTTTTTATATATATATTGCAATAAATACCATGAATAAAAAAGTATTGCAATGTCAATTTCTTTCAATAATGTTCAGTCCCATCATCATCATCAGTTTTACACGTTATTGTTTGTTAGTCATTTTTTTCCATACTGTTTCAGTAGGTAAAAATACCACCTCTGATGAACTATTGTTCATGATAACATGGAATATGTGTTACATAAACAAAAGTTTACACTGAACGTACTGTTTGAAATTAAACAAGCAGTTCAGACACAGTGGGTCTTATCATTACTGTTTTCACAACACGTTGGGTTCTATCTTCTTTGGTCAGATTCACTGAATTAGCCTGTTGTCTCAAATTATTGACTGAAATGTTGCATCTAATTTGAAATTCAAGTCAGGTTATAAATAGACTGAACACTCAGTCAATAAGTTTATATTAGTATATCTGTCGGTAGGTAAAGCCTGCAGTGCATTGAAATGTAATTTACTTGAACAACCTTGGTGAGTTGATATGGTTTCTGGCGATGACCTCAGAAGCTGTCTTGACAGACTTCATTTCCCTTCTGCCAAAAGCCAAAAGTTAAAAGTACTTGGGAGTTTGAAGTGGATTACACTGTGATGCTCTGCCAACTGTGCCTGCAGATGTTGTGCAATTAAGCAAGGGTCTTTTTGTAATCCCTGGATGTCCCCAAGAGAGAACTAAGGAGGCATGCATGTTTTTGCGTGTTTCGAAATGTAATGTGATAAAAAAACAAAAAGAAGGCCCAAACTGTCATATTGATTTAGGTGCATAAGACAGTTCCTATATCTGAACTTAGTAGGCTCACAATCGGAGGATATGATTGGCCAGTGACCTGGGAACTGGAAACCAACCAACCTTTATTTTATTAATGCTCGTCAACTATCTTCTTTACACATTTTCAAGTCTGTCAGCTAACATATTTCTACATCTCTATGCATAAGTAGTTGCATTTGCACTATCGTTTAGAGCCCCTGGTTTAAATTTTAGGACAAAATATGCAGTCCAATCAACTCTGTTGCTGTGTACAGCTTACTAGTAATTACACCAGACTAAGGTTAAACAAAACATTTGCAATTTCCACCAAAGTCACACTAGTTAAACTACAATATGATGCACTTTGTCACGCAATCACATTAAATGTATTGTTATAAGGAACCATTGTTTATGGTATGACTAATAAGAATGATTTTTGTGTTACCTTTCATTAACCAAATTCCATGTTTAAACTCAGCCATTTGGCAAAAACAAAATTCAGTGTAGCCCAGTGGAGAAATACTAGACGTGCGCTAAAATAGAAACTTGGACTTGCAAAAAGATGGAGAAAAACCCCAATCTCATCCAGAATACACTTTAACTCCCCAAACAGACTGCTCAGCTGGGGTTATTGGTCTCCAATCAAACATTGGAAAAAAAAGTATCCTGCAGGATACAGTATTAGGTCAGTGTTCTTCTGATGTTTGGATTGTAACTAATGATTTACTGGAATCATAAGAAGCGCTGAGAGCGCTTCAAATGTTTCCTTGTTATTGACTATTATGGATCTTTTGGAATCATTCATTGCGTTTTTTTGTCATCTGATGAGTTCAATGAATAATACAGATGGTTCCCTGGTTGAAATCATCATTCAAGAATTTATGATGTAGGAATATTTTAAGAAATTGTAGGTTGAAATGTGTGGTAGAGCACAATAGCGGATCTCAGGTATACCTTAGGAAAAGCAAAGCAAACTTGAATAACTCCTTCAAACAAGACAATGCTTCGAACACATAAACACACCTGTCCCTCAGATTACAGTTTTGGGGTTAAGTGAGCTGATTTGCTCTTTCTAACAATCAGAAGTGAAATCTATATTGCCCTCTTGTCTGGGACGAAGAACCTGGGCTGCCAGTTTCCAGAACTATAGCCTCTGTATATATGGCGCTTGGTATAACCGCGTGGCTATCCGGCTCCCCATGTCAGTACCTATAAGTCAACAACAGCTTCAGACATGTTGAGGTAAGAAAAAGCCACTGATGGTGTTCCCAAGAAAATGTAATGTTTATCTTGTGTGACTTAGTAAGCTAGCATACTATAGCTGACAGAAAAACGATAACGTCTACAGTTCTCCATGACGATTAGGCGACCCCTGTTAACTGTATCTGCCCAAACAAATGTATCAAACCTAACCAGCCATAGTTTCCTGTTTTGAACTGTGTGTATTGTTACGGCTACACACAGCCCCACAGCTAAATGCTATCCTAGCGCCTATGCTAAGGCCAGTGAACCCATAACCTAAATGCCTCTCCTTACGTGTTGCATAAACGTGAATGTGTATCCTGCCTTATCTGAATGTGTGTGCAACTGTCCTATCTGTCTGAGGGGTGCGTGTAGATGACTCGCCCCAAAGATCCTCGTATGTGCCGCGACCAGCTGACTCGAACAGCCCGATCCACGGAGCCACTTGGGGTACGATCTCCTCCGCCAGCCCTCTCTTTCATATCAGATTAGTTCATGTGTAAAAAGCACCCGTGAAGTGTTGAAACGAAAACAAACGTTACTTCGGATTCAGTCTCTCAGGTGTCTGCGTCCTCGCGGCGTCTCTTCGACTCGAAACCAATTTTCCCCCGGCTCCTCCGCAGGTGCTGCTAATGCAGATTACAGAGACAGAGCCACCACGCCCCCCTCAGGTGTGTCATCACTACTGACCCTGCTTCTCCTCCTACTAACCACGTCTACCGCTAAAGACACTGAAGTGGATCCTCATAACGCATTATCATAACAGTATAGTTAGGATCACAGAGAACATTTGTCAAGGTTCTTCTTTGTGTGTTTGAGGCAACTAATTTGGCCTTGTGATAATAAAATCTGCTAGTTTATAGTATTTACTAATTGGACCCCTTTAATTTTTAACATACAATTATGTAATATATGTCAACTTATTGCTGCTTCAATGTGTGGACTAAGTTTCATGCTTTTGTGTGACATGAACTGTAGCTTATAGTCTGGTCAATTTGAGCCTTGTGTTTAAACCACTCAGATTCAGTCTAATAAGAAAAACACTTTCTTTTTTTCATATTTCTGCAGTACCTAAGAACGTGATTTCCCACTTGTGAAAAAAAAGGCCTCTTAGTGTAATATACTCAAATAACTGTAAAGATAAATGTTTCATGAGTTGAATAGGTTTCTAGCAATACTTGACAAATGTACATCACAAATAGATTAGCTGTATGAATGAAACATTTGTAAAATTCCGTCTCTGTATGACTCTACTGCAAGGTAAAGCAAACACATGCCTTCCTTAAGTTGCCTGACCTAACTTCATGAAATCAGCGTGAGGGAATACGGACACCTTTTGTAAACGTCTCTACTATGAAGGATACTGTGTGTCTTGGAAAGCAGAACTCATTAGCATGCATTCAACAGCCCAGTCTGTCAGGTTTGTGTCTGAGGGAGCAATGACTTTGGCTGCAGCTCTTGCCAGTAAAAAGTCCACTGAACTTCTTTACTTGAAATCCAAAAAATGTGTCCCAGGGTAGAACAGATGGACAGTGGCAGATCTATCAGCAGTGAGGTGTCTGGTGAGGCTATGTCCTGACTCCTGATAGATCTAAATAGCCGAACAGTCAGGTGTTTTCAGATGTGCTCTGTTGGGATTTGTCAATACTATATTTGGTAAATAGGCAGGAGTTGCAACACATACCTTAGAAGTTAGAGTGAGCTTAATGTCATTGCCGTTCTGTTTTGTTGGTCTGAAGATACAGGCCACCCCCTGATGTACATGTGTAATGGCGGAGGGTAGCCATATGTTTTTGCTATACTATCAGCTTGGCTCCAGTTTAAAAAAAGTATAGTTCCTGAACCACTGGGACTGGCTTCTAAAACTAACAGGCACAGCACATTGCTGTTTCCAGACAATGCATGGCTCCCATTGACTTTGTAATATCTTTCTCTGCTACTTTGTGAACATATGCTGATAGTGCTCTGTTATTTTCCCTCTCAGTCAAAGACTTCTGTCGCAAGAAGCAAAAAAAAAAAAGGAATGTGTTGAAAACAAAGCAGCAGAAATTAGAGTTACAGAGAACTGGTAATTTTCTAGGATTGTGCTTTGCTCCTCTTCAGTCTCTCTTTTGACTCTTACAGATAAGTCCAATCAGTATCCATGCAAATGCTTGGCAGACAGCTCAATTCCTTCTGGATGAGAGGGAGGGAGGGTTGTCTTTCTCTCTCTCTCTCTCTCTCTCTCTCTCTCTCCCCCCCCACCCTCACTCCCTGTGTGTGTCTCTTTCCCTCTCTCTCTTTAGTCGCTGGCAAGCAGCATCTGTACTGTTGGCAGGAGTGACCAGAATAAAAACAGCAACACCAGACATAGAGAAGGAAAAAAGCAAAGTGATCGCCATTGAACCAGAGTCCTTTCTCTCTCTTAATTACTCATAGTCCCCTTATCTTTCCCCTTTTTTTTTCTTTTTCTTCCAACTCTATAAGATTACAAGCTTGTGGTAATTAGTGAGTCGAGAATAAAACCAGCTGATCGGGAGAGGGGTGTGCATTTTGGAGCGAGATGGCTAACAGAAACATTCTGTTGCTCTTCTTTGGACTCTTTCTCCTTGCACTGATTCAGCCCTCTCTTCAAGGAGGTAAGTGTATGCTACAGGTGAACTGAACCACAATTCTTTACTGCATCCGTCGCAGCCTTTGAACAGGTGCATTATTTGTGTCTCTGCCTCTTCCTCACTTGTGGAGTGAAGACTGAACATCCTATGAAAAGTTAAGTTCTTGCATATTAGCTATTATATTCTTCTATTCTTGTGGTATAATTGTAAATTATATGAAAACATATTAACATCTCTAATACATATTAAGATATTCAAAGACATTTCTGCACTTTCAAACTGGTTTGATCATTTGAAAAATGATATCAGTCCTTTATTCCACACTCATCAATTGTTTAGTCTGGCTGATCCCCTGCACACTAATAAACCCTATAAGTGATGCTGTGCATACATTACATTGCATTGCATATTTCTTATAGTTATATGTCTGCATAGTTTCAGTCCCTAACCTATACACATGTCCGGAAGAAAAAGTCCCAGCTGGTTCATCTTTCCACAAAGCAAAACAACATAGTTTAAATCCACCTCTGATGAACTTTCTGCTGGACGATTGTTTATGAGAGTGTCACTTTTACAGCTCTGAAAGAATGGTACTTAGGAGTTTGAAGATTGTCCTGTATGGATTAGAATCCAGTATTTGTTAAATAGAGAGAGAGAGGTTGTAACCATGCCTTTCCCCTCACTCTCATTCAGCCAGTGCATTGGTCTTTTCTGCAGTGCTCTGATTTGGATCTGTGTCTGTGTTTTGGCTGAGTTTCTCTTTAGTAATTCAGCCCTCACCTTGAAAACATGTTAAGCATCTTGGGGCTGGATATACTGGAGTCAAGACATTTTTGATTATCTTTATTTGCTTAAAAGTCCCAGCTGTTTATGTTTATTATCTCCCAGTTTCCAAATGTCTTTTTAGATGCATTGTGTTTGATATGTTAGAAATATTTTGTTCATATAAAGACCAATTATTTTTCAAAGAATAATTTGATCAAGATGACAAGGTATACCAGGATTTCTGTGCAGGTTGTAGATTGTTTCATGCAAAAATAAATTTCCCCTTCTTTTCTCTATTTCTTAAGATATGATCCCTTTCTTTTATTGTGCCAGCGACTTTTCATTTGGGATTTGAGAGGTGCATTCAGGCAAAGATATATAGCCATTAAAGACGCCAACAAATATCCAAACTGGCTTAGCAGCGCAACTTTGATCTCAAAAAAACATTGAATTCGTCCATATCAAAAAATGTTGTGACGCACAAACTAGGTCCATCTATGTCTGTGCTCTCTGACTGAAAAAAAAACCTCTCAGATTGGTTCAAGGGTCAATTATCTATGAGCAACATGAACCTCATTAAGACCCAGTCCCCTCATTTCATGCATATGCACTGAAAAATCTCCGATGCTTGGGAATTTCACCCCTTGAACTATGATAGAGTGTAAAGGCTGTCAGAATGATTTCCATTGACACATGTAAATGAGTTACAGTCCAAGAGGAAACATCTGGGAAGGAGTTTGCTAATAAATTAGCGCACTGTCTAGCATCTTGTGACCTTGAGTAGGTACTGTAATATGTTTGTTATCTCTCCCCTTTACTATGTAGGAGGCAGGCTTACTTTGAATTCTACAAACAAGCATCATCTGTCCTAGGGAGGTGGAGGTTATAAATTTGAATAGAGGCAGCTTGGGCTGAGTGGCCTCTGTTTTTTATTGCTACATTTGATAACTTAATCAGACCCAGTCTTGGACGGTTGTTGAATTATTCGACTACATTCCTTCCCTCAGGAATTTAATCAAGTTTATTCCCTTATTGAACTAATAAAAGTAAGATAGTAAGGTTGCTTTTTGTTGTTTATGCTAACATTTTAAATGCCCAGATCACTTATTCAGTTCATCTGATTTGTACCCTGAAATATGTTTCCTTCAGACAGCTTTAAATTCTAACTGGTGTACTTTGCCTTGGTTTGGCATTTATGACTGCCACTTTTAATAGCACAATTCTGAGCAGCAGTAGGTGATGAAGAGGGAGAATAGCTGCCATGTTCCTTCAAAGTCTCCAAGGAACTAAAGAGGTTGGGGAATGTTTATTTTAGTTCTGCTGGAAGCTAGTTTGCCTCATTTGGCGCTGGTCAAGTTCAACCCTGAGACTTCAGGGGATTCAATACATTAATCAGTGACAATCGGCTGGCTGTAGATAAACTAATTCATATTGGATGGTATGACTTGGCTGTCACAAAGCACTAGTGATGAATTGCAGCCTTACCCAAGCATTGCTGGTAGATACCCAAACCGATTGTCTTAATTCCCCAAGCAAGTGCTGCTTCAGGCTTTATTGGTTGCGTGTGTTGTGTACACCTCTGGCTCTAATCTGTCTGCTGGAACGATTGAGCGCCAACCACAGCACACTGGTTTAATGTGCTACAGAGGCACCCCAGTGTTCCACAGGCTTATCGTGCAATTAAAGGAATAGACCATTGAAACTGCAGTTTGTGTAAGACCCAAATACTTTAGTCACTACAGTTTTTGTTCAATTCATTCTGCTTCTTTAATGCCGGACTTGCAAAAGCATTTTCATGTGTTGATATAGAGAGGTTTGGTGTAATTTGCAGTGAGGTGATCTCATTCAGTACTCATGGGGGAATGAGCCCTTTGGTTGCAAGCACTGACTGACTAAGGTTTGCTATTGTGAAAGAACTGTTTTTTCCATTTATTTGTGTCTTACTCTGGCACATATTCTGGGAAAGTGTTAGGAGATTGGCTTATTTGATCCACTGTTTTCGGATTTACATCAAAGCAGGTTGCATGGCTGGGTAGTCACACTCTGCATTAAAGCTTCTTGCCAGAAGGGATAACGTTTTAGTTGTTTTCGAATAGTTGTATCTCCAGTTTTACTGAAACTTCTGTAAGGATCAAGTTGCTATCAGAGCAAAGTTTTGGAGGGATAGATTTGTTTTTAAAGATATGTATATCAAAGTATGTCACTGCAAATGTGGTGGAGAACATCACCTAAGCCCCATTCACATAGTTTGTTTTTTATTGACAGTCTACCTTTAGTCAAGATGATGCAGTAGTAAGTCCTTAACATTGCTAGAAAACATCCGTTCGTAAATGTTTACTTCTTATTCTGTAGTTGTGGATGAATGTCAGTCCTAACATCTCCCACAGGGATGTTTCTTCTGCAGAATACCAGTGCCAAGTGCTCAACAAAGGAGCACATTAACTCGGATGATTCATTCAAGCCACTCTGCAAACAGCCCTCACCAGGCTGTGAGGTCTCCTCGAGCGGTTCTTGCTGGGCCAGCAATCTCAAATGGCTCCTGTGAGGAATGTTTTCATCTTGACCTGCCACTGCCTGATCATGTCAGAGCTTTTCTTGGTTTACAAACAACATTACAACATAAGAATACAAAGATTGTTTCAATAAAGTAGAGTAAAATAGAAAAGAGAGAAATTCTGATCAAAACAAATGACGTCTCTGTAATCAGAATCCTCTGAAATAAAAACATTGTGTTCTGTTTTTTATTAGTGCACTTTCTTTGTGGGACAGGCTGGGGGTAACATAGCACCTTTAGGCCTTTGGCAGCAATAAGATGGTCCAAACAAAACAAAACAGGATTCTTTTGTGTGTTTCGTTTTGCTTTAGGATTACAACTACTACAGAACACACCCCATTCCCACATATGTATAAATCAAACATTCTTTGCTTTCCACTGTTACACTTTGTATACTGCTTTTGTCCTCGCCAGGATCAAAGTAAAGAGTAAACGTCAAAATGATATGAATCTGATGATGGATATTTCACTCAGCCAGGATTTTCATCATTGAAATGCTTAGCTGCATTTTTTAAGGGAGGTATTGCCAAAGAAAGGAACCAGATTTGAAAACAGAAAGTGCTCTTTTAATACTTTTCACTTTTTCAATACATACCAGTTGTATATTTGAACTCCGTGTTTTGTATTGGCTGGTGTAATTTTCTTAAAAATAAATAAATAGAGTTTTGGGACTTATTAATAATAAATGAATAAATAGTCAACGAGGCCCTTAATGGTCCCTGGGCCGTACAAATTTGTCAATTTAATTTTATGACACATTTTTTGGACTGAAGTTATAATATGAACTTTGTCCCTTAGCTTCTGTGTTTTCACATGTGTTGATTGCTATCTACATTTGTCATCATGTTCAGATTTGGAAAACTCAGATAGGAGAGTCCACAGCTGTTCCAAACCCTGTCTAAGTTTCAAAGGCTTCTTAACTCTCCTTATCCTGTCATGATGTGCTGTCAGCTTCCAGCAAGGCTTCACACAAGACACCCAAACACAAGAAATTGAACCATGGGCTGTGTGTTTGTTTACCGCTGCATACCTCAAACTGATGTCCTGCTTCTAAAGGCCCTGACAAACCAAGGAGTCCGTCAGTCTTTCAGGGCCGTTAGAAGTGTCAGTGGGACAAGTAAAGAAATAAGAGATGGAGTCAGGTCAGAGTGAGTGCAAAATGAGGTTGATTTTCCAATCAAAATGTTACACTTTCTTTGATAATCTTCACACTTTCCTCCTCCACCCTCTAAAGTGCATTGGAAAATAGACAGAGCAGGGGTGACTGATAGTAGGCCAGCTGTCACATGTCTGATAATACAGGATGTGAGGGTGCCAGCAACCACAGTGTTTGCTTTACTGCACTGTTGCTTTGGGTTGCACTATGAGAGCTTTCCAAAAAGTGAGAACCAATCCTCCTCTTAAGGGACATTGGTTTTGGATTGGTCTGAACACAACAGTAGTGAGTTTGCCAAAACCCCTTTTTATTTCTTAAAAATGATTGAAATAGTGGTGTAGAGTTGTCTAAGTGCAGGTGGTTAAAGTGGTGTGAGCACATTTCTCTACGACATAAAACTATGTGGACCACAGCACTGTGATCATAATTGGTAATGGTGCTATCCGTCTTTTGTAACGGATTGGAAACGTGATAATTAACTTTGTGAGGTTACTTGGTGTGTGTGTGTGTGTGTGTGTGTGTGTGTGTGCGAGATGTGTATGTGCTCAAAAGTTTGTTTAGCATCCCTAAGTACATGCAAATTGTTCCACCAACTTAAAGGCATTTCATTAGTTTGTAAAAGGGCAATTTTCAAACTAGCACAGCAAAGGGTCATGGAAATGTCACATTACTCAACGGCTTGTTGTAAATGAAGTAACAGCTAAACTTTTAAGAGTCATGAAGTGCAATTGTAAATCTTGTCATTAACATGGGAGGCACCATGGAAAAACAGTCATCGTTTTAGCTTTATTCTACAAAACAAGTTCTGACTAACAATTTACAATTGTACAATTCCCACCCCCTGAAAAATATCAAATTAACATGCTGCAAAACTACCGCACAATGTGCTGGACACAGACCTTTAAGTCTGTTGGCTTGTGTCTGATGGGTTTAGTCATTTCTAAGAAACAGCTATTCCCATTTGTTGGATGAAAACACGTTTTGCATTTAGGCCCAAATTTTAACCCACAGGGCAAAACTTTTCTGTTGCAAAAAAAGGACACAAATTCCAGCCCATCAGTAACACATGTGAGACCCATATGGACATCTTGACAGGGGAATAATTCATACGATAGTTTGAACACTTGATAAATAGACACTGTAATGACATGTGACACTGATACAATGAAGGAAATTTCCGTATGTCACTTCTGGACACTGTACCTTATATATCCATTTGACCTATTTCCCTTATGCTGATGACTTATTGCATTCCTCGCTCACTGACACTCTCAGTCTGAAAGTTGGACAACATTCAAGTCAAAGGTGGAGTGAAGATAAATTCAAATCACTGTTAGGATTCCTGTGAGTGCATGCACATCATCACCCTCCTAATGCACTCAGAGGAACTCTGGTCTGTAACCACAACCATAAAAAGGTCTATTAAGTTTAACAGTAATTGTTTTTAACTAATAGCAGTTGTTGTGTATGAACTGCGCGAGCCTCTGACAGAGTTACAACACGTGTCTTGCTCTGTCAAAGTTCAATGAACCTGTCCTCAACTGAAAAACATAGTTTTAAGAAATTGTATCTAACCCGTCATCCTCTTATTAATTAGGTTTGTAAACACAAGACTTAATTACATTTAATCTGTCTATCTCAATATTTTAATGGAGGAGCCATTGCTTCAAAAAGATCAGACCAAAGGCAATAATATTATTTAAAACATTTTCACAGGTTGTTTTTTTTTAACCCCAAACCTAATGTACTCTTAACTAAAACTGGAGATAACTATGAAATCTAATCCCCTGCGTTCTGCGAAACATCTTATCCTTCACACACATTCCAGCACGTTCCCATGACCTGGCTGATTTCACAAGGAACGTAAGAGCATGATGATGAAGAGGATAATTGGTACGATCATGAAGAAATCTTCAAATTTGCTGAGGCAGGTCATGTCACTCTGCAGAAATCAGTGTGTGCCAAATTTTGGATGCATGATCTGAATGAACCTAATGCACTCTGAAAATGTGGTTTTGACCCATGATGGGATACTAAGAAAAAGGAAAAGTAGAGTAGACACACACTCCCTCTTGCCTCGCTTGCAGTGCCGAGACAGGAAATCCTCCTTTTGATTGTGAAATGAACGGGCAGAATCGAGAACAATCAACCTCAACTTAAAGTGTGGTGCATGAACCTTAGGTTTCTGCCATGAAGCCAATAGTGTGAGCAAAGTGAGAGACACAGACAAAAACACACACATATTACTTACATCGACTTAGCCAACTGATGCAGAGCAACTGAATAACTTATTTGTCTTAGCATTTACAAGTTCTTATCACTTCTCCATATTTCTATCATTGTCCCCAGGTGTTCACTGTCATTGTGAGATCAAAGACAACCCTTCCTCGTGCACTGATTTATTCATCACATTGAGTTTTTTGGCTAAGCCATAGCACATATCTTTTACCATTTATATTGTTGTTGAAACTGAACTTAAACCATTAGAAATTGGGCAACATTGTTAATGACCATGCTCTGTGTAAGCCCCAGGCTCGATGCTTTTTACACAAGGAAACAAAGAAAGACTTTTTTTTTTGCCTTAAAAACAAATAGGGATTTATTTCCTTCCTCTTAACAGACATAAAGTGTATTGCAAAAATCTTGATCTCTTTTACATAAACATCAAGCAATTGCATCAACAATTTGAGATTAATCAGTTTTCACTTTATTATTTAAACACCTTCACCCAAAATAGTGTACTCTCTTCCTTATTTTCTTCTAAAGCAATGGGTACCATATATGTTTGTACTTAGTATCCTTTAAAAATCTGATAAAATGCTTTATCTTTACTGTGACTGCATTTCTGCTTGACCTTAGCAGTTAAAAAAAAACAAAAAAAACATTGTCTTTCGAAAAAGGTTGAAGCCTTCATCAGTGTGATGCAGCCATATGCAGGCAAACTTAATAAAATGCATATATATTGTACTTTTTTGGCTCATTATTTAATGGCATCATAAATGTTGATTTAACTACATCAGATAGTAATACCTCATGATGTTCATGATCTAATGGTAACACTCAGTGGACGGAACTGAAAGTGTTCAGTGTTCACAGTTTTCTCTAATAAACACAGAAACGTCTTTCACACAGGGTTTAAATTAATTGACCTTACAAAACATTTAAGAACCATTAAACATAATCGCTGTGATCTTGCAGCACCACTCTCCATTGCGTTGTGTTTATAGCACTATAAACCAGGGTTTTCCCTTTCAAAAATACGACTTTGTAATTTTGGCCTTAGCTCAGCGGTCTGGTTGGATTTAGCTGTTAGTCATCCCATTACAACTGCAGGCATTTTTTGATCCTCCCTCTCTTTTATTGCTGTTGCCGATTCTTACATACATGAGGCCACCATGTCTGGGGTTCAGAACGACCATCTCAGGAGTTTCTCTGGGCGTCAGCCAGAAATTAGGCTAGGGGGTGTGGGGTGGGGGTTGAGGGATGTTCGCAGAGCTTCAGCAGCTTTCTAAGGCGGGCCTCCAACTGAAATTCCTAATCAGAATTAAAACAAGAGGATTTTTTTCCTAATCAAGCAAATACTATTTACTCAATATTTGCCCTTGCCCCTGACTCTGGCTGGGGTTGCTTTGTTCATGTTTCATTGTAGACCCAATCACTGCATTGGCCTTGGATAGATTTTGAGTGTTTCTGTCTGGGTCACAGATGATGAAAGTGTTTGAGAATGTTTATCTAATAAATGTGTCATTGTTTGGAAATGCTTTTTGTAAGTGCTGCAATAAAAAGAATTGATAGCTGAGAACAGTTTGGCCATTTTTTACTGTTGTCCGAAGTGTTGGTTATAAAGGATGACCTTAAGCTTTCTGTGTTTCTGTGTGTTCCAGGTGTTTATGTACCACAAGGTGCTGGGATTGGACCAGGAGGAACTGGACCAGGAACTGGATTCTTTCCAGGTAAAAGCCTCTGACTGTCAGGAGAGTTAAAAATAAAACAAAACACAGCCTAAACAAATAAATTACATTGTTACAAAATGTGTAAAAATTAGTTGACAAGTTCTAAGGTCACAGAAATACAGGTTTGTAATAAAATAAATTAGGAAGTAAGAACATTTGATTTGATGCAAATCTGACAATTTATGGTTGAAATGTACACCTTTAGGGTCACATGGCATTGATACTATCAATGATCGGAAATAGTTCTCACAGATAGTATCCTCATTCAGTCTTCTGTCTCACCAACATTAAGGCAAACACATAAACAGCTATGAAAGGCCAACACTGTACGATGAACTGTTTTCCTAATAATTGATTGTGACATTTCTCTGCATGTCGTATGCATAACTTAAAATGCAACTCTTCTTTAGATTAAATATAGTCGAACTATGTGTTTCCTTATAACACAGTTCATGTTCAACTCTGTGGTTTAATTATACTAGTACACCTCACTGCCAACATTGCATTGAAAACACAAAACAGCACAGTCTTGTGAGAAATTCAGTTAAAGTCAGATGATGAATTGCTTGACAAAAAACTGTATCCATACCTCACTACGAATAGGAGTAGCTTAAGTCAATATTCTGTATGTTTATTGTTTTACAAGGGTCTGCTGGAGGAGTCCCTGCAGGCTATAAACCAGCTAAAGCTGCAGGTGAGTAGAGGAGACACTAGATTTATGATTTTTGCCTCTATATAAAATGTATTTTAGAATCACATCTGGTATTTCATGAATCTAACACTGCACTTTTAGTAATTTGAAGAACAAAAACAAACATGTGTTGCAATTTTGTGTATGTTTTTGGCCTAATGATAATCTTTAACCTGATTTATGGGTTCATCCAAGAGATGTTATCTTTATTCATTAAGTTTAGTTTAACATATAATTTTAACTTAGACTAAATATCTTTTCATTAAGTAATCCTTCAGTTTCCGGTTTTCTTGTGTTTTTTGCCATTTCCACTACTTGGCATAATGAGATATCACAGAAACTCTCTTGTATGTGTCATTTCACACAACCATAACAGACACACTCAGCTCTAAATGCACACACATACACACACTGTGAGTATGTTTAAAATCACACACTACTCATTATATAGTGCACTTTATAGTAAACACACCATTTTTTAGTCTTATCTGAGTTCTGAGTGAGCATTATCATACTCTATACAGTGCACTCATGGTATCTCACAATGCATTGTGAAAAGTAGTGTCACCATCCAAGCAATTTATACCTTCATGGTTACGGCTTAAGAGTTATGATGGATGTTTGATGAGAGTTTGAAGTTGTTAGCTAGATGTTGTAAGATGTTTCTGAGTGTTACGTGCAAACTAAAGTTGGAGCATCCAATAGCATAGCATTTATTTGAACAAAATCAAGAAAAAACAATTTTCTCATCTTAAGACAAATTCCCTGTCAACACTCAGCATTGGTTTGGTCAGATCTGGAGGAAGCACATGGCCAGACTTCCCTGTCAAACCATGAAAAGCTCAGAATAATTATATCCCAGGGATATAACAATGTGTTAGCTGGCCAACCGCTGTGGTTAAGCCAGTTTGCTGGAAAATATTATGAGGTTCGAGCTTTGAGAATGTGTGGCTTGTTACTCTTTTCTCTCAAACAAGCTCAGCAGTCAGACATGATTAGCATGATGCTGGTGAAGACTAGGACATGACGACATAACGGCAGATGGTTATGATGAAAATATATGTCTCTATTTAACCCTTACAATAGGAGGTTATGGAGGAGGAGGACGTGGGGTCTCGGGTGGTCTGGTGCCAGGAGGTGTTGGGCCTGGTGGCTACGGCATTGGACTGGGAGCAGGTAGGATGTTGCAGAAACATTCTTGAATCGTTAATATGTTTAGGGGCTTTTAAATAAAGAAATCTTCAATATCATTAAGGAAAATACAAAATTCAATGAAAAGGGAATGTGGCTCTCTATTTTTCAATGATTAAAACCAAATGAAATCACTGGTTCAGAAAGTCATTGTTGCAAAATGTTTTGAAATAACTTCCAGTGATTGTTCACATACGTGTTTTTTTTTCCTACTTTTTTTAGGTCAAGGAAAGCTTCCTAAACCAGGTAAGTCAAGTGTATGTAACAAAAGGGAAACTGAATTCTGTGGGTTACCACATGGAAAATTCCTCTGCATTACATACACAGTTCCAAGGAAGGAAATAGGCTTTATTGTTTTGGGGTTGGTGACATAGGTTAATCTATGAACTGCATTATGATCACAAACAGAGACAAGGGGCACCTTACCAGAATCATAGCATTGGCTTAAGAGAAACACTCTTTGTTTGTCAACGTTTTTCTTATCAACCCCATGTTTTCTTCAGCTTTTGTTTACACTGGCTTTGCATGTATCTGGGGCGCACTGACTAGGTGGGACCATACAGAGATTCCACTGCTACACCTCCGCTGTAGAAGGGAGTGATGATTGGCAGAGTGAAGCCGGCCATCATCGCCTGCCAAACAATGGTGCCAGAGCACTGATTAATGTTATTGTAATGTTAGACCCTTACAATATCTGGAAACCTCTGTGTTGGAACACACCATGGCCCTTCTCTCAGATACCATACAGTAAATATTTTCCTTTGCTGTATTACAGGCTGCGCTGCATTGGTACTTAGCAATGTTTAGACATCGTTTCATTTCTGTAAGCGTTGCTGATAAAATCTCAGCCTACCTCTATGTGTTGAGGAAGATAAGGAAACAAGCAATCGTCTTATAGTCCTGATAACACATGGAGCAGGTTACAGAAGGGTCCCTCTGGAGCGCCACAGCCCCACCCTCCAATAAGAGTTGCAGGAGAGCCATTATGTGAAAATGATCTAATATCAAGTATTTGATGGAAGTTGACTTTGGCTGAGCTCTGCAAGGAAGTTCAGTCCTGGCTTTTGCATGCTATTGAGTTGTCCCTATAACTCAACGGTTGGACACGGCAGATATTACATTACTGAGAAAAAGGAAGGCAAACAATGTTGAAAGCAGCTCCTTGTGTTTTTCAAATAAAAGTATTTTGGGTCGAGGATCTCCTGATCCCACTCGATGCTTGTCTCTGGAAAAAAAGCACTGGAAAAAAAGGAAAACATCTTAAGTAGAGAAAACAGCAAGAGGTCAGCCGAGGTTTTACAAACTTTTAAAATTAAAGGAGAGCTTAAATTCACAGAGGGGCTATAATACGTTCCGCTTCATGGTTGTAATTATGTTGAGTAATCTCTCAATGTTGCTCTCCAACAGTGAGAGCATTTACATTCCATTAAACAACAATTGCCTGAAACTAAGAAATGTTGATATAAAACTCTGCATACCTAATGAGTGTTCATGTTTATAAAAAAACAACTTCTAAAGCCATCACAAACGCAGGTTGAATACATTTGCATCAGTTAGACAGAGTTTGAAATGAGAAATTATATGATACCAGCATGCAAAAGAAAAGTCCTGGCCCTTGTCATTAAACATTAATGCAGAAAGCAATATTCTGTTGCCAAAGAGAAACAAATGCAAACAACAATTAACTTCTCTTAGATACACGCACATGCAGAGAGCTGCCATGCATTCTCTGTAGAAGCCAAGCAGTGACATAGCATTCCTCATATACGCACCTTGCCTGGCCAGTAATGGAGAACAGCAGCTGGCTTTTTTGAGTAGCGTGACTGCACTGAATTGCACCGTAGCTCATGCAAGACCTTGTAAATGTTACACTAATTGTGAAGTCTGTCAGCAGCCAGCTTTGACAAAACACTGAAAGCTGGAAAGAGGAACTTTCTCTTTATGAACAGCTGTTGGACGTTTCCTTTTTTTGTTGCCTCAAGCAAAGGTGGATTACGCCTTCATATGGTGTGATCCCAGAACTTTGCTTTTGTAGGTTAGCCTTAGTCGCTCTTAAACAGTGTGTGGACTGTAAACAAGTAACAAACTACATATTAATGTTTATTGCGGCCGGTGTAGTTCTAAGTGTAGAATAAGTGTGTTGTCGTAAATCGTAATGACTAAAGCAAAGATACTAAGCGCCACCTGTTTTGGGCTTCCCTAGAACTAGCATTAGCTGCTAGTTCAAACAAGGGCCTCACCAGCTCACACATATTTTATCATTTTTATTCCATTCTGTTAGTTCTGTGATTGGTTGCTGGTTCGAATGGAAACTAACTTCAGGGTGGTCAGTTCTCAGCAGAAGAAAAGACAAACTGGGGAGGCTCTCAGTCCAAAATTGAAGTCATCCAAGTTGACCAATACTGTTGCTGTGCCTGACCTCTCAATACATTGGGTCTCTCATGGAGTTCCACCTACAGCTAGCGAGCCAAAAGAAATAAAAGAATTGATAATTATCATGTGATAATAGCTCACCACTCCTCATCAATCAAACCTCATTACGGTATGATTTATTGTAGTGCTGTTTTGCTAGTTGCCAAAAAAACTGGCAACTAAATGTATAAAGTCATCACCTCTTATCAGAACTTTATGCTGTGTTTTCATTGCCACCTAATAAATATAATAATGAGAAGTATTGAAAAAATAGTGAATGTATTTCATACTATTACGTGCAAGATAAATCATGCCTGGAAGAACTTCAATACAAATACAATTTAAGATGATTCATGAATCTGGTCAATGCAGTAACATGTCTCTGGGATTTGTTCTGACACAGCTCTGACATCTTGGATCTAATGATTTCTGTGACAACAGGCCAACCTGTAGTAAAGCCAAGATGTGGCCAACACTCACTTCTGGGTTGTCTGAATTATTGCTCATATTTAGTTACCAAGAAAAAAGTGAATTCATCACCCACCCAGTCATTGTAAAGTCCGACTGAATATTATGAGTCTGCAACTCAATACTGACTGCCCATACATACACCTTATCTTTTGCTTCATCTTAAAACCTGTCTGGTTCATAATACATGCAGGGCAGTTCATATCAGGGTCATCATTTGAAGAAGCAATAAGTGCACTTGTCTGCTTCACAACAGGAAGACAGTAAAATAAGAGAAATGAAAAGAGCGAGTGGACATGGGGAGGACAGAATAGACAGTGTAAAGAAAGAAGAACCGAGAGCCTAGATAAATCATGCACATACTGTATACTGGTTTTTTTTAATACACATTCTCCGCCACACTTTATGCACACTGATTCGTACAACACACATGTTTAGAGAGTTCACTGAAAAAAAGGAGACTGATAGATTGGGGTGAGGATGAAAGTGTTTAGTCAACGAAGATGAGCCAGGAGGTTTAGTCTCCTGGAGCACATGTGCTTTTCCTTACGGGCTCAGACCTGTCTTCTGAGCTGTCAAAGACTGGGAGCATCTGCAAGTGAATGTGCATAACCAAGAGTGTGTGTAAATACCTTTATGGTGCTCATATGTGTGTCCTTTGGTTGATGCATTAAAAACACTAACACATAATTACTGAGTACCGGTATGTGTCCTGACTCAGGTTTGGGGACAAACAGTGTCTCATCAAGCAAACAGACAAAATACTTGTTTAGACTTTGTGAACCATGGCAATTTCCTCTCTAATTCCACACTTATGTTCCTTCATCCTCTCCTCAGTCTGTTTTACAGCAGTCCTCAGTACTTCATTATCTTTGAACCACAAATGTCTGCCAAGGAGACTTATTATGACAGAACCACACCACCCCCACTGAGGACTCACCTGATGTACACACATCCAACACAGCTTATCCATTCACATTGGAAATGCCTGTTGCTTCACAAGCAATATGTCTTGTTTGGTGTCACCAAAAGTTGTTTTCATCCTCTGTTATCTCACAAAGTCATCTTATAAATTACAATGACGTTAGCACTGTAAAGATCAGATCAGGGATATGTTAGTTTTTATTGGTGTCAAATGAATCATGTGTGTCTGTCATTACAGCTTTCCAGCTCCCTGGCTTTTAACCAGCCTGTTTTGTGTCGTACTTTCATGGATTTTCTCTAGTTACTAACAACTTAATTGTTTTTCCTTTTCATAGTGTTAGTTGATGAGCCTTTCATGCTCTCACAACATCTCCCTTGTTCCATTAGCCAGCAGGTCTTCAGCATGGACCACCATTCTCGTCCATCTGGCAGCCTGACCTGTTAATGTGATGTGTGATGAGGAAATTTCTTCCTCTTTATTTCCCCAAGGGTCCACAAAGATACATCACTAGTTAAACCACCTTTTTACAATCACTGGTGGGATTGGAATAAAGTATGTTAGACTTAAGGGGCCTGTTTTAGTGGCTTAGTAAGCAATGTCAATATACCATTTAGCTTTAGCAGATCAAAATGTGCAGCATAACAGCTAAATGGTCACATAACATTTAAGGCATTGCAATGTTAAGAACAGAGCTTTTGATAATTGATTTGTGTAAATCAAGGAATTATAACTTTAAAAGTATCCCTTTACGATGTGATGGAACTTGAAGTAATTCTTTTGAACACAGTTTGATTTTCAATTGTCCTTCGCTTTCAGTAAATCTCATTGGTGTTATCTCAGTAAATCTCATTGGTGTTATCTCACCTCCATGAAATGTTTTTGATATATTGATTCTAAATACTTATCTAGGCCCAGTCCTGCACTAAATGACTTGTGACGATGAATACCTTTTAAATGACTTACGCCTTGGCCCTGTAGGACTTATAGGTACCCTGATGTGTAGCAATACCTCCCTATACGTGTAATGTGCAATTTGGTAAACAGCTGTCCAATGTCAGTGATGCAATTCATCTTTCTCACTTTCTTCCTTTGTAGAGCATCCCATGTGTTTGTCATGGTGAGATGCTTCAGATGGCTGCTCACTGATCATAGCCTTTGTAATGACAGAGGAGCTTGGAAACTCAATAAGTCTAACGTCAGTGTTTCACTGTGCATGTTTTGAGTTGAGCTGGCCTGAAGAACACTAGTCTCTTTTCTCAACCCTGAGTTGTCAGAGAAGTATTCAGTGGAATGGCAGATGCATATGTGGACCATCTGGGAAAGGAAACACACTTGGCCAACTTAACACACCGTGGCCACCAGCTGTGTTTGAGGATTGCTTTTCTTGCTCTACCTATAGTTTCAAAAATTGAACTTTTTTAGACATGAAATGTACTTATAAGACATTGACAGATTTTAGACATTACATGAACAGATGTCGGTGCACTTGTACTCCGTGTAACATGGTATACTCTAATACAGGCAGTGTGTTTCGGTTGCGTCCGCATGCCTTTACAATACATGCTTTGATTTTGCGTGCTGAGCTAAAATAGGCCATGGTATGAGCTCTGGGTTAGGGCTACTCTTTGAACATATTGAGGGGCTCAGTGTTGGCAGAGCGGCGATGAGATTCCTGTAGAAGCAGATGAAAAGCAAAATAACAGAGGCTCTCAACTCTTACAGAAACTGGAAAAAGGCAGAACTGTTTGGTTGACTTGTAAGCTCATAGCATAGCATGTTCTGCTTCGTATGACTTAGCAGAATAAACAATGACATCAAAATCTTGTTGGATATGGTGTGAGGCATGATGTACCAATTAGCACAGTTTGAAATGAGGGACAACTCTTTGCACAGATGTGTTTGAAGTTAAGTGTGTGTGTGCGTGTGTGTGTGCGTGTGTGTGTGCGTGCGTGCGTGCGTGCGTGCGTGCGTGTGTGTGTGGAGGTGAGAGACCCAAAAGGGTTCAGGTTGGTGAGGTCAGACAGCCACAGACGTCACTTGGCAAAGCAGCCCAGTT
Organism: Labrus bergylta; assembly: GCF_963930695.1. Classification (NCBI taxonomy): domain Eukaryota; kingdom Metazoa; phylum Chordata; class Actinopteri; order Labriformes; family Labridae; genus Labrus; species Labrus bergylta. The sequence continues at coordinate 16,130,855 of NC_089205.1, read as the reverse complement.
TGGCACAGTGGCAGTGCCTGTAATCCACACGACATGTATTGGTGGCTTGAAGAGTTACAGTTAGTTTGGAACCATTTGTAAGAATTGCTCAACGCCTCATGGTGTGTGTGTTCTGCTGCCCAAGTGCGTAGTTTTGGGAGAGTTTGCCAAAGTTGCTTCATCAGTGTAGATGCTGACCACACATGAAACAGCACACATTCTCTCTTTAGTATGATGCAAACATCCCCTATAAAACAAAAAGATTACCACCCATACCAATAGTGTCCGACTGCACTCACGCAGCAGTTTGAAAGTCTAGTTTTATTACACAGATTTTCACCTGCATGCGGCTCAAAAAGCAGCGATTATGGAGAAAAAGACAACCCTAGAACCTTTCCCTTTCTGTCTGTAGGACCTCTAGCAGGAGTGTGCTCAGGGTCATCTGGCAGAGAGCGAGACTGAGGCTTTGGGTCCTCTCATTGATAGTGTCAATGACTCCATGGAAAAGGAAAGAGAAAACAATAAAAGGCTTGACGCCAAAGTTGGCTGGTTCACACCAGCCAGAGGGATAACATTTCTGTGTAGTGGTGTGACTGTGTGAATGCTTAATTTGTCCAACATGTGAATTGTCCTGAGTTTAGTGCCCCAGACTGACAGCAAAGAGAACCTGGAAGTCACAGGGAATGGTGGGGGTGGGGGTATGGGGCAAAGGAGAGGGAGGGGGAGAGGGGAGCTTCAGTGTGTCCACTTGTCTCACGCGATGTGGAATCACTACAGAACCCCGCATCATTAGCTTTCATCCAGCTTGTCCTGCGTCACTTGAGAAGAATGCGATCTATCCACTAACTTGGAGGTGGAATGGTGTGATAATTTGATACTGATAAAATGTGGTGTCATGACTGTGAAGGACATAATTATGGGCTTTGCTTTCAAAGTGGAATTTTTTATGGGACCACAGCCGAAGAATAGACTGAACCTGTCAATCAAGAAGACCCATGCAGATTCTCTGAGGACCTCTAGAGAGCTTTTGAAGATGAAGTTATCATGAAGATTTTCCATGACATTTCAGAAAATTACATTTGCTCTGCCACAGCACGCCTCTTTACTTCTTAACTAAGCTTTACTGTGTGTCTGTATTTCTTCTTTGATTTTGTGTAATAGTACCGCTCCACATTTTTGCTCATTGACCAAGTTTCCAGGCGTCTTAAAGAGAAATATGAGTTGTCATCTACCCCCTTGCTTTCCAATAAACAAACATTTGTTCTTAGATTACTTGCTTGATTAAAATGACCTAAAACAAAAAAAACAGTGAGAAACAAGTCCCAAGACATTCCTGGACATTCCTGAGCTGCAGCTCCAAAATCTCCTCTGTGTGCGTCTGCCGACAGTTGCAGTGGATCTCTGCCATGGAATTCTTTGCTCTCTTAAATTAAACCTCAACAGGCCCAGCTGGATCACAAAGTAAGGAGAAGAGGAGTGGAGGAGGAAAAAGGAGATGGAAAGGAGCGAGAAAATCCATCTTTCACTTCTCACGTTTGGCTTCCTCTGGTTGCTCCTATTAACACCTTGTGTCTGGTCAGCTCAACCTCCTAGACGACTTCTGGAGAGGAAAAAGAAAATGATGCAGTAACAGGGAGAAAAAAAGTAGGAGACTGTGATCAGAAGACACTGTTTTGATTAATGTCCCTTGTCTTCCTCTGGTCCTGAAACAGGATTACCTTACCTAACCCCAGTTTTGAGATCGAAAACAGATATTTCTGTTCTTTCTGGCTCTTATCCATCACTTGAACTTGACCCAAGTTCGAGAACATGACTGGTGACTGAACAAACTTAGCCATGCTGTCTGGCCAATTTTATTTCAGTATCAGTCTCCAGTTGGAATACAATGATTTGCCATGACAGGGTACAGCAGGAGGCAATGCACATGCCTTCCCGTCACTGGATTTCCATCCCGGTGAAAAAAGGACTCCCTCTTTGTCTAAGAAAGCCTAAACCTGTACTTGTGCACTTTCTTGAAATTGCAATCCTTATTCATGCCATGTCACATCATCACAAATTTCATCTCGGCAACCTGCTGGGTGCACTTGTAACTGCACAGCTGTGAAGCCAGAGGTCTTTTCTGAATGGAAACTGGCTAGTAAACCATGTTTCTCTCACTTTTTTTTTTTTTTAGAAATCTTAATGGAGGAAACGGTGATACATTGCAGGCCTGCATCACTTACCTTCCAGTTTCTTTGGCCTCCAGTCCTCCCTCCTGTGTAGTATTGGGTTTCTGTCTCTTCCATCTCCTACTCAGTGCATTGACCTCTTGCGGGGTTGATTTGTCCAAGGTCCAGAGGCAGTTGGTTTCAAGTGGTCTCTCAGGCTTCCCATTATGCCTTGAGGGTCGGTGAGAAAATGAGCCACCACATTAGTGAGCAGAAATCCCTCAGCTTGTCAGCAATCAGCTAAATACCGGGAACAGCACCTAAAAAAAGCAGTGATATGATATCAGAGTCACGGTGCAGGCTTTCTTTGTTTGTGGTTCATGACAACAAACAACATTGGTGTAGACTTCCAATAATGTGTGAGTTAAGACAGGTCCATTTGTGTGAGCTAACATCTTGTAACAATAGTATTCCAACAAAAGCTTGCTTGTTTGAGCTGACAACATAGAGTAAATATATAGCTAAACAGAGAGCTTTTGTTCTAAAAACTTTACCCTCCATCTAAAAACATATACAATCAGGGGTTCGATGCCAAACAGAGAACAATCCAGATTTAGTTAACGTGTCCTCTCAACTGGGCCCTGAACACACATCCTCGGGGGTACAAACTAATACTTGAGAACTCATAATATTCCCAGGGTCTTGTCAGAACTACATATGGTAGTTACAATTCTTTTCTACTTTGTTTTAACTTTGTGTCTGCCCGAGGCTTGCACTCGTGGTCTTAAACAAAGCCACACAACCTCTCTGGCTTCTGCATAGCTGCATCATTCCTCCTGATTTCCATTCAGAGACTTAAACTCAAAGTGGCAGGTGCCGGTCGGCCCTGAGCACCACTGTCAAAAGCAAGGCTAGGTCATGCACGTGTGATGTCTCCACAGTCCACCCTGTCTTTACTGTCTCTTCATGTATCTTTTCCAGGGACCTTATCTCTGCTGTATGCTTTCAACACTCACACTAACACACATACATACACCTCAGACTTAAGGCTCAGTCTTTAGATATTTTGTAATCATTAGACTAGGCCAGACTGTAAAGTCATGAAGGAACATTTCACGCCAGACTTAGAAATCTTAAGGGTTTTAAGAATCAACAAGTTCCAAATGTCTATTAACTATCTTATATTACTGTCTAGTCCTCAACATATAAAAGAGACAAATGAGGAGTGTCAGCGCAAGTGACATGGGAAAAGGGGAAAACCCCAGTTCACCCTGATTTATATAAGAATTGATTACGGTTGTTATTACTTCGAGGTGTGCCTGGGGATGGTTGAGCAATCCAGCTGAAAGCTTTGAAGAAGATGGATTATCACAACGGTGCTTAGCTTAGCGTCTGAGCTCGCATTGCATGCTCAATCTGTTTGCCAACTTCTTGGCAAGGCCAGTGCCCACATTTGTTTTGACTAGATCATGAAACTCCACACTCCATATTTCTCTCAGTATCTCCCAGCACATTCCTCCTCCTCTTCGTCAGTATCATTACCTGCACCCTGCAGATTGTTGGACTCCAAGCTCTTATCCCCGCTCTGATCCATCTCTCTATTTCCCCCTCTCGTTCAGCCTGTTTCCCATGCTTAGTTGCTCTCACCCCAGACTTTACGGCTTATACGTATTGATGAAACAAGTTCCTCAGCGGACTAGCTTGTTGGCAGGATTCAGCTTTCTTCTTGTACCAAAAACAGTCCTGCATGTTTGTGTCTGACTGGGGAGCTTTCTGAGCTCATTCTGTCGTTAAATACAAGTCTGAGAAATAAAACTCATGAGAATCATTTGCCAGACTTGCTCTATAACATCGACTTAGCCCAAAAATTAGGATTCAATCACTGAAGCAGCTATCAGCAGACACTTACTGTATGTTCAACATATTGAATCAAGAATTGAACAATATCCCGCCTTCACCTAAAATTTGTATTTATCTCAGAGTATTACAATTGCATGATATTGTGTGTTAAGTGAATTGGAATGTCTCCCAAATTCAAGGGTTACAATGTTTTGCAAACTTACAGTGATGCAAAAAAATATCATTTTTGGTTTTATGGGAATATAGGTTAGTTACTCTTTAAGTAAGGTTTCTGTTGGTCACTTCTTATAATTAAATACCTCATGAAATTTTACTAAGAATAATGGTTTTGCATTCAATGGAGGCTCAACTATTTTACTTTCGTACTTATCGGTCACTGAAAATATTTTGAAATACTGAGTATTATGTTCCTTTTCATTAAAGGGTAGACTTTAAAAAAATACTTACTTTTTTACTTTTTTTGAACTCCCTTTGGCTCCATTCAGTTTTTACCTAACACATAATAAAGTTTTTTGTTTCTCATTGGGCCATTGTCTGTTTTTTATTTTATTTCCAATCTAGGTTATGGCAATCTAGGTGTTGGTGGTCTTGGAGGTGGTGGCCTTGGAGCTGGAGGACATGGAGGACATGGAGGACACGGAGGAGGTGGGTACATGTAGCCTGGAATGCATAATATATTGAAGTAGAAAAGTTCACATAAGGTTTTAAACTGAATGTGGTGAAGTGTGTAATGTTGTTATAACATAATAAGCCAACACATTAACGTAACTGTGCCCCTTTGTGTCATTCAGGTGGTTATGGAGGATATGGAGGTGGAGGCACAGGGGGCTTCTTCCCAGGGGGCTTGGGACAGAAGGCTGCTAAAAGAGGTACATCCGATGGTAGAAGATACTTAGACATGTTTCTCCCTACAGAAGGGACGGCATCGGGACATTGCTGTCATGAATCTAACTATTAGTCAAATGGGCAAACTATGGGAGCCTGAAGCTCTCATGCGAGATGCTGAGTGACTTTATGTTTCTTTTATTGTCATTAAGTATGCAGCAATGGTGTGTTCCTCAACTAGGTGTAAATCCTGTTAACTTTATTTGTCCATGGATGCAACCATTAGACAAAGGACAAGTGAAGGCATCACATTCAGCAGAGCACTCTGTCGTGTTATAAACAGTGAAAACTGGTACGGTGATTTTGATAGAAGGGGAGGGGTCATTGGACATAAAAACTGAATATCATCATGTTCCTCAAGCTTGTTTCGAGGTGGTTGTATTTTATGTCTGCAATTAATTATCTTGCGTGTCTTGTCTTAATCCCAGGTGCAGGAGGCTCTCTGCTACCACATGGAGGTGAGCTGATTCTTGGCCGAATGGCAGACTACTGTAAATAATTGAGCAGTGCAGAATGCTGACACAAAGCTTCATAGAACTATGATAGATTTGCATGCTTGCCTGTTTCAGATAGCCTGTTTAATATTATGGTAACTGAATGAAAAACACTTTTTGGCAAACACGTGTACATTTTTTCATTGTTTCTACACTGTGGACAGTTTGTACGTCAGCAGAGGCCTGCATGACCTGAAAGTCTGTTCTGTGTGCGCATATGATTTTCTTTAAATTAGCCTGGCTAAGGATTGGCTCAGGACTTTACAAAGGCAAACAGCCGACTATTAAGAATTGGTTGGCAATGACAAACCAGCTGTCCCTAGAATCTGCCTGTATTCTTTTTATGACACTCAGAAAAATAATTACTTCCTTTATAAGAGCACAGATGAAACTAAATATTCTTGCCAAACTTTTCCTCACCAAATCTCTCAGGCCGCATACCTACTGGTAGTGCGCAATGTCTGTACGCTAAAAGTGTGGGGAATTTAAGATTAAAGTATGTAGAGTTTAAACAAATAAACCAGTGTGTTTTATACTGCTGCCAAGCTCCTTTAACAAGTGAACCTGACAGCTCATTTCCTGCACGATGGGACAGCCAAAGAAGTGAGGCATTGGATGAGGCAAGGCAAATGCTGTGCATGCTGACTGCCTCTCCTGATTAGATTAAAAGTCAGCCATATTACTGGTTTTATCACGGAGTGATGACGAGATTGTTAGCGACAGATTAGTTGCTCTCAGTACCAATGGGCACTATGAAGATCTAGCTCCCTGCAGAAGAGGTCAAGTCAGCCACACATGTACTCATTACTCCTTATCAGTATCACAACGCCCTCTAGTGGTCATGGCATACACAACTATGAATATTTGTGTCACAAGGCTTTCATTACTCTGATTTTAACAAATGCACTAGTGGCGCAAAAGTAACTAAAGGTGAAGTTAATTGGTCATAAAATCTAATGTGAAATTGTATATTTTATATTGTGTTTTTCTGTGATCACAACTAGGAACTGGAGGAATTGGGATTGGGACTGGAGGAGTTCCTGGAGGTACAGGAACTGGTGCTGCAGTGCCTGTTGGAGGCAAGACGCACGTTAAAACGTTCAAGAGCTTTTTAAAAAGCTCTGTATTTATTCAAAATAGGGACAGTGCACAATAAATATGCCAGATTGTAGCCTTAGGCTAATTTCCATCTGTAGTTGGTGCAAGTTGGTGTTACAGAAGTATACAAATTTACATAAAACCACAACGTTAGACAAAAACAAATAACAATATAAACTTTACATTATTTGACAGAGACCCATACAAGCATAAAAAGTTTTCCAAGTACTGCTGTAATTGCCCATTTGCCCTGGAGCCTGTCACTCTAAAGTGGTGGTGTTATTGCACATAGCTCTATTGCACATATTGTTAAAAGTGTTGTGAATGCTCCTCAGGAGGAAGGAATCACAGTTTTTTGGACTCGTTGTTAAGACAGAATGATATGCATATGTTTTCACGCTGTATATTTGTCTGATGAGTCAAGCAACCTTTTCTTTTTTCAGCACCTGTTATTCCTCAGACTGGCCTTCCAGGAGGGGCTGCTGGTGGAGCTGGGAAGAAAGCTGCCAAAGTGCCAGGTTTTGTAGACTCAACAATAAACTCATAAGGCGGAACACAGACTGGCTTCAGTTCATGGGGCAGCAGAGTTGCATCAAATTCATTTCCATTGCATGTGGCATTGGCTCAGTGTAACTGGAAATCTTTTGAAATACTTTGCTTATTAAGGAAAAATCATGATGTTTAACAAACTTTGAGCCTGAGATTTTGGTGTTGGCCCTCTTCATGTGAGATTATAAACCTCATGTTTAAATCATCTTTCGCTGAGATCTGTGCTCTCAGATTTACAAACAAATCTTGCTTACATTACTGCAACTAAAGTAAACCGTACCCTTTTGATATTTTTTCAGCAGTTAGTTCATTTTGATTTACAGAGAGGAATGGAACAAACCTGGGGTACACAATTTAGAAAAATAAAATATGAGTTGCATTACTATCACTAAGGTATGTGTTTATGTGATATTATGTGATATATGTTGTGTGACATAATACACCACTATCTCATCTAAGCGTGATGGAAATCATAAAAGGGATTGCTTTAAATCACTAGCAGGTAGCTAAATTTGTAACATGAGAGCAGCCTCAGCCTGGCTTCACTGCCTCCTCGCTTGCTCTTTATGTGGTCATATTTGGTTTTGATCATTTACAGGCATATAATTCTGTCATTGTCAACCATATGCAGTAATCTCTCACTTTGTGTGGCAGGTGTGGGTGTGCCTGGACTTTATCAAGGCGGACTTGTTCCAGGACAAGGTCTGTCTTTTCCATAATTTTATGAGTAGTGTTTGTAGGTTTGTTAGTGGACTTCATTCAACTTGTTTTTTGGGTGCTGTTGGCTCCTTCAGGATTTGGTGGACGTGGAGTTCTGCCTGGAGTGGCCACGGGCAGTGACCTGAATCCCAAATCAAGTAAGGTTTAGTTTTTATGACGAAAACTAAACGAAGTGTAGGCTGTTAATTTCCTTGGATGGTTTTGGTTTTGAACTTTTTATTATTTTTATTGTGGGGCAGCTTTGGCTCAGTCGTAGGGTTGTCAACCGCAAGGTCAGAATTCGATCCCAGCTCCTGCTGCACATGTTGAAGTGTCATTGGGCAAGACACTGAACCCCAAAATGCTCCTGCTGTGTATGTGTATGAATGGAATTGGTTGATACTGAGGGACACTGTATGTAGTGTGATTGGGTGAATGTGAGCTGCAATGTAAAAAGCACAGATAAAGACAGATAAAAATTGCTATACAAGCTCAAGTCCATTTACCATATAACAATAAAAACCCAACTGGTATGCAGACAAAACAAAGAAACAATTTTTAATGAAACATGTACGTTAAAAAAATAGATTTCATAAATATTGAATAATTATTTTCAGAGAAAATGTTAAATCTACAATGTTGTTGGTTTGAATGCACTTGATGTTATGAGTACAGCTGGACATATACTGTATAGTACAAGATCTTTTCTCTGTCCATTACTTACACTCAGTATACTCTCCATCATCTGTGTGACTGATTGGATTATATGCTTTTTTTCTTCTGCAGTTGGAGTGGGAGGACAAGGAAATCAAGGACCAGGTAACTTTCCTCCTATTTTGTTTTGGAGTTAGAAACATTTATCTGTATTTTCTAGTAAAGGATGATTTAATTTAATTGTCGTCCTTGCAAGGAGGCCGGGGTTATGGTGGACCCATGCAGCCAGGAGTGTTCCATGGATACCCACTCAAATCACCCAAAGTTCAAGGTTTGACCTGAATTTCTACAGTCGCTGTGTAATTCACAAGTTATTTTCTGTTGTTCATATGATGTTAACATCACAATTTGGACTTTGCCAATGATACAGATCTTTTTCCTCCAGTTTACAGTTACATTTTTTTACACTAAAGTTAACTCGCGAGCTTACCAGTTCATCGGTGTGTCTTGTATGAGAATTTAAAAAGAAAATCTCCTTTAAATTATATGATTGTTGTCTAAAATCCCTGCTGTATATCACGGATATGGTTGCGCTATAGTTTTTTTGTTCATGAGATATACCACTCAAACATAGCTTGTTAATCTTGATGTTTTATTTTAATAGTGGTAAAAATGATGTTTTTTAGTTTATTCGGGGTTTTTTTTCCACAATTAATGAAACAAACTCAAGTTTTTCTAACAGTAATAACAATATCAAGTTGACACCAACAATAATGTAAAACCAATAATAAAACATCTATGACCTCAAAGCAACAGAAAAAGACACTAAAACTTGAAAATAAAATAAAGACTTGACAGTGACGCACAAGCAGCTTTAAAGTTGACAGAATTTCTTATTAGCATCCACAGCAGTAAATCCCACAGTAATCCGCATTTTTATGTGGTAGTTAAGTGCTTATTTCTTTCCTGAGCTGGAAACATCATCAAGCAGACATTATAAACAAGTGGTATTACCCCCATTTCAAGTCATACTCCTCCTTATCCAGCAGCCTATGACAATCGTTCCAGGGCGACCAGCTGGCCAACAGAAGTTTGCCACGAGGATGGTGCTGGTGCAGAGGAAGCTTTCCATTTCTTTTACAATAAATGTCCTCCCTAATATAAGGACAGTCTGGGTCCAGTCTGCAAGTAGTGGAGATGGGTAACTTAAAGCATACAGTATGTACACAAGTACCATCTTTGTCAAGACACCACCCTCATCCCAGGCTGTCAATTAGACCTACTCTATGTAGCCTGGGTGGCGTCCATTAGCCCCTATTTATGATTTTAAAATGGGTCAATCTTGTACGAGGTTCTCTTGACTTTTTCTTTCATTCCTAAGAATTCTTTCCCATTCTGCCTCTCTAAATGATACCTATAGGTCGGTTTCCATGTTGATTTCATGGAGATTAGTAGATATCTGAACTGTAAGGACTTCAGAAATTGATAGTGTCAAAGGCTGAATTCACATCTAAGTACCTGAAACAATAATAATATTCCATGCTGATACAAGTCCCCAATGCAGAATGATTCACCTTCTTTTTTGGTGCGGTTGGACAGTGGATAGAGGAGCAAACAGGGATGAGAGAGTGGGAATTAAATCTGGAGTGGAATCGGGGGCCACTTGCTTCAAAGATTGTAGCTACGCTACATGGAGCGTGCAACATAACCGCAAGGCTATCAGGTGCCCCATTTATCCTCTTTTTAATATTTTTTTTCTCTTTAGGTGCATATGGTTCAAAACCTGGAGGCGGCAAACTTCCATTTGGTACAAATTTTCAGCTCTTAAAATATTTTTAGTAAGGGTGTTCTCGGTGTAAACCAAGGTGTTAATGATGACTCCCATCACAATGTTTCAGGTTATGGTGGCTTTGGTACTGGTGGCACTGGACTTCCAGGAGGACAAGGTGGCGCTGGGTCAAGGCCTGGTTATCCAGTTGGAACTGGTATGTGTTATTAGAAATGCATTATTAATTGATATGGAGTTTGACGGGTAGGAAAGGTAGAAAAACGTGCCTGATGTATATATTCTTTTTTCAGGAGTGGGTCCTGGAGGCATCTCACCTGCTCAGGCTAAAGCTGCCAAATATGGTAAGAAAATGATTTCCATTTAAGATAAGCATGAGACATGTTGTGTAACATTTGCGCAGAATATATAGTATGTGTACCTTTAAGTCTGTGCTCTCTGTTCCAGGTGTTGGAGGTGTTGGAGGTGTTGGAGGTGTTGGTGGTGTTGGTGGTGTTGGTGGTGTTGGAGGTGTTGGCGGGGCTGGTGGTCTGTATCCAGGGCAGGTGCCAGGAGGTATAAGATCTATCAAAAGATCAAACTAACTAATAAAAGCCTTGCTAGCAGCTCATTCTACTGCAAAGAAAACATTTGTTGGGAAGTCAGAAAAAAAAAGAAGCTTATCATAGGTCCAATCTATGATCAAACATGACTAAATAACTTGCTTATGTTGTGAGCTTTCACTCATCAATAGATTAGTACTATTACTCAACACTTAACTCTTAAACTTAGGCATTGGCATTCGCTCTGAGAAAAGTTTTTTTTCTGTTACCGTTACCTCTGGTTTGTTTTTGTGTTAGATGTAAAAAATAACATTTGATTCCTTTTATTTAATTCTTTACAGCAGGATATGGAGCTGGATCCAAAGCAGCTAAATATGGTGAGAACTTCTGGTTTTTGTGTGTTACTAAAGCATTTTTTTTAAATTCTACCATCCCACAACTTTTTTCACATTATCTGATCCATCTTTTACCTTTTGTATGCTGTAAAATGTCTTGGGTACTTGATATTAAATCAAGATAATCAGAACTGTGTTTTCATTTACCCGTTTTTTCGCCTGGTTTTCCAACTGATAGGAGGTGTACCAGGAGGAGTACCTGGAGGTGTACCAGGAGGAGTACCTGGAGGATTTCCAGGAGGTGTACCTGGAGGAGTTCCAGGAGGTATACCTGGAGGAATTCCAGGAGGTATACCTGGAGGAATTCCAGGATTACCATTTGTTGGTGGATATTCACCAGCAGCCAAAGCTGCTAAATATGGTATGATATAATAATCCTTTAACAATATGCATTTTTTTGAACTTCTGATCTTAATGATGCATGTCTCGCCGTCCCTTGACAATATGCCCTAAAGGGTGGGGAGGCACAGGAGGACAGTTGGGAGCTGGAGGACAGGGAGGTGCAGGAGGACAATTTGGAGCTGGTGGACTTGGAGGTGCAGGAGGACAATTTGGAGCTGGTGGACTTGGAGGTGCAGGAGGACAATTTGGAGCTGGAGGACAATTAGGAACTGGAGGACAGGGAGGAGGTTATCCTTCTGCTGCAAAAGCTGCTAAATACGGTATGATGAATACAAATCCCTTTAAAATATGCATATTATGATCCAACATTTGTTTCATTGTGATGTCTAAAGTCCAGCATTAGGTCTTCACAAAAGACTTGCTCTATTAGCTATAATGATGTTTGCCAATATGCCCGAAAGGACTTGGAGGCGCAGGAGGACAATTGGGAGGTGGAGGACTTGGAGGTGCAGGAGGACAATTGGGAGGTGGAGGACAATTGGGAGGTGGCGGATTTGGAGGTGCAGGACAATTAGGAGGTGGAGGACAGGGAGGAGGTTATTCTTCTGCTGCAAAAGCTGCTAAATATGGTATGATGAATACAAATCCCTTTAAAATATGCATATTTTGTTATTTTGAACATACAGTATTAGCTATAATGATGTTTGCTAATATGCCCTAAAGGACTTGGAGGTGCAGGAGGACAATTTGGAGCTGGAGGACAATTAGGAGGTGGAGGACAATTAGGAGGTGGAGGATTTGGAGGTCCAGGACAATTAGGAACCGGAGGACAGGGAGGAGGTTATTCTGCTGCTGCAAAAGCTGCTAAATACGGTATGGTATATATTCTGAGATGTCCAATATTACTTTCTTGAAAAAAGGCTTTTCTTGTAATGATCAAAAATATAACTCTCAGATTCCTTTGGCAGTGCTAAATGAATTCCAACACAAAGCCATATGGTGCAGCTACAGGCTTTATGAAGGTTAATCCTCAAAGTATATACCAATGCGTACAGTTGACATAAAGTAAACATCATTTGACAGTATGTTAAACAACTAAACTATCTAACGAACAACCTATGGGATTATCATGTGAGGTCATCCAAATTAAACTGTGGGCTGCAGTTTTAGAGAGAAAGTTGAATAGGGATTTGGTATACATCAATATTCAACTTTAAAAACCTTGATGGTATCCGGATGTATACAGTGTACTTCTTGCAGATTGTGGTTGCAATCTATTTGGAGTAATTTGCCCAAACTTTGGTTTCGCAGGAGTAGGAGGACTGGGAGGAGCAGGAGGACTTGGGGGAGCAGGAGGACTGGGAGGCGCAGGAGGACTGGGAGGCGCAGGAGGACTGGGTGGAGCAGGAGGATACTCTGCTGCTGCCAAAGCTGCTAAATATGGTAATTAATGATTACTGTTAACATAAACTCAGAACTAGTTTTGTGGTTTACGTAGTTATTTTATTTTTTACCAGCAGTGTACAATAAATTATGAAGAAGCGATACCAACGACCAGGTGTCAGTCCAATAAAGAAACCTGAAAGGGCCTGAGATAAGCATGAGATATAGAGTTGATGATAAATACATCTGCTTATGCAGAGGAAAAGGGGAAGTCTCACTATGGGTGCAGGGGACATTATTGGTACAAAATGTAACAATTTAAAGATCTGCTCAGGAGAAAGAAGCTCAACATACTTAAAATCACTGTTTGTTTTTACTTGAATTGAATACCTGTATAAACTCTACAGCAAACCCTATATAAACACGTCTTCTTCAGGAACAGGGGGACTGGGAGGTGCAGGAGGATTTGGAGGAGCCAGACTAGGAGGCACAGGAGGGTTTGGAGGAACAGGACCTGGGGGCACAGGACTGGGAGCAGCAGGAGGATTAGGAGGTGGAGGATATTCTGCAGCTGCTAAAGCTGCTAAATATGGTAAAAAGAATTCAATCTCTAAAAGGAAATACTATATTTCAGATCAAAATCATTGCATAATACGCAGCTTTTTAATTGAGTATGCATAATTCAAGGAGTTGGTACAGGGCTTGTTCCAAATGCTGGAGGAGGAATTCCTGCAAGAGTCCCAATTTTACCAGGATATGGATGTAAGCATGATTTCATACTTGTGGTTTACAGAGGTAATCCAAAAGTATTATTTTTTAGATCACTTTTTAATCTAAGCTTTCCTTTGTATGTTGTGTTGCAGCTTTGGCAGCTGGTGCTAAACCTCCTAAATATGGTGAGCTTCTGATCTGCACTGTCTGTCTGTCTTTCATTCATAATAGTGTAAAACAGAGAAGTTCTTTTTTCCTGCTCAAAAGGAGTGCCAGGAGCACGCCTAGGAGGTTCTTGTTGTTTTTTTCAATAAAAACAAATCTGCAATTTTTTTTCATTTATTTTTATTAAATTATTTTTCTCAAATAAATTCTCAGTCACAGAAATGATGTTGCTCACTGACAGGTTATGGAGCTGGTGCTGGTGTCAAACCCCTTAAGTATAGTAATATATGTTATTGAAGTTGTTTTGATATCATTTTCAATTTTCTGGCTGAATTGTAAAGTCATCTGAAGCATCTTTATAGTTTCTGGGAAGTAGGTAAATGTACCATTATGTTGCAAATGTAGTAGAGAGTATTTATTTGTTTATTTTACATGGACATACAGTAACATTAGTGCTGTAACATTTAACAAGTCCCAGATGCACTGCTCTATTTGCAACACCTGTCCACAGGAGGCTTAAAGATGCATACATAATTTATATATGTCAATATAGTTTTTATTTAAGATGTTTTCAAATAACCTCCCAGTTGTGGACTTAGAAAGGATTTATACTAGAAGAATGAAGAAAAATATTCAGAGACACTTCCAAATGTATAATTATTAGGCTACAGTTTTACATTAAGATAATCCTTTATTAATCCTCTACAGGAGAAACTAAGCAGTTATGGTCCCTCCTTCTTCTTTCATTAGGAGTTTCAGGAGGAGCTGGAGGACTTGGTGGGGCAGGACAATTTCCTGGTGTAGGCCTTGGTGGTGGTGGACAATATTCTGCTGCTGCAAAAGCAGCAAAATATGGTAAAGACACAAGCAGTGACATCTCACACATTCAGGGACATTTAATGTTGTTCTTCTTTGTATTACAGTTCTTTAACTTTGAACTAGTGATACCTCTGCTATGTTTCCCATAATTAGGAGTTGCAGGAGGAGCTGGAGTAGGGCTAGGAACTGGAGGACTTGGAGGGACAGGGGGAGCAGGAGGATTTCCTGCTGGAGGACAAGGAGGTGGACAATATTATGCTGCTGCAAAGGCTGCCAAATACGGTATAATAAATGAGCACATGCAATATATCCTAAATTCACGTCAGTTATTTATATATATATATATATATATATATATATATATATATATATATATATATATATATATATGCTATATAAATTATATAATAACAGGTTCTGTATTAAATATCCCAGCACTAATAATACAAACTGCTCCATACCCATAATTAGGACTTCCTGGTGGAGCTGGGGTAGGGTTAGGAGCTGGAGGAGTTGGAGGTTTAGGGGGGGCAGGAGGACTAGGTGTTGGCCCCGGAGGTGGACAGTACTCTGCTGCTGCAAAAGCGGCTAAATATGGTAAAAAGAATGAGCACGCAAATATCACATGTCCAGAAACCTACAACAGCATATAAGTTATCATAAGAACTAACAGGAATCTGATTGTAACTGTAACAACATGTCTATTTTCTCACTTACTATTTCTTATTCTGCTTTTTAAAAAGTTAAATTTCCTGTCTAAAAACAAATGCATTGTCTGATTATGTAGACAGATTTAAATTTTAAATGTGCCTCATATCTAACTCTATTTCATTTCCCTTGTTGAGGTGTTACAGGAGGAGCTGGAGTCGGGACAGGGGCAGGAGGACCTGGTGGAATTGGACCTCAAGGTTAGGCATTTACATCTGCATGAAAAGACAGAATTGCAGATATATAAACCCTGTGGGACCCTTTTATATATAAACAAGAATGTACAATCATGCATCGTACAAAGAGACCAAATTAGCTGTCACAATAAAGATACAGATGAGGTATGATGAGTGTATTTTTAAGGGATTTCGGGGCGATCAAGCACCAAAAATTTAAGGAGAACCCTCAAAGCTGTTATCATTTAGTAAGTTATACAAAAAAGTTATTAAAAAAAATATATGTTTTTAATATTTTGATAAAATCGTCAGTAATAAATGTCCATCTATTGAGCGGCTGAAGCTGAGAGGTAAAGTAGATCCCCCTCATTCAGAAGAGTTGCGACCCTGGCTTCTCCTCTACATGGTGAAATGTATTGGGGCGAGATAGTGAACCCCTATATTGCTCCTGAAAGCATAACCTATCGTATATGTGAATGTCATGCAGAGGTTTAGCCCCCTCTTCATCTTGAGTGTTTGATAGAACTTCTAATTTCCACGGTGCATGTTGTCTTTTTTGGAGAAACCCGATAAAATAGGAGAGAGTCCAGGCCCTCTCTACGAGACCTAAAGCCAATGCTATGAATAAACACATGAACCCCCGTTTTATTAGAAAAAGTTAATTTGATAGGTCTCTAATGCAAGCCTTTGCATACTGGTGTCAGTACCCCTAAAATGCAAACAGACCATCAAAATCAGCAGAGCAGGTGGTGGTGGTTCAATTGCAGCTATAGTTGTTCAACATTTCATTATTAGACACACCTTTCAAAAGCGTGTTATATTGTAATGTGTCATTGGCATCAATCTGCTGACTTCATGTTTTCTGTGGGCTCTGGAAGGTGGTGTCACTGGAGCAGGACTTGTGGTACCAGGAGCCACTCAAGGTTCAGATGTCGGTGGCATTCCAGATGGTTCTGCTGTTTTGGTACCAGGTGGCACAGGTGTTCCTTTTAAACCAGGTAAGGCTTTGTTCCTTTTTTCTTAGACAAGGCCCTTCATACAGTTTTGCAATCTGAATGTTTATACTGCTCTACAGAAAAGGATGCAGGTCCTGGAGCAACTGCCAGACCAGGTACAGTAATAAACCGACATGGTTTATTTCTCTGACATATCAAATACAAACCATTACACACATATACATTTATAATACAACAGGTATTTACAACAAACAGGGGGCAGAGGGGGGAAGCACTACTTCCATTTATGTTTAGCATTTGCTGCCTACATCAGGATAACTAAAACTACATCATCTGCCCTCTATGTTTTCTTCACCATTTTCCTGCCCATGAAGCTCATATGTTTTTTGTATTGCTAATGCTACCAGCAATTGACCATCTCTCAGCTCTACCTTTTTTGACTCTGTCCCACTGAAAGCTTGTTAAATGTACAATGGATGAAACTGAAATCTGTTGTCTTTGGCAGTGCCCACATCTATTTCTGCAACTGGCAAAGCCCCAGAGGTCCCGCAGACCAGTAAGATTTGCTGATTGCATAAAACCTCTTTGCATAAAGACAATTCTGTGGTCGTCTACAGGATACAAATCATGGTTGAAATAAAATGCATGTGATTGTTTGGTTGTTTTTCCAAAAGAGACTGTTTTGTTTATTTATATAAAGGATTAGTATAATCAATATGGTCATAGATAGATAGACAGACAGACAGACAGACAGACAGACAGACAGACAGACAGACAGATAGATAGATAGATAGACAGATAGATAGATAGACAGACAGACAGACAGACAGACAGACAGACAGACAGACAGACAGACAGACAGACAGATAGATAGATAGATAGACAGATAGATAGACAGACAGACAGACAGACAGACAGACAGACAGACAGACAGATAGATAGATAGATAGATAGATAGATAGATAGATAGATAGATAGATAGACAGACAGACAGACAGACAGACAGACAGACAGATAGATAGACAGATAGACAGACAGACAGACAGACAGATAGACAGACAGACAGACAGACAGACAGACAGATAGATAGATAGATAGATAGATAGATAGATAACTGAGTGGTGTTCTGCTTTTCTTTTAGGATTGTGAAACAGGCACTTTTTTCATTTTACCCCAGAAGTGCACGTACTTTATTGTAACAGAGGAATTTTGCATTTTTCGTGCAACAAGCAAGAAAAAAGCAGCAACTGAAATGACAAGAGACTTGAACTGAAATGACGGGCTTCATGTAGTGCTGTTGGTGACGTTGGTTTAGCCAACCCCGATGAGGTCAGATTCTGGCCACAGATTGTCTCTTTCTCAGCGCTGCTTGTCTTGTAAACGTCTTTCCTTTTGACTAACAGCTCTCTCTGCTTGATGAATCATTTTCATGCATACAATAGTCATAGATACACAGATTCTTAAATGAATACATCTAATTTACTTTTGTAATAGACAAGGAAGTGATGGGATAATGTTTGAATGTCACAACCTCGTGTAAAATCTGTATTGCGCTTAGATGTCTTAAGAAGTTTATTTTGACAGATGAATGCTTAAAATTTAAAATAAGATTGAGTCTGCAGTCTGATATAGTTATGTATGTATGTGAAGTGCAAAGATCCTACTACAGAATATGATTTATAGTCGATTATTGTTCAGTATGTGTGCATCTCAACTTTTTCTCATTATGTTGAATGTTTGTTTAATGGGATTTTGCCCTTCTCTCATTTTATAGTTTCATTCTTCAAGAGAAAACACTTCACATTAATAATTAACCAAAAGCAGAAAAAAACAATCTCAAATTCTGCTTCTTTTTTTTTTTTCAAAGAAAATGTATCTAATTTTTGTCTTTTTTCTCTTGTACTTCTTGTACTGGTGGATCTGTGAAAACAGGCAGTGAGTCAAACTATCAGCATATTATTCCCCTAATAATGTCTGTTGTATATCTAAACCTGTTTTAATGTTCTTTATTTTTTACTTTTTGACAGTTGCGGGTGGAATTATTCAGCCCAGTGGTAAGTAGTATACGTTAAATTGTTTTGAATCAGTTTACTTTCTGAATGTACTTACTTTAGGAATCCTAACGTGACCATACTTTTTTTCACAGCTGGCACTAGTGTTGGTAAATATGACTCTCTCATATTCAGATATACAAAAGAATACTCAACAGTATTATTTTCCCCTGCATTTATTCATCCATCAGGATTTCACAAAACTTGAAATGCCTTTTGTATTTATTCCACAGGTGGAGCAGGTGTCGGGCCTTCCGGTGGTAAAAGCAGTTTTATTTTTGTTTTGAAATAGTTATTATTTGTAACAATTCTTCCGTGTGTTCTGTCTAACCTTTTTTTTTATCCAAAGTGAGATTATTTCTGGGTTAGTAAACAAATGCTTTGCTGTTTGCTGGTTTACTAATGTAACCTCTGTCTTTGTTTTAGTCGGTACAACAGGCCAAGGTCAGCCTGGTAAGTATAAACGACCTTTGTTTGTGTTTGTAAGTACATTTCCTGTCAGCTCTGTTCATCAAAGATCTTAATTTTTAGATTTTGTGATTAAAGTAATAGATTTACGAGATTAATGTCGAGGAAATTGTCTCTTTAGTAGCAGAGGAAGAGGCTTTAAGGGTTCTCCTCTCATCATTTCGGGCAGGCGGATGGCTGCTCCTCTGATAGGCTACAACCTTTGAGAATAATCATTTCAAACACATCCTTATTTAAATTGATTCAGGAATTTCATACCGTAAAATAATGAGTTTATTCTCTTAAATATAGGATAGTTCAACACTGTGTAGCAAACATAAGAGGAAATTCACAGAGCTCCTGTGGCTCCTTTCCCGCAAGTCACTCCCCACTCTCTCTCTCCCTGATTTCCAACTCTAGCCACTGTCCTATCTCTCCATTAAAGGCACAAAAAGCCCCCCCCCAAAAAAAGGAAGTTCACTGAAACCTCATCGACCCACAAAGAGACGGTGTTTCTGTGTTGTTTTGTGTGGTTGTTTTTATTTTTATTGTTAGTATGTCCTTGATCTTTTGTATTAACACATTTCATAAATAGAGTGTCAAATAATTCATGTATTCATCTCTTCTTTCCTTAAGTTGCACCAGGAGTCCAACGACCTGGAGGTAGGTCGCTGATCATACTCAAACTGAATTAAGTCTTTCTGTTTGAAACATGGAGGGATCTCGCCACATGGTGGAGACAGAGACAAATACAACAGTTGACTGTATCAGAGGACGTCTTTAACTTCAATAATATGATGTTGCTGATTTCAGCTTTTGGTGTTGGAACAGGTGGCAAAGCACCTAAACCCTTCATACCAGGTAAGAAAATCATTTTTAAATAAATAAAGCAAAAGTATTTTTTAGATACTTTTTATCTAAATTCTGGATCTGTCAATGAAAAGATATGTATGACCCGTGAAGCATGATCATTCAATTTCCAAACAGAAAATTCCTAACTTTGCAGCAGAAACAGATTGAGGTTATAAATAATCTGTCAACAAAATGCGTCATTTAACTTTTCTTTTTCATGAATTGTCTCATGTTGTCAGAATTGGAATTTAAAACTGAGACCCTGTGTCTTTTCTTCTCAAATGAATCAAATATAAACATAATATTTAGGAATTAGAGTACATAAAAGTATACTGGTATTGTATTGTTAAGTTAAAAGTCTGTAAATTTCACACATGCACACACATCACACACAGACCACAAGAAAATCATTTAAATGATGATATCAATGAACTTTTTATGATTTCCGTACGATGTTATTGATCACCCTTTCGCACACACAAGGCTGTGATTATCTTATGGAGCACATTCTGTCTAGACAGTTAATCAATCAAAATTAAATCAATGAAACCGGATGTTTCTATGCAGGGAAACGCTGCCTCAGGCATTTTTCTACCCAATTATACCTCCGATAAACTGAACAGTCATCAGTTTTAGTGATCTTGCAGATTTGCAGTTTTAGGCTTGTTTTGTTGATCTGCACTTTTTTACATGTGATGGACATTAAAGCAAGTCCAAGGTCCAATTTGAAATGCATATCATTAAATTTAAATCAATCAGTCAGTTATCAGGAAAAACCTTTGTGTTCCTTAAAGGGAATTGTTTAAGCTAAAAGAGCATCAATATGAAACAGCCAACCTCATGATATGTGGTAAAAAAAAAACCATTATGCATTGTTAAAATACAGGAAAATATCAATTTATTATAATGTATTTTTATCATGGATTTAATTATACGCTATACAAAAATAAATTGAATTGAATTGAATTAACCCTTCATGTTACTCAAGGCAGAAGGGAAGTGTTTTTTTTTTTTAAATGCCCTTTTTAAGGTTTGAATGAAATGAGCAAACAGGTAAACTCTAAGTTTGATGATTGGATATATTAAATACAGTAATGCAGATATAATGATAGCTGGTTATGTTAACTGTAAAGGGGAATCTTTAATATTCTTCTTCTTAAATATATGATTAGTCAGCCTCAGCTTTCTACTTATCAGGTACTGGAGTGGGTGTTGGTCCAGGCGGAGCTGGATATCCTTATGTTGGACCTTATGGACGTGAGTTCCTTACATGTATTATTAATATTATTACAGTTGGTTTGAATTGAATTGATTGCTCGTATTCTTCTTCTGTATATAAGTAATTGTTTAATGTCAGCTGTTTCTAATGTAATATATGCATGGACAATACAGAAAAAATGAAAGAGAAAATAAAGAACTCAACATAAAAATAAACATGCTGTTTCAAATTTCAAAGTTTGATTCAAAGTGTTTCTAAATGGTACCCCAGGAATATTCTTATTTATGTTGACATTTTAAATTGTTACACTGCCATTTTTGCATTTTGATAAACAAAGTCAGTTCAGGCAACCAGTTTCTGAAGTAAATGGAGTTGATGTCTTCCCATCTTTGAGAATCAGTTTTTTGCTAATACTGTGTCCATCATTAGAACAGCTTGAATGTGTAAGTGAAGCACTGAGGAGTCCTCTGTCTGTGTGTGTCAGGGGACAGAGTCCTCTGATAAACATGAGAGATAAAACATTCTTAACAAGAACTGATAAATTAAAGTCCTCAAAGAAATGCATCGATGTACCATACTGTGTTTACATTTATCACATACTGGAGACACGAAGGGGTAAAACTTACAAAGCATGACTTGTTTGCTTGTATTCTTTTGATGCTTAAGTCCCTTATGGTGTTGGAACCGGTACTGGTACTGGAGCTCTACCTGCAGCTAAACCTTTGAAACCACCTGGTAAGTGTTGGTTTGTGTGTAATCATGAAAGCCCATACATTTGTATGTTTTTTGGGTTGTTTTTACATATATATATATATATATATATATATATATATATATATATATACATCATTGACCTCTTTTTTTTCACAGTGCCTGGAGCAGGAGGAGGAGGTGTAGGAATCCCACTGGCGGCAGGAGGTTATCAAGGTCAGAACACAAACACATTACATTTAATAACTCAAAAGTGTCTGCATATAGAAACTTGACAAAACTGGACTACTGCTTTACAAATTCCACGTTCAAGATAAAAATACAAGTCATGTCTTGGACAAGCCGCCCCCAACACAAACTGTAGTAGGTAAGTTGTCCTGCTAGATGTTAATGCCACTTTTCTCTGTCATCATGATTCAGGGGGATACTATCCATATCTTCATGGTTATGGGCAGGGTATGTATGAGGAGAGGAGGCCGACAGTCCCTATACACAATGTTCCCTGACCCAAAAAAAAAAAAAAAAATCCCCCATAATGTTCTGCCCAGTGCTCAAAGTGACAGTTGGTCAGAGATGCCATCGCTTTGCCACTTCCTGTCAAGGAAGTTGGTCAGCATGCTGATAAGTTTCTGTGTGGGGCATTAAGTCAGGAATGAGAATCCAGTCTGAAACTTTGATGAAGGAAATCAACTGATGGTTTAATCGAGGCAGTTTTTACAGTCTACAATCCTATACAGGACAGGTATCCAGCAGTGAAACAACTGAAGGTTTTAATAACCATATCTAAGCCAGTTGTCCGTCTCCTTTGACAGGCGGTTTGGCGTATCCCTCAAATGTTGGACTGGGAGGTGCAGGTGGTGGAGCCAAACCACCAAAACCAGGTAGTGTAACAGGCCACACAAAGTACATGTGCTGAGAAATGACATTTTGTCTTCATGACAAGCTCTTCTAATAACAGTAACTGTGTATAACAAAGAACCCGTAATAGTGTTTGGGTTTAATGAAATTCACTGTATACATGTTTTTAATACTGAGTATCTGAGTAGTGAACAGCAGAGCATGTGTGTAATCTAAGTTAAGCAGTAGTCTGCCATGTTATTTATATAGCTATACAAATTTCACAACTTCTAGTTTACCCAGAGGCAGTAATCCCTGTAGTGTAACAAGACCGTTAGGAGTTTGTAAATGGAGCAAGACAACAACACAGCATTTCCCAGATGACGACAGATTTCTGTTTTTAAAACTGTGTACAACATCAGAGAGGGACCGTTTAAAGATAAGACACAGCCCTGGAGAGTCCTACCCTGAAATTACGAAACTATGCTATATTCCATGTCTTACCACGGGCAAAAATGACAACAGCTATAGTACAGATCAAATGAATGAATAAAACATCATAAGAATACATGCTTAACTGTGATTTGTTTGATTTTCATCGGAACAGGTTATGGTAATCTTGGAGGTGGCGGTGGATTTCAGCCAGGTAAAAACCAGCGCATGTTTTTTCAACATTTTCTGCTCCCTGTGTCCTCCTTGCAATTGACCCTTCACATCACCCATCCATAACACCAGTGTACACTTTGTGCAGTGAAGTTTCTGATCACGCCTGTCCTCCCCCTGCACTTCCTCAGTGAGGGATGAGTATAATCACACAGTAACAGCCGGCAGTGCAGCCTCCTCTCTCTGCCTCTCAGATACCACACAGACGAGTCAGTAAAACTCGCGGCCCTGATCCCTCTCCCAGTGAACAAAGATTTATTATTGTCTGTGTGAAATGCTTTCACAGATGGTCCAATAAATCTGCTCAGTTGAGAGTTCAGATTAACAACAGAATCATTTTTTGGCTTCTTGGAAATTGGGTCAAACAATCAGACTCACTGTACATACTGTATGTAACACAATATTCTTTTTCTCACAAATATTGTCATCTTACTATGCAATTGTTTTCTGCTTCAAATATTTGGTGTGTCTCCATGGCAACTGCTTTATAATTTTACAGGTGTGGGTTCAGCGGTACCTGGTTATGGAGGAGGTTACCCCCAACAGTACTACCAAGGTCGGGTACTGCTTCATGTGCATTTCTGTACAACAACAAAAAAAAAGATTAAAAAATCACCATGAGGATTTTGCCAGATTTTATCTGCTATTTTTTCTGGGATGGATGATTTTGACAATTATTAACCATGTGTTGGTGGTGAACAACAGCTTTCTGCAGTGACCTTTAAGAAGCATTGACTGTATCAAAACTCAGATGAAAAAAATGACTGAATCTTAAGCAAGTGAGGGCATAATAAAACAACAGAAGTACATTGTGTTTGTGAATATGAGTGTGCACATTTAGAGGGGAAAAATACAAAGTAAAAAACTCTGTTTTTAACAAAATAAATGTGCCACAATTATTTACATTGTCTTCCCTGTTTCTGGACCAGGATGTAGATTAGTGCACAGTTGCATAGATACATGTAACACTGCTGAAAGAGTTAAAGGACAGGACAGATGATCTGTTGCTTTCTCTTTTGAGCTAAGCACATAAAGAAAGAGGGAGAACACCTGCTGCAGAATGACACTTTAAGTGTTGTGAAAGTTGATGCTTAATGTCTTTCGAGCACAGTTTGATGAGAGGCTTTTTCAACTTTAATGTCTAATAATTGAATATCTAATTTTCCAAACTTCACTTGTGAGCTTACACGGGAGTTCATTTGTGTTTGAATTATGACAAACTGCAATTGTTCTCTGCATCCCCAATTACAGAGAGATTAACTGGATCACTACAGACAGTGAAGCAAATTAGTTAGACATTCTGTAATGTAATAAATGTTTCTATTTGAAAATACTTCTAAAGGAAAATAGGCTTTGCTGTCTGTCAGAGCACAGTTTATGCTTATATGGATAAAAAAAAACATATATTGTGTGTTTAAGTCTTATATCATGAAAACAATGATAGTGTCTGATCATGCAGCTCTGAATAAGAGCACAGTACCTCTCGTGATCTACTCTCTCGTAAACATTTATTTATCATTCTGGTCAGGAATCACACCGATTTCATCCAGTAAGAGAGATTTTAAAGTGTTTTCACCTGAGCATTATTCGAAGAGCGTAATATCTTCTCTCCTTTTGTTTTCAATGCTGTGTAGGCGGATACGTGCCAGCCCCACTGACTCCTCAACAAGGTACAGAACACCCAACTTCTCCCACCTCTCCATGAACCCTCCATGAAACTACTTCAATGTGATGCTTAGTTGTTCCTCTCCCAGATTATAATCTGCACCAAAACCTCTTTTCAAATATGTGTCTCTGCATGTTGGCAGAAGGATAATAAATATGTCCGATTATTTACACGAGATGTTGAACTGTGCGTGGCAGGTTGCTACTCTGTGTGCTTGTTGGTGCAGATGGCAGGGTGCAACTAGTATGAACAATAATCAGAATTTCTCCTGAATATTGGAGATTATTGCTGGATGGATTCTTTCAAGGAAAGCATGTGTGGTTTCTTAGAGAGCTACATTTTTACAGGATTAAACTCTCACAATGTGTGCTGAGGTATTGAGAATATCTCGAATTATAGCTGGAATTAAAGATAAATACCATTACATAAATCAACATACAGTCTGCTTTAGTTGTGAGCAGGACAGTTCAGCCAGTGTTTATGCGTTTTTAGCAGTCAATTTTTTATGTTGAAAACTGGGGAATTAATCCATGTAAGTTTAAATGTCACAGGGATAAAATGTGCTGTTGCTCTTCTTACACTATGTTAGACATCATGTCACTGTTTTTTGTCACTGACTTATTGTAGTAGTAATAAGAAGCCTGATATAATTTCTTGTTTGGTGTATCCGTTACCATATCTATTGTAAACATACCTGACCCGGTTAATAGTTTTGACCATCCACATCAATCTTGTGAATTGCTCTGTTCCTGCCGCCTCCATCAATACAATCATTTCATGTACAGCACTTGTTTTTTTCTTGTGTTAGAGTGGACATTTAAGGTCTCTGTATAGCTGCTTCTCATACAGGCCGATGGTGCGATATGATGATGTAGTTGAATATCATACACCTCCTCGTCAAAAATACTTTTTGAAGTGAAGTTCTGTTCATGAGAAGATTCTTTTTGTCAAAATAATTGCTTATATTATTATTTTTTTGTTGCGTTGCAGCCAAAGCGGCCAAGTACGGTCCCCTGCAGGGCTTCTTTGGTGGTGCAGGAGGAGGAGGAGGAGGAGGAGGCTACAGAGGTAAGACAAACACAAGTGACCATTTTACAAGCTTCATAAACCTTTGACAGCTTTAAACAGTTTCTGAACTTCTCTGCCATGTAAAAAAAACTGAACTGTTACCCTGCCGGTCTGTGCTGCAGGTGGAGTTGCAGGATGCCAGGGCAAATACTGTGGGAGGAGGAAGTAGAGGAACTCTTGAGATCCAGTGTGACCCCAAGAAACCATGGTGCTACTGCATGATCGAGAATGTACATTTTATATGCAAACAAACCCCATTAGAAATCATGTAAAGATGTTTTGTTTTTCAAACTTGACTTTAAAGTCTGTTTTTATACAAAACCCACCGACCCAGAATTTTGTACTTGTTCTGATGTGATGTATGTTATTGATAGTGCCTTAAAACATTAAGCTTTATGTGCACCAGTCTAGTTACAATACAAAGAGTGTTTGTGTCACTTTGTTTTTTGTGCATTAATGTGTAAGTGTGTTTAATTGTACTGTTGTGCTTAAGACTGTCTGAACTATTGGCTGCAAGTGTGACCTATGAATGACCACCCTAAAGCACTGTAACCTGTCGTCAGTGTCACAGCCCACGCTGTCTCACCTCGCTGTGTCAGAGGGGGGGTAGGGTTGGGCGAGGCTGGTCGATAATTTGATGATATGTGGCCACTCTCAGCATCGTTTCTGGCTCCCTGTCTTCTCTGCTGCTATTTATAGACATGCTGGGAATGAAGCAGCAGGAATCAGGCTCAGGCCAACCCATCTGCTCTCAGAAACTTTGCTGATTCTCGTTGCTATAGAGTTCGGTCTTTCTCAGTGTTTTTAGTGTTGGAAAACTTGTGATGTATGAAGAGCAGTTTGTGCTCTGAGCTGAAGACAATCAAAAAGGGTTTCATTCATTACAGGATGTTTAAAAACCAAGGGGAAAGCAGTGTTGCCATTTAATTCCGCATAAATTGGAAGTTAATTTAGATACAGCTCTGGCATTTATATTATGTTTGTATCAATGTTTAATTGTGTGTCATTGTCCTAATGTCCAGTATCAAGGTCTTTAGTCTGCTTGTATTGTTTAGTCTTTTTTGCAGCAGTAGTTATTTACATGTACATAACTTATGTAACATCTTGCAACAGCTTTGACTCATAGCTATTGTTATCAGGAATGTTTGGCCATAAAAAAAGCGACCTTTGCTCCTGCATTTATTCATTGTTTAGATTTGTAATAAAGGACAACACTTTGTGTAATGGGTGTCTTTATGTGAGACATAAGCTCCCACAGTTCATTGACTTGAGCTGCTTTTAAAAAAGGCGTATTGACCAAAGGTTCATGAGCGCTGTTGCAAACTTTTTCTGTAATTGTGTACTGTATTTTGTACTAATTGTGATGTTAGCTGGCCTCAGTTCCTTCACTTGGTGCTGTGTTAGAACTGTCTTTGAGCCTTGCTCGTCGTATGTGCCGTGGGATACTCTTCATCTTTATTTAAAAACTGTTTTTAGAAGGAGGAACGGTGTGGTTTTGCACTTTTTATATTTCCATGACACACTTGACTTATTCCCGAATATCCCGACATTTTATTTGCTTCTTTAAATAACAAAATAAAATGTGTTTAAAGTCAGTGTGCTTTCCTCTCTGTTTTTCTTATGAAGTTCATTCCTCACTAGCACAGCATGAAGGTCGTACTGTGAGTTAATCGAAACCACCTGGAGGGTATTCCATCAACGTACCTAAAGAAAGCCAGGCTCACCTGAACAATTCAGGCTGAAACTAATTAAACCCCAAGTTGTTCCATCAACGCAATCCAGCCTTATTTTATCAAGGCTGACATGCTTGCATAGACTCACTTTGTGCATGCACCCGAGGTTTTTAAGAAGCCCAAATGAATGGATGAAGGAAAAGACGATCAAATGAGTCTCAGATAGGGAAAAGTCAGAGCGCTGTTTTTTCAACGGCTGAACAATCGCTGCTGATTGAGTTGTGAGAAGAATTTGATTTTATCCCTAAAAAATATGCAAAACTGCAGACAACATTATCTCCTTTCATCTGTAACACTAAGGGAAGGACACTGTCTGGCCCCCCCTTGGGACTCTCCCAGGACCCTCTTATATCAAGTGGGCCCCTGACCTGCTGGCCAAAAAGTAGCTCAGATGGAGAAAATACAGTAGCTGGCCTGTGGCTCTTCATGGTAAGCAAACATAAGATATGGTAGCCACTTATCCCAGTCTTTGCCATTTGGTGAAATACACCTTTTAAGCATGTTCTTCAAGGTTCTGTTATCACCAGGTCATCGGTCTGCAGATGGGAGGGGGTGGTCCGAATACTTCTAATCCCTTGCAACCTGTATACCTGCTAAAGAGTGTTAGTCAAAATATTGCTGCCTTGATATGTCAAAATTTCTGATGGAATGCCCATCCTAGAAATTAGCTGTTGCAGAGCATAGGCGATCTGTCTAGCAGATATGTCCCTGAGAAGATAAACCTCTGGATACCTGGTGGCATAGTCACAGATCATAGAATGTATTTGTTTCTTGTTGTTGTTACCAAAAGACCAACAAGGTCCATAACAATACAGCTATAGGGAACATCCATAACTGGCAATGGCTGCAGTGGAAACTTGCGAACCCCTTTATCAACTGAAGCCTGACACTCCATACAGGATTGGCAATAGTTCTGGACCTCACTTTGCAAAACAGGGCAGTAAAACCGGCTGGGGCAAACTGTTGCTTTTCCTCAGACTGGTTAAACCTAGAATCTGGCCTGGGTACGTCACAAAAGAAAACTTGCATAGCTTTTCCTCAGGCCTAATGTGGTCTTCTGACCACAGTAATACCAGGTTGGTTTAGGCTTGGACTGATTAGGGTCTCAGCTTCTTGTCTGTTGGGGGGTAAGGTGAAACACCTGCCTCTGATAGACCACCACCAACACCAGAGAAATCAACCACAATGGAAAAAGCCCAGATGTCTCAGTTACAACTCACTTAAGTCCAAGTGAATGTATTTACAGTGGAATCAAGTGCAGCAATATGTACAGCGCAGGCCTGAAGAAAAATGTACAAATGAAAAATAATACTTGCAAGAAAAAATAACAAAATGCAAAAAGCGAAGAGGGTCTGGGCCCTTGAAGCTCTGTACACTCTTTGATTACTGTCATCAAACTCTCCCAACACTGTGCACCTCCAACTCCTGCCAGGCCCTCAAGCCTCCTCTTATAGAGTTGGCTCCTACCAAAAAGGGTTGGAAATCAATTTACTCTCAGGAGAGTATTTCCTGTTCTACAAACAACACATAAGATCTGCAGTAAGTCTAAAAGCACATCAACATACATTTGCATTAAGTAAATACTTAAACAGCCATTTAAATAACATACTTCATCTCAACAACCTAAACACCCCTCCTCCTCTACCAATCTGTGTTTTCTTTTGCTTGAAAATACAAAATTTAAAAATGATTTGTCCATGAGTTATTATCAAGTTTTGTCATAAGTCATTCACACAAAATACTAGTTGCTAGTCATGCTCAGCTAACATTAACTCTCACACGTTTTACAAATGAAACAACATAATACATATGTAATTAATTGTAATCAAATGAAGGGTTTGATAGTTAGACTATCTTGTAACACCAAATCCACAGAGGATTTTACTGCACTGTCTCTTCCTCATGTCTCCTCCTCCCCGCCCTCATGAAAGCATTCATCAACTGGAAGATGTTCCTGGTTGGCCGCTCCGGGTCTTCCTCTCCCCGGCTCCGGAACTTCATTGGTCAGCTGCTCAGTTGAATGAAGCGCCGCAGAAACGTGCAGCAGAAGGAGGAGGTTCTGTGTGCCGCCGCAGGGAGCGACTTGACGCACAGACACACGACCGCCGGTCGGGTTGCGCTGGTGGTCGCACACCGGTAATCTGCCCACCATAGGCGGCTGGCTCTTTCCTGGAGCTCGGTATCGGAGAGTGAATGAGGTTGATGCTGCTGTGCTGCAGCTGGAAGGACGAACGCATGGGAGAGGAGGAAGGTAAGGGTCTGCTAAGAGGGGACAGAGCCGCGGGCTGCATGCGGGCGAGGGGAGGGAGATGCGGATACAGCACCGCGTCCTCTGCTGCTCAAAACACAGATGAAGCTCTAGAGCAAGCTGTAAACACTAACCTTGGTGAGTTCGTTTTCTTCTCTCGGCGTCTTCATTGACATGCATTTATGTTGCATTAGTGTGTATGCAGGGGGGCGTGAGGATGCATGTAGCCATGTTTCCTCTCCAAATAGATACACCCTGCATGTTTGAATACAGGAGGCTACCCATCCTTAAGAGCATACACAGGGTTCATTTGCAAGGGGATCGCCAAATATTTCCCATACAAACAAATCGTCGCACGCTTAAAACGAAATGAGAAGTCTAAAGGATCATTTATACAAAATGAGTTTCACTGCTTGCCCTATAGGGTCACAAAGTTGTAGGCCTTCTTGAATAAACAATGTAGGCTGTTCGGTTAAATAAGATGCACAATTAAAATGTCGAATATTGCCAATCTATTGCTGAATCAGTGTTGTTGATTTTTATTTGTTGGATTATTTTTTTTTGATATCCTTTATTAATCCCTTGAGGGAAATTCGGGTTGGAACATGTAACAGAGTATACGAACTGTCATGTGTTCTACTTTGCTTTTTCATGATAGATTTTAGAATATCAACAAAAGTGATAACATAACATAACGAAAAACACATTTTGTGTGTCTCTATAATCATTCAAATTACATAGTCATTTACATAATAAAGTGAATTATTATTTTGGGCTTTAATACAAAGGGGGAAACAGTTTTGGTTGAAATGGTCAGATAACATTTGCCCTAAAACCCTCTTTGTTATAATGTACTATATATTACTGTGTTAAATTGACCATGTTCTGTGTGAAAACCCCTGCGGCTGGTCAGTGACGGAGAACATTGTAGCTGTCATTCAGCTTAACCGAACTTCATAATAGTCCTCTATGTGCTCACTTTGCATCGAAGAAAGTTTAGATCATCTGCAGGAGGAAATGCTGCAAGTTTCTGTGTGTCTAGAGGGGCGGGGCTTCATGACCTAAATACCTGCTCAGGTTACACAGTGTTTAATGTTTACTTTTTTGAAGAAGAATATGTGTCTTTTTAGCTATTTGCAGACAGTAGGACACTACAGAGGACACAAAATGAGAGGTGATTGAAAACGACCTAATAAAAAAGTGGGGTGATAGGAGAGGAGTCAGAGGGCATATAAGCACAGACCAGCCAATGAGCCAGTATGGGATCAATTAAACTACCATCTAGTGGGGCATTACTGTAATGAGCCAACCACACAGAAACTCTGCCATCACATCTCTTATGATACAGCACTGGTCGAGGTGTTGTGTTTCAAGAATCAGAGGTGTCTTTGAACTCTGTCTTGTCTTCAGCTGTGATGGTGTCCATGTGGCTGACACACGGGGATGAGTTTGAGTTGTCTGTTTTAGTCCGTATATTGCAGACAATGCAATTTAATAGTTTATCAGTGATATACTTTGAGTATATTTTACTTTTCATATGTAGTAAGCATGATAATTTCAGCCAAGAATGCTGATCCCATTGTTGTTGTGGATTAAGTTTTGTCATTATAACATACGACTGTATGATTCTAAAACCAAAAGATCTACTGAAATACCAACGACTGTCATGATGAAAGATAACCACGTGCACTTACTGCATACATTCTTATTTGTGGAAGTGGTGTTTGAAGGATCATTGTGGAGTTTAGCATGTCAGCCAATGTGTGTAGTACAAAACTAAAAGTACACAGCTCAGCTGTGAAGCTAATGAGGAATAATGGAGGAGCACTAAAATCATCTTGCAGATAAAGTCCTGCTAACACCAGACGCACATTTGCAAACACTTCTAGTATCACCATATTTACCTGGAAGTCATGTTTTTATTTATTGTTGCTTTGCTTCTCAGTCTCAGTGTATTTATACTTTATTATCTCCTGGCTGGTATGATGTGTTTTCAGGCAAATGAGCTGCAGTGACAATAAAATGTGCTGTAAGTAGCCTGAAGTCTGGTCACTTCTGCTGCCACTTCATCCTTGCCAAAGAACTGTTTAACAACAGCAAACACACAAAAACAAACACACACACACACACACACACACACACACACACACACACACACACACACACACACACACACACACACACACACACACACACACACACACACACACACACTCACACACTCACAAAAAACCCTGCTCTGGCTTTGGTTCATCTTAGAATTAGTGTTTATGAAGTCTGAGAAATTCAGGAACAGGAAACACACAGGAAATTCTGGATATATTTTCTGAAAGTTTGTTTCATTATTATGATTTAACTTCAACTTGAAAAGAAATAGATATTTTTTTTTTTAGAGATAAGCAAACAAAGTATTAATATTCTAAAACTGAACACAAAAATAGATGTTTCCAATGTTATAAAGAAAGATTTGGTTTTCATGCCAAAAACTGAAGACTGTCTGTAAAATAGTGCACAAAGAGACATCCCTGCAAAGTGATTCTCTCATTAAAACTGCCCGTTAGTGTGTGTGTGTGTGTGTGTGTGTGTGTGTGTGTGTGTGTGTGTGTGTGTGTGTGTGTGTGTGTGTGCGTGCGTTGTTAAAATGTAAAAATGTCACATATCAGTTCGTCTTTGACTGTGTGTTTTGTTGTTTCAGCTGGAGGAGGTTTGCCCATCTGTGCAGGATGCAAACAGAGGATCTATGATGAGCAGTATCTGCAGGCCCTCAGCACGGATTGGCACACCGTCTGCTTTAGGTAACACAAACTCAAGGCTAACAATGGAAACAAAACACTTGTGTCTTTAAAGAGCAGCGATGGAGCATCTCCTTTTCAGTCACTTATCTATCCAGAACTATCAAAGGCTTGCTTTGGGAGACTGTGTATGTTTAGCAGATTAGTCCTGTTAACTGAGGAAGTAATCTGCTGATGAATCAAAAGAGAAATGATTTTTCATTAGTAAGCTTCTGCTCTATCATACACTGTTTTCCTGTTGTGCGACATCAGGCCGGGTTTCTATGCTAGCTTGTCCGAACTACCAGTGTTTGCGTATAAGGGCGCATTTCCCAACCTTTCTCCTTGTTTTAACTCTCTTTTTTTCATTCAACCCTTTAAGGTGTTGCTAACATAAGTAGATGCTCCACCATCCTTCTCCTTTTTTTTTTTGATTCAATTTCAAATTTTTTTTTAAACACACTCTTATCCATTCTCGTTTAAATTAAAATAGGTAAAGTGTCACTTCATTTAAACTTTAGATTAGCCCAGTCACCTCTGGTCATCTGAGAACATGATAACAGACACTCAAAGATGGTTGAGACCTATCACTAATGGCTATCGATTCTTTAAGCAACAATCTGAAATCTGAGACCTATATGTACTGTATTTAGTATTTTATATATGTATATATGAATGATCAACGGGATACACCATACCTATGACACTGCAGCTGGAACATAAACAAAGTGCGTACAGTCTAATTAAGATAAACCTGGAGGTGTTATTGACTTTGGAAGTAGGCTGCTGTGTTTATTATAATATAGCAGACTGTTGTTGATGTTGCTGCAGCTTTTGTTTCTGCTCATCTTATGTAATATCTCCTCCTGCTCTCCTCCCTCCTTTGTTTCTCACATATTTCGTCGAGCTCACCAGACCTTGTTTCCAACAGGCAGGAAATCAAACAGCTACTTGTCAAGGACTCTTTACTAAAACATTTAGTCTGTCACTTTTTTAAGGTTGGAACTGCTCAAATCTTTCATCTTTTTTTACGGCATGTTATATATTTGAGATAAAAAAATTTTTTACCCGATCAGACACAGAGGAAAGAGGGTGTGTGTGTGTGTGTGTGTGTGTGTGTGTGTATAAGACACGATCTGTAGGCGCCAAAAATACAGGGAATATCATACATTTGGAAAAGAGCGCCGATGATGCCCGCTTGACTGGCGTCTTTAATGTGATAAATAACTTGTTGCATCGCTCATCCTCAACTTTCACTTTGTTCACCTGAGCTGGTCCGTTTATTGGCTGTTGCTGTGTGGAAAAAAAGACAGTCACTGAGCAGTGAGTGTCATTAATGACTTCCCCTGGCCGGATGTCTGAATGTGGAAATCTGAGGAGGGTATCTGGGCACAAGGCAGAGTCCACAATGGTGTGCGTGTGCATGCGTGCGTGCGTGTTGACAGAGTACAGATATGAGGCAGTATTGTCTCAGTGGGGGGGGGGGGGGGGGGTTCTATTTTGATGTATTTACATTTTTCATTTCTTTCTTTAGTCTTCTTGTCTGTGAGCTTCAAACACTTCGCCTTGTGTACTTTGACTTAAAGTAAAAACACTACTTTGCATTTTCGTATAACAGCACCATCATTAGGTGTGATGTACTTGCTGTGTCTGATCCCTCACACTGTCTGTGAGGTGTCTGATATCAGCCTGCATATTCAAGCCTTTCTGCCCACCATATAGTAATACAACTCACACCACAACTATTGAACTAATAGGAGTGAAGCTGTGTTAGTAATTAAAGCTGTGTTAGTAATATTGCATCAAATGAATCCCCCTGATGTTTCCCTTAGTGCTCGACCGTGTCAAGATATTAGAGGGAATCTTTTTCTGACCATGATCCACATCCTGAGGGAGACCGGGATTGTCACAGAATAGGAGGATTTAAGACAAGACCGTCGTGGAAAATTTGACCATTGGGACTGGAGCTTCTAATCCAAACACAAACAATATGCCCAGCTGCAGGCCTCTGTGCCGCGATAGAGCTTTACTGCAGCAAAGAGGAAGTGCAGATGATAAAGGGGGAGGAAGGGAATGTAACATTTAAGTGCCCAGAGTGTTATTTGAAGACTGAACTGAGTCCCTTGGGTGGTAAGAAAATACAGCTACAAACTGTGGTCTTCATGGGAAAATGTTACCATGATTTCACTGACTGTTTACATATTGTTATTTTTTTCAGAAGCCCAATTGTGCACAATGCAAAAAACAAAAACAAAGAGAAGTGCAACAATATAATTTGCGACAAGTTTTGACTACTGAATTATCAGTTTTTTGAGTAGTCCTTTGCAATATGATCGCTTTATACAGGGCTTTCCACTGACATATAAAGAAGTCAGCGAGCGGGAAATATTTGACAGCTAGGGGGTTCCGACATCATGCTCCCCAACTTATGTCAAAAAGTTGCCTTTTTGCTTTTCGATTTTCATGTCAAGCTGTTCATCTCAACTTGCACCTTGTCAGCTGACATTGGTCGTTTGGCGTCCCCCAACATCTCTTCCTGCTCTTCTCACTCTCTTTGTCAACATATATGTCTATGACGGGAACCCACAACAGCACTCTGTGTGTCTTATGACAGTGCAGTTGCATGCAGAGACCTTTTGTGGGCGCCAAAGCTTACCAAAGCAAATTCCTACATATTGTTGCTTTAAGTGACTAGCTGTTTGACCGACAGCCATCACGCCCTGTAATACAACAAAAAGTATTGGTTTTAGTGTAAGGCAGTTTAATGTAATCCTTATGTTGTTTTGCCATTTTGACTACATTAAGTGGAGTGAAAAGTCTCACAAAGGAGACTGGAGCAAAACATAGATAATGGGGAAAAAAAATGAATGTAGCTAGCAAAAAAATTCAGACTTCTTGATGGAGGTTTTCTCAGAGGGAAACAATATTGTATGACAAAGTTTATCATTTTAAAAGGTGTGGTCTTTGTTTCCAGTATGAATAACACTGTACTCTTCACCTTATATACTAAAACCTATAAAAGAAAATTGAGACAGGTTTGACTGAAACACACCCAACTAAGCTTTTTATTTTTAAACAAATATAATCAGTTAAATTATTACTCAAACTGTCTGCTGTAGACATCCATCGCTGTTTGTGTCGACCAAGAATATTCCTTTGACATAAGGCTTTTTTTATGACCTAAAACTCTTGGAGTCTGCATGAAGGTGTTCCTGACTGGATTTCTCTACAACTACAATTCTACAATTCGCTTAGCAACAGTTTTATCCAAAGCGACGTACATCAGAGAGTAAGTGCAACACTAATCCATTCATACACCACCACCGAAGCAGAGGGAGCAATGCAGGGTAAAGTGTTAAGCCCAAGGACACATCGGACATGTTGCTCAGGTGGGGATTGAAGCCTCGACCTTCTGGTTGAGAGGCGACGACTTTACCAACTGAGCCACAGCCGCCCCCTCCTTATCTTTATGAACGTGATAATACAACAGTCTTGTCTGTTTTATTATTAATTCACTGTTTCTCTAAAGTCTGTAAGGTCTTCGTGTGAAATCTTTCTACATGCTCCTCTGTTAGAGCTCTGGAAAAGGAACTCCTGGGCTTGGGTTTTATTGCCTCCTTTTGTGGATTTGAGGGATTAAGTTAAAGCAGCTCTTGACATTTGAGAGAAGAAACTGCACATGTAGTAAAAAAGGTGTGTCGCATAATTGTGAGAGGAATCAGTAGTCAGTTCCAACCTCCTAATGAGCGGATTTCTAGTTCTATACGCTTATTAGCATTATGTTATTAAGTATTGCATGTGATTTGCATTTTTTGCCTGTTCTGTTATCTTAAGTCATTATTTAAATTATAAAGTCTAAATCATGAGATTCATGGTAATTATTTTCCTTTTAAGCTTTTCTGAAGGTGTTAACTATAAGACAGCTTCAGAAGTATGCATTAAAAGCAGGCAAAGAAATGCGGAAAATCTTTAAAAAATGAATTCATTTTTTTTTACCCAAGCCATGCTGCAGTCTCTCTGCAGCACAGTGCAGCACAGTCCTGCTCCAATAAAAATGTTTCTGCCTCTCTCTCGCTGCCCAAACAGTCGTCCCAAAAGATGAAAATAGGTTTGTGCTTGGTTAGCACTTTGAATAGCAAACATTTTTTTTAACATCCAGTGTGCATCCACTGATGATTTCCACTGAAGGAAAATTGTGCTCTTTGATTTTACTGAGTCTTTGTAGCATTAAGCATTATGAATTCTGTAATTTGTTGTCAAATCTACAGTACACGTTGAAACTGCTGCAGGACACGTTTGTTTCCCTCCCACCCTGACTCACATCTGCAGGAACAACAACTACAGCTACTTAACTATAAGGCACTGTGTCTGATAATATGTTTGACAGTTGGGAGCACTCTGTCTGAGGAGTTAAAAGCAAACAATGTATGCATGTCAGTTGGAAGTGATGATTTATTTATCTGCCAGTCTCTCTGTTTCTACGATGCAGTGAAACAGACATGATGCAGGGCTGCAGTGACTCAGCTGTTTCTACCTTCTGATGAACTCTGCCCGGTGACAGAAAGCAGCAGGATGTGACAGATGATTCAGACCTTACCGAGCTTATTCACAAATACATCTTGATGCAGAACTGAACTCTCACAGTGTTAATGGTTCAGAAACACTAATGAAAGTAGTAAAGCTGCTATTGAAGTTATTTAGCACCTACATTTACCAGTACTCACAAAAATAGAGCTCTAAGTCTTTATTTTTAATTTTTAGGTAAACACTAGGGATGTAACAATTTACTCAATTCACGATACAATGTTATCCACGATTTATTTTACAAAATGAGACCCCGCCTGTGAGGGGGGTTTGGCCTTGGTGTTGGTTAAAGGCTGCATCGTGATGTTTGTGCTATTTGTGTACTTCCCTGTCTTCTTGCAATATTTGCATACAGTTTTTGTCACCTCTTTCATTTTCTGTCTTGGGGAATCCAAAATGCTTCCACTCCTCCGATTCAAAAGACGATGGTGCGTCCTCAGTTTCAAAATCTTGCTCTGCAGCTGCCAACCGCCTCTGCTGACGCTCCCGATATTATTGCAATTCTTTTTTCAGAGTACCGATTTAAACCTTGACTCCTTTGAATGGATTTTTAACTACCTCACGATTAATCTTTACATCCATAGTAAACGCTAGTGACTCCACATTCAAGTTTACATGCAAACCTAAAAAGATACTGTGATGGTGACTGTTTTCCTATTATTCCCTAACAATCACATTCTTGATGTAACTGTATAGCTGTAGTTTATTTAGTAGTAAACACACATACAAAGTTTTATTATAATATACTGAGATAAGCTAATTATATAAGGTTTTGCATAGTGTGGGAGTTTAATAGCATGGTTCTTCATCCTCAACGTCAGAAAACAATTCACCCCTGGGCTCCTCTGAGGAGGAGGTTAATCAGATGAGCTAAGAGGAGGTGAAGAGCTTTAATACATGATGGATAAGAGGATAATTAGATTTTCTCTACAAGAATCTTTAAATGTATCGAATGGTGCAGGAAGTGCTCAGTTCATATTACTATAGTGGCCCCAAGCAGTGTCCACATGATGTTAAAAAAAGAAGAATTTAGCGGCCTTGAAAGGAGGCGGGGCCAGCAACAGGAAATGGTTGATGGGGAAGCGTGACCTCTCCTGTGTTCAGCTGCACCCAGAGAGGAAGAGAGAGAGAGGGAGAGAGAGATAGTCATTGACGGCTGTGACAGCGAGGCTGGTGGAGCTGTGAGAGTCAAACATCAGAGCTGCTGACATGAGTTTGTCTTCTGACTGTCAAAACAAGACCGAAGCTCCCGAGAGAAACATGTCAGCAAAGAGCCGACGTTGCAGGAACACACAAAGAAAGTAAGTGGAGCTGTGAAACCAGGCTTGAAAAGTTTAGATTTAAATTAATCACAAAACAATGGTATCAACTGGAAAACTTTAGTGTATGGAGTCTACCTAGTCAGTCATGTTGTTATGTTGAATGTTGCAGTCTCTTAAACTGTGCCTCTAATGCCGTGCTAATTTCTTGATTTATTATATGATCTACTTTTCTTTAAAAAAACTATAAAAGTTTCTTTTCACCTCTTAGGGTTTGAGAAGATTTTATCAAACATACCAGAAGTCCAAATCCCAAGACTACTCGGTTTACTGTGATTGCACATGACAGACTATATGTACGTGTTACCGGATGATTTAACAATATGCAAATATATGAAACCGTGAAAAGCAGCTAATTCTCACTTAAGAGAACTGGAAACCACACACACCACCATTCTCGTTTTTTTTGCATAAATGCCTATAATGATAAATTCTGATCAGAGTATTTTCCCAGTTCTAATGTACTTTGTTTAAAATTATACGGACGCTGAACTCTGTCACTGAGTGTGTATGGATGAGTCACTTAAGTCTCTCTTGCCTCACTTCCTCACATCAGTCCTGTGTCTGTCACACTTCTGTCTTTCTGAAACTAAATCTCATGATGTTAGAGACTTCCCAATTTTTTTTCTTCCACATTTAGACAATGATTCAAACCCTGTGGTCTGCATATCACTGTTATGTTTTAATATGTATATTCTGATGCATTGGCATTTGTAAGCTTACATCATCAGGTTTAACCAAACTTAAGTTAACCGAAGGATGACTCTTCGTTGTCTGGCGTGCTCAAACAAAAATGTGCAAATAATTCCTGCATATAAATTAAATTATTTCATTACTGTACATGTTAATGCGTAATGGGATAGATGAGCGATAAGATGGTGGTGGCATTTTCAACCTTTTTTAATAATCCTTGATTCAACATCCAACAAGACTAGATTCATTTTGATATAACCTTGTTAAAATGATTTGTGTCTTGTGTGCAGCAAAAGCAAAAATGTTCCCTCCTTTGTCGTTATACCACTTTAGTTCTCTTTGTTAAGCTGCTGTTAGATTTCTGATCAAAGCTCGTCATTTAAATTTTGACACTTTGATCCTCGTCTGCTCCAGAAACTCCTCTTCCTCCCCACCATCACGTCTCAGGGTTCAAACCTTGCTGATAACGTTTGCAGAGAGGAGAAAGGAGTCGTTCTGCGTGCCAGTGTGTTCTGATTAATCACCTGTTCCCTGGCTCAAACCTTTGGCTCTCCTTGCAACACTTTAATCATACTTTGAAAATTCTATTTTTTGGGCGTTAGGAGCTGATAGACTTCAGACTAAAACCCTGCATGTGATTAAAACAAGGAGGATTAACACCTTCATTTTGTGAGTCCTGTCACTTTTATATTAAACCTTTTATCAGTATGCACTCTGTGTCAGCTTTTGGCCACTTTAAAATACTGTGTCATACAAAAACACTGACGTTCTATTTTCCATTGAATTATTTAGTAACTTAATGTTAAGATAACTTTACATATTCAAGACTTGTAAATGTAATACCAGCCTTAAATTCACATACTCACTCACATACATATTTTGTCATTATTTCAGCCCAACTTTAGACTGAGGTAAAGCTACCTGATCTAACGTATTGGCTTGTTTCCCACCAACCAGTTAGCAGTTCCTGTAATAGTTTGTTTTAGTTTTTGAAGAGTTATCTGTTAGTGTTTAAGTTTCTGAAACAGACCAACCATTAGACTATTTTGTTACAAATGTCCTGACATAGAAAGTTTATTTATAAAGCCCATAATGAACAGGGGTTTTGCTGTCTCCTCTTTAATCTTGCTGAACAACACTCATCATGCTTCCCAGAGCTTGCTGAAACCTTTTCATCAATTCTCAGCAGTGGAACAAGAGAGAAGGTCCCAGACTGACAGTCAGTCATTCAGGGCAGCTTAACAGTCACAAAGGAAACTGCTGCTGCGCACATCATTCACTCACAGTCCACCAGGTCCCCTGGTCACCAGCTGAATAGATCCCGCAGGCCACAGATGGAGAGAGGGACTCCCACAGTCTGACGTGTTTGTTCAGCAGCCAGAGGGCGCTGCTCCAGCTATGGTTTAACATGCACAGCTTCTTTTCCTCTCTGCTGTGTTAAAATGTATCAAAAAACATCTATTCAGAGGGTAAATGTTGGTGTAAATGTTGCTGAGCTTGTGTTTTAACCACCCAATGGAAACAGTCATCAGAAGGGTTAGCACGAGGTGATGAGGTAACGCCCCTGTTTGTATGTAAGGGGTGACATCATCCCTGTGGCATTCTGTGTTGCCATGGTGAAGGAGGAGGGAGGGATGGTAAAATAGGGGGCACAAAAAAGGGGCTCGTGGGAATGGGACGAATGTGTCCTTGAATGTGTGTGTGTGTGTGTGTGTGAATGTGTTGGTGTTGAATGGATCAAACCAACGCATTAAGCCAAAGTAGCCTAATAGACTTTTTGTTTTTTAGTAACTCCGTGTGGGAAATCCTTTTTATTTCTTGTAGAGGTTGAAGCCTTGGCTCTAAACCGGGATTCTCTGTCTATTTTTGTCTCTTCTGAGGGTGGAAAAGAGGGGTCTCCCCCAGACATGTCTTCCGTCTCCATAGCTTGACTTTTTTCCCCTGTGTGTGTTTGTGTGTGAGTGTACTTCCTTTTATACCCACAACCCCCTGCTCTTTTCCCATAGGTTGTATTTCCTCTTTGTCTTTGAGGATTTCAGCTTCGCCAGCATGCTTTTAGTGTTAGTGCTGCAAACTCCTGGAATATTTTACCACAGGACCTGAATTTGAGCACTTTTATCCCTTATGGACACTTTAGAAATATTATTTTTAACCGCCCAAAACCTGACTGTAACTGTTTTATTTGATTTTACTGACTTATCACTGTAGTCATTTCAAGCTTTTAAATTATTTTAGTGTATATATTTTATTGTTCTTATTGCTCTTTTCTTGATTTTATTTTCTGTAGTAGCTTTATCTCATTTCTCGTTGTTTATCATTTATGTATGTTTTCTCAGCATCATTATAAATGAGGGTCGCCCTCAATGATCTCTCCGTGCTTAAACTTAAATAAAGGTTGATTGATTGATTGATTTAAAACAGCTGAGCACTTTTAGTCCTGTAGTAGACACATTTGTTTTAGTCTCAATACTCCTGACGTTTATTGTCTCTTTTTTTCCCTCTGATTTTCACTAGAAGGCCGGGCAGAGCGCCATATTGGCTTATTGATCAGAAGTAGTCATAAGCGTTTTCTGCTGTCTGTGCAGATAGAAAGGAGATGGATGTCCGTATGAGCCTGACACAGTTGATGGAAGATTTAATAATTAATAAGGAGATACATTCGTGTGTGTGTCTGTGTGTCTGTGTGGGTGTGCTTGTCTGTTTCAGAAGTCTGCCTCCTCGTAAATCTTGCAGTGCCACCTCTGTCAGTTTGTCATGAACCTGCCTGCCACCTCCACCAGAACACACATGCTGCTTCCTTTTTGCCTCCTCCTGCTTCCTGTAGCAGTGTCAGTCTGCGCGTCATTTAATGACCTGTGGCTACATGTGCAATCACACACACCTACACACACCCACACACAACCTAAAATGCTAAACAGAGCTGGGTAGTAAAGCAAGGTTGTAGTGGGAGTCGGAGGCAGATTAAACACCGAGTTGTTTTTTTCTTTGTGGTGTGTTCAAGGTCTTATCTTACAACAAGATGCAGTCAGAGAAAAGAGCTGAATGTTTGCATAAAGCAACGTCACTTACTGCTTTGTAAGGCTGGGAATCACGGGTTAACAAAGGCTATGATGCAATACATTATACAAGGTCCACGATAATGCTCAGGATTAATGTAGACCTAAATTATTCACTACCATTTGGCATCAGTTTCACTTCCTGTCACCTTTAATGTCTTTTCCTCGCTCTCTGATATTATCCTGCTGTCTTCTTCCTTTTCCTTCTATTCATGTTACCCTCACTCATGCCATATTTTATACAATAAAATAACAGAATATTCAAGATTTATAATTTATATATGTTTTACACTGTAGAGTAGCAGATAATAATGACATCATCTTCCGTTTCAGCTGAGCAGCTGTGTGGAAGATTCATATTTGAGAGCCAGCTGACTTGTGAAAACAGAACGCCCTGTGTGTCAGTTCAGCATCTGAATTAATGGCCACATTTAGCCCACATTAATATTTGATTGTCTATCCACAAAGCTGCCATTTCCCTGTTTCAGCAGGGCCTCAACCTTATTCATTTGAATAGGAAGTCAACTGTTACAGAAGAAAATTCAAAAAATTAAATTTCATTAATTTAAGTAAAGCAACATCTTTTTAGGTGTTTTTTTTCTAACCAACAGTGCTAAACCTAACAGTATTTTATTAGCTTTTATTCTGTATTAGACAAAGAAAGTTGCTTATTCTATTGCATCAATTCAACTTTTTTCTTGAAAGTGGCTACAACAAAAACTGCATCTAAAACAAATGAGATGAGTTTTCAGTTAACTGCCTGAATCCTAAAACTAGAAATCTGAATACACAAATAACAGTTTATGTGTACTATAATATTTTTGTGTGTTACTACTGCATATTATAAATGGTTTAGGTACAGTATTTCTTTTGTTTGGTGGCCTACTGTGAGTCATTATTTCTAGTTCGATATATTTACATTTCCATCCCCTTCACAGTTCAGTCCCATGAGGAATCTGATTCCATTCATTCAGACCTGATGTTTTTCTCATTCAGCTGCAGCTCATTCTTCTCAACAGTGAACAGATTAATCGTGTTAGGTATTGACCCGGGTCAGCCTGCCAGAGCGATAAATAGGAGGCACAGTCATTGTAAAACATATTACATCATTAAACTGTCTACTGTGAGTATTTCAGTCGGAATAATTCATGTGAATAATATCAGAATTTACTCTGGGACATAATGTTTATAAAGCATGTATTAATACACACACGTAAATACATTTGTTGTGAAAATAATAAAATGCAATCCTAATTTTTATTTTATTTTTTACTTTAGATATTTCAAAGCTCTCTTGTCTACTTCAAGTTAACAAAAAACTTTCCACATACCTTGTGAGTATTTTCTCTTCCACAAATGTTTTCTTTTGGATAGTTTGAGGTTAAAGAACAATAAATAAAAAACTTAGATTACAGAAATAGCAAAAAATAAAAAATAAATGTCTGTGTTTAAGGCACACTATTGGTAGGGACTGGGATGGTGCTTGGTCCACTAAACTTTGGTTAAGTCTAATAGATTGAAAAAAAGATCTGATAAATTGCCAAAAAAACAACAACCCCTGAAACACCTTTATGGTGCCCATGGAATGAACAGTTACAGTTACAGTTAGTTACAGATCTGTTATAGTTGAGTCAGAATTGTTTTGACTAATACCAATTAGATAACATTGGTTAACAATTAACAACAGATTAACAGTTTGGTTAGCCATAAAACTGTTCACACTTACAGTGTCATGTGACCCTTAAAGGGGCCTACGAATTGTAGTTCCTAGTGACCCAAACGACACAGCATTTTCTCTTTGAGTCTGAAAACATAACCTCTGCAGACATGGAG
The DNA here is from genome assembly GCF_963930695.1 of Labrus bergylta. NCBI lineage: Eukaryota > Metazoa > Chordata > Actinopteri > Labriformes > Labridae > Labrus > Labrus bergylta. The sequence goes on along the minus strand of NC_089205.1, from coordinate 16,086,756 downwards.
TAAATAACTGTGACAGCTCTCTGCTGGAGTCAAATGTTAGAAAAGTCAGACAGGGGAAGGTGAGAGGCTGGGGAAAAAGCAACCTCCTTTTGACCTGAAAAGGAATTTATTACTCTCCCAGACACTTTTAGGGCTTTCCGTCGGGGATTTGAGCGGGACGGGGGGGACAGACTGTGCAGATTTACTTAACTCACTCTAGCCCACATTCTCATCTTCTCTGTCATTGGATGTTTCCTGACCCTCGGGGTATCCAGCTGAGTTTCACGGTGCCTCAAATCTGCCTTTCCCCCTCTCTCCCTCGTGAATGGCAGGCATTTATGTCTGATAATCCGCGTTATTTAATCTTTCTCTTTTTTCTGATATTAGCCTCAACGAGGAAATCTCACGCATTATCTCAATTCTTGAGGTGACCTTGAACATTGTTATTGATTGCCTCTTTAGAGAGTATAAAACATAGTTTTCCTGTATTCTTCCTTTTTCTCATCACAGTGAGGTGAGGAAGGCTGCTAAGCTTAGACTCTCTCTGAGTCTTTCACACCGATAATCCTCTTACAAGCCCGTGCAGATGTACACGCAAATGCAGAGACACAAAAGATTCCCAAATGTGAGCACAGACACATTAACAGACATGTGGGAAAAAAACCTTTTTTATTATTATGTATGCATTTTGTTTTTCAAATTCATGGATGTCTTGCGCTATAGCTCAGTGCTGCTTCCTGTCTTCTCCAACTCTTCGATAAATGTTTGTCCTGAAGGCAGAAATTTTGAATTTTCCATCATGGAGTCACTAATGTATTCACTCATATCTTTAATTCTCTGCTACCACTCCCAGCTCTGCTCTGAGAGGTTTTACTTTGCAGGAACTGAACCTTACAGCATTATTATCTCTCATTGCTCCCTGTGTGCGTATATGCATGCACCTGTGTGTCCTTCCTCGGTATGACTTTGCCTCAGCAGGGGTTTGCAGGATGCATGTACAGAAAAAGGCTGATATTGAGCAGCAGTGAGCCAAGACAGCTGAGTAGCTTCTTGCTCGATGCTTTGGACGTCTCCTGAAAGCTTTGACCCATTTCCAAGTCCCCTCCTCCCCCCCCGTCTCACCCAAATGTGCTGCATACTGAAGCAGCGCTGCCACAATCTGCTGAGCTGCACCAAAGCTCTGCATGCAGATGTCGGGAAAAGGGTGTGTGTGTCTGTCTGTCTGTCTAATGAATAAATTGTATGTGTGTATGCTGCAAGGTTATATGTGTGTGCATGTGCAGGTACAAGCCCCTGGGCAAAGTCATAGAGAGATGCTGCTTCTGCTGAAAATATAAATGTGCCCTTCAATACTTCAAACGCCTTGCATGAAAAGTGTATCTTGTCTTTGGGGGTTGAAGAGTAGAGTCCTTTAGAAATATTTAAGGACTTGGAAGTGAATAACTGCACAGATCCCGGTCAGATTTAAGCCCTAAAAACTAATCAGCAAGAGAGATATGCCTGATTTTTATTTTCATGATTAACGTAGATTTTTTTGGGTCAGAAAAATAAGAGTAAATAAAAAATAGGCTATATTGACTAGTCAAACATACCACACACTAACTGTTAAATAAGAAAAAGAATGAAAAATAATAATCCCAATATGAAGAGCTTAAGAAAGAAAATGTTTTTCATTGTGCTTGAAAAGTGAACAGCTATTTATGATTGATCAGGAAAATTACTTGCAGACTTGTTTTCTGTTAGTTGTTTCAGTTTAAGTTAGATGTTTATGAAAATGAACACACTGACATACATTTATTTTGTTACCTCCGCAAGACGTACTGGACAGCAGTTCTTTACTCATGCAACAAAAATTGAATTAATAATTGTCCCTAATATCAGGAAATGTAATAGTTATGGTAATTGTAAGTTAAATTACTGTATTCATTATTGTGTCCAGCCTTTAAAGACATATACAATGTTTAATAAATCTCAAAGCAAACATAAGCTGCCCTAATCAGGGAAAAGGCCAGACGGCTGATGGGAGAGAAGCTTCGGGGGCGAAGAGCATAGACACTCACTTAGACACTCAGAGATTTATACAGATTAGAAAGAAAGACGTACACGCACGCAGATGCAAGTGCACTAACTCACACAGAAATGCTTTTAACATTAGCAAGGGGATTAGCACACATTTGATTTATGGATTCATGCTGAGTGAATGGGCCTGCTTAGCCACGACATGCAAACATGGTGATGAAAATGTTAGAATGAAATTTAAAACCTGCATTTGCAGAAGTTTGTGTTAAGTTCTTTAAATTGCAAGTTTGTCTTTTCCTCACAAGCTCATCATTGCAATCTTATTCCATCCGTCCAACTGCCACTCTGTTGTTGTCTCCCTTTATCTCTGTCAGGATCTGTTTCTCTCAGGCTGACATTATGCTGGACTTTAAGAGCAGCTTTGACATTGAACTCTGGTGACAGATGGATGCACCAGACAGATCTCCACAGACTGATAGCTTCTGAGCACCATCAGATTTATTTGAGTGTACAAAAAGGAGATACTTGAGTAAGAGGGGGCAGAATTGATAAATAGAACAATAAAAAAATAAATGTAGGCTACAAGAATTATAGTGTTGAATATGTATCGCACCATAATGTTTTGCTATTTTGTTTTTCCCCTCACTTTGTTTTTTTAAGGCCAAGTCATACTTGTGTGTTTTGGTGTGACATCATCTTGTCTCAGTTGCTCCTCATTTGGGGTGGAGAGAGTTAGCTCCATTAAAGGAGGTATTATTATCATAAAACACTATAATTATGGGCCATGCAGGGTGTCATTGGGTGTCTTAAGTACAGTCTACAGAGTGTGGTACATCATCAAGATAACAGTCAACACAATAACACCTTTAATTGATGTGTGCTTTTTAAAGGTACTGGCTGTGTTTAAACTCTGACTCGGTGTCATACTGAGGATATTAAACACTGTTTTCTGCTCACTCATAAGTGATAGATTTACTATTATTAGTGCTAACTAGCATTTTACTTTATTTGTAAGACAATACACAATTTTCATCAAGAATTAATGGTTTTACCAAATGCTAAATATCCTCTGATTCCAGCCATGCAAATGTATGGATATGTAAATTCATTAGTGTAAATTGAATAATTGTATTTCTATTTGGTGTCTGAAGTTGTTACTTTTAGTTGAAAAATATAATAATTCATTTTAAGAACTGGGACCAACAAACTACTAACTTGATTAAGTTACAATATTAGCATAAACATTATTTTTCCTTTTCATTATTTTTGACATTCATGTTTTTGCAGGCATATGTATATTTATTTGTGCAGCTTATGTTTATTATTGATTGAAAGCAGTAAAGGTTGAGACATTAAAAAAGAACCTATTTTCATTACTCAGCTGTTAATAGATCTCTTCCTGTGTCTTTTCCCGTCAGGTGTTGTGAGTGCAGCGCCTCATTGTCTCACTGGTATTATGAGAAAGAGGGACGGCTCTTCTGTAAGAAGGACTACTGGGCCAAATTTGGGGAGCTGTGCCATGGCTGCAACGACCCGATCACCACGGGCCTCATCATGGTAAGAGTGTCCATCCACTGATTGTAATCTCGTATCACCTCCCTGTGTCTTTTTGTTTGTTGTTAAAGCTCAAGTTGCAGCTTGGAGCTATGACACCCAACAGCATGCTCATATACATCTGCAGCCTCACAGTAAGGTGTGTGTCAACATAGACAATGCAGGTAGGATTTGTGCCAGACCTGTAACTGACCCTGATGACTACATCTGCTTTCTCCGAATGTTATACACACCAGCAGTGAAAGTTAGAGCTGTTGTTGTGACACAGGAGGGCAGAGAGGTTCATGTGGTCACAACAATGGAAAGCAGACTGAACCTGTTCTGATAAGTGCTGCTGCATTATAGAAACGTCACGATACTGGCATCAAATGGGAGTTTTGTTTCTGTTTGTAAATGGAATCTCACAAATTCAAATCTTGAGGAAATATCAATACTGCATGGCCGTATAATGAAATATGTTGCCTTTATGTTCTCTGCACAAAAGTATGTTCTTGCAATGCAGTTTTGTAAGGCTTGTAGTCTATCTCATGGGCCTGTATGGTAACCTCTCTGCTCCAAAGGAACTTCACTCTGCTAAGGTGGTTGGAGAGATGCAAGTGAGGCTGTCTGTATGCTGATAAGGCAGCACAATGGGATTTCCGGTTCTCTTTTCTGTCTTTTTAGCTGCCTGTTCACAATCCCTCAAAATACAAGGGCTGCTAAGGCACAACAATAGCCCTCTCCAGAATCCCATGTGCATAACAGATAATGTTACTTTATTTTTTTTTTCCCTTTCTTACTCTATGACTGCCACTTTGCTAAAGATTAAAATATTAAAATGCTATATCGGGTAGGAAGCTTTCGCTTATCAAAAAGCTAAAAAATAATGTCTTTATGAATTAGTTGAACAGAAAGTCAATCCTATACTCTAATAATTTAATAATAATCATATCAAGTCATTTTTCAAGGGGTAAAAAATGTAACTCAATGAAATCAAGTTAAGTGAATTTTTAATGTTGATAATTAGGTGCGCATGTTTTTTTTTTTAACTGACAGAGAAGCAAGACTGGCTCAGGCTATACAAAGCTCCAACCTTAAAAAACTCAAATTTTTGTAAAAGCTGGCTGGTTTATTTGTGTGTATATTTATCAGTGTTGATCAACAGAAGGATTTATGAAGTACTCCATGTTCATTCATCACAGGTAAACTTAACGGGTGGTTTTTGTAATCCTTGATTTTTTTTCAGGCTTTCCTTTGAGGTACAATTATCGGCCATGGCAGCAGACAAAATGAGAGCTATGTCGGGGCTGTGACAGGAAATGTGTGACACTCACACTACTGTCTGTCTACTTAACATGAAGCTCAAACGACTGGGAAATGATCTACAGAACACACTAACTTTTTTTTTTTTTGCATTTCAGTGAAGGCTGACAGCAAAATGTTCAAGAGCCTTTTTTACTGGGATTTAACATTACATATCTGAGCTTGTGTCAAAATAGGACCGAAACGTAAGCACTAAGCTTCCATATTGAGGTTTAAGTTAGACGAAAAAAACAGCAAAGTGACGTTTTTATTCTTTAATAAAAATGTAGTCATGACAGTGTTGTATGGCCAAGTGACTAGTTGGAGCATTAACTGAATATAGAACCGTCTGAAACCCTGCCTCCGGACTGAATCAATAATTTACAGGCTGTTTGTGGGCCTTGGATAGGAAAAGCGGGTTGAAATAAAAAGCAGACACAATTCGCTGCACATAAAGAATCTTCTCTGACACATTTGCCTCCTGGACAGATCCAGCAGCCTGCAGCCTCCGGCAGGTCATGTGTCATGGTCATGATGAACAGAAATCATTCATGACTTGGCCTTTCTCTTCCTCTTGTGAGTGTGTGTGTGTATATATGTGTGTGTTTGTATACGTGTGCATGAGTTTGTATTTCATCATTTACGCAGCCTCGAGACAGCTTGCCCTTTGCAGTGCAATCTCAGTAATGAAACATGGAGGAGACTCTAAAGAGAATTAGGCAGAGAGGTGCCAGCCCCACCTCAATTCTTCTATCTCATTTCTCCTTCCCTCTGATTGACTGTTTCTGCAGGTACACTTTAGCAAATTTTGAGATTGGTCAGCCATAACTGCGTGAACAGCCGGGGAATATTGTATTAATGTGTAGACCAAGGTCAGCTCCCACTGTCTGTGCCACACCCAGAATGGAGGAGAAGTCTATTCTTGTCTTGCAAGGTCACTCTGTGGCGATTTAGCAGCAAATCACAATCCTCCTCTTGGGAATAAGTTATGGCACCTGAAAAAAGCTCCTGTCACAGTCACTGAAAACACCTCGAGCTCTGTGACGAAGATATGAGTCAGAGTCTGCAGCCAGTGTGGTACTGTGTCAGCCAGACACAAATAAAAAGCTGCGTTGTTGGTATTTCAAGTGATTTCTACACTTTGGTAGCAGCCTTTTATATCTTCTCCAAGGAGGTTATTGTTTTGCTACTATTGTTTGACAATTTATAGGTTTTTAAATCATTTTAAAAACATCTTTACAGGGGTGCAAAAGGCTCATCAGTCAGACCTGTAGCTCCATTCCCTCATGGCATCTCTCTCTCTCTCTCTCCCCCCAGTTTCTTACTCTATCCGCTGTGCTAGCAAATAAAGACAAATAGCCCAAAACATTAATCAAAAAAATGTACCAAATCAGTTTTGATCGATCAACAATGTTACTTTCATAAATGTCCTTGAACAGATATTTGCATGCTAGTGTGGCTAACAGTCCACTCCTAGAGGTGGTTTCCCAGCACTAACTTCTCTAGTTCTTAGTCTGACTGTAAACAAAGGCAAAGCACAAAGAAGTCTTGGCTGGATGTCTTTTAACGCTAACAGTTACACCAGAAGCCTGGAAAAGTTAGCTGTCACTCTCTAATGAGTATATTCTGGTTAGATAAAAGCTTCCAAGATTGGTTTCTCGTCAGTGAACAAAAAAAAGAAGAATTTGAAATTATGATTGCACTTGTTGTACATTGTTTGTAACCGCAGGTGTCCTGTGGAAGTGGTCATTGTTCTTAATGAATATGATCTCTTTGCATATACTATCATGATATTTTACCATAAGAGCATGATGGTGTCTACGTTTAGGTTCAAACTAGAGTCCGACAGATTAATCGGCCAGCCGATGATATCTGCCGATAATAGCATATCAGTTTACTATTGTTGATATCGTCTAATTTTATCACAGATATGTGCCGATATTACTAGATTTATTCACCAGTCAAATAGCATTTCATTTGAGCGTCGCTGGATAACACTAGCAGTTCTGTTTCACCAGCAGAGTGTGCTATATGGATTACAACAATTATCATTCAGAGTGTCAAGCAGTGATGCACGTTTATGCGCAATTACTGTCCAGTTGCGTAACCATCTTCTTTATATACTGTATCTAAGTGTTTGATAACTGCATTTCAGGGATAAAGGCAATACATGTATATATCTATATCGATCAATCTCTAAAGATCGGACATAGATCTAAGAAATATACCGGCAAATTCTTCGGTATTGGATTTTCTCGCTTCCTAATATCGATATCGCATTGGCCCCAAAAATCCCATATAGGTCGAGCCCTGGTTCAAAGCAGGTGTGTATCTGCAGCTACTGCTCCTGTCAGCACCCCAAGCCTTGACTTAGCAGGTGATAATTCAGCCTGAAGCTGTCACTCAGTTATTTACCAGCTTACTCAGGCTTATTTATGTGCTGGATACTGAGTTAACTGATGCAATTGAATTTCCTCTCAGACCACCTCTCCTTCACTCGGTCCGTTCCGCACTGCTCCTCCTGACAGATGAATTGCAGCAATCTCCGCATGCACTTTAGAGCCAGTCTGCCTTTTTGCAAACAGCTCCGGGATGAGAGCCAGCTGATTGGAGTGTGGCCAGGCATCGACCTTTTTTAAATGTGCAGAGTTTGGGAGAAGTTTCTGGTTTGACGGTTTCTCACCCTCATTGTGTTATCTGATAAAAAAATATGTTGTCCAATGTCATGTCCTTGTGTCAAGCCTTCTTCGTTTTTAATAACACTCTCTAGAGACTTGATTACTGTAACTCTATATTTTGGTATCCACCAAGCCTTCCTACATCATCACAGCTTGTCCAGAATGCCGAAGATGCTATCAAAATGCAATAATGGAAACATATCACACACATAATAATAGCATCCCTGCATCAGCCTTCCATGGATACAGGGCCTTCTCCGTGTAGCAAATAACACACCAGTATAGCCTACTATTGTATTTTTGGAAAGCAGGAGCTCTTAAATGCTTTAGAAATGCCTCGAGGCTCACTTAAATTCCTTTGCCATCAACTGCAGCTGTTACCTTACAGATTTACTTTGTGTATAATGGAAGTCTTTATTTGCATGCGCGTGAACACACTGTTCTTCCTCATTTCATGTGTTGTGTTAATCATTTAATTATTTTTCAAATATGTTCTTTCATTCTTCTGAAAAGTTTGTTCATGTTTGCTGTGAAGCAAATTGGTACAAACCCTGTTTAAATAGCTCTATAGAATAATTTTCCCTTGATCTTAATCTGACACATGTTACTTTGTATAAAAAAGTGATTTTAGTTGGTTGTAAACAGTAATCTTAAAGATATTTAGTTGAGACAAAAAGACAGAGAACACTAGTTTAAGAACAGTTGTCAGAAGTTCAGAGATATCACAGATTATAGATATCCCAATCTGTGACATTTATAGCACCAAACTACTTTTAGTCCATCAGGTCCAATTATTGTTTTGACATCTTTTGTCTCGCCAGATCGACCGTGAATATGCTATTTTGTGTATTTTTGTTGTGTTACAGAGACTTTGGGATTGTCTTTGTTTCCACTTTCTCTTTCATTGTTTGCTTGAAGATACGTTTACAGATGAAACGAAAGAAGTTTCCCAAATTTCACAAGGTCCCAAGATTGTTTGGGGTTGCCATCACTTGTTACCTTATTCAGATCACACGGCCTCAAGGTTACAGTATGTCATGTGTCTTACCGCCCTCCTCATACCATCTGTACAAACTTTCCTGTGTCAGTCATTCCGAGGTGCACATGGCTGATTAGTCGTCATTGCCTTCGCTTTTTTTTTTTAGTCTTTTTCTGGTATAGACTGCCCTTTGTGGTTAATATTGAGACATGGTGACATTTTCTTTGGAAAGTCCCTGAACTTTATCAACTCCCAGCGCTGAGGTCCCTCTGTGGTAGAGTGTGAATCCTGTGTGTTTTCTGTAAATGCGTGATGATTGTTTTTGCCTCTAAGTGAAGACAGATGGGTCTAAGAAATATTGGGAAATAGTTTTTGCTTAAATGTGTCTGTTAGAGTTGTGTTGTTGTTTTCTTAGCAACTGGATTAGCAGCTGATGATCTCACCAGGGGGTGTAGAACAAAACATTGGAATCTTTTTTTGCATAATATTTAAGATAAATGGGTGTTGTCTTATTTGTTAAAACACTTCTGAGAGGTCAGATTTTAGACTCACATACAGACAGGTGTCCTCAAACAGCTGCTGTCTTGCACCATCTGGATGGTTCCTTGCTTTGATGTTGTCTTTAAATTGAACATCTGCTCACAATGTGAAATTAAATTCACGTTTTTTTTATCTTACTACATTGCAATCAATATCAGCACTTAGGTTCAGAGTATCATAACCTTACCTGTGGTTTTAACTGTGAGTGTTGTGTAGCAGTTCTTCCTTCCTCAGTGGAAACAGTGACAAAAGCAGCTGCCTCTGTGGACTGTGGGTTCACTTTAGAGCATATGCCAGCAGTTGTGATTAGACTCCACCACACTGTATTCGACAAAAAATCTATTTATAACTGTTCAATGTTTGTGCCACATGTAGTTTGAAACTTAACAGTGAGTCTATGTTACTTTTGGTATCAGGGGTCTCTTTGCACACAAGTAACAATCACTGGATAATGTTAAATATATGATATATGATAAAATAATCAAATCACTAGTGCCAAATAAAGATATTTTAAGGTTAGGGTTATAAAAGGTATGGTGCTCTAAAGAGATTTGCTCGCTAGTTTTCATATCAAAAATATTCAAAACATATTTCATGTTAGAGTTAAAGTCTGAAACACATTACAATCACAGGTGATAACTTCAGTCACTATACAGTACAATACATTATTGTACTATACAATAGCAATAGTAGAAAAGTACTGTACACAATCTGTTCATTCAAACACCTCTGTTGTATAATTTGGTCGTTGACCTTTGCCCTGGATGTTTCTCGCAGTGAGGTTTTCTCGTGTGCAGCTACCCTCCATCTAGCTGTCTATTAATATCTGTCCACTCAGACAGCCCTCCAGCACCGGCCTGTCGTGCGGGGAGTGGTCCACACTTGGCATGCAGAACATATTTTAGAGGCGAAGTGAGATAACAGGGACAAGACACAGTCAGAGCTACAGCCAGAAAGGCAGGCGAAAGACTGACGCAGGAGCAACAGATAAACCCGTGGAGGGAGATTATATGAGGCAGGAGGAGGAAGGAAAAAGGTTGAAAAAAAGCCACCTTTATGACCCTGTGAAAGAGCACACAACAATCATATAATGCTTAACATCACATGTTGTCTAATTGTGACTTAACAGATCTATCTGTTGAAATTTGGGATTTTTTTTGTTTCGATTTCATGTTGTGAAAAAATTAGGGGATTAAACACTTTCTTTTTCTTTTGGAAAGAATGGTTTTAGAAGAAGTTACAATGAGAAAGATCAGCTATGCGTGATCGAAATTTTTGTGTGTTTATCTTATTGCACTTCAGTCATTTCTCATTAAATTCCACACGTAAACATATGCTGCTTGCTCCTGGGTTGATATTTTAGGTTGGGTTTTGACTCTCAAGCTATTTTCACTGTTTTCAGACAAATCTATTTACTACACGATTATTTATTTCATTTAAAAAAATGAAGACTAAATGAAGTAATTAAGCAGCTCGCATTAGAAAAACTTAATGGTATGCACATCATGGGATTAAGCTTCAAACAATGATGTTTTAGCTTTATTTCAAGTAACAACTTAAATTAAATCCAACACATAAACAATGTAGCTTAAGAACACTATTCGCCAACATAGTGTCCCATAAGTCACTCTCAGGTTTTGAAATGTGATTGCAGGAATAGAGGCAGCATGGGAGACGAGGAGGAGGAGGAGATAGGAATTTACTAAAGACACGGGGATGGGGGTAGGGAGGTGTGTGTGTGTGTGTGTGTGTGTGTGTGTGTGTGTGTGTGTGTCATTGAAGCTGCCGGGTGGCGCGTGTGCAAGAGTGGGCAGGGCCAAACAGGAAACGATGAGGTCATACCAAAAGTGAGAGAGAAGGAGGGAGGCAGGGTGGGAGGGGGTAGAGCCAGGAGGAGTGACACTGATTCAGAGATGAGCTCAGCTGCAAAGCTGTGGGCTGCTCTCTCTCTCTCTCTCTGTCTCTCTCTCTCCTCCCTCCGACTTTCCGGCCGGCTTGGCCACTGCCAGTGTTTTGTTGTGACAGAGGGGGAATTGCTTGCTTCAGTAGAATGAAATAGAAGAGCAAGAAAGACACGCCAGCTCTCGCTGACATGGTGGGAGACCTGTTTTTCTGGAGCTTCTGCTGTCTCAGACTGTGGAAGAAGGAGAAGAAGGTGAGGCTGATCTCCGCTGCTGATGATGGGGGTTAGTGGGGGTCTGATGGAGGATGTACAGTAGAAAGAGAGCCGGCCTGGAGGCAGACAGTGTCAAGGGGAGATGGGTTGTGGTTGCTTCTGTTGAATCTCTTTCCATATGTATCTCTTAATTTTTTAAAGCTGAAGCTAGAGCATTATTTAGAAAGCTTCTGTGTTTTGTGTGTCATTTTAAAGTGGGTCAGTGCATCGCCGGGTAAATCTGTTCCTCTTTCTCCACATGGCGCTCCAGTTTTTTCTTTTTTTTTGATGTCATGAAAATCTGATGAGCCATGGCACGTGTCCTATTTTTAGAGACCGCTCTTCCCCGGATAAAAGAGTTTCAAAGTGTGTGTGTGATTGTGCAGATTCCGAGATGGATAACAGTTTGCAAGTCTCAAAACGGTGTCAGTGTGACTGTGGTATTTTTATTTACCACCTACATGCATCTGAAGTGTGAAGCACAGAGCAAAGCACAGAGCTAGAGAGAGGAAGGAAGACGCTCATTGCATGTACAGCATTTCTAAAGCAGAGGACAGTGTATGTACTGTGGTACTGTACTGTTTGTAGCTGGAGGGGGATTCCATTCAGACTGCAACAATGTGGCTCACTGTTTTTCTCTCTCAAGCTTTAAGTCTAATTGTGTTTGCCTAAATGATGTCCACAGTAGGAACCCTTAAAGGGAATCAGTATCATGTCTTCCTTTCATTATTTTCCTACTCCCAACAGCCTTAATTGCAGCAGTGTGAAACATCATGACCATATTGTTTTTTTTATCATTTACTTGTGCTTTAGGAATTCCCTTTTTGTGATATGACCCAGTTGCATTTCTCTCTGCGGGGAGGATCAGGTTCAGACTGCACGTGCAGTTTTTTTTTTCCTTTTTCTTGCAATCATTGGCATGAGGTAATTTTCAAACACAATTCTTCTGTTGATTCTGGGAGCTCGGCCACATATGGACTGTGTTTCTGAGTTCAATAGGGGAGGCTTTTGGAGTGAAGTTCATTACCTCAAACGTGAGGCTTAGCAGAGCCAGATCTCCCATTATTAAGTGAGGCAATTCAGAAGCACCTTCAGCTGTGTTGTGATGAGGTCACTATCCCACATTCAGCTGTGGTGGAGTGAAGTCAGCGGGTCCAAACTGTAGATGTAATGATACCAGAGGGCATGCAAAGGTTCCTGGTCAGGTCCTGCTAAGTATAAACAGGATATAAACTAGACCTGTTCAATATGGGGAGAATGTGCAATTTGAATTGACATTTTAAGTATCGTAATGGCAATATGGCCTCCATCCATGACATTAAGTAAATTTAACACATCATGTTGGCTATATTTAAAAGTGTGTTTGCTGCTGTTTAGACAGGTTTTACACTGTGTGATTATTTACTCTCTGGAATCCACAGTAGAATCCACCGAAAGTCCTCTTCAAACACAAAACCTTGCTCTTCCCTTTCACCCTAGCCATCGTGCAAGTTAATCCTAGGCTGCCCCCAAATTAATACAAGTTAATATGAGGGTAACACGCTGGGATTTCATCTTATGGGCCAAATGCTTTGAACCATGACTCTTGACAATTTTTCATTGTGCTTCACGCAGTCTTTATTGTTTTTCTATGCGTATTAATTGTGCAATGAGGAAGAAAATATGATTAATCATAACGTAAACCCTGAAATCCTAACTGCACTTATTTTAAATTAATCATTTGGATCAAATTTGTTTTTACAGAATATCAATACTGTCAAAACCCCTAAGATAGATAGTGTCATAAAGGGATAGGCAAACCAGCAGACACTAATCACATCTGACAAGGTTAGAAGCAGTTTATTGGGGTTTTTTTGCTTTTCAATAAGTTGAGAAATTAACAATTTATCTCCTCTTAAAATGACTTTCTGTACTCTCTTTAAGGAGATTCCAAAAATAACAAAAGCCCAGAAACAAGCTATGTGATGAGTTCAATGTACAACTGAATATATTGACACTGTTGAACACTAATACTCATCTACTTCAGTGTGGGCAAAGCTTTCAGCTCCTAAATGACGTGATTTAGTAAAAGATCTGATCTGTAAGTCTTCTGAAGCACTCAACAGATGTGAAGTTTTGTCTTCCAATCTTTGCACTGACACTTAGCAAAGTCACACACAGCACCATTTAGTTTCTAAATACTATCAACAACGAAAAATGTGAAACGATGTGAGAAAACTGGAAAGTTCTGTGGGGAAAATCTGAAATGTCTTGACATTTAATGTTATGAGTGAAAAAAAGAAACCAATGATTGAGTTTGAAACTGACAAAGGGAAGCTGAAAAGAAGAAGTGAGAGAGATATTCTTAAAAAAAGAAAATTATTTAAAAAAAAAAAGATTTTTTACTCTCATCTGCGGATATCCCCTTTAATCATGTCATAGCTTCTAATTCATTGTCAGTCTCTCCTTAACAATTACCACGAGGTGCAAAGTACCGGTAATTATAATATCCTGAACAGTGTTTACCCAAACTTGCCTGAAAGAGTTATGAAGCATCTATGAAATACTACCAACATGTTTCTAAGGTGTTTAGTGTCGATGAGGGCATTAGAGCATCATAAATTCCTCCAAATGGCCCAAAAGGCTCCTTTCACATTCCAAAGCCAACCCAAGGTGACACATAAATCAGTAAAAACAAATAATGCTTCAGGGCCCAGACACCCCAAGTGGACTGTGTCTGTGGATGACCATTGCCTTTTGGTTTTCTCTTTCCTTCAACAAAGTCTTTTTCTGCTTCAGTATATTTACATTGAGTGAACATTATGTCGCATAAATGCAACTATCTCTTTATCATGATCAAGTTACAAAAAGTCAATGGAGTAAGGAAAAAGAGTCTGCTACAAAATAAGTGTTTATTAGGCAGACTTTTTTTTGTAGTTTTAAAAAACATGAACGTCTTCAGCAGTTGAACCTGCTCTTTAAGGGATTTATTTATTTTTTATTTATTGCAGTTGTATGATGAACTTGTCAATAGTAATTGCATTAGCCACAGGAGATGCCGGTCAACTCTGCACCTTTTATTGGCCATTTGTTCCACGTAATTTAGCTAATTTTCAGAAAACTGGCCTAAAAACAATGACAAAGGAAGTGAAAGAAATATAATATTTCAAATTGTACTCGCATTACTTAACTGTCAGCAAGTCACTTTTGTTTTACAGAAATGTAAAACTGTCACTGTTAGGTGGGGGTTATTTCTGTGGTAGATGGACAATGATGAAATCGTGAAACAGATTGTGGATCATCTTCGATTTATTCAGCCATGGTCAGACAACACAGAAACACAACGCACATGGCTGACAAAGTGCGGACCATCGCTGACCCGTGCTGACCAAGATCTCACAACCATTGACAATCATTGGCAAAGTGGCAGAATGCCAAAGTCTTCATCTTCACAGTGTTGCTTATATTCTGCTAGAAGGTACAGCCCACAAATTCCTGGCTGCTTCGGGTCATCTCTAAAAGGCTACAAAGAAGACATCACCTTGACTCGTAAATATCAGACATATACATCTCTTGAGTCTCAGAGTCACATTTCCTTCTCTGCTCACAACAGACACTTGGCTCCAATCCAAATATAACTGTGCTGCTATGAGGTCTCTTACTCATATGTATTACAGCTTCACAAACCTAAAAGAAGAATTACTCTTGGATGGTTGACACAATTTAAAGATACATCCACAAAATTATCAAGATGAATGAAAATACGTACTAACAGTCACCATTGAAACTGGGATTTTGGAGAGTAAGCTAAAACGTTGTGATGCTACAATCACTCTATTGACTTTGTTGCTTTTCTGCACAAATAGTGCGACCTACAACAGGTTGTCACATATATGTGTGAAATCAATGATGTCCATTTTTGTTGACTAGAAATACCAAAAAAAAAGTTGTAGTTTCTAGAAGACGCTGTGTGAGCAGCTACAACTTAGACACACACTCGTGAGCTTGATGAGCTTATTCATGAAAAGAATGAAATACATCATCTGAGTCTTGAGACACTCGGATCTGTTTTAAGTGAGGATAAAAAGCAGAACTGGTGGTGTGTCGATTCATGTGATGTTTTTTGAATTTGAAGTTAGTCAAGCAGTCACATGGTTTGATATCACATAGACGCTTTATTTTGAAATTTCTCTCGCTCCGCTGTTATTCAGATACTTTGGAGAGGAAGTATGCACTTAATGTGAGGACAGCAGCTGTTATGTGTGTGTGTGTGTGTGTGTGTGTGTGTGTGTGTGTGTGTGTGTGTGTGTGTGTGTGTGTCATGGCAAGCAAGTGGCAGCCAAAGTGTCAGGGCGTTCAGAGCCACACACCCTTTTTGTCTCTGTCCAGCTGTCCTCTCATCCGGACTTTCCCATTTGTAGGGCTGCAGCTAGGTGACACACACACACACAAATAATGATAAAATAGCCGTACATAATATCAAAATGTAAGTCCTGAAATTCTTTCTGCTTTCCTCTTCTTTATATTTGCTTTTAGGATGTGTTGTATTTACTCGCACTCTCGCAATTATCAGACAATTATTGTTTATGCCTCCATCTTTTAGTCTGCATGGAGGAGAAATAAAGACATTAAGTTGGTCAAGAAGCCCTACTGCTGCCTCATTCCCTTGTTCATTACCAGACCCATTATGGATCTGCTCTCTCTCTCTCTCTCTCTCTCTCTCTCTCTCTCTCTCTCTCTCTCTCGCTCTCTTATGAGGTTGTTGTCTACACAGCCGTTTAACAACATGTGTACAGCAACTTGAAAGTTGGTTGCAGGGTCAGTCTTAAGGAAAGAAGAGAATACAGCTATGTCTTGACTTTATTGTACTCCTTGTATCCAGGCCAAGTTATGGCATGTTTTTCCCTTTTAGCTGGAAGGATTTGCTCAGATTAATAACTTAAAAAGCAGTTAATTAATCTGCTTGTACTGTGGCCTCAGGGCCCGCAGCCTGTGTTTATCTGTTTGTTGTGTGCTTGTGGTTTCTGCTGCACTCCCAGAAGGGTGGGGCTGCAGACATATGGTGGTTTATAATGATTTTATTGATTCTTTGATCTTCACATGTTATGCCTTTTAGTCTCCGATTTCAGTGTTTTGTTTCAGTTATATCCCCCCTTAAGGAAGAGTAATTCTTCCTTCAGGCGATTTTAAGCTTAGCTTTAATGCTTTTTTGTTTTCTTTTTTTTAGGCTGCACTCAGGAGCTCATGTTTTACTCCTGAATAATTTGAAATACGAAATTTGAAATAAAACCAATTAAACTTCCATGTTTCAGAAATGTTTTCTGAATCTTTTGTGCCAAAATCCCTCCCTTTCTGTTCATCTTTTACATGTGATTGATTACTCTTTGTTCAGGT
This sequence comes from Labrus bergylta, assembly GCF_963930695.1. Classification (NCBI taxonomy): domain Eukaryota; kingdom Metazoa; phylum Chordata; class Actinopteri; order Labriformes; family Labridae; genus Labrus; species Labrus bergylta. The sequence continues at coordinate 16,070,198 of NC_089205.1, read as the reverse complement.
TTGGTCCATGCCCCCCCTAAGTCCTGTTATACTTCATTAGCATTGCAGATCACTGCGGTTGAGAGGGGCTGCCAGGGGGCCCATTACCTCAAATTTTTTCTGCCACTCAGCACACAAAAAGAAAAGACCCAACAAAATACTGTGGTGGACTCAACCTTTAGTGCTTAACATGAAAGCTCATGTTTAATCATACAAGTCATCAGTGACAGGAGTGGGTGGGTCATTTACATTTACCTGAAGGAGTTAAAAGGGGTCAATACTGATATGTGAAAATGGGGGCTGTTTTATTGATTTGTCAGTCGATCAGAGTCACAACAGGCAAGGACAAACATGTTTTAATGAGCAGCAGTAAAAGTGATTCATTTGATCACTCTAGCATTGTTTGTTCTGAACTGGAAACCTCCACCTGCAGCATCGTCCTCAGATCTGCCACTGTGATGAATCTGCTCATTGCCAGCTCTGTTAGTTTTTCCGTAACTCAATTTCCTCTCTTGTTTGTAAACCACCCTGAGCCCTGCAGGGGGATCTGGCAGCAGCAAATTCAATCTCCCGGTTTCACTATTACCCTCAATGACCAGACCTCGCCCTAGTTCTTAGACCACTCCTTACAGCCTCATGTTGCTTGTTGCTCCACTGCTGTGAATTCCTACCAGAAGTCACTGTGGACCAAGAAAAAAAAGAAACACTCTTTGACGTCCTAGTTCAAAGATTTTTTTTTTTTTTTTTTTTTTTACAAAACACAGAAGTCACTTTTCTCTTAACTGTTTCTTTGTTTTTTTTCTCTGACAGGTCGCAGGAGAGCAGAAATATCACCCAGAATGCTTCACCTGTCTTAACTGCAGGGCATTCATCGGTGACGGAGACACATACGCTCTGGTGGAGAGATCAAAACTCTACTGGTGAGCATCAAGCTTAATGTAAAAAAACAACAACCTAACAGTCAAAAGCAAGACAGACTTTGATTTATAATGGCATATTGTTTTAACACTGTGAAATCAAAGCTTGTTCAGTTTGTGGTGTGCTGCTCCCCACTACATTTACCAAACTTTTCTGTCTTGTGGTTAGTTTTCCTAATCCCCTCTTCTGCAGAGAGCTAATCCGTCTGAAATCCCTTTGAAGTCACTAAAAACGCACAAGAGGCTGAGCCTTAGCTATTGGCAGAATCTTACATTTGTGCGCTTTGGGCTTCAAAGGACTAGCAGTTGACATTTTGGAAAAAAATGGAGCTCACCTGTCACACATTCACAGCAAAAACAGTTTTATCACAAATGCTGGAGCTTAGTATTTAAAACTTTTGAGCATTTTTTTGCTGAATTTGCAGTGAATGGTCCGGGGAGACAAACACATTATGCAGATTTATGCAGTTGTTGTAAGACTGTGACACATTATTTATATTAAATGCTCAAAAAGTTTTGTTGGCTCAATTAAAAATGGAGAAAAAAAAACACGTCTGTTTGAGTTTGTCTCAGGTTCAGGTTGTTGTTGACTTGTGAAGCTCCAGGGTTGTGTTAGTGTGACTATCACAAGCCTCAGGCTTCAAAAACAGAGGATTCAATGTGAAACAAACTGCAGAGACACAGAGCAGCCTTTGTCCCTGAGTGGATGATGACAGTGAGAACGTCTTGGTTCATTAAATAAATTAAGAGATTGAATCTGATTCAGTGGGCTCAAGTACGACTAGGAAAATGTGCAAATTAAAAATATTCATTTAAAAGTACTGGTGTGTTAGTTTGAATATTTCATTGTTCTTTCATGTATGTCATTCACATTCAAAGCATCCTTCATGTTTCAAATAAAATAAAATACACAATTTAGATGAGTAAAACAAACTTATGAATTATAATTGACCCATCAGGGGTCATGTTGACCCTCAAGTCTAAATAATGACAGCAGCATCTTAACTTACTCTTTTTAACAACTACCCTCCTCCTGCCTTCATCTTTTTCTCCTCTTCCTCCCCCTCTGCAGCGGTCACTGTTACTACCAGACTATCGTCACCCCGGTGTCTCTGCCAGACTCGCCATGCTCACGGATCCCTCACACCGTCACACTCGTGTCCATCCCGGCCACGGCAGAAGGCAACAACGGACGCAGAGGGCGAGGTTTCTCTGTGGCCATCGACCAGCCGCTCAGCCCGACCAACGGCTACAGTCCTGAACACGGACCCACAGTCAGAGTCTCCCAGTGAGTCTTTGTGTCCCATGTGTTTGTTCATTGTGTGAATGTGGAGCTATGACACTGAGTCAAGGGGAGGTCGGCGTAGTGTAGGACAAAAGATGAAGAAGGGTGGATTTAAAATGGAACACAGGGTGATGGATGAGATTCATTTAAAACTTATAATAGAGTGGAAGGTAAAGGAAATGAGCAAATCTGAGTCACTGTTATTCAAATGAGCTGAGAATTTATCAGATCTTAGCTCTGTGTCCAAATGATGAAAAAATAAATCATTATTCTTTACAATTTTCTCTGCTTATTGTTCTGTTTTATTCAGAGTGGACACAGACTGCATCAGCCCAGATGTGAAAAACTCCATTCATGTTGGAGACAGGATCCTTGAGATCAACGGGACACCCATTCACAATGTCCCTCTAGATGAGGTAATCACTGCACACAAAAATAAATTGCTATACATGACGGAAGTAAAGAGGAAAAAAATCTATCTTAGAGGTACAGTATCATCAGAGTATCTTTAAACTTCTTTCTTCACTCCTTCAGATCGACCTGCTGATCCAGGAGACGAGCCGGCTGCTGCAGCTCACCATCGAACATGACCCTCACAGTCAGGAGGGGGGCTCGTCATCGGCGGAGGAGCAAGTGGACGGCCCCCTGTCCACTCCTCTGTCTGAGGTCCCCAGCCCCATCCTGCCCATCACCCAGCCCCCCAACCTCAGTAACCTGAAGTCTCGCATCATCACGTAAGACATCTACACAGGACTAAAGTCTTTTAAATGTGGAGGGAGAAGTGTTTTTTTTTTTTTTTCTTTTTTTTTTTAGAACTGTACTGGTGGTTCTAGCAGCAGCAGTTTCTGACCTTGATAATTTTTGATGGATATTTCCACCACTATTATGTATATCTGTGACGGAGGTTCAACAGTTTTTTTTCTGAACCTGCATGGCAGCATTTTTTTTCTTCTTACGTGCACTTTATATTTAGTTTGACTGAACTTATTCAAATTTGTAGTCACAGCTTAAAGGATTGATATTTTAATAAAAGAGAAAGTCATTTTAGCCTCTTTCTCTTCACAGTGTTGTTGCATTCACCACAGAAATGAAGTTGAAACTCCAAAAAGAAGCTGTTTATAGTATTTTCACTCTGTTAATATTAGGTATTAATTTGCAAAACATGAATTGCTGTCTATAGGTTCAGTTGTAAATCAGATGAGTAACACAATAAAGCGGTTTTGTGCTTTTATGAGGTCCTTCGTCCTTTAAGCATCTGCTATATTGGTCTTGTATAAAGATGATTTTTTTCAGTCATTAAACATGTCATTTAACATTCATTAAAAACTCTGCTCACCTTTTAGTTGAACCTTTTCACTAACCCTTCTTTTTTTATCTCTCCCTTCTCTTCCTCTACTCCTCCAGGCGAAGCTACAGCATCGATAAGTCACCAGGCTCCAGCAATGCGGCGTCCCCCATCTCCCAGAGGAAGGACATCAATCGATCAGAGTCACTCAGAGTCGTCTCAAATCGGACGCACCGCATCTTCCGCCCTTCCGACCTCATCCATGGAGAAGTGCTCGGGAAGGGCTGCTTTGGTCAGGCCATCAAGGTTAGACGCCGTTAGCTTAGGTTTTTGTCAGCATGTTAGGTGAATATGCAGCATGCATAGATCCACATACATCCAGATGATGGCAAAATAGAAATGTAGGGAGACTAGACGTTACTTTTTTTTGTCTGTAGCTCCTTCTGTTATATTACATAAATCTGCTCTCATGCTGACATCCAGAAAGGGGAATGAAAGCATCTTACACTTCTGTGTGTTGTTTCAGGTTACTCACAAGGAGACAGGAGAGGTGATGGTGATGAAAGAATTGATTCGTTTTGATGATGAGACTCAGAGAACATTCCTTAAAGAGGTGAGTGTTGATGGACAATCCCACATGTTACGTCATTTCGGAGTGCAATATTTCCAGTGATGACCTCAAGTCATTTCCTTGATCACATATTTTCTCCTCAGATAGAACTGAAGATAAGTTGCTGGTCAATGTGTGAGATTTAGAGTAGAAATCACCCTAAACCTGCTTAAAAAATATTCATACCAAGAAAGTAGAGGAAAATATTTTTCTCTTGTTCCCGTCTAGACTGTGAACATTATGGGTTTAATCAACTGCTTCTCTGTGTGAATGTAGGGCAGGATGATTGGATGAAAAGGATGAATTTTCTCACCTGAATAAATGAAACCGAAACATATAAAATTACTCTTGAAATAGGACGAATGGGAGTGTTAACAATGTTCTTTCTCTCAAATTATTCATGAGCAGAGACTCTCACACAAAGCTTTATCTCCTTTCCTTCCTTTAAGTTGGAAAGTTAACAAAGAATGACTCAGACGCAAAAGTTTAGACTTCTGTACGCCTCAAAATGACCTGACCCTCTGATGCCCCTGTTAGATATTTGATATCGTAGACTAAATCATCCTTCTTAATTGGGTTGTTTGAAGTCCTGAAAAATTGTTCCCATTTAAAGGAGTGTGTGAGAATTAGATTTACTATGAGGTTACAGCAGTACTAATTCTTTGCCTTGTAGGAAGAGATGGCTATAAAACAAACCACAATGAAGCCTGGTGATTACTCCCACCAGATGTTTGTTATTCTCATATTAGTGACTCTTCTGGTCTCTTTTAATGCTCCACATCATCCCTACTTAAGCTTAGAAAACATTATATTTCAAGAATATTCATTTGAAGGGTAATATTTCAGATGAATGTGTGTGTGATACTGGCCGACCTCCTCCTCCTTTGAAGCCATACAACCCTCAGGGAGGGAAATGTTTTATGAGTTATCATAAGGAGTAGAGCTTCTTCTAACCGCCTTTACTTGTACACCCTACTTTCTGTAAAGCTGTGACGAAACCCTTTAGGGAAAGAAGGTGCTACACTAAGCAGGCAGTATGTTTTATTATATTAGAATATATATATATTTATATTAGAAGTACACATTTACATACTCTGCTTAGTATTAATTAAACAGAAAGTTAAAAGAGTAAGTCCACATTTTGGAAAATTCATCTTGTGTGCTTTCTTGGCGAGATGAAAAGATTGAGACCCTGGTTTTGGAATTAATCAAACAATTGTCTTTAACAGGATGTGAAAAGGAACATTTTCCCATAAAGCTTTAAACCATTAAGACCTTTTCGTAAACAAAACTTTATCCTTAGTTTATAACTCTGTGACATCAATGATCAAGACTTATCAGTCAAAATATGGCTTTTAAAACACTGTTTTAATTGGCTGAAGGATTAAAAAGTATTTGAATTAATAATAACATTTAAGAAATGGCTCTCTGCTGCCACCTTCAGGATAGGCAGGTACACACGCCTGTCTCAGTACAACAAACAAATAAGTAGCTTTTATCCACCAAAAGAGTGAACTACACTCTACTTTACATATTTTAAATAAATAAAAGTAAGAAAAATAATAAATAGTAAAATTATACCCCATTACATAAATTGTATTTTCCCTATGCATTTTAACCAAACAGCACAAGAGATTAGAACTTAATTAGTGTAGTATCCTTCTTTACTGTAAAGAGCATACGCCCACATATAACTATTTATAATTTCTTCAGTATTCTATTACAGGACTTGGCCAATAGTAAGAGGAGCATTAACATTGACCTCTCAAAGACAAGCGTACTTCTAAAAAACAAGAAAAGCAGCAAAGATCCAGAGCAGCTTTAATAAGTGAGTATAAATATCTGTTGTTGTTGTTTTGTGTTTTTTATCAGGTGAAGGTCATGCGTTGTCTGGAACACCCCAACGTGCTCAAGTTCATCGGAGTCCTCTACAAGGACAAGAGACTCAACTTCATCGCCGAGTACATCAAGGGAGGCACCCTGAGAGAAATCATCAAGAAGATGGTGAGAGAGAAGTTCAAACCAGCACAATACAAATGTTTCTACTTCTGATTGTTATTCATAATGTATGTGGAGAGACAGAGGAGGAGATGGTCTTTAATTGCACCTTGTATTTTGCTTAAAGCTTTTTTGTTTTGTTTTTACTCACAGGACGGCAACTATCCCTGGAATCAGAGAGTCAGTTTTGCAAAGGACATAGCTGCTGGCATGGTGAGTTCAGTGACTTAAACAAACAAGTAGTTGTGTAGATTACATTTTCTAACACTTTCTCCTCAATCTAATTTACGTAGTGAAATTCCTTGATGCAGCAGTTATCTTCACTGCTGTCTCCCTCTAGGGGTCATGTTCATGAGCTACATCCATTGTGTTAGAATGTCAACAATCATTTCCATCCCCTTCTGTTAAAATGACATAATGAATTCCTGCAGGATTACACCATTGCTTCTCAATGTTTCCCATGGTATGAGCACAATGATGAATGTCCTGCATGAATGGATTATTGTATTGACAAAACCAGCCATGTGCAAGGAAACAAGGCAACACTGTTCTTCTTCCATGTGTTTAAAGATCACCACTAAAAGCTTCTATTTTTCTGTTTATTTTTCCTGTCCTTCCCATGCTCTCCTATCTGTCTATCTATCTGTCATTCAGACATATCTGCATTCCATGAACATAATCCACCGGGACCTCAACTCACACAACTGCCTGGTCAGAGAGGTAAGAGCTTATGTATTCCTGTACACTTCTGTGTGTGTGTGTGTGTGTGTTGTGACATACCAAAGCATAAAGTGTATGTTTTCTTTGAGGATATGAGACAGTACACCTGTCACTTGCAACAGCGCTCAGAGTACAAAAACAAACGAGGGCTTTGTTAGTAGCTGTACAACACTAAGCCTTCTTAAAACACACTACTCAAGTAGCTTGCAGTGGAAAAACCTTCGGCTTACATTAGTCAAACAGAAACAGCATTGCTAGTTGGTGTCGTATGAAAAACAAAAGATTTGTACTGAAGAGCTCACATATGACAACATCAACAAAATACAGATTTCTTAATCTTAAAACTTGTGTCTCTGAGCCACTTTTTCTAACAGTTTTTTTTTTTTTGCCACATATAACAATGCAGCAGGACATTAAAAATGGTACGTGTTTCATTTTCTCTAAAGGACAACACTGTGGTGGTGGCAGACTTTGGGCTCTCGCGGCTCATGGTGGACGACAAGCATGAGGAGAAGTTGTTGCAGAGTAAACTGCCGGGGCTGAAGAAGCCTGACCGCAGAAAGAGGTACACCGTGGTCGGAAACCCTTACTGGATGGCTCCTGAGATGATACACGGTATGTTCTGTGGGGGACACTTCTGTGTTTGCTTCTTTTCAACAAGATTGAGATGATTAATTCATATCACAGAACTAAAGTTACTCTAGTGCAACTGATTGTGCTTGTATATTGCATTATACATTAATTAGCTGAAAAGGGACATTAAAATGAGAAAACTAACTACATTTTGCTCTTTTTTACCTTCCCAGGGAGGAGCTACGATGAGAGAGTAGACATCTTCTCCTTTGGGATCATGCTCTGCGAGGTGAGTGGCTTCCTTTCTAAACTCTAAACCTAAAATGATGCTTACCCTTCAGTTGTAAAAGTTTCTTTCCTTGTTGCTTTAATACCTTTTTGAACACTTTCACATCTTCCTGACTCTTAGATGAGTCAGCAGTTTTCGTATTCATTAAATCCTAGAAGTTGAACTACAACATTATAATTTTCATAGGTGTAGAACTGCATCTTAATCCTTTTAAAAAGCTTGGTCTTCTTTATTGCGCTCTACTTTGCATTTCAAAGGTTTTCTGCTAAATACTGAAAGTTCTAAGGAACAAGGTGTTTTCTCCAACGTTCCTTATTTCTGGGAGGGCTTTTTAGAGACCCAAAGAGTTTTTCTTTTCCCAGATGAAACTCCAGCGTTACGATGTGGTGAGCTTTGGGCCTGGCACACACACCACCCTCAGAAGGCTCAACAGTTTAGTTCAGACACTCTGCGTATGACTTCCCCAGACGGACGCCATTAGCCAGAGAACAGAGAAGGGATTAGAGAGCAGAGAAGCAGTGTTGTCTTCATGTGGCTTCTGACAGGCACACAAACAGTAGTTGTGGTCTGTTGGGTAGGACCAGTTTCAGTTTGGAGGGTTTACTGGTTTCCAGCAGATCGGCACAGGATTTTCTTCTCTTTAAAAAAAAAAAATGTGACAGCTCTATCTATAACTCCTCTAACTCTTTTTTAACTTTTTTGTTTTTTTGTTTTTCTTCTTTCCAGATCATTGGCAGGGTGAATGCAGACCCGGACTACCTCCCCAGGGCGATGGACTTTGGACTTAATGTGTCTGGCTTCCTGGAGCACTTCTGTCCCCAAAACTGTCCCCCCGCCTTCTTCCCCATGGCGGCTGTGTGCTGCGACCTCGATGCAGACAAACGGTCAGACATCTACAATAAATGCACACTGAATAGTTAACTTAAGGGTCAGTTCAGGCAACATAACTATTTCTGCCCTAACTTCAGGGGGAACTAACATATTACATTCAGTAGCTCTGCCTTTTTGTGAACTACAGCTGCTTACTTTAAAACGTATTCTGATGACACTACTGTCTGTATGAAAATCGTATGTGTCAGGACTATGTTTTGTTGTGTTTTAGATTTGATATGAATAAGTAAAAATACATTTTAAACTCAATTCAGTGTCTTCTCTCTCAAACTTCAGGCCTGCTTTCTCCAAACTGGAAGAGTGGCTTGAGAATCTGAAGATGCACTTGGACATCGGTCTACCCCTGATGTCTGAACTGGACCAGCTGCACAAAGCCTTCTGGGAGAACCACAGCATCACGCGTCCCTTAAACAGCCTGCACATCCACCCCGAACAGCCGGAGTAGGGGCAAATGCAACTGGAGGAGTGGGAAAATTAAGAGTTAACCACAAATAGGGCAGCGATCTCCTGTCTCAGTGGATGGAGGAGCAATGTAAACACTCCTCCATGTTTTGAAGGAGAGGCTGCAGATGTCGGCTGGTTCAGGCGTAACAAGTAGACTCAGGGGGAATGTGTGGGTCTGAAGAGCCATTTGTGCGTGATGCACACACTTATTCAAAGTCAAATCAAGAGTGATTTGCTACGGTAGCTTGATTCTGCTGCACCCAGAGCTCAAGTGGAACATGTCATATGCAATCAAACCCCAACTTTCAAATCATGACTCGTGTAGAATTTAAGCTTAGAGGTTATTTCATTCATGGATATTTACTATACTAGCTGTAGTGTGTATATTCATGTGGATTAATCAGAAAACAAGGCTTACAGCGAAACTTTCAGCCTCCTCACGTTAGGCCTCTACAGAGTACATAGTGCCGTATGCGTTTGCAGGTATTTCTGTGTGACTTTGGTTTTGCTTTTGGTTAGGATTTCAAAACTGATCTTATGAAAAATACAAAGAAGAGGGGCCTGTTTGTTTAAGGTCCACTTGCTGTCCACTTGTACAAGTCAAACAAACCTTTCAAGCTTTAAATAGCTCACTGAAGTGTGCATGACTGTAAATAATGCTGTCAGGTCAAATCCTGGTTCATCGTGTCGCTTTGACCTCGTTTGGTCACAAACTGCTACACCCACACGTGTCTGTGGCACTGCCCCTCTCCCTCATTTACTGTGTAGCACTGACTTAACAATGAGGTACACATCTTTTGCATACATTTGGTATGTCGTCTCCCAATTTCAAGACTCGTTCATATTGACCTAGCATACATACTCAAACACATACCACTGTAAATAGCAGGCCACATTGTAAATGTTTTAAATATTGTAAATGTAAAGACATATTTTATATACCTATGCTACGTTTCCATATTTTTATTGGCTGACCAGTAAATTTTAAATTATGGCGCGAGTTGAAGTTTGACTGCAATTAATAGGGCCACATGTTTTTTGCTGTTTCTTTTACTTTTTGTATTGTCCCCAGTTTGGTAAGTTCTGAGCTTTTAGCAATTGAGATAAAACCAAATCTTTTCACCAGAAATTATCCCTTTCCCCTGAATTCAAACCCAGTAAATGTTACATTTTGTCATTTTGCTCCACCTACAAAAAGATTTCAGTCTTCATCTGTCCATTGAGGAATGCTAGATTCAATTTATTTGTAAGTTTGGAATATTTAATCACATGAAATTTGTTAAAACAGATCTGATCATTTTGACGAACTCTGATTATATGTAATTTGAGTAATTTGAGATTAATCAATTTGTTCTTATAAAGATTCCAAACACTTTAACATGTTATCGAGCTGTTAACTAATGAAAAGAGTTTACTGTGATAAAACACAACAATGCTGGTGTTCATATGTATTAAAACAAAATTGCAGCTAAACATGCCATTTACTCTTAAAAATCAGCCATTAAACTGGCAAGGCCAATTCTGACAGGGATCAAACTAATTAGGACTTATTAACCCAATGAAATTCATACATAAAAAAAAAAGAATGTTATCATTTCCTTATCAAAATAAACAATAATAATGATTATATACATATACAGTCAAAACCCAACCCCTCCTGAGAACCACTTTTTTGTTTGTTGTTAAATATGAATCATGGCTGGATTTTTGGTTTAGTGCTGGCGTAAAGTAAGCAGTCATTTTTTCACTCGTGTCTCATGTACTGTACAGTAGCTCAGGTGTGGGGATATTATGTCATCAGGTACTGCCTCATCATGTCGGCTGTCTGTCCAAGTATTTGTCTCTCCTCCAGTGGGCGACCCGCTGTTTGTTTACATGTAAATGTGAGCTGTATATTCCACTATATGTATGTGTCTGTCTGAACTCCTGTCTGCGTGCATAAATATGTGCACTCCTCAAGAATAATCTCTTCCACTCACTTTCTCTCTCGCACCTTCTTACAAACCTTTTCTGTCCCTAGACTTAAAAAATCCGATTGCTCTTAATTTCTTGCTGTTGTTTTCACAAACTGCTTGATGTACTAAGTCTACACAGTTTTTAACACGAGCGATTTTGCCTCTTTATTATGTCATTTTACAAAACAAAGGATGAAGGACAAAAAAAGTCAAAGAAAGCCAGAATATGAGAAAAAAATGTTTTTCTTTTACACACACACACAAACACAAACACACAAACATTCATATGTATATCCACTGAAATCTTTTTGTATAGATTTGAGTACTTTAATTTGCACTATTTAACTAAATGGCATGTTGAAGCCATGTTTGTTAATTTCCTCTCTTGGGCTAACTTGTGATAAGGAAATAACTTATGTCAGTTCAGGTTGTTATATGAATGCAAGACACTGATAGAGCCTTTCGACTGTATAAATGGGATCTGGGAAATGCATCCTCTTGATAGCAACACTTCTGATTATGGAGGTGCATTTCTGTGCACACTTCAACATTTTAAATACAGTTTTGGCAGAAACCTGACCAAACCCTTTTTGTGAGGAAAGTCATATCAATGAAAATACTTACTATTTTCAAACTTTAACAAAAGTCAAGTACCAACATGAGTACCTTGAAATATCTCTGGTCTTTACTACCCAGAGGATGTTTTGTCCCAGCTCTGCCCGCTGCCTACAGACTGGTCCTTTGTGAATGATGTGTTGTTTCTGACTGCTTGGTTTTGTATGCGATGCTCAAAGAGGCTGCAATCATTGCAGGTCTTTCTGATAATAGATCACTTAAACTGGCCTGTTTCCACCTCTAACTCCTCATCACAACTCTTTTGGCTCAGGGCCGCACTTTTCTGGAGCTAACGCCACATAATTCAGTAATTTCAGCAGCTTTATAGGAGAGCAGCTTTAATAGTAAGACTCTTGGAGCATGTAACCTGTCAATGTTTAGGCTGATAACACAAAATGCGCTTCTGTAAAATAAGCACCTCCTCTCCGGTTGATGTGTCTGTCCGTGGGCATGCACTGCACACACACTAATGGCTTTGCCATCTTTTTGTCTCAATTCCCGTCTGAGCCATGTTGAGCATGTTCGATTGTGTCTGTGAGGAAGCATTGATGATCACTGAGAATGTCGCCGCAGCACTACTTTACAAAGGATCTTTACCTCCGAACAATGCTGTGCCTTTGTTGTAAGCTAGCCTTGCCAACGACTCGAAAACATGAACTGAGTTCCTTTTTTTAACGTATCATTAGTGCAAGCCTGATTCAAGTGGATTGAATATCATTGCTGATACTGTGTTGTATGAGATTTCGTCTTGTTCTGTACCATATTTATATTTTTCTGATCTCCATTGTCAGTTTTGATATTTTAATATTATATTTCTTTTTTTTTGTTGTCTTATTTAATTTTTTTACACAAGCTGTGAAAACAATTCTGCACTTTAATCCTGATCGTGAACATGTAGAGGAGGCGACTGTTTGTCCTTTTGTCACAGCTAAAAAATAAAACTGTTGCTTCTTAAACACACTGAAGCGTTAACTTATTAATGTCTCTCTTACAATGTATTTGTATCTCAGTGGAAAAAAAGCAGTTTGGTCTACCCACAACACCTTCTGTTATCCTTTTTCTTTCTACTGAATCACACGTGTGTGACAGCTCCAATAATATGTGCAAACATATGCATCACTCCGAGTTCACACTACAACTGCACAGCACTATAAGCAGAGAAGATGAGTAGGCTATATTCAAGTGTCAAATGTATTTTCCGAATCTGTTTAGAGAAGGAAATGCGAATTTCTCTGCCAACAAATTGACCACAAGATGTCGCTATTTGCTCTTCCGGGTTAGACAAATAAAGTCATAATCCTAAATTACAATTTTTTTAAAAGCTAAATAAATCATATTAACAGTGGCAAAAAAACTAATCCAGATCATTAATTAAATTAAAAGTCACTCAGCAACACTGTAGAAATACTGCATAAGTATTTCACCCAAAACATCAAATTACAAGTACAGAGGTATTTAATAAAAGCAATCATCATCACGGAAAGTCAAAAATTACTATGGTATTGATTAGTAATGCAGACACATTAGTGTTAGTAATAGATCATTTATGTAGTTAGAGATTTCTTCCATATGCATCGATATGTTTATCAATTGATCATGTGTTTTAATTTGAAAATATGCAACATCTAGAATTTTTGTAAAAATTAAGTCAATTTGTTAAGCCAAATCCAAGTAGAACCAAAGGTTTTATTGTCATGAAGTAGATACAAACTTTAGTTAAACTGAGTACTGTTCTCAGAGGTACATCATTTGAGCAATGTGCAAAGTTACAAAGTGACTTTACTCGGATAGTTTTAACCCTTACAAGTGTAAATACAACAAAAATATGGATTTAGATATATAGTCCCACATGAGCTAGCCTACTACGTTATGCTGAAGGTTTTTTATTTTTTATTTTATTGTTGTAGCTCTAATTATAAACCAATGTATAGCCTACTTTGTTTAAATTTTAGAGTGTTTAGGTTTGCTGATATTAATTAAACATTCAAATACCTTTTTTCTATTTGTCTACTCTGTTACTTTACGCATACACAAACCTGATTACGGTTGTTCATTTTCGTCAGGAATAGTGTTGTTTTTTTTCCTTCTTCTTTCAGGTGCAGCACGTGACCCATCTCCCATCACATCCACGTGCGATTGTTTTCATTCCGCTGCTGCTGCTGCTGCTGCTGCGGCTCGTGACGTCACTGGGCTGGCGATGTGTGCGTGAGTGTGTGTTGCTATCAAACAGTCTCTCACACACACACACACACACACACACACACTCGCAGGGGGACGGGTTTGTCCGGTTGAACACAACACAGACTGTCATCTCACCGCAGCTGTGTTGAGACTGAGAGAGGAAATTAAGGAAATAAGAAGGAAGAAGTAGAAAAAGAAGGAGAAGAAGAAGAAGAAGAAGAAGAAGAAAAAGAGGTCGCAGCCGCTGGAAACTTTGAAAGATGGAAAATTCGTCCAGCAACAACCGGTTTCGGTCCGTGATGTTCAACCACGGTGAGTAAGGCTAATACCTGACTCTGAATGTTGGATGTTGTATTGTATTCCTGAGGGATGCTCACCTTTGTCCCAAACTACATCTAGACACAGAAACCTTTACGTTTACCCTAAGTCGTGTTTTCATTCCGAGCACGAAACCATTCAAAGACACAAACACGTCACTCTGCTGGTACCTGTTAAGTGTTTGCCCAAATTTTAGTCGATGATAAGACTGATTGATTTTTTTAAATGGATGCAGAAAAGACTGGACAGAGGGTACACTTCGTGCTGCTCAACGAAAATCCCTAAAAAAAAAAAAAAAAAAAATCCTGCAGCCTGAGCTCCACACGGGACACGGCGGCAGCACACTGTAATTCTGCAGTTATGCAAGAGTGGTACCAAGACTCACCACACTAAACTATTTCTGTAGCTACCACGAAAAGATAGAGTTGTAGGCTATACTGATGGAGTCGGGAGCTTAGCCGGATCCCCTTCACACTGTTTGGATATTTACTCTAAAACCAGCTGCTCTGGCTCAGTTTGTTGTGTCAAGGTGCTTTTTGACTGACCAACAAAAACCCTAACCTATAACAGGTTACATTAACAAATGATACTGTGTAGGCTTAGATGCATTTACTAAAATTAAAACGTAATCTCTGTCAATATGTTTTCCTTTACACCATATAGGCTACAAACATGACGTTGGTCATTGTTGATTCTTTAAAAAAATATTTCTTTCCATATTAATATTTCAATCCCTCTGTTTATTGTGCTGTGTGTATACATCGAGCAAACTTCCAACTGGATCCACATCTCTTGTACTTCCACATGTACTTGGTGAATGGAGCTGATATCAGCTGATAAAACAACCTTGCTCTGCTCTATATTTCTCCCACACTCAGTGCCGGTCTGGTGCCACCAAAGAGATGTAGTTTCATGTTTCAGACTGTGTCAAACAGATCGCCTGTTTCTTATCATGTCTGAAAACTCTGTTAGCCCTGTTCCCATCGGAGCTCCCGAAAAAGAAGAAAATACGTTTATTTTCAGTCACAGCAGTCTCATGATATGGAGCACTGGAGGCTGCAGCCACACTGAAACATTTGGCACATTTAAACTCTTGCCCTGTGGTGTATGTAGTGGTGGGCGTGTTATACACAGAGATGGAGAGGAGAAAGTAGGAGTTGAAAAGAGCCCTCATGTAGATAGTGGACCGAGGTAGTGCTGAATCTCTATGTGGTTTTCCTTTGCATATAAGGATAATATGTAATGGTGCAACTCAGATGGTTTGATTACATTTTATTTCAAACCAAAACCAAAGCTAACAAGCAGTTTTACGTCAATTGATCTCTAGTAGAAGCTTTAATTGCTTCGTGTTCTCTCCCCTTAAAGCTATTTGTAGCTATATGACTAAATTACAAGAAAAGATCTGAATAAAACTTTATATTGCTGCATTGGTTTACCAAGAAACCGTAAAAGTTCCCTTTCGTAGAAAATAAGAAACCAAACTGTTCAAAGCTGTGTTAAATGATTTAGCATTTATTTTTCTGGATGGGGTGCAATTTCATGCTTTCTCAACCTGCATGTGAAATTGAAAGCCCTTGCAATCACCCGTAACATCTCTGCCAAGACTCTTTGAGTTATTCCGCAGAGTTGACTCATGTAAATATTGTAATATTATTGTTAAATGTAAGACATGTTTTTCATTAAATTCCACTTTTAGCCAAAATGACCTTTAAGTTGTAGGTGGACCTTGACTCTAGATTGTCTTTCTTCAAAGCCCATAACCATAACACATTTAAGTAATAAAGAAGCATATTTGTTATTGTATGTCACCAACTTCAACCCAGCCTCAATTAAAAACAAAGAGTGGACGACTTTCAGTAGGAAAGCGAGTGTGGTTGGATGTGTGGATGGGTGGCACAGTCAGCAGTGGCTAACATTCCTCAGGGAAAGCCTTGAGGAGAGATGCTAACTTCCTTGCTGTCTGTGGCTGTGCTGACAGCATCACTGGAGCAAGACCACAGCATGTAGGTCAAAAGATGAACTGCAGGAAAAATTAACAAGTCAAGCGAGTGGCTATTATAGTACAGCAGAGGTATTTAACGTTGCTCCCACGATCTATGTAATGAGATGTTTTCATACCTAAATGTGCAGACATTTTTGGAGAGCTGTGTTTAATTCATCTGTTCATTTGTTTGCTTAGTAAACAGTGCACAGGAGTCATATTTACTTATAATCCTACCACAGTAGTTTCAAAGTGCATCTGGAGTTATGCACAGTGAGGCCAGTTCTGTTTTAAAGAGCGGCGGCAATATGCAGCTAAGCTTGTGAATTATATATATTTTCTATAGGCAGGGAGTACTAAAGCACTGCCTTCCATCTGTTACATTTCTGCTCTTCCTGAAGTGGATGTAAATGATGGCAGAGGCTGTAATGACATTTCAGTCCTCTGACCTGTGTGTTAGCGATTACTCCCAGCAATGGTCCTGAGTTTAAAGTAGTGAATCAATATTTGTAGCACTGCCAGCAAGTGTCACGAGACAAGTAAAGACAAATATTTGACTGTAAAAGATTAAGTAACAGCAAAGATCGTTAATAGTTTGAACCAGCATTGACTCTTGGCTATTTACTTGAGAGGCCAGCAGGGTGTTCTGCATGGAAATATTAGTTTATCAAATGTGTAATCTGTAAAGAAGATAAAAGAACTTAGCCTGCTCAGCTTTTCAAAAATAAATTTCATGCAATCCTGAAGCATTTGAACTTTGACACCTTTGCACACCATGGCTGTTGATGCTCAAAATCTTTGAAGTTTTGGATCAAAATTAAGCTTGTCATAGTGTTGTTTATGTAAAGTGTGATAATAATAATAACATGTCTTAATGAACAACTTAAACGTTTTGGTTTCAACAGATTTGCCAAATAACAATGTGAAAAGCGATGTAAAATTGGACACATTTCTGCCTCATCTTAAATAAATATTAAAACATATTTAAAAATACCCAACTAGTCTAAAAAATATGTTGTAAGTAACCTTTGAAGCTCAAGGTGGAGTATAAGTAACTGGTGCATCATACAGAACCTGTTTTTGGACATGTCTACACAAGCAGTAGGGTCTCCCTCTCTGGAAAATATGAACAATGTGAATACTGCAGAAAGATCAGACCCAAAATATACAGCAATGAAAATGTAAATAGGCCTTTTGTCAGCATTGAATTCACATTATGGATCTACACTGCACTTTCCTGTTTTTTTTAGCTCATTAATGTACCTCATGTTGACAATCCTGTGTTTTTGTTCCTCTCCTATGTGTCTCTGACCTAAATGGGATATGGATGCTGAAATAATTCCTGCTGCTGATCAATCCTCGCCCTCTGATTAGACGATGAGGTAAGAAACCAGAATTTTCCCCTGTGCTGCTGTTACCTTTAACTAGGGCATTGGTTAAGTGAGATTTGCGCTCAATTATCTAAAAAATAGAGGACAATGTTTTTGACAAAGTCAAGCTACCTGACCCCGTATAGCTTGTGTTCCTGTGTGATTTTATGCAGCTTGTATTCATTTGAAAGGAGCTGATACATTGGTTTTGAGAAGTGGAAAAGTCTAAAAATGTAGGTGTTTCAAACTGATCTGAAATCTCATGGCTTCTGTTCAGATATTATGTAAATGTTTTATGATTACACAGGATAAATCTCTCTTTACAATGTTCAAAGCAAGCATGTGATATTTGCAGTGACTATATGAGCTTGTATGATTTCTGTGTGCTTGTGTGCTTTGGGGTTTTACATGACAGCAATGAAGAATAGCTGAATGAGAATAGGTGTGTTCTCAAAGCCCAGATTTTCTTGTTCCTCGTCTCGTCACAAAGTGACAACTGAGAATCTTTTGTGTGAATCTTTTGGCTCTATTTGTGTACCTGCTGGTTTTGTCTGAGTTTCACTCTTCAGTGGATTAAAGTTGAAGATCATTCAGCAGAGTCAGCAGCTCGCCTGAGGTGTATTGTAGCTCCAGACTGATGGAGCCCATATGTTCTGGTCTTTCCAGTAGCCAGCAACCTGCCACCTCTGTGTCAAAACTACCCCCCTCCTTTTTCACTCCTCTTCCTCATACTGTCTTCATTCCCAAGCCCGCAGCTGTGTTTGGCTGAGCTGAGTTGGGGATGAAAGAGGGAGGCGCGTTTGTTTTTAAGTCTGAACAGTTTGCAGACGAATGGAGAGGAGTGGATCCGTATGGGTGTGACAAAACCTGGTTCCTTCCTCAGCAGCATTCCATGCCTATGTGACAAACCTGCAGTGTATGCTGACTGAGGCAACACCTTGTGAGGTGTAGACATCTGTCTATGGCCCAGAGGCTGCTGCTGCTGCAGATGTAGGCTCTTGGCCCGCTGATGGCATTCACTGGTTACTTCTCTTGCTGCTGGGTATGTGATTAAATAAGCAGATGTCCAAGTCTGCATACATTTATTTCATTCCCTTCAAACCACACCCATTGTGTGACTCTCATAAACACAATGTATCCCTCCTCTGAAAGCCATCATTCAATCCAGGCTACACATCAGAAGTGCTTCTAAACCATGCAGCACTCTGGGGTGTGATGAACGAAGAGGTTTGCTGTGGCTTCCTTTCGTTGGCCCAAAAATGCCACATAGCTTCTTTCTCTCTCTAACACTCGCACCCACATACACAGAGAGACGTCACTGGTCATAGCCAGTGCCAGCTGTGAACAGACAAGGAGACGAGGGTATGTCTTGTCTCCAAACATATGTACACACACATACACGTATACCTTCCCCATGGTGCATTCCTCTGTGGCTTTTACACAACTAGCCATTAGCTTCATGTGCCTTCAAATGCTGCTTGCCACTGCAGCCAAAGAGTAGGCAGTCTAAACTTGGACTTTATTAGCCCATTAGCTTGCTAGCTGCTGTACTGGATGCCAGATTTTCCCTCTTCTCTGTGTCCCCTGTAGTTGTGGCTGTTTTTCTCGTTTGCTGTCATTGCCACCGTTTACACACTCATTGCATTCAGTTGCAAACTGGATTAGCAGAATCAGGAGATATGCAGCACCACACCCGTACATCCAGTGATTGAGCTGTCATTGTTTAAGAAACACATACAGTACATATTTTCATCAACAAAACATTTGCGAGTAATTAAAGGGAATGTCAGAGGAAGGTGTGGCACATACTGTGACTCAAGCACATCTGACACAGTTGTATTTATTAATAAATTCTATTAATCCCTTCACAAAATAGTTGAATCTGTTATTATATGGGGCTTAAACACCATACAGTAATAAATGTTAACATTACACTCATACTGGCTGTGCAGTACATTTATCATCAATCAGATTATCCCATGAAATCCACACCAGCAACAGTAGTGCTCCTCCCCTCTTTGAGCTCCTCGGTGAGATAGCGTGGTGCGTCACTCATCAGTGAAACCAGACCAACCATTATGTATGACTCTCCGCTGGGTAAAGTGTGTTTATTTGCAAGTAGTGAAATTTCCCTGTTAAAGTATTGCACAGTGGTGATGTGGGCACTGAGGCTGAGCATCATTGAGGTTTTTGGCCTGTGGGTTATGCTTTGACAGGCGGCCCTCTGGGCTTTTACAGTTTGATGTGAGGGCAAACAATCGCACTAGGGAGGAGGCACGCAACACTACTTTGAGTGGGAGGCTGCTATATGACAACAATAAAGAGATGTTGAAACATGAGCTCTTTAAGGGGGATTTGTATTGAATATTAGGCGCTGTCATGGGTTCAGTGTTCTCTAGTAAGGGTCAGTTTTTCCACAGGAAGAGAAGTTGCATTGTAATCTACCTTTTGTGTGGAGTATAATCAGGTATTTCAGTTATTCAAACACATTACAGATGGAAATATACAGTATACCTTTTTCTGAGGGACAGATAGATGCAGTTACTAGCTTGTCACATTTTGTTAAATTATCAGAGAGAGACAACATACGTCATAAACAGTATAATACAACCACAACTTCAGATGTGTGATGTTAAGTGGGGAAAGAGAAAAGTTTTTAATAATATGATTATTATCAAAACTATTTAGTTTCAGAGTATTTTTACTGTAGATGCTGGCTCGGTGTCATGCTGTCAGGGCTCATTATAACACTTCAACAGTAGATGTAATGATATTTAAACCTGTGCAGAGTAAAATGTCTGCATAGAAACAACCCCACCAACTACAGCCTCAGAATTATCATAGAGTTAACGCTCAGTTACGTAATAGTTGGATGTCGTTAAAAACGCATCAAACCAAATCTGCTGGAAGACTGCTGTTGACCGCCGTATTTTCATGAAAAAAAAGCTTTGAAATACTTGGCTGAATTGCCCTATTTGGTCCTCGTCTGACATTCTTACATCCTAAGCTCACCACTTTCTTCCTGTCCCTGCTGGGCCTGGTCACCAGATCCTCAAACTAATCGGCTCGTGTCTTCATCTGTGCAGATGTCCCACGTCAGCCTGAGATAGCCTCCCATTATCCAGCTTCAGCACTCTGCTCAAGATTTGGTCAGAGGGCGACCTTAGACATTCCTCTAAAGCCTCATAGAAGTGGCCCCTGCCAAGCCTCCTTACCCGCTATAAATAATCTCAGACCAGTTCCCATGGCCCCCACAGTGGTCCCAGCACTTAGCTAGCATGTTTGAAATGCTAAAGCGACACCAGAGAGAGCGCTGCTCTGTTCCACTTCCTTTGTGGATTAGCTTTCTGGAAGGGAAGTGTGGAAGGTGTTGAGGTCATCAAAGCAATTTCAGCTCCAAAATTGAATGGAGTTAAGGATTTATCTGATGATCGTTTATGTTGAGCTCCAGCTGTTCTTTTTTTGAGACTCTTGAACAATCTGTCAATGGATCGGCTCAAAGACGTTGATATGGATAGATGTGTAGCTGACACACTTTCAGTCCAAGCTCAGCTATTGTTTTCAACAGTTCTATGCCTAATGTCCCCTATGAAGTGGCAGTGGGGTTGTGGATAATAGTCAGATGTATTATCTCTCAGATTAAATTTGTGAACTTTGACATAACAAGTTACAGTACAGCACCTCTGCACACTTTTGGAGTTTGATGATAGTCTTGCAGCTCCTACTATTGTCATACAGTAAGTCATCATTCAGATTAAGCAACAGCTTGAATTTTAAAAGTTGAAGCTCAAAGTTAGGCTTTTTGTTAAAGCAAGATTGGAATATAAGTATGATATTGACTCATATATATATATATATATATATATAATGTAAAAAATGCTGAACTTGACTTGAGTCGGGCTTCAAGTCTACATTACTAGTGTGTTTTTTATTTTTTTGGCATGTCAGATTCCATGCCCTCATTGCACAATTATAGTATTTGCAGTATCTATTCCTAACCTCCAACCCTGTGGGACGACTCTCAAATTCCTTCAGGTTTTCAGTTTTCACTCTGTGGTTTGGAGTGCAGTCATGTCACACCCCTCTGACATCAGCCTATTAAATTATTATGCAGGGATGTGCTTAGCTCAGTATGTGTCATTTAAATGCAGCCGTGTAGCTGTGCATCAGAGTTAGGTGACTACAAGGCAAACCATAGAAGAAAACACACTCTACAATATTTCAGTTGAAATTTGCTATAAAACTCCAATTCCCATATCGAGATATTCATAGACATGCCCTGTAAGTCCAGTTGAAACGCATTTCAGGAATTGTATAATCTCTCTGCAGTGCACTTTACCTTGGTAAGTACTTGTGGAGCATCTAATCCATCCATGCAACTTGACGTTTTGTTAGTTATGATGCAGACTGACCAGCCAGACTGATGTTTGCTAGGATTGACAGTTAGCCTGGGCCAAGAGCCAAGATGCCTCTAACAAAGTCAGAGTTTGCATGCAGCATGGAGACACAAAGGCAGAAAACAAATTATGACATTATAATGTTTCTATCGCAAGTGCATAAATGTGGTCTTATAGCAAAGTATCTGACATGTCTGACATATGACGCAAGACCCCGGGACTGTCATTCAGTGTTTTTCAAATTGTTACCAACGTAGTTACTCAGCATCATGTCCAACACGTGTTAACCCATCAGCAGTAAAAGATCTCTGACATTGCCTTCAGCTTTTAGGTTATTTTTGTTACTTAACATTTAAATATTACTTGAGTTTGACATCTTTGATGTTAGCCACGGGTGCTGAGCTGTGTGTGATACTCTTGCACATGCGTTGGACTGTGTATGTGTTAATTCAAAGGGATGACAATTCTGCGTGTCCATACTCAGCATGGTCCTCAGCTGCAGTACCCCGAAAGAAAACATTTCCAGATGCTCCCATCCTGCTGCAGGAAAGCGAGAGGAAATGCCAGGCAAGCCTAAAGGAAGAGCTAGAGAGATGGAGGAGATCTTCTTGAGGACAGGGGATGTAGTAAATGATGGTTAATATCCCTTAGGACATACAATCTCTGTCTGGATTTAACCTGGTATGCCTTGTCTCCCAGATCTGACCCAGAACAACTGTGAGGAAAAGTGAAAGACTGTTGTAAGAAGCAGCTACTTTAACGCATTGGCATCCTATTCAAAAAATGCAGTTAGGCAAACCAGTTTGATTGCTCATCCTACTTGGTTTTCTATCCACACTGTCAACCTGCAGACACACACAGGGAAAACAGATACTTACACATGTAAAGGCATCAGATTTAAGCACTTTGGTGTTGGTAAAGTGTGGAATGTGTTAGCATGCTTTGACATGATGCTAGATGGCGATGAGAGGAGACTGGGAGTTTGAGACAAAACCACAACATTTAGAAAATGTTACTGTAATTTACGAAAGAAATATAGTGAGAGAAAGCGAGAGAGAGATAGAGTGCATAAATCATTAAATAAGGCTGTATATCACTTATTTTCGATTTAAATGGCCTTTTAAATCTGCTGTTCCCTCGTAGACCTACACACCTCTTTGCCAACGTGAGCAGGAGACAGATATGCACTTCACAGACAAACACATCATACAGAGTAGCTGCTCACAGAGTAGCAGGCAAAGACCAGGTGGACTTTTATTGCTTTTATTGCGAATTGTCTTCCTCAACGTGTGTGTGTGTGTGTGTGAAAGTTTTCATGCAAATAGTTCAAATAGGTCAAATTCAACTGCAATTTTTTTCTGCGTCTGATCTGAAGCCATATTTAGTGTATTTGGATTCAGCAGCTCTGATTTTATCCAAGAAAAAGATCATATCCCAATGATACTGAAAATCATATGTTATCTTATCTGATCCCTTCACATACCGATTTTACTACATGTGCAATAATAATCCCTTTCATCTTTCTTTCTGTGTTGGACTGTTTTCTTTTTTAAAAGGGCTACTAAGTTTTATTTAAGATTAGACTACTTTATGCCTTTCTATTTGTACATCTGATTCTTTTGAAATTCGGTTCTCAGGTTGAAAAGAGAGTGCACTGCTTACAATACAACTACAGTGTCATAGGGGATCATCTCATGACGTGTTTGGGTACCTGCCTGTGTTTTGATGGGTAACGCTATCCTCAGTGCCGTTGCAGCTGTGATCTTGATATCATCTTTCAGTCTTCTGTAGACTGGTAGCTGCTTTAAAATAACAAGTATTTGGGGAACCGTTGATTATAAATGTTAATGTTGCAAGTGTGTGGATTTGGGACAGAAGTGCCTGAAGGGTGTCTCTGTGAGAATTGGGATCATACCATCTAAAGGAACACCACAACATGTGTATCTCATTGAAGGATCAAAGAGTAGACATGTGGCTCCTGCCTCCCTCGATCCCCGTAGAGCCTGCTCCCCCTCAGTCACCTCTCTCCCCTTTCATGTGCTCCCTTCTTTTAAAACTTGTTTTTTTCCCCTCTTTGTCTTCTGGTGTACAAAGGAGCTCTCGTCTGTCTAAAAAAAAAAGTAAATCTCAGGATTCACTCCCTCTGGTTTTCAGGCTTTCTCTCTTTGACCTCCACATAAACATACTCACATACCTGTGGCATGTCGACCTCACTATTATCCAGGAGCTCAGACCACACCAGCATCTGTGACACTCCACGTGTCTCCATCCTTACTGTAAAGGAGCACGTCTCTGAAAGTAAAACAAATAGTAAGAAGTAGGTGTAAGTTTATTTCCTGGGAAACAGGCTGCTCTAGATCTCTCCTTGCAGTTTGTCTTATATCATAAAGGTACTTCTGATTACTGCTGTTTTTGAATATCTTTGTGTTGTACAGGCCCTTTAATCAGGGACTTATAAACATTCTTAATGACTGTTAATTAAAGGCAAGTGTACTGGAAATGTCCCCTAATTAAAACTGTGTTAAAAAAATACTTAAATCAACTCTAACCTGCCGACAAAGATTTATCAAGAGATCAACGGTTTCCAGTTTAATCCTAATAATACAATAAATAAAGAAAAACAATATTCTTACATCCCATATACCTGTTCTTCTATTTATAGTTTGTAATTTAGGGCTACCCCAATATATGCACAATTATATTGCTTAAGTTTCAGCCATTGCTAAAAATATAGAGTAAAACCTCTGACTGGCAGGAAACCACACACTCATTTACTGCTGCACTGTGTGAGGTGTGTTTAATTTTAGGTGTCTATGTTATTTTGCGTGTGTCTGTTTGTGTGTCTTAAATGATATGACCTTCAAAGGTAAGAGGACACACAGCATGGGTGCCCATTACTTACTGCTTTATGGATCAGGTCTTAGTGCCACAAACAGCTAATGACTTCCTATTTTTTACATTCAGAAAACCTCTCCCAGTCCGCCTTTTTAGACTCCTGTTCGTTGAAAGGAAAGAAGAAAAACATCCGGTAGTTGTAGCAGATTACAAGGTTGCCTTGGGTTACTTTTTACTGGATGACACTCACTGGTAGAGCTTTTTTTTAATACTTTTCTCTGATTATCTCCAGTATTTCTTTTTTTTAATTTTTTTTTTTAATGAAAAGCTTCTGAAAGATACAGGAAGTTTTCTTTGAGTATGAATCCAGCTCTCATATCTTTCTATAAGAGGTGATATTTATGACTGAGCAAAAGAATGACATCACACTAACCTATACGTCATTCTTTTATAGAATCCCTGATGTAAAAACAGGAGACACTGGGGGCCAGAGAGCTGAAAGAAACAATTTTATGTCTTAAATATTTGATTCTCAGAGTGATCGTAGTATTTCCAGCATCGCCAATATTTATCTTAAGCCGTTTTCACATATGCACTCCGGATAATATCTAGATAATTACAGGAGGACAGCTCCGGAGATTCTCCCGACCTAGCCGTTCACATATGCTCCTCACAGTGGGGGACTTTCCCTGTCAGAGGGGAGGGGGCGGGGGGGATTTCCTGAGGTAAGACGTGACGTAAATAAACAACGCGGAAGTAGCGGCCAAAGCAACAGAGTCTGCTACACAACGTTGTAATGATAATATTTGCCTTTATATCAATGCTATGTGTAATCCAATGGAATGACAACATCCCCCAAAAGAGCGGAGAACAACATACTGACGAACAGAAAACATAATGCAGCCGTTTAATTACGTGCCCGGAGATGGTAGTGGTCGCGTGCAGACACTTTAGGCAGTCACTGTATATAAACATCATTCTCTTTCTATTGGCTGGAGTTGAAATCTCCGGAGTATATGCTGCCGCGTTCAGACATCAGCTCACTCGGACTTTCTGCGGAAAAAATACTAAGGGTCTGGCCGGAGAAACTCTGGGTAAAGTCTGCGCGAAAAATGTGGCTGTTTGCATTCACACATAGTCTAAAGCCCCTCCGGGTAGCCAAATCTCCGGAGTTTTTCAGGAGATTTCCGTATGTGTGAAAGGGGTTCAAGTTTTACCACGTTTGAGAAATGGTAAATGGACTTGAGCTTGTATCACACTTTTCTATTCCATCCCTGCAACTCCTGTTGGTTTGCTAATTGCTTGGCAAACTGGGGTGTCTTAAAAACGCCTTCCTTCTCTGGTCAAAACAAATACAGCCTTATACAACCTTAGAAGGAGAACTGATCACTGAGACTCCCTGTGACCTCATTAGCCTTGAATTTATCTCAGATTCTTATATGATAGTTGTGTTTTTGCTGTGCTCTCTGTCTCAGTGTCACTGGTTCCTGTTTGCTGAGGTTGCTTTGTATCCTATGTAACTTAGGTATTTCTTCCAAAGAGTTTTTTTTACAGGAATATAAGTTGCCCTGAAATTGTCTGTTTCCTTGAGATGCCAAGGGAAAGAACAAAAACCTAACTCGCATCTTGCTGGCAGTAAACTGGGATGGAAACATACTTTAGCTTTGGGTTATCTATTGAATTGGTAGTTAGTAATATTTTAACTTCCCAGCATTGCAGTGAAGAGTTTTATTAAAATGATTAGTGTATTTATACCATTTTTTATTTATTCTTTTACAGTTGAGTGCTACAATTTAAAGACCACTTTGGGCCCCTGTAGTCTTCCTACACCGAGCAGACCCCTAGAGAGTAAATAAACACCCTCAGTGTCCTTGCCCTTCTACTCAACCTGTTAACTGCAGCCACAGATGACCACCATCCACCCTCCTGTGCGGACTGTTTGTGATATTTATGTTTATAAGGAATGCGACAGATTTTAGGAGCGCCTTGAAGGTGGAGCAACGTGTTTAACTTGTTGGATCAAATTATAAAACACACAATGTGCACATGAAAAAATGAAGTTTGAAGTATGAGACCTTGTAATGAGTGAGTTTAAGTTCTCATTGGTCATTTTTAAATATAAGAAAGAACTGGAGATGGTGTTGTTTTCTTTACATTTTAATTGGACAACAGGGAGAAACTTGATAGACGTAAAGATGGATGTAGATCTAAGAATGTGCATGACAATGTGTGGTCTTTTCCACTCAGCCACTTTGGTAATGTTTTACTGAGGATGAGAAAAGTACAGCACCATTCGGCCAGGAAAAAGATGTCTTTGCATTGCATAACATCCCAAGACAATGTGTACCAATCCCTTGGGGCTTTAAGGAAAGCTAACCCCACACAGAAATATAAATTTCTATACATTTTTCTGACGGGAGGAAAGTTCAACGGTAAACTTCTGCCACCATAAAACACACAGAGTCAAAGTTAAAACCATGACGGAAGTTTGGCATGTCTAAAAGCATCTATCAGAAGCTGTTAATCTCTAGCTGGATGAAGAAACGTTTTTGATTGATTTATAACTTGCTCTTGTTAGTGTTGGAGCTGCTGATCACCAATAGTCTCTAAATATCTTTCTATGGAGACTAAAGTTTTCCCACTCTGAATGTCTGAATAGTGTCTCTCTCGCATTGCTGCGCAGTTTCCCCGGGAGTTGTGCCAAAAGGGGTGCCCCCTCTCTGTGGTATTAGAGGGAAATATTGGAGGCTTGAACAACCATTCTGTTTAGAGTGAGACAGGTTTCATCTAAATGCAGTTGCACATGTTGAGCAGATTAATTGGCTTGACATGCCTTGACCAATATTTTGAGCGGTGTTGTACTTTTTCTGGTAAACACTAAAGAATGACAAATTTGAGCGAGTTTATAAGGCAATCCGGGAGCACTGCTTTTCTTTGTAATCAACAGCTTGGTCTATCCAGAGCCAGACTTTAGGGAGGCCAGGCCATCAAGCTCTCTCTGCTGACTTAGGAGTCTTGCACTCGCTGGTGTCTGGGCTATTAATAGAGCTAGCCTGAGAATTCAGACTAAGGTCAGTAATAGAACTGCTCCCAACTAGTGGAATGGAACAAGAAGGACCCACCCCCCAGAAATTATGATTTTTTTTTTACTTTTCTATTTATGTATGTCAAGTTGCACTCATCGGTCTGTACGATGAGGAAGGGGTACCCACTCCCGGAAGAGCACACTGCTAGGTCCTGCTACCCACATAAACTAATTTACATTGAAACATTATAGTAACATTGTAATATAATAGTAGAAACTGTATATGATCCTCTTCAAACAAAACTAATATGTACAGTCTATGAAACAAAACTTCTTCGGAATACTTTTGCACACTTGTATTGGTGCAAAATTGTTGCACAATCGGGGCATTAGAGATGTCTAATTTCAATCCTGCTTGAAAATTCACAATATCAGCCGCCAGATGGTAATTTATGAATTGTCCCCTCCTACATTGGTAATGATATTGGTAATTATATTGGTCATCAAAAATATCTGTGGCCCTTTACACTGATGAACAATATCACACCCTTGTAGCCCCACTGCTCATTATACACATAATGATTGGAAGGCATTTAATTTATTTCTTCTATAAATCGCTGTGGTTTGCTCTATGCTGCAGATGTGGCCAACTGGATTATTGTTATTAGCACAGCACAGCTGCTGGCTAGACGATGGTAGCAATCAGCAATCTGTCAACTAACACACATAGATAAATAGACACATAAGGGTCAGAGAATATAAACAGTCACACACACACACACACACACACACACATCTGGAGTTTACAGCTTGTCTCAGAGCCACACAGGCACAGCTATCACTCACTAATTTAAACAAATAACACATGGCCTCTTATTCCTCAGTCACAGATGGTCTGCACCCAGTGAAGCCCCCACCAGATTAATGTCACCGGCTGCCCACGCAGTCTGAACATAATGACAGATTACAATCCACTCGTAATCTAAACCGCTCAAGGGTTAAAAAGAGTCAATTCGACAGCAGTTTACCTTTGACATTATCTGTGTGATTTTGTTATAGCTTACTTTATTGTATGGCTCTGGTCACCTTGCGTGACATAAATCTTCTATTTTATTGAGATTATACTCTGAACATCTGGTGGAATTACTTTTTTTGAGTGAGTGCTACAGATATGGAGATACAGATTTGGAGAGGCAACAGAGCCCTCTCCAAAGTGCCAGAGGCCTTTTGGTATTTAAAGTTAACATTTTACGGTTATCTTAGCCACTTTTAGCTTTTTATTATGGAGCAGAGTTGAATGAAATTCAGGAATGTGAACTTTATGACGGAAAATCAAAAGCAAACTGAAAAATACCATCTCTCTTGGAGAGTCATGCTATGTTATTTGATCACTGTGCATTAATCCCTGCATTGCTTGCAGCCTTTGTCTCCTTCTTGCTATCTCCTTTTCAATGTTGTTAATTCCTCTGAACGTACCCTTCACCCACATCCTTCTCTCCTCATTACTGTCATGTTGTGCAGTGGTGGCTCGGTCCCAACTGTTCCTAGCAGCCATGAAGACCCCAAAGGCTCGCAGTGGAGTTCATCCCTCCATGCAGCTTCAGTGTGTCTGACTGTGGCTCCCTTAAACAAGATTCTTCTCAGATGAGTTGGAAATGTGTGCCTCCTCTAGAAGCTCTTTGCATTTTACTCTCTATGCCAGTTGTTACTTGTCAGCAAGGTAAAAACGTAGTTTGCATCTCCGAACTCTGCGGCTAGAACAGGATTGTTTGTTTTCTCTTGGCTTCTGACATGCAGGGCATGATCTAAATTAAAGTTTAATTTCCAGCAATTAAAATGGCAGAACACTACACTGACCCAAAGTAGATAAAGCCTGATTTAACTGTGATTTAACATTTTCTCCATAATTACAGAAAAATAGACCTAGTTTCGAGGAAATACAAATCTTATTGGTTTACATACAACACGTTATATACTCTAGTTTTATACATCCATACTCAGTGACTTTTTACCTTTTACAACACTAAGGCCTTGTTGTTTTTCCAGAAATACAGAAATTCTGCTATGAGAGACCATTGGCAGGCAAGCAGCACATATAAGGCAGCCTCCTGACACTTAAACTGTAATATAGACTTAGCACAATGATGGATGCCAGTTGTCACATTGAGCCTGTGCCATTTCCTTTTGACGCCATTGACACCTCTTTCACTTGGGGTGCGAGTGCTGCTGATACACAAAGTGCTGTATATAATTTCATGCTCTTGGATTTGGATTCAAGAAAATGTTTTCTGTCTCCTTATATCTACAGTCACATTTATCCCACATTTGATGTTGTACAGTGCTTCCTCTTTGATTCATATAATTGATCATTAAAGCTTGGTATGGTCACAGTGAATGTTTTAAGCACAACCCAAATTAAAAATGTGAAAGTAATCAGCAAAACAAGAGGCTCTTGAACACTCAATCTTTGAAAAAAACTTTTTGTCAATGTCAAGTGCTAATTTTGACTCAATAACATTAAAACTATACAACTCAACCTTTCTGTGTAATTAAGAGAGCAGGCTCTGTTCAGCCTAAATGAATGACCATGCCCATTAGACTGTACCCCATCTAACCTGTGCATGAGGTACCCAAAACAAACCAGAGGTGACAGCCCTATCCGAAGCTTGTAAACTGGAATTGTTAGGCTTGACGTCAAGAAATTCATAAAAATGTGTGCTGTACTTAAAGCAACAGGGAGAAAAAAAAGTGCTTAGAAAATACTCTCAGTAACTGTCCCATATAGAGAGTGTGGAATTGTATTTTTTTTTTTCACCAGCTGAAAATAGATTTGTAAGTAATTTTCTGAAAATTTGCAAAAGTCCTTTAATATCAAGGTCATCTCCATGTGTCCTGCTTTATTACTGATTTAAGGTTGTTACCTTTCAGATAAATTAAGTTTCTCCTTCCTCTTTCAATCTGACCATCACTCCTTTTTCACCTTTGCTTTTTCATTCCCTTTTCTCCTTTTCCACCGTCGCTGCTCTTTCTGCAGCAGTAACAGCCAGTCATTCCTCGTGATGCAGCGTGTGTCTGTGCAGCATTACGTTATTAATGTCTGCCTGTAAGACTGTGTAGCTTTGCAGGAGCTTGAGGCGCAAAAGGTTTGTCCCACAAAGACCTGAAGCCGTTCATGGTTGTTCGCTATCCTCTACTGGGTCGTGTATGTGTGTTTGTCTTGTTGGCCATCTGCAGAATGGTAAGTGTGTCACCTGACTTGTGATCTGAAGTGAGACAAGCTCGGCTTCCCGGCACAAGCCTTCTGTGACAGACAATCTTTCCTTGTTTGTAATTTGAAGAGGAAGACACCCTGGTTATGTTTTTATCAGACAGCCTTTTGTTTTTTGATGATTATATAAACCGTCTAATGTTCTGACCGGCAATTTATCTTCATCTTTATCCCCTGGACTAAATAGGAGTCTCTAATTGGAAAACTGTGCTTTTAATGTACTAATGACTGTCTGGACTGACTCTGTCTACTACTCGTGCTTGGGACTGATGTTTCTTGGTGACAGTGTTACTAAAGTCAATGCATATTAGTCCTTACATCTGTATGGGGCTGCTTCTGGCAGGCAGATGTTCCAGTAGTTTAATTTCTGCTGGGTAGTATAGTGTTCATCTTATAACGGTTGCATGCTGATTACACATCAGGTAGCACAAGGTACGTTTAGCCTGAATGTGCTAAAGTCACTTTTATCACAGATGAGTCAGTTGGCGAGGTGTCCCATGTGTGTGTGGGTTCTCATGTTGAGGTTTCCAAGCTTTTTGATGCATGTGAGGTTTTTTTTTTTGTGGCTCCTGGTTAATTTGGGCATCAAGATTAAAGAAGCAGATTACATCCGGGAGGAGGAGAACAGATGGAAAGAAAAGGAGGAAAAGGGACAATTATGGAGCCCCAACTGGTCAGGCGCCACCCCAGAAGTCACCAAAGCCATCTGTTGAGAGTACAAGTCACTGAACGGAGAATCGGTCTTAATCCCTAATAAGAATAAGAAGATTTTTTTAACTATTGTTTTGGGTTTGTTATGTAAATGTTACTCTTCATTAAGAGATGTCGATATGGGAAACTTACTCACTGCATGTTGTAAATGATCTTTAGCTAATTCAAAGATAAGGGTTTAACAGTTCTGACTGACTTTGAACAAAGAACCTGGCAAACCTCTTAGCTCCAGCGTGTAGAGAGGTTTTTTAACTGTCTAACCCCGTCTTAATCTTGAGCACACAGGAGTCCTTACGTGGTTCCTGGAATGTCAACCACAGCCCTTGTCAGCTCAAGTTGGGGATTGCTGCTTGTCAATTAATAATACTGATGGGATAAACCGATCAATTACAAGCAGGGTGACCCCAGACGGCCAAGGAAGTTTAGCACAAATATTGTTTCTGGACATGAAACATCATGATCTTGTTGATTTTGGAAAGACACATGAACCTGTTGTATATTTATCTCTTTAATCATCCAAAACATTGTTTCATAGGAATCCAAACACTAAAGTGTGTCCATGAGTTGGATTTCTAAAATGTTGCTTTCTTTGGTATTGTCTTTTTTGTCTTTTATAGGAATGCTTTCTCAATGCTTTGAGATATCTAACTTGTTCTCACTTGAAGTAACACTTTTGCTGTTAAGTGTATAGGAGTCCTATGTGCAGCAATACATTACCTTATATTTAGTCACTATTTTACCAGAGATCTGATATCAGACACGTAATCTGTAATACTGCAATAGAAGATGAGGCTCATATTCGGGCTGAGAGACTCTCCGGACCTGTCCATCCAAAATGCCAATCTACAATCTTCAAGTTCACATAGTGTGCAAGTGGAATGCAACCCAAACACTAGTCCAAGCCATCAATGGACTAAAACATCAAGAGATTGTATTGATTTACACAAGGCAGAGTTGGCTGAGGATAGGGAATGCTGCCAAAGAGATTTTCCAAAGACAGCAAGAAGGAGTAGAAAGATCTTTTCTTCTCTGAAGTAGTTAAGATGGAAAAGGAAAATTAGAGGATCAAAGCTGTGAGCCAACATCGGGAAGGGAGCAATTCCACTTGGGAGGCTGTGACCAACAGGGTCATCACATGGGCTGACATGTTGAGGATGACCCAGACAAGGCTGAGCTTCTTCATCAGGGCCACATACTGTACAACACACATGGTCTCATGTGGTTTGTTCTCTATTTGCTGACCAGCATAGTTAACCACCCCTTGCTCTGCATAGTGAATCCTGTATTCTTCAAGTGCATAGTGAGCCATACAAATGCAAGACCTAAAAAGACCTGAAAGATACTGTTATGTATTCAGCATGTTGCAATTAAAACAAAAGGTATCCAATTCAAGTAAGTTCCCACTTTTAATCAAACACTCCCACACTTTTTTGCTCTCTAAAGTGTAAAATTAAGATATGTAAAAGCCCTCAGGACCTCTGTAGTACTTGTTGAATGATGGGCCTCTTGGTTTGTATACTTTTCTTAATTATTTTATTGTGCTCAATACTGCTCAAGTCACTTAGAGCAGGGATTGAGCCATGTTGTGCTTCTTGTGAACACATAATGGACCAAACAGTGAAACAAAATGCAGTACATTGTGGGTTGAATATGGCCGTCTGTAAACGATGTCAATAGGTTTGCTGAGCATGCCTAATATTAGCATTGCTAACAACACCAGCCTTCAGTTCTCCTTACAAGTTAACGTGCTCATGCGCTCTGTGCTAAGTGTGGCTATACATCGCTCTGGTCGATATGCCAGTTTAACCTGACACGGCCTACAAATAACTTTCATTCCATTTTATAGATGAAAATACTGCCAAACTGCGCCATGCTGTGGGATGCCATTCTTCCACTGTCTTGTTGTCTACTTTCCGGTCGTAGTGACAGCATTAGGCTGGATGGCAGCAGCTACTGACTGGAGCTACATGCTGCATTCAGGTGCTCCTTGGATGGTCAGTTTCCGAGTTGGGAAGTCGCTCATCTGACTTCAGTCTGTTCACGTATTTTCAGTTTGAAAAATCTGGATGATGATGATGATCTTTCCCCAACTTCCAACTCGGTGTTCCGGCTTGAGCATGGATTCATGTACATTTTTCAGTGTGTGTCCGACACCACATAAATGCAGCTACAGCCACAACTAGTGACAGGTAGCTACGGTACACAAGATTTGACAGAGAGCAAACTGAACCAAATGAAAAAAGCAACACTGTTTCAACTTCACCCCTGAATCACACCGAACTTTATATGTGAAAGCAACCTAAGTTCAAATTAGCCAGAATGAGGCTGATTTATTATTATTATTATTATTATTATTAATAATAATAATAATAATAATAATAATAATAATAATAATAATGATAATGTTGTTGTAGCAAGGCTGCAAGTTGTTAAACTTTACAAATTATCATTGGGGCACGTATTTTGCCTGTGATACAAACCTTTTTATGCATATTACACATGATGCAATGAACAGTCAAACTCCGACATCCCCTGCCCTGGGGACTCAAGACTGCTGGTTCTTTAACTACTGTTGCAAAAGTAATGAATCTGTGAATAGTTTAGCTACTTTATGTTTGTTTTCCAGTCAACTGGTACCTTTTGAAACACAGGAAACCCAGTCCAGACACTGATGTAATTTTTCTAATTGAGTCTTAATAAGACACAATGCTAACCTTGTTTCAGCAGATCTGTGGCTCAGACTAGACATTACCCTCTTGAGTAGCGTTGTGATAAGGCCCAGCAGGAGCCAAAAATCACACAAGGTAGTTTTTTGTTGGTGTAATGTGGGACTTAGACGGGCTGGAATTCAGTGTTGCAGAAGCAAGGCCACACAACAACCCACTGACTTCCTTTTAGCAGGGTAAGCAGAGGTCACCACCCAAGAGATGTTGACTCAGCTAGCTTGTTTTGTCTGCTGTCCCTGTGTGGCTCACAGGTGTTGTTGTTTGGGTGAAACACACCAACCTTAATAAATATTAATAAGCACATTTCCAGACTGTATCCAAGTCACACACATTATTGATTAATAGTGGCTGATAAGCAGTACATCTCATTAAAATCTCCGGATCTGCCAAAGGTAATGGAATGTAATTCAGGTACTGAGTTCAGACGAAAGCGAACCCTTTTTTTTTTTGCAGCTTCTGAAGTAGTGTGCACATGTGCATGTGTGCGATTTTGATAAGCTCTAAATCTGCTTGATCTCTTTAACATTTTTCCCCCACCGTAACTTAGCCAGGTCACATTACACCATCCATGCTGTACTAATGAAGCAGTTCTGACTTTTTAGACTTTTAGAAAATGATTACCTTATTTTCTGCCATTTTCCCTCTGATTCAGTGGGTTGTTGTGTGGCCTTGCTTCTGCAACACCCTCTGATTCTAAGCAAGTCTTTATTGAGGAATGAGTAAAACCAAAAAGCAATTTAAATGATCTAGAGACAGATTTTGGGCCAGCTGGAAGTCATACTCTCCATGCTGGCCATTGGATTTACAAACTGGACAAGCCACAGGTGACTGACCATACAAAACACACACTATTATCATCCCAGGTCCATACTGTAGAGACCTGTTGTGTCCCACCGAATGCCTTAGATGCCTGCAGATTGTAATAAGTATGATTATAATGAACAAAGGAATTCCTTTTGATTTTAATCTGTAAAAGCCTCTTGCTTTCTTCAAGTTGACCAGCGGAAAAACCCCATACCTCGCCCGAACCACATGAGCCTTTGTTGGACCATGCCACCTTTTAAAAGAGGAAAAAACAAATTGAGTAAATGCTTTAGCTGCTTTCCAACAGGAATTTCTCTGTGTCAGATAAAGAGCCTTAATTGAATGGAGGAGGAAGCGTAGGAAGTGTAAGTTCAGCAGATCCAGCGGCTACTCGGTCCTCGCTATTCTGGAACAATATTTATGTTCCTGCAGAGGTGGTGGAGATCTGCTTTACAGGGCGTCAGAGTCCACTGCATGTTATTCTATACAGTTCAGATGTTTCATCCAGTTTTTCAGACAGCTTGGGAGAAACTATATTCATATATTCCTTTATCCTATTTTCTTCATATTTCCTGTATGGTTCTAAATACACATGTACATCCTAGGCTGGATTTTCAAAGTGTCCAACATGCACAAAAGACCCTGCTGTAGACAAATTCCCATGACTGTGCAGGTTTGCACAGAAAAAATAAGTTCAGGGTTGCTGTATTTGTTTGTTGAATTCTGCTGTGATCTGCTGGCTTAAATAGAAAAACGTCATTAATGTCATCTGTAACAACTCTGTGCACAATTATGTATTTCACACGAAAACATGTACACCACAATCAAGCTGTGTCCAGTCATGAGCAGCAGATGGCACTGCCCCCTCTGCCTTCTCCCATGGGGCACAGTTCATATGCTACGTCCTCTACTTTAAGTTAAATTACATTTTGATACATTTCACACATAATACAGCAAAAACCATTATTCGTGCAGCTTCAGTTAATCTTTCACACTCTTCTCTAAATTGTCGGACATTTCTTAATACGAGTATTTTTTTTGGCTCCTGGTGTTCCTCTGTGTGCAGAGGTTCATTGCCACCCTGCTGGACCAACGCCAGACGACCTCACAGTGTAAACAGGGACAGAAAGTCGTTTTAATTACAAGTGGCAATGTGAGCCCCACAGCACTTTACTGTCACGACTGGAGTGTCTGACCCTTGTGTGTGCAGAGGCCAACATAAAAGTCAGTGTAGGAACTTTGTGTGTATTATTGCGTGTGTATGCAGCCTGGCATTGTATATCTAAAGCCTCCCATCCCTCAGGCACTGTCAGCCCCTTCAGATGGTCCATGATAATCACCCTCATGATGAGGGCTGGCCACAGAGGATTAAAGCAGACCTGAAGTCATCCACCCAGACACCATACTTCCCTACAGGAAGTAACGTCTCCTGTCTGATAGCCCGCATTGCATTCTTCACCCTCTCGTCTCATCAAGACCAATTCTGTACATGTGTCACATTAAGAGTGGATTTACTGAGATTTGCCTACTGTGTGGTTTGTTAGACTGGCATGTCTGTTGCTGTGATACTATTTATGTTGCTCTGTCTACTGCTTATGGTAGTTATTACTGTTGTATAAGTTGGCACACATGGCAGTGAGAGCTATTAAGATTGGGATCATGTTACATTTAGTTCTTCCACCCATAGGCAGAAAATGAATTCCCTGCTGAATTCCGCTGCTTTTTTTCCCTCTCTGCCTATTTCTCCTGTTAAACTAAAACACTGGAGAAAAAATCTCAGCCCAGACACAAGCTGAGCTTCTCAAACTAGACGTCTCTGTGGTTTGGACAGTGTCAAATCGTAATTCACTGTGACTGTAACTATCTAAAAAGTCAGTAGAAAGCTTACACTCATTGAGCCCATTCACTTCTGTTAGAAGCAAAAACGCAATCACAAAGTCCTGATTCCTTAAGAATGAGTGAGTATTATAAGACTTCTAAGGCACAGAGATCCAGCAAGATTAAAAGAAAAGCTCTGTGCTGTGGCCCACTTAAGTGTGTTTGTGTGTGTGTGTGTGGGGCAGGGAAAGTGTGTGTTGGATAAAAAGATTATTTGTAGCATGTAGGCCACAAAGCACCTCTATACACACACACACACACACACACACACACACACACACACACACTGAGTCCTCTTGTGCAGCTCTGGCCCTGGTACCACCAGCTGGGAGGTCTGGGTTGGATGTGACGCCCTTTGTAAGAAGTTATTTGCATGCTGCTGCTGTTGTCCTCTTCTCCTGCTTTGATTTAATAGATTGACTTTTTTTTAAATAAGATTTTTTGGATTCATGTTTCTCTACCTTTATTATTTCATTCATATTAAACGTATAAATAATTTGAGATC
This sequence comes from Labrus bergylta, assembly GCF_963930695.1. Classification (NCBI taxonomy): domain Eukaryota; kingdom Metazoa; phylum Chordata; class Actinopteri; order Labriformes; family Labridae; genus Labrus; species Labrus bergylta. Next base: position 16,032,638 of record NC_089205.1, on the reverse strand, counting down.
CATGTAAGTGTTTCACTTATTCAAACTTTATTGCTTGTATGTGTTTTATCATTCGGCTGTTGAGATGTCCCTTGTGTGGCTTTAAGAATAAGGGGACAAAGGAAGACGACAGGGCACCTAGCAGTGAGCAGGGAATAGGACACACGTCACTGAGCTCCACACACTCCCTGCATCACTTCTTATTGTAAGGCCAGCACCCCTCTGCAGACACTTGAGCTGCTCCCTCATCTGTATATCAGCTTCACATTGGCTGAACAAGAGCAGGGCGGAGCTATTGAAACGTTCCAGATGCAGAGTGGCAGAGATTGAAGATGTACCTGTTTTAATAAAACATCTAAAGTGTGATTGTTGAGGCAAGGAAAATAGTTGCTCTTATGTAATGTGGGGTGCCCTGAAACTAAACAAGTGACACTTTCTGAGGTGCTTTTCTCAAGGCCTTTTTTCTTGTTTTCTCTCTGTCTCTATCCCTTAAACGAAAGGAATACTTCTGGTTCTGAAGGGATTAAATGGCAGCTAATTCAGAAACAAGTGATGCAGAGGTATGTGCTTGTTGCTTCTTTTCTTGCTGACCCTGCAATTAAGTATATCTCTCTGTGTGTCATTTACTCTGTGTTTTCTTCCAACATAGTCATTTGTGGCTGCAGGTTTTATCCTGTGCATACACATGAATCAGGGTTATAGATTTTTTTTCACCCACACTGGACTGTTCACATGGATGCATGTGATCAGGCTTTGTGCTTAAATATGATTTTGCACCAGAAATGACAATTTTCTGCTAAGCTACTGAGAGGTTATCCACGTGACTGTTGTGCATTTCCTGAGCGTTTCCCTGCTGTCAAGCTCTTCCATGTTAAAATGCACATGTATTGATCAGCCATGACAGCTTAATGCACTGAGAGGGAGGAGAAAGTTGCAGTTTCTGATGACGAAGACATTGTTGCTGAGTAGTTTACAGAGAGGCAATGTGCCGTTGATGCACTGGTCCTTTTTTTTTTTATCTTCCTTTGCATTTTTTAAGCACAGAGAAATGATAATTGTGCCTTCTGTTGCACTGAATGTTGAGTTTTGGTCATGTGGGAATTTGCATCAGCTCTATAGCTGTGGGAGTGTGTGTGTGGAGAGGGTGACTATTTTTGTCTCTCTCTCTCTTCTCTCTCTCTCTTCTCTCTCTCTCTCTCTCTCTCTCTCTCTGTGTACTGGGCCAGCTTCACACAGAGCCCTGCTCTAACCATCCAAACAAACACAGCATTCACACAGAGTGCACATGGCTCACTTCACCACCTGCTCGCAGCCTCGCCACAAGGGGAAACCTCCCTGGTATTCAGCCTGTGCATTCCACAACATTCACTAAAGAGGAATAAACATGGAGTGTTGTTTCTGTTAGTGCCTTTGAATGCTTTCATGTTAAGATCACAGTCTATATAATACCCCACCCCAGCATATTTAAGTTTGCATTCCTGCCAAAGGGGGTGACACCTGCAGGAAAACATGATTTTGCGCTTGTGGAATGATTGCATTGTTTTTATTCAAGCTTGATTGTTTCCTCCTGCTTTCATCAGAGGATTAATAAAAAGTACAGTATAGATTCTTCTTTATGACCTCTGGCAGCTTCTGATTGCAATTTCCCATGTCGTGTGGGGAGAATTTGAAGTGGTCTCTCCCCTGAGAGCTGTGTTTCATGCAAAAAAAATTATCATCAATCAGTAGTGTGGCTGCCAAACCCACTATCACCATCCAAGAGTAACAAAGCAGCCAAGTCAACCATACAACTTTCTTATGCTGCATCGGGTTTCATGTCCTCCAATTGTTGTTCAGGGACTGAGTGGGCTCGCCAAAAAGGTTTCAGTCCTGTCGTAAAATATGTCCCACATCCTCAAGAGGTTATTTTTCCTACAATGGTCTCCTTGATAGGCCTAAAAGGGTATCATTCCTTTCTGAAGCTGTGCAGCAACCTGCCATTTTGCCTTCAGACTGCTTATTAAAATTCATTAAAATGATTGGATGTTTGGTTCTGTATATGCAATAAACTCTGAGGTCAAATTGTTGCTTTACCTCTAGTCACATGACAAACAGGACATACCAGACCAGCAAGTCCTCATAAGTGGAGATATTACAGCAGGGACTCAATATTTCTGTCCTCAAATCTATTGTTTAATTCCTGTGATTCTTGTATTTGGCTGATGTAGAATGTGTGAATGAGGGTTTTTTGTATTAGTCTCACCACAGAACCTCAGCTTCGTTATGCCCCTTTGGACCTGAACTAGCCACACTGTGGTCTAACCTGGTCTGAAGCTCATTCAGCTACAACACTGACAATCCCTGCATGACACTGCTAATGATAAAGTTTTCTTATTATAAGTCATGATGAACTAAACCCTGGAGAGGAGCTGAAATGTCAGTGCAGCCAGTTATGGAAATTGTAATTGGTTCAGGTCTCAGCTGTGACTCGTTCCAGAGGGAGACGCTGCGTTATCCTATTGAAAACGTGTGAAATTGATCTTAGAGCCCATTAGGTTTTTATTCCTGTTATAAAAGGCTGTTTCTATATCATGTAATCAATACCTCAGTATATGAAGAAACCTTTTTGTGAATCTTACACGAAATCAAGGCAAAGTGTTTTGTGTTCATTTTTTTAACTGGCTACTCTGGAGGGTCTTGTTCTGAATTTTTTTAGAAGGATGAGCACAAGGATCCAATACTGTGTAGTATGGCTCACCAAAGCTAGATTGAAATGTGTATATACTACAGTCTGTTCATTCAATCACAATTCACAAGTTTATTGAATTATCTTCTTCAAAGGTCTGTCATTAGTTTTCTGTTGCCTCTGGTCTTGAAGTGGCCATGTTGTTAACTTTGATATCAGACTACACTGCTGATCTCAAACACACAGTTGTTATAGATGTCAGACTTAGAATAGTAGTTCATTGTAAGGCTGAATCATTTCTATTATATGATGTTGATTTTTGTGTCATTTTTTTGATTGATGAGTAGTTACAAAAAAATCGAATACTGTCAGACTTCCACCTGGACTGCAGTAGATCACCAGCCGAGGGGGTGGATGGATGAAAAAATTCACTGGCCAATCATATTTTTTACCCACCAAGATTGTGTTTTTGTTTCAGATGCACATTTGTTACAGGACATTCAGTTGGGTGTATGTGGTATTGTGTTCTGTTGAATCAAATCACAGTTTTAAGTCACGGATTGGAACATTTTGGTCAGATCTGAAAAATGAAAAAAATAAAATAAAATCTATTTTCTGCCTTTATGTTTTTTTAAAGGTAGTAGTGCCCAGGGCCCCCTGCTACCCTCTGGAACGACATTACAAACTCAAAACAAAACTCCTCTGTGAATAACTGCTTTAATCCACAGAAACAAGATTTTCTCTCGATTTATCATTTTAAAGTTAAACACATAACATTAGCAGACTTTTCATTATTGGACGTGTATGTCTGACTGCTCCTGCTGCGCGTGTTGGAAGTGAAAAGTGGAGCGTGCATCTACAGTATATCTTCAGTGTGTATAACGCAGCCCTGTAACTGAGTCTGTGTGGATACGTTTACAGACTACAGCAGGCTGTGGGATAACGTTACTATCATTAAGTTACTGAATGCTGAGAAAAGCAGACATGATGAGAGTGAACGCTGTAAAGTCGAACAGACCGTTTGAGCAGATCACATGCGTCACTGATTGGGTCTGAGAGACAGCTCTCTCTCTACTGCAGTACCAGTTTGAAACTCTGCTTGGCTTTGAAAAGTTAGGATCAAGTAGTCTAGTGGAATGTTTGAATATGGAAAGAGTGCATCCAGAAAAACATCATTAAATCTATTTAATTTTTGAAGCATCTAAAATTATTTAACATGAAGATTATTTCTGTCGGAGGGGAAAGGAATAAAAATGTCAAAACCCTGAGCTGTTCTCATTTCATGCAGCTGTCCAACAACCACAGAGTAGATCTGATTGGACGGTCTGTCCTGTGGCATGATGTCATGGATGACAACATCTCCAAAACAAACACTTTTGTTCTTGAGCTGAATTGATCTCTTTTCATTTTGTGTTTCTTCAATTTGACGTATTTCAGTGTTTTATTCCAGCTGACAGTCATGATGTCAGATGTGAAACTCAAGAGAAAATTCATGAGATTTTGTCCACCAAACGGATCAAAAAATTCCAATTAATGAAATGAATTTCCTTTTCAGAATCCTACGTTTGTTTTGCTGATTGATTCAGAGGGAAAGAAGTTTGTAAATCAAAGCTGCTTCAGAGTTATGTGTGGAAAGTGAATCTCAAAGCGTAGTTTAAAAGACAGCGTGACAAGATAGTTTTTGTGACTTAGCAAAGAAACTCAGCTCAAAAGGCAGATGAAGGATTCTGGAAAACCATTGAGGTATGAAAATTGTGAAATGCAACAGACGTGTCAGAATGGAGGAGAAGTGTTGAGCCTTTAAGTGAGTGGTTTCCAAACATTGTCACCGTGGTGCTTTTAGTCCTGCAGAAGAAAACGTCTGGGTTTGTTTTCAAGCAACTTGCTTCATAAATTTTCATATAAATGAGGTTACACTCCTTTCTGCTTGGTGTAGCAGAATACGACCTTTATGATGGGATATAAGTTCTTTATTTATTAATTTATTAGCTTAATAAGTGAGCTCAAAAGCAAAGCAGTCGATTCTTTTTGTATTATTTGTGATCATTGAGCAGCTCAGCGAGTCTTACAATGTGATGTGACCACAGGTTCCTCTCATAACTCTGGCTTCAGGACGGGCTTTGCTGATGACCCATAAATGTTAAAACTAGATTTAGAAGGAGTGAGTTGTGTTAACTCAAATGCATAATTTTGTTGCATCATGTCTGATAAAGTCTTTTAAGTGTTAAAATAACACAGCACCAGTTTCAGCATCAGAGCGTGTGCTTCATGTGTGGGTTGTTTTCGTAGCCTCCGTTCTTTGCTGTTTGGTTCATCAATGCCGCTGATCAGTTTCCTGGGGGGGGGGGGGTTTAAGCGGCTCGATGGGGCTGAAGGGCGCTGTGTCCTCTGGGATGGAGGCTTATAAATGCTGGAGCCTCTGGTTTCTGCCTCCTACTGCCTGTTAGAGTGGGCATGAGGAGTAGTTTAACGCAGGGGCAAGAAAAAGAGGCTCTACGCGCTGATAAGAGGTACCACAGGTGAGGCTCTGCGAGAAAGGAGGTGAGGCTCGAGGGTGTGGGTAGTCCACGATGTCATGATGCAAGTTTTGTTGTCTATGTTTCAAAAGTAATGACTGTGTTTGAAATGTAACTTTGTTGTGGAGATTCTAGCATGACATAATGTTGATTTGGTTGATGACAATCTAGCAATTTAAAAGCAGAGTCAAATAACAAGTTCGGTACTGCATAGTGAACGTTTTTTTTTTAGCATTTCTGTTCATAAAAGCAGGACAGCGGCCAAAGCTTTGCAGTAGATCCCATCCTCTGGGTCACTGGATCCACCATGTTGGTCATTGATCTCTGTGCTTTGGATTGTAGTTCAGGAAAGCAGGTCACTGATTTCCTAAACTGAAACAATCAATGACTTCTCTGCCCTAAAGCTCCAAATCATTGGATAATTAAAACTACAGGCTCTGGATAGAGGACAGAAAAAGGAAGACAAAATACTTTTCATGATAAAATGCAAAGCTTTTATTTTTTACCTTGATTTAAAAGATTTGTCTCATCTTGAATCAGACTTGATATTCTCTTACTTCTACTACTTTAGAAGTTGTTCCAGTGTATTTGAATGTCTAACTTTGGTGCTAAAATTTTCATCAGACTATTAATGACTCCGTGCATTATGCAACTGCAGCTGGCACAGATAATCTTACCTGCCGGCACTGACACTGGTGCATTTTTAATAGTGCCTGAAACTCTGAATAGGGTGATATCAGAGAAGCTAATAACATTTGGCAGCCATGTAATGGCAGTAGGCCAGGTTGTACCAACGTTGTAATTGAAGACAACATCGACAGCGACTGCACTCAGAATGCCATTATGCATCGTTCAATCATCCTTCAAACAGTCATCTCATCTGCTTTGCCGTCATACCATTAACACCGGTGAATGGTATGTTATTATTGTTTCCTTTGCCCTTGCTTTGGCCTCGTTTCATCATTTTAATTTTAATTTTTTCTTTCTTGTCTTAAATGTCTTACCTGATTACATATTCACCCCCTCTGCTCCCGACTTGCACCGGATTTTTTTATGGCGGACTATCTGGGTGTCCTGTCTTCCCTTTTCTTCACACGACAACCTCCCCCCCCCCCCCACCCCTCTGCCACCATGTGTGCTTCCTTATGATTGGAGATTGCAGAGTGTACTGTAGCCCCAATAGCAATGGCGGACAGTGACCACGAGGCTCACTCTTCGTCAGACGAGCATCACTCTCGCCCTGCCTCTGCTAATCACAGTAGGGACCATGACGCTGAACAGGTACCAAAAAAAAAAACCCTCACCTGAACTCTATAAAGAAGTCTACTCATCAACTCAACTTTACCAGTTAAGCCTACTTAAGCTCACTCTTGAGCGGATGTATGCTGCACAAACAGAAGTCAGGACCAACAGCTGAATTTAAATGACCTCATTGCTTTCAGAGAGCCACTGCATTATTTATCTGTATACTCAACTAGCAGGGAGACTACAGTATGTGTTACCTGGAGTCCCTTCAGCTGTGTATCCTCTTACAAGAAAAGCTCCATTCATTTGAACTTTATTGACAGCTTAGTGTATTAGCGTTAGGAATCTAGAAATGATGAATACACTATGTTCATAATGCCTTAAATATGTATTGTTCTTTAACAAGAACCATTAAAAAAGGCCTTTTGTGTAACTTAAAATGTTACATGTGATGAGAAGATTTAAAAGACATAATGTTAGAATAAAACCTGGAACATCAACCTGTATGAGTTATTTATGCCCAGGTATTACAGCTCATTCAAACTTTGTTGTACATCTGTTATATAACACTAATTAAATCTAATCTAAATTAATATAATAATAATAATAATAATAATAATAATAATAATAAAACCAGCTGAGTAGCCTATCTTACAAAATAGTTCGTCAACAATTAAAAAAAAAAAAAAAAAGTCTGCTTATTTGCACTCTGAATCTCCATTCCTTCCTCACCATGTCGTCGATCCACCTGTCTTATCCCTCACCTTCTACTACCTCATCCATCCCCGTCAACCATGGCGTCTCTCTAGCACTCAAGCCAATCAGACGACTCAGAAGTGGAGAACATTATGCACGACCCTAACCACCAAGGAGGCCACGACCACGGCCACCACCACCACCACCACCATGACCATGACCACAAGCACCAACACCAACATGGCCTTGAGCCCGTTGATCCAGACAGGGAAGCTGAAGGCCCAGACCGCCCCCATACCCCGTCGTATTTGCGCCCCCCCGTGGCGGGTAGAGCGCAGTCGGATTCAGGTTCTGAGCCCGGTTTACCGCAGAGCAGTGTGGAGTTTGACTTGCCGTCCCCCGTCAGTCCCACCAGACCCAAGAGTCCATGGGGTCGATACGACCCGTACAACAATAATGAGGTAACACAAGGAAGAGTATTGAGACCAAATGGAGAAAGACGATCTTCAGTTCTTTACAGGCAATTTGTTGTCTTTGTTTTAAACAGTTTGTCTTTGGATTGATGAACGAGATGTGTCAGCTTGTGAACGATCGTATGAGAAACAGTCGATTATCTTATTTTCTTTCGGTTGAAGAGGTTGTGAATCGGAGTCTGTTGCTGTTTGTTTTGGTTGTGTTGTTAAGTTTTGGTGTTTTAAACTGCTCTGAAAGTTAAAGTGGTGCTGTCAACACACAATTGTGGAGAGTTTGATTGCAGCGTTTTTATAGAAATGTATGCTGGGTAATGTGTGCTTCACAGATGTTTAATTTTCATTACTGTGTGTGTTTGTAGGACCAGGATAAGGAATACGTGGGTTTTGCAACTCTGCCAAACCAGGTACACCGCAAGTCAGTCAAGAAGGGATTTGACTTCACGCTCATGGTGGCAGGTAAATCCTCTTTTTCTCATTAGCTGACATCTGATCCTAAGACCTGCTTCAACCAGAAAGAGACTCCTGATCACAAACTCTTAAACTTCTTTTTTTTGTTCTCTGTGTTGTTCTTTGTTTGAAGGGGAGTCTGGCCTGGGAAAGTCCACTTTGGTCAACAGTCTCTTTCTCACAGATCTTTACAAAGATAGGAAGCTGCTCAATGCTGAAGGTGAGGATTTGTTTTCCTCTTCCATGCTTGGTAATCATTTTACAATCTATGAAAGTGTATACTGAAAACCGGGGCTTGTTTTTGTCCTTTCCCCAGAGCGCATCACACAGACAGTAGAAATCACCAAACACACAGTGGATATAGAGGAGAAAGGTGTCAAACTGAAGCTCACCATTGTGGACACACCAGGCTTTGGGGATGCTGTTAACAACACTGAATGGTACATACCTAACATCTTTAATAAAGGGAAAAAAAAAAAAAGCCTGATCCAAATCAAACTAGTCAGTTCCACTTTATAACATTTTTCTTTAGCACAGTTGTGTTTAAAAAGTAATGTGCAGTAGTTCCTCAGAGTGCAGTGCCTCAGAAACAGAATGTCCCTGTGTGTTTCCGCTCCAGCTGGAAGTCTGTGGCTGACTACATTGACCAGCAGTTTGAGCAGTACTTCAGGGACGAGAGTGGCCTCAACCGCAAGAATATCCAGGACAATCGTGTCCACTGCTGCCTATATTTTATCTCACCATTTGGTCATGGGTACGACAAATCTACTCCTCTCTCTCTCTCTTTATCACTCCTAATGATGGGGAATATTAAACACCTTTCTGCTGCAGTATGAAATGTCTCTCTGAGATGTTTTATCAAAAGAGTCACAGCCTCTATTAGCCCGTAATTACAAATAATTAAGGGACACTAAATAATATAAACTGGTGTATACTTTGAGTGCAGTCAGCCCTATAAATTGTTAATGCAGTTGGCTCCTGATGAGAGTTAAAGCAGTTCTCTGCTGCCTTCAGGTGGATTTATTTCTGGTGCAGTACTTTGTCTCTGATCAGTTCTTTGTGCTGGGTGCTGATGTTGCACTTATCACTGCATTTGTGCACATTGCACTGTTCCACATCACATGTGCTCATTAAAGAACAAATAAAGCCTCTCAAGTGATGCTGCAGTGTCCATCTCAAAGTCAAAGTGATGGAGACGTTGCGCCCTCTGTTGGAGAGTTCCAGCCATTACTCCACTCAAAGAGGTCACTTGAGAGAGCAAACCTCTGTCACCAGCTTAAAGCCAGAGAAACACAACACAGTATTCAAATCTTGTGTTAAATCAACGTCATCTGGCTGAGAACATATTTATTGATAGAAAATACACAACTGGTTCATGATCAGAATCCAAGTTCTTAACCCTCATTTCCAAACTTCATTTATGAAAATCTATTTCTATATTTAAATCCATTTCAATTGTTAGACATAGTTTCTAAAAGCTGAAATAATGAGCTTCAAGCTTTAGACTTTGCACGTCATGTTACTAGACTACAACACTTAAAGGTATCATCTCTGTTTGCTTGATGTGTCTGATTGTTTTGCATTGCTTCTAGCCTCCGACCTTTGGATGTTGAATTCATGAAAGCTCTCCATGAAAAGGTTAACATCGTCCCCATCTTGGCCAAAGCTGACACGCTCACCCCCAGCGAGGTCAAGAAAAAGAAAATAAAGGCAAGCCTGATTTGGGTCAATAAACATTAAACGCACCTACAGTTAAACCACAAGAGCAGATTCACATAACTCATTCATCAGTTTCTTGTTGAGAAAATACATTTATCTCGTATCGTCACTGATTACATTTTTAATCCTGTTTAAGCTCCCGTGTTCTGTTTCCTGTAGATCCGAGAGGAGATCGAGCAATACGGTATAAAGATCTACCAGTTCCCTGACTGTGACTCTGATGAAGATGAAGAGTTTAAGCAGCAGGACACGGAGCTGAAGGTGAGAGCCAGAGATACTGTGTGTTTTTCTCTCTGTCCTTTTTCTTTCGACAGCTCAGGGTTTACATGCATTTAAGTCCCCATGTGCATGAGTTATGGTTAGTTTATCTTAAACACAAAAGCTAAACCAGCATCTCAAATGAAAGTCACTGAAAACTTGATCTGTAAATAAATACAAAATACATTAGCAATAGAAGGTACATCATATTTACATTTACACATTACAGTACTTACAAACTGAACAAAACCATAATCTAAAGAACAATATCTGGCTAACGGACAAAAGTGATGTTGAAATAAATGTAGAGGCAGTTTCATGTAAGACCTTGGCATTCAGTCCACGACCGACGACACAGTCTTGATGAGTCAACCGTTCTTTGCTTTTCTGGCTTCATGAGCTGGCAACCAGGATACAGTCAGTGTGCCAGTTTATTTCTCTCCCTGCCTTTGTCCTTGTCTCACCTCTGATGGAGTAGAGAGAAGTGGGAATAAAAGATGGAGGAGGTTGAATAATGAATGGGAAGGGTTAAAAATGAAGGAAGTAATGTATGATTAAAGTGGAGGGGAAATAGTTTTAAATATAGCCTGTGCAGTGTCACTCGCTGGTCCATCTGCTAGAACAAAGTCATCCACAGTCTCTTTTGTGTTCATTCATTATATATTTTTTGGCTTCTCCAAACAAGGAGAGCATTCCCTTTGCTGTAATCGGCAGCAACACAGTGGTGGAGGCCAAAGGGAAGAGGGTGCGAGGTCGACTTTACCCCTGGGGCATCGTAGAAGGTAGGTTCTTCTGGTTCATCACAAGTTCTGCATCTTGTGCCTCATCTTTAGCCTTAAGAAATGCGACTTCCTCTTTTTTTTTTTTTTGGGTATTGACGCACACATACAATTGATCCTCACGCTGATGTTTTCAGTGGAGAACTCGGCACATTGTGATTTTGTGAAGCTGAGGAACATGCTCGTTCGCACGCACATGCAAGACCTGAAGGACGTGACCCGAGAGACTCACTACGAGAACTACAGAGCCCAGTGCATCCAGAGCATGACCCGCATGGTGGTGAAGGAACGCAACCGCAAGTAAGATTACACTAAAGCAAGGGGCACACAGGTATGCTAAGTGCGGAGGACATTTTATAGAGATAAGAATAACGTATTTTTTTAGGAAGAAAATGTCAATGATGTACTATATTGCCATTCTTTATTTGTTGGACAGGTCAGTGTTGACGAGGAGGCAGCTTTAGGGTGGACAGCACTGAGATGTGGATTAGATTGAGGATTTTACTTTGTTCTGGGAGTTTGACGAAAAAAAAAAGAAAAAAAATTAATATATTCACTGGGCTTCTTTTCAACCTTTTCTTGAAACGTATCTTTTCTGCAAACTGCATCTTTCTGCAGTAAACTAACCAGGGAGAGCGGCACAGATTTCCCAATCCCCGTAGTGCCAGGAGTTGGAGACGAGACAGAAAAGCTCATCCGAGAGAAAGATGAGGAGGTACGGCACGCCGACCATGAACCGGACTCGCACCACCCACATGACGATCATGAGCACCATGAGTCTGAACATAATTCAGAGCACACCCAGCACTCAGAGCCTCCGCCCGGTCCAGAGACACACTCAGACCACATGGCCGATGAAGCCCTCTGATTGTCTTTAGCTCGCTGATTCTGTTCATCCATCAGATGTCTCTGAAGCATGTTTTCTGAGGTTGACAATGAGTAGCCTCACAAACATGAATTTGTGTTAAATATAGATTAAGTCCCCTTCTCCCTCGCTCTTCCAAGTCCTGTGACATTTGAACCCTGGGTAGGAAAGAGTTAGCCACATACAGGTTTTTTTTATAACTGCACATACTGCAAGACCGACAGTTACACGCTTGTAACACTAAAGCAACACAAAAAATTCAGTCAATGAATCTGTTAAATATGTTGCTTTAAACCTGTGGGGTCTTCATGAAATTAGACTTTGACTTTGGCAAGTTAAAGTGTTTGTTAACTTTGAAACTCCTTTCTACTTCTACTACGTTTTTTTCCCACATTTTAAAGAGTCCACACTGATTTCAACCTTTGGTTCATACAATTTACTACATGACCAAAATTCAACAGTCATTTTATAAACCCAAGGGTTTAAGTAAAGCTCATATAAGATGTGATTTTTATAGAAGTATATTTTATTCCCTTCATGTTCCCAATCATTTATTTATTTACATACAGCATGAGCTCAGTCACTGTAATCACTGTTCAGCAAAGCTAAGAAAATAAAAAGGGAGCAGACCAGTGACATACAGTATCTGTTCATGGTGGATGAACACAACAGCTATCCTTCAAATCCCCTCCCTAACCCCCGATCCATCTATTTATTTGAACAAATAAAGATACCATTTCTCCTCAGTTGTTCTTTTTTTTTGTTTTCAATCATTAAACATGACAATAGAACTGCATCAATCAAGCTAACTGAATTATATGGCAATTCATTTCACAATCGATTGTTTCTGTCAAATGAATAACTTTTTATGCCCTGAGTATCTCAAATATAAGAATTTGGATTGATTCAAATTAATATATTGGGGTTTAGACTGCTCATCGTATGAAGCAAAAATATTTTATGTCACAGTTTGCTGTGGGAAACTGATCAGTTTTTCTCACTGTCTCCACATTATATGTAATCCACCAAATTACATATTAATAAATGATAACATGAGCATTAGTTTAAGAACTTTTATACTTTTATTTTTTAGAAAAGAATTTATAGTTCAAAATGAAAAACAATGGAAACTACGGAAATCTATAACACCACACAGCTGGCAGTACAATTAAACTGCGCTTACATTTAAATTCTCACACGATTCTTGGGAGAGAAAGTCTTCTTACCTCCCTGACATTAAAGAAGAACTGAGTATGTGTTTTTAGTGAAGGCCATGACGCAGATTCCCTGCAGCCGTCCATCACAGGTCACGTGACAAAGAGAGAGCGGACTGATCTGCAGAGTATTATTGATTTGTTGTGTGTGCAGTCATGTGTAAATAACTGGCTTGTATAAAAGTGAACATGCAGTGTGGAACTTGCTGACACTCTTTTCGTCTTCTCCTAACAGTTGAGGCGGATGCAGGAGATGCTGCAGAGGATCCAGGATCAAATGCACACTCAGAAGGAAGCCTATTAACACAGGACAGAAGCTACACTTCCTTCATGTCATTATACTGGGACTTAAAAAAAAAAAAACACCCAGAAACCTTTATTCCTCTCTAGAACATTGACATCCTATGTGTCCATGTGGATCAGGGATCTGCAGGAGGTGGTAAGATGACATTTGCAGCATAATGGCTCCCTTCATCCTCTCAAGAGTCTGACATAATGACTCCACTGCTGCAAGACACTCCACCCTTCACTCTTCTGTTTAGTCTTGTGTCTGAAGTTAAAAAAAAAAAACAATACATGCTTAAGTGTGATTGACTTTTAGTTTCCTGTAATAGTATGGATGTTTGAGTTATCGGGACATTATTTAGCCACTTGATCAAAGGGTTTTTATTTGATGCAGATCTGATATGAGGTTTCATAGGGTGACCTGCTCAGATTTTATTAAGGCACAAGGATTTTTTTTTACTATGTTCTAGGGTCAACATGCATATATGTATATTGTTATAATTTAATTTTCTAGAAAACACTCAAATATTTGTTCTACTGTAAGGATGACTGTTTTATCATTTTACTTCAGGTGATGTCCCAGTTTTTTTTTAGTTTTTTTTTATTGGGTTCAGAGTCATTTAAATTTGTTTTATCAGGATGCCTGTCAGCACATTTCTGTGAGGTTGTGCTCAGTGTTGGCCAGTCTTCAAGTCACTGTGATGCTTACAGATCACTATATCATTGAACTTATCCTTTTGACATGATGAGTCGTTTATTTTTTTGTAGAAATTACCCCCAAAAAACGGTTATTCCAGAGTCAGCTGGTAAAGTCATTGAGGGGGGGGGGATTAGGACTTTGGTCGGACAAGACCCTTTTTTTTTTTGCAGGGGAGGGTTGCATCGAAGGCCATGCAGTGTATTTATTTTTGCATGTTTTGTGAAGGTAACTGAGATTGCAGATGAATTACAGATGATGAATTAAGAAGCTATTTAATTGTTGGGGGAATTGTGTATGGAAAAGAAATTGATTCATTTTTGTTTTGGATGGTTGTTATTATTTCCTTAAGGGAACTCATACGTTGGGTCATGTTTACTTCATGTTTAGCTTCTAACCAAAGGCAACACATGTCCTACTTTTTCTTTTTAATTGACTTTCATCGTTCTTTTCACAAAATACTTCTCAAAGAGGAATGATCTAAATTATTGGTTGAAATAAGACGCTCTGGCTATTCATTTTGAAGCTCTATTCATTTTAATGACACAAATCTGCCATGTTGTCACCGTTGTTTTGTAAAAAAAAACAAAAAAAACATTCCTCAAGCTTGTCCCAGAGTCAAGTATTATTTTGGTTTCTCAGTTTATTTTGTATTAAATTTGCCTTTTGTTATTCTTCTTGTTTAAGTATATTTATGTAATAAATTTATAAATTAAATGTGGATGGAAAGGACATAATGTACAAATTCAAATGTTGTAATAAATAAGGATCAAATTTCACATCATCAGACACTGGGTTGTGCTTTATGTTGTCAAGAGCAGGCTACATTGAAGTGCTTTGATTTTCTCTTATCTTATTATAATTCTGATTATTATGGAGTATACTGGGGCTTTTGTTTCCTGACTTCTACCTTGAAGGCAGCGCCCTCCTGTTGCTCCGCCCCCTCAATCACAAAATAACTACAGCTGTTAAATGTGAAAATAAAAGTTTCTTTTACGTGTTAAAAAAAACAGCCTCAGACTTTTGTAAATGTAATACAATTTATTAAGTATCTTTTTTAATAAATTTGTCATTTTACATATCTTCCCAAGCTTTAAACATAATACAGTTAGATCTAAATGCAGCCCAACATTTACAGGCTATATACAACTTAAACTTTCTCCATAGGGAAAACATACAAGTATATTGTTGCTTTTTCAAGTGTCCGAATCCCTGTTTCCTTTTTTACTTTGTCTTGCTACAATGATTCCAAAATTAATCGTTCAGGATTATTTTCATGCTATCTTAATGTGGAACAAAGGTTGTTTATCTTTGAGTAAAATAAAAAAAGAAGTTTGTGCTGTTGTCATATTGAATCAGAATCAAATACAAAAACATTTGAATAAATTAGTTTCAATGGCCGGATTCAAATATGGGAAGAGGTCTGTGTTGGCATCCCCTGAAATACAGCACTAAACATGGTCCCAGGTAAAAAACAAAAAATCTAATTTACATTAAATAGAAGAAGTTATTCTTCACATGAAACAAGCAACAGTTAATCTTAAAATACAAAATTGTCTTTACATGTTACACTTTACATACACATAATACTTGAATGAAGTATAAGCAAAAGGGCAGAACATCTGTGTGCTCCTCCTCCACATCCTTTCACAGGTCAGTACATTCAGGCTTAGGAGAACACAGCATGGTGCTGATTTAGCAAGTGCTTTGCTAAACTGCAGATTTTCTGCTCAGTGACTATAACAGAAATGTTCACAGTGGTAGCTTTGGAAATTTAAAGTCTTTGCAAAAAAATAAAAATATTCAAATTGATTGTTTTTACTGTTAAAAATCACAAAACAGGGATCCTAACCCTAAGTCTGTACGACAGGACTTCAATCATTAACTCTTACATCTACTTGCTGAAGGCTGACAACCCTACTGTGGGCTCTTGTTTGTATAATAACCATCGAATTTATGCATTAACAACATTCAAACACTCCTCTTCCTCTACCATATCCCAGCAAAACAGCATTGAAACACAACTTACTACATTTTGTGGTCCCTTTTATATTCAGAATCTCATCTCAATCTACATTTGTTGTTTTTTTCATTTCAGAAGACAAGTACTAACATCCCATCTGTATATTGTGGTGTTTACATTTGGAGGGGGGGGGCATGTCGATGTACAACATTTTCTCATTTTGCATAAATAATAAAAAATCTGTGGAAAAAAACGTAACAGAATGTGTAGCTGTGCACAGTGCACACTCACCAGTATATCTGATAATAGAAACAATGAGTCTCTTTTGATTTAGCTGTTCAACTTTCAAGGGGATGTTTGAATAACACCAATCATCATATACATAGAATATCTTCATAATTAGAGAATCGTTGTATGACGTTGAACAGAACAGCCAGCAGGGGGAGCTAGTGCTGTATGCACCATTATGAAGGACTGCAGCTCCATTTCAGGAGCTTAGATTTCAGTCCGTGATTTAGCTAAAACTCTGCAGCATGTGCCTCGTCTAGAGAGGAGGAGCTCCTCTAAATCACATTCCCAATGTGCTGCTGGTTATGGCGGGTCAAGCACTCGGTGAAACTTCACCGTGATAGCCCGACATTGCCTCTTGAGTACATGTTGTACTGTTGGTTAATCCACAACACGCAGAGTGATAGTGGGAAGTCTAGCCAACAGTCAGGATGTACATAAACTCTGAACCAGGGTACTTTCATGTGAAAAAAACAACCACGGCTCTGTTATCTGCAGCAATGGATGGTGCGCCAGGGTCTTAACTTGCAAACTTCCCCAATGTATTTTACCACTTTTACTCATCATGATGACTATCAACCACATGCAGCCTGGCGTCTCTTTAATTCAGGATCAGCACTTGCAAATGCTGAGATAGACTAGTACTGAAAGAGGGTTGACTTTTGTCTTCCCCTCTTCAAAACAGCTGTACAGTCTCTGAATGATAGTGAATCTCTGTTTCTGCTCAGTGCGGTGCCCAGAAGCTCTCCTGCCCTCACTGTGGCCTTGCCTGGCCTGATCTGAGGCCTGTGGGTCTCCCCTGTCAAGGGGTGTCCCCTCCTTTTAGCCTGGTGGTCCTGTTGGTGGTGTTCAGGCCAGCTTCAGGGTGCTGATGGGAAACGGGGGCATGGTCACCATTGTCACAGGGTTGAGCACCGTCTGACCCACCAGCTGCGGGTGGTGGGTCACCATTTGGGTCTGCTTGCCAACTATGGCTGTGGTTGTTTGGCACGGCGCAGAGCCGTTGACCTGAGGGTGGGCGTGGTTCAGGGTGTGGGTGATGTGACCGACCACAGCTGGCTGTGTGACAGCCATTGACTGGGGATAGAGGCCAGGTAGATGCTGGCCCAGGTGAGCCACTGGATGCACTGTGATGTGACCAATGGGCTGGTGTGCAGGGGCTAGGTGAACAGAGGTGGTGGTGGTGGAGGGAGCCAGGTGAGCGATATGCTTCGTACCCCCTCCGTGAATGACGTGGTTGACTGCCTGGATGACTGAGGGGTGGGACACGGAAGCGTGGGCGATAACTGTGGGGTGTATGCTCGGCACAGTCACCATCTGAGTCTGGGTGGGGATCAGAGGCTGAGAGGAGATGGTGGGGTTGCAGGATGTTGTGGCTGTGAATGTGTGAGGGGCTGCAGGCTTGGGCATCATCAGTGGAGGGCTCACTTGCAGTGGCTGGAGCAGGGGTTGGTGCAGAGGGGCTTTGTGCTGGATGGAGATGTGTTGGGTGATGAAGGAGGTAGAGGTGGTGGTTATGGTGGGTGGTGGGGTTGGGATCTGAGCAGGAGTTGCACATTTGTGCAGCTCTGGTTTCATGTTTTGAGGCACAGAGGGTAAGGCAGTCTGTGGTCTAGGTGGAGTCTCATCTTCAAGGTCGTCATCCATAACGTCTTCACCTTCTGTAACAGACAAGTCACTCTGTGTTAAAACAGGATTTTGATTTTACCAGCACCTAAAATTAAATAAGGCAATTTGTTGCTGTAGTATTTTTTTTTGCATACTGGAGCATATATAAAATAATAGAGTCTTCACATAAATACAACAGCAGCCCTGTAGCCCCTCCATTACTTCCACCCTGACTGTCAACCTCACCTGAGGCAGTGGAGGTGGAGGCCTGGTCCTCTTCAGGCTGGACTGTCTGACGGAGCACACGGTCGATCTCAATCACATCCATCCATTGGCTCAGCTCATTCTTCAGCTCTGCTAAGCGCTGCTGCGTGGCGATCTTCTCTCTGGCCAGTCGCTCCATGTCGTGCTCGTACTCCTTCTCTTTCCGCTTCAGCGTCTGAAAGATGATGAGACAAGATTGTGAAGAAAAAAAAAAAAAAAAAAAAAAAAGCCCAACTCTTCAATCTTTGCCTTGAGCAGATAGTGTGGGCTGCTGTCGGTAAACACGCATCTGATTACCAGTTCATGAAGTTCACTTCCTGTGAAATTCAATACACCGATCTGGGGATACTTCTTGTCTTTTATAGTTCTGCTGATTGTGTCCAACAGGTGTCGATTCTTCATCATGCTCGTGTTTTAGGCTTTAATCTTTTGTGTTTGACTATGTAATAATTATTTAAGTACATCATTAGTGGTATGTTAAAAAGGTTTGACAGATTATCGAGGCAAAAACAAGATATTAGCAGGACAGCTAGTGTCTGCTGTGATTTATATCAGGCTACAGTCTGGCTCAGTGTCTCCATCTGCTCCACATATGACACAACGATTAAATGACTGCATCAATGCAATCTGTAAATCTCCATCTATGACTGATACAAGAATGGTAATCTGTCAGATTATTTCAAATGTAGGTGGTACAATGGGAAAGCAACAACAAAAAGATGAATTATGGATACTTCTGTTCGGGTTCCAACACAGGACAGGATAGTCACGGAGCAGGTATTTTGACAAAAGGTATTATTAACACATTTTATGACACCGCCACCATTTCAACAGCACAAACGCTAAATAATAACGAAGCAGCAGCATCTTTTTCATACAAGAAAATTCTGTATTAAGCATCAGTCAAACAACAAACGATGCCTAACCTTGTTTTAGCTTAAGTTGGGTAATTCTGTCCTTCTTAAATACCAGAAGATTCATGAGAAACTGTGTACCTGTTGCTATAAATACTAAAGACTCGCACCCTTCATTAATGCCTGTGTGAAAGAATCCAACAAATAATGATTTAAAAATAAACCTGTGACCAGAGGCTGTGTGCAGGGAGCAAACTAACAGAGCTACAAGAGAAGGAGGGAAGGAGGAGGTGGAGGAGGCAAGTATGTGAAAGGGAGGGGCAGGAGGTGCTTCCAGGCAGTAGCCCTCTGTGACCTAATTTCCCTTAAACCGTCAGCTGACACGAGCCAAAACCAAACAAACTGAGCCAAACTTCCTTGTACGCAGCAACAGGGGGAAACTTTAAAGATGTTTGAAAACCATCAACCAAAACTATGAGGAAAAAAACAGAACCTAATAAATAACTGCTGAATTTGGCAGTACAGATCAGATCGATTTAACTCGGTTAGAGCTTAGTGTTTTGAAGTTGTGTACTACGTAATTTTATTTTTTACATTTTAAGTTTGTATTGCACAAATTCAACAGCTTAAATAAAGCCTTGGGTGGGCTATCGGGAAATGACAATGTGTGAAACCTGTAACCAGCAACCTGATGACTCAGGGTCATAAAGAGTGGACTTCCTGTTAGTGTTCATGCCTCCGTGTATTAGTTTCTGTGAGGGGAGGTGTGTGTGTGTGTGTGTGTGTGTGTGTGTGTGTGTGTGTGTGTGTGTGTGTGTGTGTGTGTGTGTGTGTGTGTATACACACACACACACACACACACACACACACACACACTATACACACATAATATATATGTGTGTGTGTGTGAGTGAGAGGGACAGAGAGAGTTAAAAGTAAATGTGGATGTCATTGTGTTTGTCGACTGGGGATTTAAAGGCTTGATCACGTATGTAGCTGAAGTGTTGTTTATTATTTGTATGTAGATAAGACTTCTGTTAGCGGGAACTGTGCTTGTATAACTACTGTACAAATGTATATAAATAGCAAAGGGGGACAAAAGGCGGGCCTTGTGTAATTCGGCACCTGTCTCTGGTCCTTATCCAGGATTAGAAATGCATGGGCCAAGCAGTCTGTGCCCGGACTCTGTCCCATGTGGGCTGATTTCAGTTCCCTTGCACACACAAATACAAACTGAGAGGAAGTCCTGCGCATGTCTGAGTTTGGCAGAGGAAAGATATGAAAAGAACACAATTAATCCTAAATAAATCCACATAAATGAGCTTTTAATCTGGTTATTAAACTGAAGAGTTCTGCTTTGATTACACGCAAATACTGATCAAAATCCAATAATGAAATATCAGCGGAAAGTTTTCTTCACACACACAGCAGTAACTTTCCACATTTCACTTAAATCATGTTACTGTATGACCCATACGTGTCGCGTGATATGGGTAATCTTAACTCTCTCTTCAATACCTTTAATTCGAACCTAATCAATACTTTGGTTGGATGATGTAATAGGGCTGATATTAGACCATCTCAGAAACATAGCTGTAATGTATGTTTAACAGGTATCAACCGTTATGCTAGTACAACATCTGTGTACATATTTTATCATACATCATACATTTGTTTAGAAAATGAGTTTGTTAGTGTATAATGCACAATCCTAATAGAAAAGGTCTCCCTTCATGCCAGCCCCCAAAAATCACTTTTTCTCTCTTATATTGGTATACCATACATATCATTCGGAATCAAACTGTGTTGTTTATGACAACCACACCCCACCCCACACACAAACACATACAGTGGTCGAGAGCTTCTGGAAAACCACAAAAGTTCAAACAATGACGTCATTGTATTCGACAGCCTTTGAAAGCAGAGAAATCTAATATTATGGAAATAGGTTTTGATCTAGAGCTTGATGAGCTTGTTGCTGATGAATGGAAACCATGTGCACTTTAACATGCACTCATAGACATCTGGACACAGATATGTAACACCAGCCATCAACAGCCACTCCGCCAATCAGTGAAGCTGCTGATTTGTGTTCCTCAGTCTGAATACACCAACAGTATCCATAGTCTCCACTCACGATGTACTGAAATGCCCCTGTCTTTGGTCGTCATGGAAACAGCTGAAAAACCTTCTTAAGGCTTCCTTTGTGACCCAAACGACCGCGCACTCCTTTATGTTCCCGTTCTGTGTAATTTTCCCTGGAAGCATTTAAGTATGTACTGCAGAGTTCTGAAACTCAACCTGGTTGTAATCATGAGAAAGATTTTCCACCTGCATGGAGATTTGACTTTCTGATACACAAACAAGCACACTTATGTCATCACCTGTCTGTCTCAAAAGGATTGTCTGAAAGGCAGAAATCAGGGAATGAAGAGTGAACAGAATATGTGATACGTGGACTGTAATGGTTGGCTGTCTCCCTGTTACCCTCGCCGTTTAGCCAGCAGCCTTTACGTGAGTGGAACCACAACTGTGCATGCCTCCAACTATGACTCATGGAGATGGAAAAGGCTCCACAAAATCAGGAGCACACTGAACTCTAATGGTACACGGAGCATGTCTCTTTATAGACAGCTAGTCTCCGATTAACCAGGAAAACCTGATTGTCGAGTACATCACAGATGGATCCTGCATTACTTCATCAGCCTGTTAATCATGTCAGCAGGTTGGTAGGACGCAAGGTGCCAAGTACCTTTTGTTTCCCCCGCGCATGCCCCCCGCCTCAGTCTCGTTTGCATGTGAAAATCTGGATCAGTACAGGCCTCGGCTGCATTGTGTGTGTGTGTGTGTGTGTGTGTGTGTGTGTGTGTGCGCGCGCCGCACGCACAAGGTAAACACCGCTCAAGCGCTGTCACAAGCAATGCGAGTGCCGAGCACATGGCCCCACAGAGAATGAGGGGGGGGGGCGGCAGATAGCGGGGGATTGAAAGAGAGCAATACAAGCTGTACTCACTGACTCATTTCTGCAGCAGACGGCACAAGGCTGGGTTTTTTAAAGGGCCAGATACACAGGAGGCCACGTTGCAGACATGCTGCCTGGCCTGGTTCACTGATCAGGCTTCTTTAAGGAGGTCTTGTGACAGTCTCGTAACCATAAACCCTTGTCTCACAGTGCCTTCAAGCTGGAACCGTAAACCTCACATGGTGCCTCATTGCAACAATAAAAGGCCTGTCTTTGTATGAATATATTCCACTTCTATAACATTTCTGTGTGCAAACCTGTGCTGGTAATAAGTGACCTAATTTTACCTCATTGTGGCTGAGGACTGGCTGACCAAGCTTCTGTACATGACGTCCACAGTGTGACATGATATAGCCGTTTCATTCCCTGTAAATCACCTGAGCAGAAAAATATATTTCCCCCCCCCAGAAAATTGTAATTTTCCTGGAGAAAGATTCTTATACTAGTACAGCAGATGTAAGTCACTGAGTTTGAATTCAGTCTTGCCTCAGACCAATAAAAGAGGAAAGTGTCAATGAGAATTCAAAGAGACTGAGCTGGGACCTGCTGAAATAAACCTTGAAACTCGAAAGTCTGATTATCTTTCATGTTGAAGGCTGAATGAATCCGAAAATGTCAAAGCAATCAATGCAACTCCTTTTTTGTTCGAAGGCAATTCTTACGAGGTTTGATAATTTATGCCAAGTTAAATGTCATTTATTTGAAATGCTTAAACATATATCCTACTTCCTCAGTCTCTCTAATTAAATCTTTCATAAGCAGTGGAGGAACAACTTCCGTCGGCTTTGGAGGGGGAACTGAAGCGCGAGAGGAGTAAACCGAGCCTAATGTTTACCGCTCAATGTTCCCTCCCTGCTGCTGGCAGCTAAGCCCAATGTTACGACGAGTCCTGCGTGTTGCAGTGTTGGGCGGAGGCCCAGCACGGGGGATGACGTCACGCGGCTCAGGCTAGCCATGTGCTTGCTGCTCATGTGGCCTTAAAAGCTCAGGATGGAGGGAGGAGAGGAGGGGGGGGAGCAGAGAGGAGGAGCTCTGATGCACCAGGGCTTACTTTGCAGCCTTTGCTTTCTTAGCAACACTGTGGGCTTCAGGGAGATCCTTTAGAAACGAGATATGGTTCATATAAATGTTATAGCCCTGTTTACATGAAGACAAAAAATGAAAAAGAGCAAAGTAAGCTTTTTATAAGTGTGTTCAAGGTCGTGTTTACTGCGACGTTTTAAACTGAACTGGAACGAGGAAGTGAAACTTGAACTACAAGCCTGTGACTTTCTATGTAAAAACGATTTAAAAAAACAACTATAACATATACTTTTCACATTGACGCAGAAGACAACAGTCTAGATAAATCAAATCATATGGGATGCTGAGTCTAAAGCCTCTTGTTTGATCCTCTCCTGAGCTCATTTTTGTTGATGTGTGCAGGCTGCCTCTGGAGGGGGGGCAGAGGGAGGAGGCAGTTTTCAGGGAGAGAGAGGTGTGTGCAGGCAGGACATGCCTCTGTACCACCCATGTCAAGATGACAGCGTGTTCACATGTTTTTTTGTTCTGTTTTAGCCTCCTTTAACCTTTAAGTTCCCTTTTTTTTACCACACCCCTCCTTAAACTAAACAACCAGCCAGACCAGTCAAAGATTAAGACAAAGAGGAATGCAAGACAAAACTTACAAACAAAAGATTAACTCATCTGACCTACAGTAGAAGACCTACAGACCTACAGTAGAAGCTCTGAATGTGATGCATCTAGCTTCACCCCATGAGGATTTGCAGTTGACACTTTGTGAGAAAGATGGTTATTCTTCTCCTCGTCTGCAGTTAGTAGCTCTAGGTCTAGCCCAACTGTTGAGAGGCAGGTCAGTCAGCCAGTTGCAGGCAGCACACTGAGCACTGTGTTACTTAATCACACAGAGAGGGGGCAGAGGGAGGGAGATTGGGTGATGAGCTCTGCACCCACGTTGTCCTAGTTTCCACACGCACTGAGGAACAACAAGACTGCTGCTGCTGCTCAATGCACTGAATCAGCAGCACACCGTCCTCAGCAACATTTACACGAGTAATCCTTCAACGCAGCTATATCATGACAAAACAGATGAACTACAACAGGTTGTTTCATACAGAGATATCAATGTGCACATTGAATTAGAGCATAGGCTAACATGCATAGTTGTCTGACTTCAAACTCCGACCCATATGATGACACATTCAAATACAAAAAGAAAGAAGAAAAAAAAATCTGCTAGGAAGCTGGAAAATAATGAAATTAATCTCCGCACAATAACACCAAAATACTTCTTAGATTGCAACACCTTGGTCCAGGTTGAACTTTATGTTTAAAGCTGCCACCCTACAGTATCTATCTATAGGATAAAAAAAATGACCCGCTGTGACACGCTCAACAGTCGGACAAGTCAAACTAGGTCAGTGGTGGACCTTTGCACCAGCTGTTTACAACCACCACATTCACTCAGCAAGTGCCTGACTCAAGCACATGGTGAGACAGTTGTGGACATGGCAGATATTCCTAATATTAATCATAGAGTCGCTTAAAGATTAGATGAAGAAGTTTCCTCAGGAGAGGAGGGTCAAAACTCCTCTGCTAAAGCTCCATTTCTATACTTTTTTGAAAATAAAATAGATTGTATGTGCCAGAGAAAAGGCTTATTTCTCTTGCATTTGTTTAATCAGTTAGTACATTCCTGTGTTTTCTGCGTCATATGCAAGCTCTTTCAACGTTTGAACATGCTTCTGTTGTATGCATTTCCTCTTGAACCCTTTTCTCACACTGCAGCATGGCAACATAAGAATGGATGTTCAGTGGTTCAGCAGTTATCCCATGTGCCAATGAATCTGTATAAACAAGTTGTAGCAAGATTCACAAGCATGCATGACAAATGCAGCACACACGCCAAAGTCAGCAGACTGATAATAATTGCTCCTCAATTAGGAGACGATTTGGTTTGCAGGCCTTGCCAAACATATAGCAAACACTTTGTAATAAAGTACAGTGTTTCTGTTGGTTTGCAGCTTTGGGGGGGGGGTGGGGAGGTGCGGGCAGACGGACGCTGACACAAACACTTGAAGGAATCTTGGTGTTCATGCGTTACTTTTAATGACAAGTCCTGTTCTATCGGAAAGGTATCCTTAAATGACTTCTTTCCCTGATTTCCGACTCTATCCACTATCCTCTCTCTACAATAAAGGCACAAAAATTAACATGACCTTCAAGGGGGAGGAGGTGGTCCGTTGGGGGAGGCGGGCCGCCCCCCTAATATAATGGTAGGGGAAACACTGAAAGTATGCTCCCCAGCTCCAAATTACCCCAGCATTAACGCACATCTTCACAGCCTGAGCAACTTGCATTACAAAAAGGAATGACAAGTAGTTTGAGCGCTGGCCTAAATGGTGAAACTGGCTGATGCACAGTGCTATTCTCCCCATCAGACATATAACTACATGTCATATCACTCACACATGAAGTGATTAAGACTTGTTCAAACCCAGCAGCTCACCTGAATGTATCTCAGTGCACTTCTCAGCACACACAGATTGGACGTCTTCTTCTCGTCTATGTTCGGGATGTTTTTCTTCAGCGTCTCGAAGCACTCCTTTAAGTGTGCTCGTCTATTGGACACAAGACACAGACGGGGGATTTTAGACGGGACAAATGGTAGAGCCCCACTAGGCTTTAATCTTGTGATTACAACAACACAATTTCAACAAAGAAAAAAGCTTCGCAAACAAAGAAAAAGTACTGTGACAAATCAAAAAAAAGAATCGATCAGTTTAAGAATAAACTTAAACCTTTCACATAGAAACCATATGAACAATATGACATTACTTTGTGTGATGGTACACTATCGGATCTCTCACTGTGTAAGGAGGCCCTATGGTAGACAGGCTGAACCCACCTGTTTTTCTCAAGCTTGTTATGCACCTCTCTTGTGCCTGCCCTGTAAGAGCACAAACGAGAGCACAGTAAGAATTTGGTGTCAAAAAGGGCAGTGTGAAGAGAAGACTCAACATAAACAAAAGAAGAGTTGGATTACTTTGTTGCCTGCAGTTAATTTAGTGACAGCACTCTTCTGTGCATCTCCAATATAAAGTAACACTAAAGTTAAAGAACTTATAAAATAGCCTGACAATGTTAAATATTGGGGTTTAGGAAGCTAAAAAAAAACTTGTGAATCCTTTAAGATGGATACATCTTTTGCAAAAAAAAGAAATCTTTATGACTATTTTGATTCTAAACAAGCAAATGTGTTTACACTCACCCTCCAGGCCTCTTCTTGTTGTCTAGCTGGCGGCCGTCATCAGGAGGACTCCCCCGGCTGATGGGGCCGTTCTGCAGAGGAGCCTGCTGGAGCACAGGGCCCAGCTGGGGGAGTAAGGCGTGTTGCTGTGGGGGTGAGACGATGGAGCCAGAATAGCGCTGAACCAGCTGAGGGTGCGTCTGCTTCTGTAGTTTAGTATTGCTGATCGGTGCGATGATTTGCGGCTGTTGGAGGTGGTTCTGTATCACCTTGTGGTTGTTGGTTGGCGCAGAGGGCGGGTGGTCAGGTTTGGGTTGTGGAGAGCGTGGCAGAGTGGCAGCGGGTGGGGGAGCTGCAGGAGGGGAGAGTGTTGCGATAGGCTGGGTGGGTGAGCCTGTGGGATTGGGGGTGACAACAGGGATGGGTATGACAGTGATGGGCATGGAGGGTGGCGGCAGAGAGGGCGGTATGGGTGCCTGGTGGCACTCAATGCGGAACTCGTCTGCTTTGGAAACATGGTTGGTGTGGATTGTTGTGTTATAGTTCACATCAGAACGCCTTTGCTCTGCCAACAGCTCCAGCCGCTGCTTCTCCTTCAGTTCATCCTCTGTGGACAGAACGGAGGCGGGTTAACAGAAACAGCTTAAGAGTTTCCTCTAGTACACACTTCAGGTACCGGGATAGTCTCCTGCTGTAAGGTGCATGTGTGAACAACCAGATCAGCAAGATTTCAGGGGACTATCCTCCAGAATTCCTCTAGATATTTTGTAGGAGATCACACGTGAATGCGATATATAGATTTAAAAGTATAGTTTTTACATTTACAAAATTCTATCAAGCCCAATGCTCCAGAATGAAATAGATTCTAGTTCTAATAGAGATGCTGTATATCCTGCTGTAATGTCACCCAGCCACAGTCTACTGACCCCATTGTGCAGTAGAAGTGGGTGCAGGTCTACTCTACTCCTGCAGAAAAAGAGACGCCACGATGAGGGAACCCTTACCCCCCCCATCTTTAATGTGTGTGTTTGATGATGGCTTTAGTTAACGTTTTATGTAACAATAGCCAGGATACAAATACCTGAAAGTTTTTAAGAGTAAAATACAAACATGTTTGGGAAGTAAACTGCTAGTGGAGATAACTCCTGATAAGATCGTTCTGTTGTTACAGTTTATGTGTGAAAGTGCAGTATTTTGACAAAAAAAGGTTCTTCATCAGCCTTGTCTTACTATCCATTCATATTAAAGGAAACCCCTCCATTAAGGTGCTGTCATGTTTCTATGTCAGCAGTGATGTTCAGAGTTAGAAGTTATTATTAGTATGAGATGGACCAGGGTCTGAACACTGCTCCTTTCACTACAGCGCTACACTAGACGATGTAATTACATGTCAAGAGGTTAATTATAAAGCAACTGAAAATGCCATAATATTATTTAAATTATAGGCAAATGAAAGCATGCACACTTAAAAGTTTGTTCGCAATAAACAAGATTTGATAGAAAATATGTCGTTAAGAATAAGTGTGACTGAGAGGTGTAGGCCGAAAAAACGTTAGTCTTAAGTTAGGGTGAACCTTTTTGTGATAATACACTCATATATGTGACCGATACTGCTAAAAAAGTTCCATCAAAAGTGAAATTTCTGTTTGAAACTAAGCATTTTGAAATATCCGAGTCCCTCACTGGTAATAATGTACCGTAAAAGTCTAGCAGTTAAGAAGTTCAAAGTTTAGGAACTTAATAGCCCTGTTAGCTCAAACATAAATACACAAGCACATGAACACACACAATCAAAGCCTGGGGGCAGTTATATTTTGTGAGCATGTAAAAATCATGTGAAAGAGGAAGTAGACATTTCCACTGCATGAAAACAGTTAAATAGTATCACATCCAACAGTTAGGTCTTTCACTTTCTGCTGTGTGTATTTGTGACGCTGCAGTGGCATTACTTTGCCTCAAAGTCAAAACAAGTAGAAAAGAACAAGATGTTCTGGCCGCTGTGCTATGCAGCTTTTGTTAGATGCTGAATGCCACATTATAAGAGATCATTTAGCATTGTGGTGCCGACACACACATAAGGCCGAGGAGAGTCTTTTATAAAGACTCACTTATAACACTTATAAAAACAAGAGGGTTTTCTATAGACGTTATATAACTGCAGCAGCACACAGAAACACTGGCCTACTTTCTGCACAGTGACCTGCTCTACAGTAGCAGGAAGGAGGGAGGGAGGGAGGGAGGGAGGGAGGGGGTGAGGGAGAGGGGAGGACTCTGCTCTCTCAATGCAGCATGGCACGAGGAGCTGGGAGAGGGAGAGGCAGGAACTCTCACTCCGAGTCGCTCGGAATATCACTGATGCTGTCATTCAGATAAAGGTGAAAAACAACTGCCCTCTTCAGAGACTGTTAAATCGCTGGGTGCAAACACTTGTTAAGATGTTAAGGATGTTTTTATACGAGCTAGCTCATACAGCACTCGCATTTATAATGTACTAAACTAGTAGTTGTCTTGGAGAGTGATCAGTTAAGAAAATTGTATCTTGAACTGATTTCATACTTTTGCAGACATTGAAGATTGGTTAAGGGTTAGTCCACGCTCAAGCAGTCAAATGTGAAGCTACAACATTATCTTTACAGTCAAGCTGGAGTATTAATAACTTCACTTTCTAGGGATTGATTAACAACCTTTACACTAAACCACTGTTATCGTCTTGTGTTAACTGGAAACGGGGTGGTTTAATTCAAATTGAAAATGACAACATGTTATAGAACATTACTAATACCAAGGTAGCCCATTTGGCAGACAGCCACATACTGAGACGACGTTGATGACAGATTACACTCTATGTTTAAAAGGTGTTTATTGTTCATGGATGTAAGACAGTCGAAGTATGTGTTCTGTCTTATAGTTTAGCTTTCCATTAATCACTGTAGGCCTACTTAAAAAAGAAATCACTGCTGTATTGTAAAAAATAAACATAGGGAAAGTGGAAAGATGCACATATTTGGAAACCATAAAATTTAACTGGGAATAACACGTTGTTGTAATAAATTATTCAATTAAATGTTTTTATTCTTATTAGTTTTGATTGTGGAAAAAAAAAAACACTGATAATGTGTTTTATGTTTTTTTCCTTTTTTGGACATATAACACACAAGTGAGTTTTTGGTAGATTTTCTGCGCGCGGTAGTGACTCATCTTCTTCATAAACAATCTTTGGAAGGGGTAGCCCGGGCACGCACGTGGTGAAAGGGGCGGGGCCCGACCCCCCTCGGTGGCTCTTGCATGTAGGCGCGGCTGGTTGGTACACGTCATCGACAGACATTCAAAGCTCCACGAGCGTCTGAGAAGGCGAGGGAGTAAATTTTTTTTTTTTTTTTAAAGACACAAACACGGACTGAAACATGAAGGAACACGGTGTTTTTTAAAACTACAAAACGTCGTGCGAAGATGCAGGGTGTGAAATTATTGAGCACAGGTAGATGTAGGGGGGGAAGCCTGATTAACAGATGCCCCGCAGACGATGTCAGGTCATTATGTAAAACAAGCTTGGCTTTCTCTGCGCCACCGCCCTTTACAACCCCCCCCCCCCCTCCTCCTCCTCCTCCCTCCTTCACCCCATGTTTTTTTTGTTTTGTTGTACTTAAATGTTTGGTAGCAGTGCGATGAATAAACTGACCAGCAAAAGAAGGACAAATGAACCTCAATGATGTTGTTTACGTATCTGTATCTACTGCAGGTTTCAATGCAGTAACCCCTGATACCGCAGAGCCCCTGTGTGTGTGTGTGTTTATAAGCTCCTGTGACCAGCTGCGATTTAGGTTAAGATACAGTAACACCGAAGAGTCGATACTATTCTGCAATGCGTCTGCACATACAAATGAATTTTGAAGTAAAACTAAAATGTCACTGCCGCACTTAACCACAGTCATTCTTGTAGTTTTAATATTTAATTCAACAGCAAAAATCTGGTGATTTTCAAAGCCTAAGAAGGCTTTAAACCCTGCACTGTATTTAGTTCATGACTGGTTAAACCTGGTTCTTCTTTAACTCGGTACTTTTTTTCTCCACTTAGCTGTTGAGTGTTTCACATGTAGTATTTCATCGTTGCCACCGCTGTTGAGAAATAAATCTTATTTTTTAATAAAATACCAACTTACCACGTGCTTTCTGTTGTTGCTGGGCTTGCAATTCCAAAAACTTGGCTGCTTCAAGAAGCGTTTCGATGCTCATTTCTGTCCAGTTAGAATGACCGTGGCTTTATTTTTTATTTATTTGTTTTGTCAAGAGACAGACGATAAAGCAAAATGTGCCTGAGCACTACGGAAGAGAGAGAGAGAGGTTCCCAGTGTTTCAAAAAAAAAAAAAAAAAGGCTGGAAAAATGGAAATCGGATACCCCCCTCTGTAGAAACTCTACCACTTACGTAGGAGAGTTACAAACAAGATGGCGCTCAAAGTAGTGGGAACAAATAAGGTTTGTGAATCACGCAGCGTTTGTAGCCGCCCACAGACCCACACGCTCCCCTCCCATGCTCACCAGCGAGAAAACAACAAAACACGGACAAATAACCCGGATGGGATGAATACCTGTGACGGACACGAAGCACGTTTCGCGAGCTGAGTCACGTCCGCCAGGGTTGTAAAAAAAAAAAAGAACTGGTCACTGACTCGCATATCAATAAAAATAAATTGGTTTTCATTTTAGAAAAATAAATCCCCTAAAAACATCGAGCGCATTTCGGTCTTTTGTGTGTTGCTTGCTTAATATTCACAGTCTATGTTTGCTTATCGTACACATTCAACAGTGTGAAGCTGCAGGAAAGACCCCAATACAATAATGCTCATTTATTGTTACAAATAGCGTTTTTCATAAATTGCATTTCATCGTTTTCCTCCCCTTTAGTCGTATTTATGTGTGCCTGTTGCTTTCGGAAATAGGTTTAGAAACGCAACAGGCTTTTCTTTTTCTACCTATGATGTTTGAATTATTATTTACAGTCTATGGTTTGAATCTAATACTTGTTGTTGCTTCGTGCCTGTTGATGTCACCGACAATGGCCGCAAATTACTAGTAACCATGACTGCGGAACATTTACATTTCACTGATGTGTTGTTGTTCTTCACGCTGATTGGTGGATAACAATGCAATGCACACATGGATACAGGCAGTGTTGTGTGCTGCATCTACCTGCGTTTTCACTCGAGACGCAGGTATTTCAGGTGAGACGAATAGGGATGAATCGGAAATAGTTTCATAACGATGTAAAACAAAATCTCAGCCTTGTGTTTTGTGGATTGGTTTTGTGTATGAGGGTCTAATATCCAACTAAGAACATGCCCTTAGCTGCTACTATTTACTTTTGCCTTCATACATTAGGACACTTTTGAGAAATAGTTGTTTCCCCATTAGTGAAGAGTAACTTTTGTACTGAATAAGGTGTCAAAATATAACATAAGTTCCTCTTTGTTAAAATCCCTGGGGAGACCTTAAGCTGCAACATGAAAATGATGAACATATATTGCTGCAACAATAATCAACTTTCAGTAATATATGTTTTATATAATGGTCCATTTTGAATAGTAGATTATATCTTGCACTTTTAATTTTGACATCTGTCCATGAATGCCGGCCATAAGTCCTGTGTGAATTACAAGCCTATGCATTCGAGTATAACAGAATGTAAACCTTATTAATGAAGTATGGATAAAATAAAAAAATTACAATATATTCTAATCAACTAGATATATGAGGGGGAATTCAGATAACAATAGACAAACCCTAACCCCGCTACCATATTGCATTGTGTTCATTTTAAGGCCTCAACAAACAAATATTTTCAGTAGTGATTGCGACATCTTCTATAGTTTTCTGATAATGAATAATCCTTTATTCTATAAAATGCAAAGGTGATGACTCAACATTATTATCTTTTGTCCAACTAATAATCAGAAGCATTAAAACAACTTATTTACAATCTCACAATCTTTTAAACAGCAGCTGATTGTTGAAGGTGCTGGTAGTGAATGTGTGGAATACTTGTCTGAGTAATTACATGGAGTAATACATTAGTCACTTACTTTATTAATCATTTAGTTATTATACCCGGGGTCAATTCATTCATCTAATTAAAATGGGCCCATAGTTACAGCAATGGCACGACTGAGTTATACGTCCAGAGTCTACACATGAAGGGGGAACTGACACATTAGAGATGGAGAAAATGCAGACACCATCAAAATCTTGAAAAAGGACCTTAAGTCTACAACCTCAGTGGGCTTACTCAACTAAAGACCACTTCATGTCTGCTTTAACATCACTATGACTCTCACTCTCAAGAGGCCGCTGGATTCAAAGTCCTGCCACAACCAGGATCATAAAGAATACATACCAACAATTATTGTGAATGTGTACCCACACTGCTCTGGTTATTCAAGTCTCTTTTCCTGTTATTTACTCAGCTCAGATCAGGAAGTATTTGGTCTACAACAGAGTAACAACACTGGAAACATTATTTAAAGTTCTTCAGACACAGGAAACACCGGAGTAGCTCCAGGAACATTCTGAATTATGAAGTGTGTGTAAACTTACATGGTAAAACTACTGTTTTACAAATTTGGTGTTGACTTGTCATTCATTATCAAAAATGTTTATAAAAGAGTTGAATCTCATCTCTAAATTCAAAGGGCTAAAAGGAGGAAATGTCTCTCTCAGAAGAAACACAAACCCTGCCTCCTTGTGGCCGTTCAAAGGTACTGCCTTACTTATAAACACAACAGACAAAAAAAAATGCTTCGTTGAGGATAAAAGATACATCATTAAGTAGCAGACATGGTGTAAAAAAAGTGAATTTATTGCAAATATTTGAGCACTGAACACTAATGTACATTACGCACTACCTTAAAAGGTAAAGTGTACAAGTACTTGGGAATAAGGCGACTACACTAATTGCAACGTAACATGTTCCTCCTCAGGAACAAACCTCCAGATGTTTATTAAACACTTTGAATTTCAAACAGCTGTGTAGACATGCACATAAGAAGTTAACTGTCCAAAAATAAACTTTCAACTGAGAGGCACTCAATAAATATGACTAAAAATAATGTGTTCTGTCATTTTAGTGCTCAATAAACCGTTTCTTTCTTTCTTTATTTCAATGGACCCGTTTTTCCTGATCATTCAGCACTTTCCAACGGACTTTAAAAGTGTGTTCTTCAGGTAGGTGCACAGTTGGTTCATCAGGTCTTTGTTCTGACCTTCGACCCAGTGCATCTCAACCACAACATCCCTCTCCTCGGGCAATACATTGAGCAGACACTTAAACAGGAAGTGTTTAACTGCAGCGGGGCTCAGAGGTCGCTCCGAGGGCGGCTCACTTGCTGCAGCAGGCGTTTCCTTTGGGACAGCTTCCTGTCCTGCTTCCATGGAGGACTCCATGTCCACATCTCCACCTGATACACTTTCTAACACCTCCTTTTGTTCTCCAGCTGGGGCGTGTGTTACATCCTTACTTGTCTCCTCTGCAGAGGCACAGCTGCTGTGCGTGTTGTCGCAAGACTGGTTTTGAGATGATGGAGTTGTGGTGGTAGTAGCTGTGGCCTTAGTGGTTTGAGAGCTGGTGGTTCCAGCAGACTGAGGGGCTCTGGGAAGCTCTCGCAGCTGACGTGCTCCCTCACGTCGTTTCTGACGCCCGTGGATCCATGTGTTCTCCACAGCTGTTAGCAAGAGACTCTGCTCCTGTTTTGTGCAGGGGACATGTTTGTGTAGCACCTGAGGATACAACACAATCCAAAACATAAGGAAGTCTATTGGAGATTTACTTTGATTTAACTCGTGCTGAAGAAAAATCTGACAAGGAAAATGTTACATTTTTTTGCTGAGACCAACAGTAAGATCTGAGGCTGTGGTTTATGGTTTTGACTTGATTACGTTACATTTTTCCCACAAATTCCCAGTTTATACTCTCCTTGCATTTTGGAAAAATGTACACTAAAAAATAAAGCTAACCCATAAATTGGATTGGATTATTTAAATGCATTTTAGTGCTAAATGTGAACAGGGATGGTTTTAAAGAGCAAACCTGACCAATATTTAAACCTCAAAATCAAAAAGTTGATTTAAAATATCTGAACACTAGTAATAGTTCAGGTGTTCAACCTTGGCAGCGGTGAAACTCTCATAACCGTGATATAGCTCACCCGC
The DNA here is from genome assembly GCF_963930695.1 of Labrus bergylta. Classification (NCBI taxonomy): domain Eukaryota; kingdom Metazoa; phylum Chordata; class Actinopteri; order Labriformes; family Labridae; genus Labrus; species Labrus bergylta. The sequence goes on along the minus strand of NC_089205.1, from coordinate 15,998,351 downwards.
AGGTCAGTGAGTGTTTTCTCCAGCAGAGCAGTGATGCTGTCCACAGGGCTGCGGGCTTTGCGGCCAGAAGCAGAGGCCTTGCTCTGGAGCTCCTTCACTCCAGCCTCTGGAAGCGTGAACGACAGAGGCTTCTTCGCCTTCTCCAGTTTACGCTTCTTATTGGGAGGAGACTGAGGGAGGTAAGGAGGGAGACCAGAAGTATATTAACCAACCGATTGTGAAATAGAGTAAACAGCACATAGAAAATGAGCAGAAAAAGAAGCCCCGCTCAGGTGCCAAAGTTCCTGTAGTATTAGAGTCAACACGTTTGATAAGAGCCACTCTGAAATATACATGAAAAGTAATTACTCGAGATAAATGACAAATGAAAATAGATGAATATGTGTGTTCCAGCCAATGAAGGCACAGTTTGACATGCTGACGATTTGTACTCAGCGATATCCTGCTGTGTTAACTCAAAGCTCTGTTCATTACATGTTGTTCTTACCTATCTGTTTTTTGTTGTTGTTTACTTTCCCTCTTCATTCATCTCATACTTTAGCTATGTCGTAGCTGTGCCTTGTTAACTGTAATATGTTCTTCACTCGGGAACAGTTTTTCTTTTATTCTGCTGTTGTTTAGTTAATTAATGGGGCCCAATGACCTGAAATAACTGATTAAAAAATAAGTCAGAAACCCAAGGTGTTGTTTTGACCTTGACGTTCCACATCAGATGCCAGACTTGGCATCCGTGATGGTAGCAGTCCAAAAATAACCACAATGTCAACAACAAGGCTGCCAACAGAGGGCAGTGAAGTGTTGCTGTTCATATACAGTTTAAAAGAACAGATTCAATCAAACTACTCGAGCAAGTCCATTGTCTCATATCTGTGAAGATCCAGAACCACAAATAGGACTCAGACCCAGCGAATGAATCATGCTTTAGTAGGTCAGAGCTGTGTTTACAGAATGAGGTGGACCTAGATAATATGAAGAAATTGAAATGAATATTCTGGCTAAAAAATGGATATATACCTATAGATGATGCCTCAGAAATACAAGAACCACAGTTGCAATCCAGTCACTAACCTGTTATTTACCTCGATAGTATGCATGTTTGTGTTGTCTCAATTCCCCCTCTATTATCAGTTATTATGATAATTACAGTAAAACTGTAAGAAGTGTGTGTGTGTGTGTTTATTACATGTTCTTCACACACCACAAGAGGGCACTCAAACCAAGCACACCCCCTGAACCTGCAGTGAATTTAACACGTTTATTTCTAATCCCCTCTAATGTCATGCTGTGATGGCGGTGGAGGTCGTTACTGAACTGCGTGTGAATATAACAGACGCTCTGCTGCTGCAGTCGTCCCCTACGCCTTCACTGCAGCCAACATGTCCACGCTGCACTACCAGAGTCACTGCAGAGTGACTGAGAGAGGAGAGATGGGGGGGGGGGGGGGGGGGGGGTCTGCAGCCCCTCACTGTGCTGTGAGGGAGCAGACAGCATGGCCGACTGACCTACTAAGAGCAGAGGGAAGGAGCACGCTGTGACCTTCACACTGCTGCACTGATCCGACACAAGTTTTCATTACTCAATCATTTTATGGCATCGGAGGACACGGTATTCTTTTAAAAATATATAGTTTGCACGATGGCTACATTTGCATCTCTCCTGCATCCGCTTTATCTTGAGAGAAAGCGACACCTTCACGTCCTGTAAAAGCTTTTTCTGCCTTGATCATGTATTGATTATGGGTTAACTGTAGGTCCCTTTAGATGCATGTTCAAATGAGATGAAGATATTTAATTAACGGGTGGACAATAGAAGCTGCCATGTCCGACTTCTTGTTAGAGCTTTTTTTTTTTCCCCATATCTTTTTGTTCCTCACAGACGTCTCTCCCCCTTTCTCCTCCACCCTCCGCAGCCCTGCAGCTCATTGTACGAGGAGAGGAAATCAATAAAATCCATCAAGCCAAACCTGTCTGATTGTACGCAGCATCCTTGACACAGATTCAAGCAATAACACATCAGTATATGAACACACAAACACACACTCAACTAACAAATAAACAAACTGAATTCCACAGACAAAAGAGCTTTAAAACCACATTTTACATATACACACACACGCGCACACACACAGCTCTTCACTCAACGACATCCTCTTCTGACTCGGCTGCTCTTTCACTCCATTATTAATCTCACTTACACACTCTCACCTCAGAGCATGCTCTCTCACAAAAACAGCAGCACACACACACAAACACACACACATGATGCGGGTAAATGGCATCCTCACAATAAAAGCCTTGCCTCATTTTGAAAACTAGCCACAGTAAAAGCCTGAAGTCTGATAAGAGCTGCTTTCCCCGGATATAATGTCATTCAATCATCCATCTTGACCTCCTGAGCGCACACACACACACACACACACACACACAAGGTCAACACAAAGTGTGTCATATAGAGAGATAGAGAAACAAAATGTTGCAGATCCCCTTCAGGCAAACATTGTTAATCATACTCCTGAGCCCTAAAAACCCAGCATGGACTCCTGAAAACGGGACCTTTGTGACCCTCCTCCTGCCAGGGGCCTGTATGAGCAACTACAGGCCCGGGGCTCAACGAAAACCTGCCAGTCTTCAGCATTTATTCCGTCTGTTACTCCTTTTATCTGTATCTGTTCATATCTCACTGTCCACACTCTCCATCTTTCTATTATTTTTTTTCTGGATTTTATCTTTTTAAATCTGGTGTCTACAATACCCATAATGCATTTGGGCGATATGCTAGTAATGATTAAATACATTTAATAAAGTATAATAAATAATAATAATAAATAAAATATGTTAAAAAAAAAAGTGAACCAGTGATTTAAGGGTTTAAATTTCCTTAAATTTGACTTTTCTCTTAAAACCACTGCTGCAGGGCAGGTGTCAGATGAAGTCATTAACAGCACCCTGGCCAACTGCTTTTCTTTACATTTCCCGGGGCAAATATTCTTCATGATGGATACAGCGATGCATACAGGATGGACCCGTTGCAGAAATTTTAGTGTAAAATTTGACATATTGTATCTTTATGACAATGACTTCCTGTATGAGACATGTCAGCATTGTGAATCTTGAGATTCATACTGTTAAAGAAATGTGTCACCAGTCCAAACATTTAAAACAGACCAGGGTAAAAGTAAGGTTATGATGGTAATCGTGGTTTTAAGGGCTGACCTGGTAATATGAGAGTTTAGTAGGTCACTGTTGCATGCATGTCACATACGGTAAGTCTATATGTAACTTTAATGAGCTATCACTTATATATACTATACATACAGATGCACCAGACATCCATAGGAACACACGCATGCCAGCAGAATGAGGATGTCAACCATGCATGGAATTACAGATGCAGAACTTCTGTCATGTAACCATGTGCGTGCGCACACACACACACAAACACACACACGCTCGAGGGGACTGCCCTGTAATGATGGTGAGTGTAAATGATGGTGGATGTGCATGAAAGTGGAGGAGGAGGAAGGGTTGCATGAGGGAATGTAGGCCAATCATTCTGCTCAACTGCTTTCATGCTGAAGAGGCCAAAAAGGAGAGAAAACCCAACAAAACACAACCAGACCAACAAAACACAGACAGTCCTCATCTCACCGCCTCCCGACAGCCCCCCCACCATCTTTTATTCTTTCCTTACTCTGGGATCTCTTAGTTTTAAGTGTTTTGGCTATTTCCCTCCCTGTCCCGGCTTTCTATTTATTTCCAGCCCTCTCACTGTCCAGACGACACAAAGGTTCGATGTTGTGTGCACACAGTCCTTGCCCTGGTAACTGTTGCCTGGATACAGCATGTTAAAAATCACATCAACATCTCCCCAGAGGAAGAAATAAGTGCTTTTAATGGAACAGGGCTTGAGGGATAGAGGATGGAGTCTGCAGAGGTTTTACATAATTGAGGAGGGTTTTGGAAACATTCAGGAGCTGGAGAGGAGCAGTTCAACCAGCAAAATGACCAACCGTGTTAGGATGACTTACCTGACTATTTTTCATCATGTTAAGTGTGAGGTCTATTGGTTGCATCCAGTCTTCATGACCGCATCACGACTTTATGAGTCTGACGTGTGCACAAGGAAAGAGGGGGGGAAAAAAAACTGAAAACTCACCGGAACAATCACATCATCGTAGAAACTCCAGGCCAGCGCCCAGCGCATCGTCCGGCCCTGACAGAACTCTGTGTGTGTCACTTTAGGCACCTGACAAAAAAAAAGAAGGAAAGGGTCACTGTGGGGCAAGCTGCAAAAAAAAAAAAGTTGATTGGTTGGATATAATAGCATGGAAACTGAGCAGCTTTGGTCAAAAATGTAATTGCTTTCTTCTTTCATTAATTGTATACAGGCAGGTATCAATACGTCTTGAATAAATCTTGGCAAATGTGAATAATCAACAGGGAAAACATGTCCTTTTCTTTGAGTTAAACTTTAAATAATCAACCCTGCAAGTTTTCATCGCTTTAGAGAAATACGGTTGTATTCCTATCAAGATTCTTTGAAATTATCATGTGGGTCAAAGATGTGAGGCTCCTACAGACAGATTGTGAATAAGTGGCCGACCAAAGATCCAAAGATGTTGTCATATGTTAGAAAATCTGATTCAATTTTCTCTCTATAGTCTCTCCTTGACACATTTCTAATTACTCTCATGTCCACACTTTATCTCTCCGACATTGTTTTTAGTTTGCAAAATTCTAAAAACAAAACCTGAGGGCTGCAGAGGAAATGAAGCTTTTTTTTTGTCTCAGTGCTCTGTAATATCAGAAAGGAAAGGGAAACTATTTAAATTGGTGTGGGAAATAAAAGTTCTCCTTTCACAATCAATCATACTGATAAAAGACTGGCTGAAAAAAAGATATTTAATATATAACACCAGATGAAAAGCACTTGAAACTTTAATTAAAATACTAAAGAGCTGAAGCTACTAGAGCAGCTGTCTGCTTGCATGCGAGACAGTTTGGGGATTATGATATGCAAAGTATGTGATTAAATGTAAAGCAGCTCCATATTAACAAATCCTTTTCAAATGAAGACACCAAACATCATTTTGGCGTCACTGAGCTCCGACATCTCTAACTTTGAGTGAGAAAACAAAGATCTGTGCTGTGAGAGGGACACACATTGGGTGTGAAAGCCCTTGTGCTAACAGCGCACTTTAACTTCCTCTCAGGACTGCTTCAGCAAACAGGAGGAAGAGGGTCACTAAGACAAAAGGTCAGAGGTCAAAGAGCTCTGTATCGGAGACATCTGCTAAATTAAAAAAACAAAACAAAGAGAGATGAGGGGACACTGGAGAGGAAAGATCAAAGAATGAGTGATAAAAGCATTAGCATATTAACTAAGGCAGGTTTCTGTGTGCACACTGTAAAATGAGGAAACAGTTTCTTCTCTGGACATGTGCCAAGCCTGCACTCACCGTGATGAGCGGCAACAGCACCCTGAAACCTCAGGAGGAGGTTTGAGGGATAGGAATGACTGACAAAGGACCAGAGGCCTGCAGTCTTTAGGAGTCATGTGGCGGGCTATTAGCTGTGCTAATGACGCTTAGCGGCGTGTGATCCAGTCATGCACCGCTAACAGAAATAAGTTCATTGAAGGCAAATTTTTGACGCCGCTTATTCTTAATATTTTTTTTGGGATCTGTTGCCTTGAGTGACAACTGTCAGCTTCAACAGTCAATAGAGTCTGAGTCCCTGATGAGCAGAGGTTTGAGTGGGGAGAAGAAGATTGTTTTAACAAGCTGTTCTCTAACCCTGCAGAGAAGGAACTCAAACACACTGAGATAAAAGCTGTGCAAGCAGGTGTGTTGTTGGTGCTTCGCTTCGTACTCACTCCTTGCTTCCTCAGCTCCTCTTTTAAAGGCGTCAAGCTGCATTTCTTTCCCAACATGCAGCTGTACCACCTGCAGAAAAGAAGAATACATATTAACCAGCTGTGCGTCTGGGTGTGCGCAGTCACAGAGGAGGAAAAGCCTTTCTGAAGTCCTCCTTTGGTCTGAGGCCTGATCAATAATCTCTGCTGTGGAATAAAGAGATAAGGTTGGTCCTGATCGATAAGTGCAGTAGAGTCCAGTTTGGGGAAGTTGGGCGGAAAGATAAACACATCAAGGGGGCACTCTCAGAGGAGGACCGGCAATTTTCACAAACCTTTTCAGGGTTTTTATAGTTTTCTCTGGATTTATCTATAATACAGAAATGAGCAATATTAATACTTCTATGGGGAACACAGTTGCCGTTCTGAGCTTGATATATAAACGTTTAAGATGAAGGAAATCTAAACGTCTACTGAGTGATGTTCAAACCTTTGGAAAGCCATATCCTTAAACATAAAGTCATATGAAGCTACATTCCCAGCCCACTGCTGAAGATGAGCTCCGATATTAAAAATCAGTTTACTAACTGTGTGAGTGACAAAGGAGGATGATTTGTAACGATGTCAAGGAGGTATGAAGATGCCCAGAGGTGAAGGGGCAGGGAGGAGCGGCACGTGAGCCTCAGTTGTCACAATGAAATATTCAACAGCTCTAATATTCACAGAGGTTTCCCCACTTTTCGTCACAGTGGGGAGGAACACCAGGAGCAGCACCCCGGCCTCCCCCCCTTTTTTCAAACACACTGAAGGGTGCAGCTGCATTAGTACACCCTCAGCTACCTCTTTACATGTTGGAGCACTGTATGATTACAATCTCATAACCCGAGGTGGTAATTTTCATATCAATGGCAGGATAAATGAGCAGTATTGCCTCATTTCTAGCTGGGATTTTTAATTCATCTGCGTGTGGATGTGTTGTACTGGGAACGGATCTGGCTTGTTCCTTTTGACAGTAATTACACTTCAGTGGAAAAATTGGGGAGAAAGCAGCAGGGTGGGGTGGTGTGGGTCATCTCAAAGGACCAATCTGTGGGGTTGTCAGTGTTGCCATGGACACCGGCTCTGGTGTCCCAGCCTGCTTTTGGGAGTGACAGTATGCTCCGGTTGGTTTGCCCGGGCCTCAAACCTGTTTAATAAGACTCTGCTGTTCTTTACAGGGCTGCACGAGAGCAGCCAGGTGTTGAGATCAGATTCCTCTCAGGGCTGCTCGTCTTTCCACCGACATACTATGCAAATGCACACGCATGTACCCACGCACAGACACACACACACACACACACACACACAGAGCAGGTGTGGCATGTCTAATCAGTTTTAATAGCAGCACCCTGCAGCTCCCTCTATCCTTGTCTCACTCTGCTGCCCTGCTGACAACCCTGGTAGCCGTGGAGGGTAAAGTGACAGCCGCTAGAGACACCCCCACCCTCCAACACACCCACCCACCCACCCAAACACAGCTGTTCCCTGTGGGCTCTCGGATACAGTGCAGGCTAAGCGTTTGCCAGGACCATTAAAACAATTCTGGGTGACAGCTCCATCTATGTGCAGCAGCCCATCTGCACTTTTCATCTCCTCTTCAACGGAGCTCTCAGCCGACACTTCAACCTCTCAGGGTCTCTCAAACTGCAGCATTCCTCTCCCTCCACCTGCTAATCATGAACCCTGGTTTATTACAATTTCTGTCTATGATTTGGTGTGATAAATCTGGTTTAGATTTGGCTTTACACACAAAAAAATCCAATGCAGCTGAAGAGAAACTATTCTAAGAGAAAGGTTTTATATTTATCTCACCGTAGGCGTTTCTTAAGCTGCAGGCTGTCATGAATGATCCTCTTGACAAACTCCAGTTCCCCACCCTCCGCCATGATCTCCGTGACCCCACCTGTGTTCACTGAGCTGGGAGGAGGTCGGCGTGAGTTTCTGGAGTTAACCCCCTGTAGAGAAGCAACAAGACAGACAGAGATTAAGATGAAATCCTATTAGTAGACTGTTACTATCGTGTAAACAAATAGTGTTTTGTGACAGGTGCTCCATGGTCAGTCAACAGGTGCTGTTTACACTAAAGGAGCCGAACAATAATGTACGAAGAAAAGTGATGCTCAGATATTCAAATGTGAAGAGGCCAAAAAAAAAACATTTTACCTTTGCTTCCAGCTGGTTGGCGAAAAAAGGAGGGTTGCACATGCAGAAGTCATAAACGATTTCTGTCTCTTCTTTTAAAGCGTCCATCAGTAAAGTCTTCTGAGGGACTTTAACAACTAGGATACAGATGAGACAATGTTAGTCTGATGTACAAGCTAATCATGATTGTTGCAGATAAAAGAGAACATTACAACAGAAACTTGATGAAATTGACACACTGTGGCTTTAAATCACTTGATGTCATACTGTGACTTAAAGCTTTGTTGACCAAACACAGCAGGGTCTCCACATGTTTATGTCAAACGCGGAGGCCATCAGGTCCTAAGTTCACCTCCTTCCAGGCTTAAGCGTCAGCATATATATTTTTTATTATTATTATTTTTTTATACTACAATTACAGTGGGGGAACCCCCTTCCCCCCATAAGTGGTCTATATTAAAGCTGTCTGTCTAAAACCAAACAATCAGAATACAGCATGAAATGGGACATTAAAGCCGATGCATGAAGCAGGGATGTGATTGGCATCGGACAAAAAAGTAGGTAATGTCAAAAACCACTTTAAATGAGATTAGCACACCTATTGACATTATTCTAGTACATTTTAAGAACCTCTGTGTCAGCAGTATTTCAGAAGTGCAGAACTTCTGTAGCTGTAGGCTATAGCTAATGTGTATTTTATTCAATTCTAGTTTCATTTTGCACACTGGTAAGTGTGTTTAAAACACTAAACTGAAACATGATTTAGAATGTGTTTTTTTTTCTTTGACATACACTGTCAGGCAGCTTAGGCCATGCAATGCATTAGTTATGTATTTTATTGTTGTTTTTAACGGACTCCTGATTCTCATTCGGGGGGGGGGGGGGGGGGGATGTATTACATTTCAGTGACAGACAAAGAGAGTCCCTGTAGCTATAGAGTGAGATGATGTACCACTTCAGAGAAAAAAGTGGCAACATCCTTATTATACAGTGAAATCAGTGGATCACTATAACAGTGAAAGACTCAAGGAAAGGTTTGACAAAAAAAAAGGAAATAAGAGGGCATCCCTGTATTTCAGATAAGCATTTTTCTCATTGTGAAAATAATCAGCAGATTCATTTATAAGAAAATTGATCGACACTCATTCGTATTGCCTTCCCTGAGATATATTGCTCCATGGTGAGTGCACCACATCTACCTTTAATGAGGTCGGACAGGTTGTTCTGCTCCACGTTTTTCGTTGCGTAGTCAAAACAGACGTCGTCCACCTCCGTGGCAAGGAAGTACCAGCCGTTCATCGTGGCTCCCAGCAAGGGGTAGATACAAGATGCACCAGTGCCTGAGGAAACACACACACACACACACACACACACACACACACACACACACACACACACACACACACACACACACACACACACACACACACACACACACACACACACCAGCACACATGATGATGTGTGTAATAACTAGGATGATGAATTGTTTTTTATTGAAGCATATAGAAAGTGCTTTTTAAAGAAATGTGTGCTTAATGAACAACCCGCTCCACCTCCTGAGCCTCAGCCACAGTTATAATTATTTGAAGGGAAGATTGTCCCAGAACGTGCGATGGTGTCTTTCTAAAAAATTATCTGAAACTCAGAGGCCATAATGGACACTAAATGTCAGTTCCAGGAGGCTTTTATTAAATTATTCACAGATGTCATGCTGCATAATTCAGTCCAGACTCAGACAGAGGTGGCACCTGTTAGTAAAGGAAATGACCAGAGGTGATCCATCAATTAGCAGACATCTTCAATCTGCCTGCAGAGAGATTCAGGGTGACCAGTAAGTGACCCAAGATCCTAAAGAGAACCCACACACACACAAACACACACATGCACGTGCGCACATACACACACACCTGCAGCACAATCACAACAAAGACACAACGCTTTCTCTGTGACAGACAGAAGCCCAAACAAGCTGTGACATGTGGACTGGGATTTGGCTGCTTAGTTCTGGGAACACTGGGAACAACTGGGCTCATCTGCACCAGCTGGAAGAACCACCTGACATTTAGTTTGCTGTTCTGAGCTGCTGGCAGCCACAGCAAGAATAAACAAGAGCCCCAGGTCTCAAACTCTGATTAACTGGGAGAAAACCACTTGAGCTCTCAACACGTTTTCTTCTCTGACACTGAATTTCAACCAGATCCACTCATAACTGAGCTTTACCTCTTTCTTTTATGTGCCTGGGTGTTCAGCTCTGCGTGTTAAGTGAGGCTGAGTTGTTATTAATGATCACAATCCTTAAAAAACAAATAAAATCCTCCGAACATATGAGACATGTAGCCGTCAGATTTGTGCTGTTGGTTTTTGCTGTGGTGTTTGATTTTTTTTTACCAGTAAGTTGGATGCCGCTTAAAAATTGATTGTGAAACTAAATGATCATTTTGTAAGAAAACCTGCTAGCAAATTCATAATACGCCATCATATACAATTTCGGAAAATAATCAAAGGGAAGAAATTAGGAAATACTTTTAAGGCAAAAAAAATATATATATATATTTGAAGGACCCTTTTGAGATTGTCTTAGAGGTACATCAGGTTGCTTGTTCATAGTTTAAGACCTCTGAGCTGAAAATGTTTGTGTAAACGACAGAGGAATTGACAGAGGAATTCACTGAATAACCCAAAAATCCTTTGGATACATGAACGGGACTCTTTGGAGAATATTCAGCACTTGATTATGAAACTTTCAAATAACACATGCACACTAAATGGAAAGTATATCAATGCTGGTACCGATGTCGATTCCTCTGCGCGGCTGCTTCTGGCCGTCGATGAGGTCCTCCACCCAGTGGATGTAGTTGAGGCGGAGGGGGACGGTGGGAATGAGGCGCTCCAGAGGGATCTGGATGGTCAGTCCAAAGTCCTCCTTCAGCAGAGTGCAGGTCAGCGCTCGCACCGCCTCAGGCTCTTTAAAATTCACACTAGAAGAAAGACAAACAGGACAAATGAGTTCCTGACAGCATTTCAATCCTCCAATAACAACATGTCTAACCTAAAATGTACGTGTTAGATAAAGGGGGAATTTAATTCTACATTTACAACCTGGGTCCTACCTCATTGTTATCCATTTTCTCATCTGATAGGATAGATTGGTATTCAAGCCCCACTAACAGATAACATTGCTGAAAACTGTATTTATTTTACAGACAGAATATAGTCAGCAGGAATGAAAATGTAAAGTTGTTGCATATTGAAAGCTGGTAATGATTGTCCGGTCAGTAATATTACCCAGTCTGCCTGATCAGAAGCTTCAGGATTTAAATGTAAAGCTGCCAGTTTGAGGCTACAATAACAATGTTATTTCTTCAACAGTTAATTGTTTCCTTTAAAAAAAACAAAAAACTACTTTGGCTCTTTTAGTTGTAAAAGAAAAGGCTTGTAAAAAAAACAAACAGGTGTATATTTCTCAAGGTAGGGTGGTATAACATAAACAGTGTCCAGCCCTGGAGGATTGAGGTTAAGGACAGAATGTTAGGGTAATGATTCAAGCAAACATGAGTGGCTAGTGTTAAAAAGCCCTTCCAGCGACGAGTGTTGCAAATTAGCACCTGCTAGAAACACTTTGAAACAGTGTATATTGTATCCGTCCCTATCAAATGAACAATCACATAAAAAGAAAAGAATAAAAGCTAGAACCTCTACTTTTTTGTTGCTTTGTCTGAAAGTCTCATCCTGTTTCAAAAGATGCAACACAACGTTTTTATTACTCAAAGAACAGGTGGCAAAAAAAACCCCCACCACACTCGTGAAAAACCTGACATCCCTTTGAGGATGATGTCAATTTAGTGATTGCTGATCCTCTCGTTTTTTTACCAGTGAAACAGCCTGACAGTAATTTACCAAACTCTCTTAATGCAGCTCTTCATTAACCCTCTGCAGCTCTCTGCACTCAACCCCATTAATTCACATTACACACACACACACACGCAGAAGACAATAGGGAGATAAGCAGGCCGTCATTTCTAAACAATCCCCTGCTAATGACAATGAAATTCAAATTTACAACACTGCACAGACCTCACACATCTTCCTCCTGAATTCTCAGTCACACGTTTGTCTCTCGTCTTCTTCTCCTCGACATGTTTAATTATTTCAGCTGTCACACAGGCAGGCACGATTGCGGCAGACAAAACGGGTGGGCGAGATAGGTATAATTAAAGCTTTGCTGAGCGCTTTCACACCTTGGCAGATGTAATTAGACACATCCTGGTGATGGCAGTGTCTGGCCCCTCAATAGTGTGGTGTAAGAACAGCACCATTAGAAAAAAAACCATCTACTGCTGTTCCAGATGGAGGTACGGTTGTGTGATTTCATTTTTTTGTGGAAAAATAAATTCCCATTTTGAATTTGTTGCAAGCAGTATGTTTCAAAAACCTTTAGACAGGGTCGTGTTTTCCAATCTGTTGCACCACTTTCTTTTCTCAAGTTTATTTTGGGGATTTAATTCTTTTATTGATAGAACAGTATCAAATATGGGGTTTCAATGTTTTGCAAATAATCATGTTCTGTTTTTATTTACATTTTACTACAAAGCATTTTAGGAAAGAGCTGAGTGAGAAGTTATTGCTTGTTGACATAAAATAGTTTTCTTAATTATTGCGATTCATTCAGACTTTTGGGACGTGATTTTTGCGAACGTTCATATCTGATAACGATGAATGGTCATTAATTGTGCATCCCCAGGTAACATCTGGCTTTGTTCACATATTTCCCCTCTTTCCTTTTTTTTTTGGATCGTCTTTCTGTCTCGGCTGTCTATAAGAAAGCATAAAACCCCCACAGAAAATCTAGATGAGGCCTTTTACGCTGATGTTCAATTCAAAAGAAAGTGACTGGCTCCTCACCGGGATGTTTCTGGTCACTGACTGACCTCTTCATTCAGGACTGATAACAAAGACAAACAGCTGAGTCTGACATCAATCTTACCTGCTGTCTCTTCATCTAATCAACATATTAGGCTAATGGTCCAGTTTAATCAGCTGCAGAGGAGAGTCTGACCTCTCAGAAACAAACACCTGGCTGCTCTGAGGACGTAGCACAGCATTTGCAGAGGAAGAACCAGAGAGAAAACGGCCACTTTGAAAATGTCCTGAGCTTTGGGGAGGAATCTAATGAGGACGAAGTGACACATCAGCATAACACTCACTTGTTTCCAAATGAAGGCCTGCCTCACAGATATCCAGCCCTCTTTCATTTCTCCTCAGAGGCATCATTAGATAAAGATCAATATTCAGGGAGGGAGGCTGCACAGGCCAGCCCTCTATTTTTAGCCCTCGATACGTGTACGTACGTGCCACTGTGTGTGTGTGTGTGTGTGTGTGCAGTGCAGACCGATCACTCCCATCAGCAGCACTGCGTATGCCACATCTCCATGGCAACCCCACCTACTGAACAGATGAAGAGAGCACGCAAATCCGGCCACGCTGGAGCAATGGCTGATGCCAGACAAGAGCGTGAGCGTGCCCGCGAATTTACGCCTGTGCTCTCCACGCAGGTGCATCGCTGCGTGCTCACATCTCACATACGTAGCTGACGGGAAACAGAGTGGGACAAACTGGGTATAAAAAAAAATGTTTGGGATGGGACCAAAAATACTTCTGCTGCTTTTATGATTGATTCCAGCTTACATGTGGATGAAATAAGGACCAGGTGAGGAAAACGGAGAGACTCTGCAGGTGAAGAAGAGGAGATGAAAAGTGCTGCGAGGCAGAAAACTCTTCACGAGGAAGGAGAGGAGGCATCATTAGAGCAGAGGGGAGGTTATTGCTGAGACAAACAGCTGGCTCTCACCTCCACGCTACATGATCAGTATGAAAGCATGCTCACACAAACACACAGACACACACGCAGACACATATGATCAAACACACACAAGCTTATTCTACCTGCGTCCACAGGGAGGTGACCTTCAAGGTGCATCTTCTTCACTTTGAGTGCGCTTGGATTTTTAAAAAAATTTTTTATTGCTTATTAGCCACAACTCCTTTTCCTGTGTCAGGCTTTTCTTTCTTTGTTAGTCCTCACAAGAGCAGGAAAGAGTGCATCATTTAAAACTTTACATGATTTAAATGCCACTGACATATTCAACTGAGAGTTGAATATGTTGGTTTTTTTTCTGCTGACTTGCTGATGCAGTGAAAAGTGGGCTGATTTCTAATCCAAACAACAACCAGCAACAATGGCTGAAAGGATTGTTTCCCTAATATATTTAGCCAAGTATGCTAATTATTATTATTCTGATTATGGAAATTGTTTGTTGGAGTAGGTTTAAGTGGTCAAGATAGATTTTTATCACTGTAAATAGAACATTACATGTCCCCAAGTCATGACACAAAAGGCCAAGAAAATGTAGAAAAACACAACCAGATACGATACATGAACAATCACATGTTGCTTGTGAAAAACAATCATTTTCATTTAAAAATAAAGAAGTGATGAAAAATGATAAAGAACATTTCATTTTAGGGTGACGGCCGAGAAATCAACAGCTTGAGCTAGAGTGATGGTTTGTGACTTTACTGTGAATTGAATAAAGCCCACTCGCGTATAAACCTGAAGCCAGTCGACACAACTACATTCATACTTAATTTTTTAACATGTTAGAAGATACAAGTTTTGAAGTATGGAGATGGTTTTGTGCCAGGACATTAAGGGAAGGAAAGATAAAGGCACACAGCACATGACTTCCTGAACAAAGCCGTTCTTTGAAGAGGAATATGTAAAAATAATGTCCCACCTAAGGGCTGCAAGTTCCCCTCTCTCCCATCTGATAATAAAAAGGTCTGTATGGTAATGGCTCTGCTTGGCTTCCTAGTGAGAGAGGTGCAGCCCAGAATTAAAAGGTTTACATTTATCAATTTGAATGTTGGCATCTTAGTCCAGAATTATCCATTTCTCCTATATTGCCAAGAACATATTAAATAAAATATACTGGTGTGAAAATGTAACATTTCAATAATTACAGGAGTGAAAATCCTTCACAGATGATCGTCTTTCAGCCCATAAAAAATATGAGTACCAAATTAAATTCCATCCAGGCTGTTGCATTTTTAATACCCATTCAAACCTCCTAATCCCACCCCTCTATCTTCCTGATCTGAGCCCCTCCTTCTCCTTCTCCTATAACTGAAAGAAACCAACATCAAGACCGTTTCGGGTTTATTTAGTCCTCACTTCAATTCCAATTACATCCACCATATTTCTTCTCCAGCAGTCTCTGGTCTGAACTCGACTCTCAGCCCGCCGCTATCAGCCCTCTCCACTGACGATCCCCGAATGAAGGGAGGCATATCTCCCCGGAGGATTGCGTGAGTGTCTCCCCAAGATTACGCTCATCCCTGACTCACTGCTTAAATACTTAAAAAACCAAGTCCATGAATTCATTGGGGAATACAAAACCACACTAATCCCTCCACTGATGGAATGACAGACTGATGGGGAAGAGGAGCCAAATTTCTGCAGAAGGCCAACCAAAGCTGGTAGCACATATGAAGTCGAAATCCTGGACCTCTGTTCTGGTAACTGCAATAAAAAAATAATGAACTAGCAACTGACTTCAATTTGAGCAATTTGCTGCGGGCGCAAAATATATGGAGGAGCCAGAACATGCAATAACATGTGTGACATGTGTGAATAAAACTAACTCAGGAAGATTCCAGGAGCATCCAGCCGGAGATTTTATAGCAATGTTTAGGAGTGCATATGTGAAAATGTATTTTCTTTGTTTCTCAATTAGCATTTTCTGTGCTTCCACTCATCAGTGTACACTGCTAATCATGGAAAATATGCCAAGAACTATGAGTATCCTG
Source organism: Labrus bergylta (assembly GCF_963930695.1). NCBI lineage: Eukaryota > Metazoa > Chordata > Actinopteri > Labriformes > Labridae > Labrus > Labrus bergylta. The sequence continues at coordinate 15,982,448 of NC_089205.1, read as the reverse complement.
ATAGTGTAGCATAATGGTCAAAAAGGTGAAGTGTGCAAAGCGTTGTCACCCTCAATGGTAAACACCAAAATACTTGAATAAGTAATGGTTTTTGTCCTGACTGCTACTTTTTATGCAAACATACAACCTTAAAGTTATCGTGTGATTGTTTCAGTTTATTTAATAGTTTAAAAAAAAAACTGGTCTATATCACACTTTAGACTTTTGTATTTAATAAGGGTTAGTAATGATACTATGGCTGTAGAGTTAGTCGCTTTTCCTGAGTTTAATCAGATTTGCTTGTTAACTGCTTTAAACGTTGTCTAATTCATCAGTTGTCTAAAACCAATCTCCACGTTTGATGTCCAACCCCAGCAGTTCCAGCCCATTGTTTGTTTGTCTGTCTGTCTGTCTGACGTACATGACGACACTGTGGGATGATAATTATCACCTGTCACAGATGGACATCGAGTGTTGTGTCACAGCGTGTCCACACATGCATGGTACGCCACCAATAGATGATTGACTGGTCACCTCACAGCCACAAAGACTCTGCCCACACCAATATGTTCACCGCCACACACAGATGTTCAGACCTGCTGCAGAGACATCATGTCCGCATTCATCTGCATAACGCACACAATATAAAGAGATTTCCTCACTTAGCAGACGGGCCAGCCGTATCATACAGACCCAAACAAAGAGGAAGGGGAGCGTCTCAGTCCTGACAGGCAAACAGCAGCCATTAAATACAAGTCAGACAATAATTGTCAGCTCGTACACTAACCAGGACTTTGCTCTGCGACTGACAGTCACTGTATTAATAAAGAACAACAAAAACATGGAAGTAAAACAAGAATGACAAGTTTGTCAAATAATAGACCCAGCTTATCCAAAATATATTTAAAGCTAAAGTAAGAAGAGCTGGGCTTAATTTAGTTTTTTTTTTGTCTTTATCAATATCAAAATAACTGAAGACCCATTCAGGAATAAATCCCTGTGCTTTTCAGTTATTCAACTCCTTGCTATGATGACATCTTAACAATTACAAAGCAAAAGGATGTAGACTTTAAAGGATACAGATGTTATAAAGGAGAGAACAAAGAGCAACACCCTGACTTACCAACAACACATCTGATACGCTTTAGTGTTCTTGAACGAAGGCTTTTTTTCATCAATGCATTTGTACCCAAAGGGTTGGAACCTGTGACAGACGAGCACCTCTTTTCCCGTAAAATAGACAACAACAGACGACTGACACTGCAGCTCCAATAAGAAGTGGTGTGGGTTGCCATTTATCCTAACAGGATCAAAAATAACTGAACAGTCCAGGAAACATCCAAATAACGTCACCTTGAGAAATGTATCCAGTCTAAACTGGACTTGAGTTGATGTTTGTCTGAAATGTTCTAGTGGACAACAGCATTTATAACTACGACAGAGGATCAGGGCCACGTTAAAGAAAAAAAAAATCTGAATTGACGAGATTAATCGTAAATTTACTTGAGTTTATTCTTGTGAATTTACAATTAATCTCGTCAATTCAGATTTTTTTTTTAACGTGGCCCTAATCCATCGTCGTATGTAACAGATATAATGACACCATATGCTAAATGAAAAAACATTCATCGTTGTGTAAGGTGTTAAACATATAAAATAAATATATGAGCCCAATTAAATATTCTTCAACAAAATTCTCATTCCAGTTAAAGTATTGATAAGGAGTAAGTAAAGCACAGGTGTACTGATCAACATTAACTAACGCTCTCTATTTAATTCAGTAGGTGTGCACAATAGGAGGAGCCTGAAAATGTCAGGTCAAGAGGATCAATAGGTATTGTTGGACATGTGCTTCATCTGATTTATAGTCTTATATAAAAAGATGATCACTATAGAAAACACACAACAGCCAAATGACTAAATCATCATTGTGATTCATCCAGGAAGCTGTGTCAGGTTAAATTAAACTAGCTAATAGATCTTCATTTCTCCTGAAGCCAAACATCCGCCTAGATTTACCAGGTGTGTAAAAAGTGCCAATATATCAGTACGCTGGACATTTTGACCCACTGAGGACACAAGAAAAGTTCTGTAAATCTCAGCCTCCACTACCACATCTGCTCAAACAAAAAAAAAATGAAGGCAATCTTGAGCTCACAATGCTCAACGTCAACATCCACTAATCCCGCCAGACATATTCTACCTTTGTTCTCCTGCCTGGACTTTTTCCACAGCATGACTTCTCAGCAGTGTCTCACTTTGAGGGGAACACAAACACACACAAGTCAAGTTCCAGTCCTATAATTTGTATCCTGGCACTTTGAGGGAAACACAGGAGTCTAATGGGGCACTTTTTGACTGACACACTCAACCATTCTTCAAATTTGGAGTTCCTATAAATGTGTCACTCATTAACTTTTGAAGTCTCGTGTATGGAAAAGGGGCACCAGCTAAATAAAAAATAAAAAATCTTTTGATGTTCAGTCCATGAATCGTTCGTCCAGGTTTCGTGGTCGTCCTGCTGTTGCTAGAAGCTGAATGAGCAGTAAAGATCAGACTGAGTCAGCTGGGGCCTGAGCGGTGCTGAACTGGGTCCTCAGGGTCTGACTTGTTTGTGCTCAGAGCTTCAAACACTTCACACAATATGGTCAAATATGTGTTGGACGGATACCACTCTTGCTTATCTTCAGTCGAAAATGACACACAATAATATGCAGCTATAAAGGAAGAGTTCATGATATGTAGCTTTTTGCATTACACTGGATGGATGGTAGAGCTTGAACATGTTTCTATACAATGCGGCTGTGGGCACAAGGGCATGTTAAAACTGTGTCTTTTTCTTTTGGCAAAATGGAATAAAAAAAAAAAAAATCACCATTCCCTGCAACCAAGAAATGTGCAAAATGTGTTAGATATAATAAACTACTAAAGCTGTTCTATGTTGATGAAAGATTTTAGATGAGGGATGAACAATCAATGAGATAACATACCACACTAGCTCTGTAATGTTGGTTACTTACACTGGTCTTCCTGCGAGGCTGGTGTGCACATGCTGCTGGAAGTCTGGATATTTGGAGGCTAAGTAACCAAAGTCTGGAGGTTTGTCTTTGTATCGGTTCCGGGTGTGCATTGACTTATTAAGAGCCATGATCAGAGCCCTGAATCAGGAAGGAAAGACACCAGACATGAGCATAAACAGCAGCAACACATGGCACTAGAAGAAACATGAAAACAGCAGCAGAAGAAGTCAACTTTGAAGCAACTAACTGTGGTAACTAACTAAGACTTGAATTATTTGAAGTTAAACTTAATATCGGCATGAAACTTTGCTAAACATGGTTGGCAACTTGCTGCTCTTCACACAGCTGTTCTTTATTGAGCGGCTTACAAAGTCGCTGATTCAGTTTGTTTTTAGCAGCTGGCTAACATTTTGAGCGGGTGTATTGTATGTTTTTGTTCCTGCCTACCTGACTGACGTTTTCCTTTTTTGCGGTGAAGCCTGCTAATAGTTTCTGTGTGTCTTAATAACACTGTGTTACTGTGGAGAATACTCACACATACTCACGTTGTCCAAACGTTTCCCTCTCTTCCTGGCTGCGCAACACGTCACCACGTCTACGTCGTTGCGTGTTGACGTAAGCAATGAAACGCGCCCCCCCCCTCCATGGAGACTGTTTCAGAGTTATTTATCTTTTACAAAAGCTGAGTTAAATAAGTCACTTTACTGGTTTTATAATGGAATATTATTGTGAATGTTATTTTCTGATAGTTTTGTATTCAAAGATGTTTTCAGGAAGGCTAGGTTCAAGTTTCCCCCCCCAAAACCATATTTTTCTGCCAAGCTTATTTTATTAACCTACATTCATACTAACTTTACAAATAGTGCCTTCCCCTTTTCCCCTATTAATATCCATTTATTTTAGATTTAATTTTCGTTATGCTGTAATTGTACCTTCCTTTACATTCTCACCTTTATTACAAAAATAATTAATTTAAAAAACAGTTTGTGACTGTGTCTTTCAATTTTTCAGCATCAACTTGAATGAACTCTTATTTCAAATGTAGGCTAAATTTAGACATTGTCCCTAATGCTGCTGTGTAATACTTTCTTGCCTTGCAATCCATGAACAATAAGAGCCAAACAAATACACAGGACAACATGGAGGCAGATTTTCATCTTTTATTATATCGCAAACAATAATGACATCCAGGTATATTGTTAACAGTTTGCTGAGTGAAGAGTGAGACCATAGTGGTGAAAACAATGAGCTCTCCTGTGTTGTGCAGTCTGAAGCCCTCGATTGTGGTTCATGGACAGATAAAAGTGTGGTGGACTTTGGGCCGAGGTTAAAAAACAACAACAACAGACAGCCAAAACTTGTCTGTCAGTCCCTTCACACACCCGACCTATGTAGCACAGGGATTGCTTGGGACCTGCGAATGGCAAAAGGGGATTTTTTTAAATTTTTTTCCCACAGGGCACACACTTGCTTACAACACCAGCAGCTGTGTTGTAGCTTTTTTTCCATCGATTCTTACAAAAGAAACAGAACACACATCGTCCTGACCCTTGATTAACCACGTTCCTTGAATAAAAAACAAGGAAGTAGTTTTCAATTTACATTTTATGGTCTGGCATGTCATAGCGTGATCCTGAGGAGACAAGAATCATTTTCAAAGTTGGCCAAACAGTGTTGGACCTAAAGAAAGAGGCTGACTCATCAAGCTAAACCAGATTGTACAGAGGAATGTCTCCTTTTTTTTTTTTTTTTTGGCTTTAGCTAGAACATTAAACAAATTGGCATCTTCATTAGCTGTGCCAAATTGTAATACAAAAAAAAAAGCTGGTTTTCCACCTTAAGTCTTCCTTGGAAGTAAGGACAGAGACAACAGCTTCATGAAAAAACAAAAAAAGACCTTTAAGTGGGCACACCCAAAAAGGAGACATTAGTTTGATTCCCTGAAAAGAAAGAAAGAAAGAGGTTCTCCTTTGGGACATCCCAGTCTGCCACAATCCCATTAATGTTACAGAAGAAGGAGGAAATACGCCTCCTTCAAATTGCATCACACAATCAACAAAACCAGCCTTTCTGCAACCATTGAACAGAGCTGTCTGAACTCAGCGAGCCAGGGGACCAAAGAAGACACATTGTAAAAGACTATTTAGGGAAACAAAAACACCCTATTGCTTGTTCACTTTCTTACCGAGTTGGGTTCACCAGTTTGCCCAAAAAAACTGTAATGCTTTCATGATAAATATGCATCTTTTGCTAGTATCAGTTTTACTTAGCATAAAAAACAGGTGTACATTTCTAGCATTGTTTCATTCATTCAGAATAACAAGAGGCTACATACAGGCGTTTAAACTCATTTTTTAAAGCCAAGCCGGTACCAAGAAAATGCTCAATTCAGAGACTTGTATTTTAGAGACGGAATAACTTTAATAATAAATGTCAAGCTTTCCATTTGAGCTTAATTCTTTACAATGGCATTAAAAGGTAAATAAACAAAAATAAAATGACATCTTTTTTACTTCCATTGCCAGCCAATCAGTGACAGTCCAATGAGTTAAAGGTTCCAGTTGACAATAAATCCCATATCATTTCATATTTGATTTTTTTAACAGATTAAACATGAGATTGTAGCTGTTAATCAGGAAACTTGTTTTAGCAAGTTAGCAGATTTGCTACATTGCAGGGGAACAGGCTAGCTGTTTCCAATCTTTATGCTTGGCTCAGCTTAAAGGCCATGTGCTCAAAATACGAGACATGTATCAATTTTACCATACTTTTCAAATAGTTTAAGTACTTACGGTACACAGAGGCATTATTCAAACTAATTGGTCAGTGATGGATAGTCTCCAATATTCAAGCTTTTTAACTAATACTGTTCTGACAGCTCTGCCTCTGGTGCAGGTTTACATGCAGCAGTGCCACATCAACAGGTCACATCAGGCTCACATTAGCCACTAACAGGAGCTTGAGCAGCAGATCATCACATCCAATACACACAGGAAGAGGAAAAACATGGCAAAGAAGCGAAGATAAGATCAGTTTAAGCAGTGGAATTCTTTATTAGCCAACAACTGCATTGGAATGAAAGGGCTAATTAGAAATTATAAGTTTATGCATTTATCAACAGCATTCAATTTTAATGTTGTCTTTGGACCAATCAAGGGCCAAAGATTTAGTAAAAAGAGGGATGTGCAAGATTAATGAATCACCTTATCAGCTACAGTTAGAAGAAAGATGTTTCATGTATTTTGTCCTCCACAGGGCGTGGAATGGTTGTTTCTACAGTATGCACTGGTTTACAGTAATTTTCAAGTCTTTCCACAAAGATCAAAAGCTAAAATTTTGAGGAAAGCCACTCAGAGGTTGTTGCATACATGTGATGTGGGCTGCAGATGGATTCTTCTCTGCAAAGAGTCTCTGCTCAGGTTTTTTCTTTTTTGTAAGCATTCTCCTGCATATCTGATCCAGGAACTGCTCCTGTCCTCTTTCAACAGTGAGGAGCATCTTTAGTATCGGACCCCTCTACAGACTTTACACCATCAACAGATCACTTAACGTGTCTGCTGCCAGCATTTCCTCACTATACCTTAATTCCCATCCAGTTCATCCTTTAGTGCGATGATACAAAATTGCCAAATCTCTTAATAACAAGTTTAATTTACATTTCATATTTTCACAGAAAACTGAATTTTTCTATTCAAAACCATTTGTATACCCTCAGAAATTAGAGATCTTTTGCACATCCCAGATATCAAACCCAGGGGGCTCACTTTGACTCCTCATCATGCCTTTACGTTTTCCTTGTAGCAGGTTGCTTTCCACCAGTGGCTTTCTGTTTGAGGCCTTCATCTGCATCTTCTGACCCCATATAGTTCCTATAGTTAACCAAGCTGTGCCAAGACTGCCTGGATAAGAGATAAGATAAGAGTACTAGAAGTAGATTGAGGTGCCTCAGTTCAATGAAAGTCTGACATGCAAGGTCACAGGGATTCATCTCCTAAAAGGAGACACAACGAAGGTCTTTATCAAGTGCTCAAGATTACACAGGTGTAATCCCGAACTCTGCTCAGATGCCACTGTAACCCAGTGCGCACACTCACGGCGGTAGCCAAACAAACTTGCGGTGTACATTTGGACTTCTTTTGGAAAACACTCAAGTGAGAGAATTCACAAAAGCAACTTTTTTTAAGATTGGTATCTTTTCTTTTTGTTGCAGATTCATCAGATGGGATAATTTATCTAAAGCCTATCAGTGGCTCATGTGCCACCATGACAAGAGTACAAAGCTGTTTTTAAGCCCCAAGGTCCAAGGACAAACGTTTGAAACATTCGTATATACAGCCATTAAAATATTTCCTAGTCCACATGAAAAGAAATGGTACGCACACTTGAGAAGTGATGTTATAAAGCTACAGATTATTTGAAAACAGCCCCACAGACAATTGTATCTTATCGCATCATATATATGCTTTTTTCCTTCCTTATCTCTTGAACGTTTCACCAAGCTAGGCACCAACAGACTACGACAGTGAAGGAGAGAAAAAAAAAAAAAACAGAGAAAACAAAATCCTAAATAAAAAAATAGACAAAAATAAATCTTACACATAAAGACACTGTCATCTCTTAAATTATCGGTTTTTAGTGCCCTACATTTTACACCCAGTCAAAAAACATCTGCCTTCGGTTGGTTGGTAAGGCTGCGTGACAGACGGCCAGCCTCGTGGTAAACCTATGGTACTTCTAGACGTTATGTAAATTTACAGTATACAATTTTGGATTACCATGCAAGAATACTTTTTTGTGTAACATTTAGTAGCTCGATCTACATCCAGGAATAATTTACATAGATGGACAATATTTATTGGACCAGAGAGAGCGATGGAAAGATAACCATCGTGGTAAGTGCAGCCGGAGGAAGGAGATGATGATGATGATGATGATGATGATGATGATGATGATGTGCGGGTGAGGATTAGGTTAGGTGAGGGGGGCGGAGGGGGGGATGAAAGGGGAAGTGGGATGGTCGAAGGAGAGGTTGGAACCAGAGGAGCATCTGGGTAAATGGGGGTGTTGGTCCAATCCTCCAAGGTCCAAATCAGCGGCACTCCCACACTTTTAATGTTTGATCTACACTCCCAGTGACCACGTAGGGAGCGGCCTTGTGGAAATCTGTTGAGGAAACAAAAAGATAATCAGAGCAAATACAAACTAAGACAAAAAAGTCTTGTTTCCATGACAAATACTTTAATTACAACAACACGGCTGCTGCACACATTTATCTGTGCTCAACCATCCGTCTAGAAGGTTTTCTGCGTCAGATTCTTATTCATCACCAACATTACAGAGTATTCAGCGATTCAAATACTACTTGATGGCTGTTTCCAATGATTGGATAAATAAGACTAGACACAGTCTTTCTTTCCTTTAGCATTTTTTTTTTTCATTAAAAACTGAGAACATTGGCAGAAAAATAGCTCCCCCAAAACAACCCGTTAAAGGTTAATTGTGTGACAGTAACAACAATTCTGCGCTAACAGAAAGGGCAACGTCAGTCAAAGCTATAGCAAAATGTCAGCATTCACTTTTTCCCTCCACCAATAATAATTTGTCATTTGAACCACACTTCTATTGGAGGGGTACTCCCTTCTACTGGAGGGGAACTTATTTCTATTGGAGGGGTACTCCCTTCTACTGGAGGGGTACTCACTTCTACTGGAGGGGTACTCACTTCTACTGGAGGGGAACGTATTTCTATTGGTGGGGTACACAGCTAATACTCAAGTCTACAAAATCGGTATCAAAAGTTTTCTGCACATCTGTATCAGTGCCTATCATCCTTCCTCGTATGCAACCTCTTGATTATTACAATCACAGAAGAAAACGTTCTTACATCTGCAGGTTTCTCTGACCACATGAAAAACAAGTACAAGCTACTGTGGCTTACATCTCCATTGAAAATGGTTTTGGTGACATGCACCACTTATTGGCTCGAAAATACCAAAACAGAACAATCCTATGAAAAATAAGCTAACCTGCAAATTATGTCAGACTGAATACCAATGAGAGTTCCAATCCAGTTTGATTGTGTGTACAGACAGAAGAAGAACCCGTTGGAGAAATGGTGAAAATAAATGTTTTGCTTCAATGAAACCAAACAAAAGGTGCTTCAATTGTTTTTCACACCAACCCCAAATTCATTACATCAATATCCTCTTTATATCAAACAGGATTTAAGGGGACTGGGTTTCAAACGGTTTGGCAAGGAAAAGTTGGCTAAAGAGCTCCTCAAGAGACTTCCCTGAGCCTTGATCTGCTGAAAAGCTGCAGATATGAGGAGGGGGAGGCAGGAAAATCCTTAAGCTTTTGTCTACCTTTTAAACCCCCAGCTGCTATCAACCCTTAGGACTCGTAGAACACTACGTGGAAAAACTGGGTTTGTGTACAAATATTAAACCTTTGGCAAAAGCAGATATTTGTGAAACGAGCTCCACTGTCCAGTGAGCGTGAAACAAAGAGGTTCCTGCTGCACCTCAGGAGACAAACCGGTCAAACAAAAGCAAAGATGCTTCATGTGGTGAGGGGGGCTGCTTACCCAGAGAGGTAACAAAGTGTTCGTGGGCACACAGGGTTTTCATGCAGCGTTTGTTCTTGTAGTCCCAGATCCTTAAGGTCTTATCATCCGCGCAACTCACAATGAACTTTCCTCCAGGGTGAAAGAGGATACCACGCACCCAGTTGTCATGGCCAACCTGTGGGATAAACAGACACCAGTTGCAAACCAATTTATCTTATTGTGCAGAATAATTTCATTCTTTTTGACGTCTAGATTTCAGTAGATGGTGCTCACCAGAGTCATAAGGCACATGCCAATGCTAACATCCCACATCTTGATGGTCTTGTCTCTGGAGCCAGACAGCAGAAAGGGGCCTGGCTTACCACTCTTCTTGGACTGGTTGGGCACAAAGGGGAAAACGATAGAGCTGTGAAACACTTTGGTTCAAACAGTCATTACATGCCTGACATTTTTAACTGCATCAGTGGAGACTGGCATGTGCAAACCAAGCATTCACCAGAGTCATTGAAGCTGGGTTTCACTGTATTTGTCTGTTTAAGTGTTTTGGAGAAAAGGACTAAAGAGAAATCAGGCTAATCGTGAAATTGACATTTCAATATTATTGAAATATTGCTGTGCCTCATTCCAGCTCTAGCTGTCTTTTCCTTGTTGAACTTTCAACATTTTTAATTCTGGGACTTAACACTTTATTTTCCTAATTTTAGAACATAACCACTGGAGCAGTAACTGGTATCAGAGGTCGATACAGATTCAAATATGGCTTTGGCCTCCAACACAGCCTAAAATGTAGTATCAGGTGTTGCTGTATCATATTGTTGCACTATTTATCAGGTAGTAATATGCTCTGCTTATTTCTCACTATAAAAAGACAACACACCAATAATGAGCTCCTGAATCCATGTTTTTCACTGCTTAAAATGTTAGACTGGGACAACTGCTGCCAGGGAACATTTTTAACCTGACAAGGGGGATGACTGGACACACTTAAGATCACAAGGCACAAGGAGGGAGTCTGTGTTGACTGTAGGCTATGTTTGTACACAAGCACACACTCTCTCTTTATTAAAGACTGTTCTAAAGGCTGAGCATCACTGATGTATTGTAAATACTGTTGTAATCATGTCAGATCTAAATTGCAGTTAATATATTTTAAAAAAACATAAAGAGCTATAGCGACACTCCCCAAAGGTCCCCAGGTCTTAACATGCATTGGGAAATGAGGAGGAGATCAAGGTGTGGCTGTGTAATTATTGCTCTTTATTGGTATCGTACCTTTTGGATGGACGCTTGGGCCTAATGTTCACGCTCTCACAACTATCAGCTACCCTCGGGTTTAAAAAAATACATATCTTTAATTCTATGGCTCTCAATATTGAACAATGTTGTCACAAATCCCATATGTTTCATATAGTAGTAGTGCTTTACCTCAGAGCCTGTGGCTTCTTGGATGGTGGGGTGGGCACTCTCTGGTGCCCAGGAGATACACTCCACCACATGTTCGTGCTCCCGCAACTCAGCCTTGCACTCTTTGGATGCCACGGCCCACACACGCACTGTTTGGTCATTGGAGCTGCTGGCAATCAGTGTGCCGTCCTGGTTGGGCCGCACCATACGGACCCACTCCCTGTGGCCAGTGAAGGTCTTCACACAGTAGCTAATGGACAGAAAATAGTGTCATCATGGTTTCAGGTTTGAGCTGATCAATCAAACTGAAAATCATGTTTTGAAAACATAAAGTTGTTTGAAGGATTTCTTTGAGACTGCATACCCAGTTGCCACCTCCCACATTTTTATGGTTTTGTCCCTCGAGGCAGAAACGATGTGATCTCCATTGGGCATGATGGCTACAGACGAAACATTGTGATCATGTCCTGGAAAAAAAGAACAGAAAAACACAATCTAAGCTTTCTGAGCAACACAACCCAGAAACCATTTATTTAGACAGTAACATACCATCCGTTTAATTTTTCCTTATTCCAACAGACAGATCATTTTTTACACAGGTTTTTTTTTCAATATTCAACTTTATTTTTGTACATCCCTGTAGTCACCAACAGCATCACAAATCAAAGGGTTTGGTCACCATTAGCCAGTTATATGACAAGAGAGGCAGCCAATTTACCGGGGTCTACTTTGTTCCACAGAGAAAAGGAGATGCCTCATTACCCAGACGCTGTGCCATTTTTAAGCTGCTAAACAGATGAAGACAACAGTAAGTATTCTCCAATAGGCCAGTTTAACTGTGTGTGTGTGTGTGTGTGTGTGTGTGTGTGTGTGTGTGTGTGTGTGTGTAATCCAGTTGGCCTTGTGTTTTTTGTTAAAGATGTGAAAAATGGAGAAGTGGAGTCAAGGTTGAGGAGAAAAATTAAAGGCTATTGAAGAGTTAATAGACGGCAGGGAACTGATGGGGAACAAACCTACGATGCTGGGATCAATTTAATAGACAGACATATCTGTGCTTGTAAACACAGTCGACTGTGCCAGCAAATCACTCACATAATGCTGAGGGAATGATTCAGTGATAACATTACCAATGCCTTAGATCCTCAGAAAAGACAGACAAATAATTGACAAGCCTGAAAAAATGATTTGTGAATTAACGGTTTAGATTACAGAAGAAGGGGGTCCAAATGCCTGTGTGCTGTGGTGTGGAGTAGTTGGGTACTAAAAGAGACCAGAACAGTTAATTTGCCAGAGCTGGTTAGAATCTCAGCGCAGGGTGGTGGGAATTGGTGTGAAAACTAACAGCATCTGCACCACCTGAGCCCTTTGTACAGTCATATTAAGCTGCATGTATGATGCAATGATTGAACAACAAAAGAGCTCGTTCACCAGCTTGATGATTACCCACGTGGTCGGAGGCTAGTGTCAGGTTGTTGTTTTTTTCTTGATAACAAAAGTGGTCATACAAAAAGGACAAACACTTTTTTGAAAGGCATTAAATGTTTTTTTTTTCTCCTTACCATGCATGGTCCTGATGCACTCAAATCCTTGGAAATCCCACAGCTTGATAGTCATGTCTGCAGAGCAGGATGCTAGCAGCTTGCCGGTCTGGTCAAAAGAGATGTCCTGCACGGAATCTGTGTGGCCTTTCAGTGTGCGTTCGAAGTCTCCTGTTTCGTAGTCCCACACCTGCAGAAGACAACATATTTATACACCTACTTGACAGAAATATACAGCATAAAATACAACAAACATGTATAGCTAACACATTCTCTATTCATCTCTCAACGACAGTAGAATGAAGCATGAAGTATTTGAAATTCAGCTGACTGAATCCCTCTCCAGCCAGAGCTAAGCCTCCACATGTCACATCATCTGTGGCCCCGTGTCATCTCATTTCTCAGTTCAGAAGCCACAACACGGTGAGGAGAGCGAGCCAATATGTCCAAACAATCCATATTACAGTTCCAACAATAAAGATCCACTGACTGCGATTGTATATCACAAAACTGCAATGGCATTCCCCTTAACAGATCATTTCTGTAACTCAGTTTGCAGACAGCACACACTCTCTGCATACTGAGTTACAGATCCTTTGACACATTTTTCTTATAATGAGAGAGATGCATGTGCAAGTGTGATAAGGGTTACTGGCACTCCTGATCAAATAGATACAGTTCATTGTGTGTCATATGGCACTGCCAGTTTGAGTACAATATGGAGTGAACCGTAATAAGCCTTGTTTTCTTTCCTGAGAAAGCTGTTACGTCTCTGGCTTTCGAGCAGACAGACGGTTTGTCATGGGAGGGATAAACCCTCCTTGGTTTTCCTCTTTGGGTGGGGGATTTTGGGCAGACGGTGACAGGAGAACCCTCTCCTCCCCCCTCCCTCTGGTCCTACTGCCTCCCCCGAAAAAGGGAGCTACAGACAGTACAGATGGCTTTGAGGTACAAAGTGCATGGGGGGGCTTATCCAGGAGAAGATCAGTGCAGCTAATGTGTTTGGAGGTACACCAGGTTTAGCGGTCTACACAAATAAAACAGTATTAAGCGGTAACATCTGAAGCATTCATAATCCAATAACTACCTGTAAGTCAACTTTGTGATTCCTTGTGGCACACTTCCCGGCATTATTAAAAGAGCTGCTAAAAAAAATGCCCTTTTCATGTTTATTAATAGCTTACATTCTTTCAACACATTTACAGGCCAACAATAACACGAAGACTATCTTTGTCAATGCCACAAGTGAAGTAAGCAATGAGCATGCCGAAACATCAGCTCTTTGCTCTCGTTGAAATGAACCCGAACCTCTGCTCGACATGTATGAATGCATACCACGCTACGCCCGGGACCTCCTGATTTACATGCTGTGAAATGATAATAACCAAAGTCAAGGTTAAGTTTGTCATGGAAAGATCTGCTAGGTTAGAAATAAAAACTGGTTAGCTGAGGCTGACTGATGACTGGGAAAGAAGAAAAACAGTAAAAAAAAAAAAAAAAAAAGGAGAATGATTTGACTCAGAAAACAAAAAAACGAAGTGATACTTGAACCACTCACTTATTAAAGAAATACTTTTTTTAAACCCAGACTAATCAGAGCTCTGAGGGCTGGATCAGAAATGTTGATATTAACTTTCTGCACAATTCAGTTAAGTAGCTACATACAGTCACATACTCCATCGCTTGGCAAACATATTGTGGTATGTTATGTATAAGATTGATGCAGCCCAACGTGTTGTTGTTGACTTACAAAACAAACAAACAAAACTTGTCTGGAAAACTAACCTCCAGGGTCTGTCCTGGTTGCCTGACAACGGGTTTAAACCAAGAGAGTTAAATAAACCCCTCAATCAATGTATGAGCTTGAGTGAAGCTGGCAGATTGATAATGCAACCTTTGGAAAGAGCCGGGCGTGTTGTAATTATTGTCATTTTTCTAACTGACTTTTTTTGGAGTTGTTTATTAAACTCCTCTGACTTTCTCTTTTTCTTCAATCACACAACAATAATTCATAACTGTAGTCTATATTGCTTGCCTTAGTTCTTTGTGTTCCTTTTTTATTATTTTGTTTGTCCTTTATGTCACTAGTTTTTATTGTTATACCATCACTAAAAAAAAAAAAAAAAGAAAAAAAATCTAAGTTAACCAGCAGCTGGCTCCTGCTGTAGATGAACCGTACAGACAGACGTTATGAAGCTTTGCATTTGTTGTTGGACGAGAAAGCAAATAAGTTGGCTTTGTAAGTAAAATGACTTTGTGTCTAAAACTATTTATATGAAAATTGTTTGATATAATCAATATATAAAGTAACTGTCATGAATAATCTGCTCTGTGCTCTTAACACTGCAGCTTCTGATATGTGTGATAATAAGTAAGAAATACAGAAAAACCAAAAAACGCACCGCCTAAACAAAATGAAAGATGAAAATAAATTCAGGCACAACAAGGGAAGTGAAACAAAAATGGCAGCTCAGTTTTATTGCCAGTCTAAGTGGCATTGCAGTCAGTGAATGAGTGCAAAGAGAACAAGGTCTACTCTTCAGTTAAAAATTTAACAGCTGCTCAGGAGGAGAAAAGTAGGGCACAGAGGGAGTCAGGCCTTGCCACAGTGAGAGAATGCAATCGGGAAAAGAGGTGCGAAGAAGCAGGGCCGATTTTTAGATTGTGGGGACAGACCTGCCTCCTCCTGAGGGATGGATGTATCTGGTGGTGGGTAGTCATGGTGGGGCAGCTGATGTTTTAAGTGGAAGATAAATGAAGCAGGATGCTGGGAGGGGGTGTTGCAGAAGGAGGGAGGTTAGGGGGTAGAAATTCATGCCAAAAACAAAGAGGAATCCTGCTGCGTGGGTGTAGATGAGGAGATGTACACATGTCTCTTATTGTCTCATGAATAAAATATAGAGAACAAACAGCTGAACAGAGTATTGGCATTGTGCAGTGAGGTGAGGGAGAGCTGCTGCTGCTGCTGCAAAATAGCCCCGAGACACATCATGGAGTGTATATATGGAATCTAGGGAAACCGAGATGACAGAGGGGATGTGGGATCAAGGGGAGGTCTAGGAAGGAGAGAAAGTGGAGGCATAGCTTAACAATGAGGAATAATAGATGAGAAAGAGGAGGAGCAGCATTCAACAGAGTGAGCAGAAGCTCTGTGTGTGCTAGAGCGGCCATCAAGCAGGCAAAAAAAAAAGAAAGGCCACTCTTGTATACTTTTATTGTAACTGGGAGGAAGTTTGTCTGCTCTAGTTCCATCTTTAAAGGAAACCTTAGCATACACACAACCGGTACACAGTCACAGCTTGCACTGGGGAAAGTCTATTTGACTCTTTTATTGGTTAAGTTATAACTTTAATCAAATTGTGCTTCATTCATCAATTTATTTTAGCGTTTGTTCACTAAAAATGTCATCTTTCCCCCCAGTTCTAAGACAAACACACAAACCTGCATCTCTCTTCTCTCAATACACACAGTGGCTTCTCTTACTCTGTGACTTTTTTTAATTTCTTTGAAGATTGTCAAAAAAGGAGACACATACAGGCAGTCACACGTTTATCAAAGTCAATTTTTCACTTAGGATTCCAGGTGAGCCTCAAGGGCAGATGGCTTGTCGTTAATAATGTAGCATATCTAAATGATTCAAAACTATGATAGTCCAGAATAACACGGTCAGCGACTAGCTGCAGAAAACGATTAAAACCAGGGTGAAATCAAGTAAGTAAGATTTGCACATCAGTAAAGGAGACGGTACAAGCAACACTGGCTCTGTTTTAAAGATAATGAAGGGAGATTGTTCAATAGTTTATTGATCGCAGAGATTTTATAAATAGATTTGAAAAAGGAAGAATGTTGGAATTGTCAGAAAAATATACCACAGGTGGACAGGCCTCCTAGGTACATTAAAAACTTCCAAGTATAGTCTTTGGCTGTTTTTGAAACCGCCTACTACACACTACTATTGAAAGTAATATGCAGTGTGTACTGCACACTGCACACTATGTTCAACAGTAGTAAGTATGACTGCCAGTTGGTGGTTATTTTGCAGTATGCCAGGCTGGGCTTAGCTAGTTTCCTTACTAGTAGTATGTAATACTAGTGTAGTAAATGATGACGACAGTTTTCACCTATCTCCTCTCTAAAGCATATCAAAAACAAGAGCATGAAGAGTACAGGGAGATTCTCTACTAATCGAGGGCTGATTTGTGTCTTTCAATAGGAATCCTAAAAGTAATAATAAGCTCATTCTTGATTTCAAGAGGACAATCTGTAAACACAACGCCCCCAGTCACTGCCACTGCAAGCAAACTAAAGAGCATTAGTTCTGTGGTCCTATCTGAAGCTCTGCAACAAATGCATCACTAAACATTCATCCAGCAGCACTGACCTTTATTGTTGCATCCTCTGAGGCAGACACCATGACGCTGAAGACTGGGTGAAAGATGACACGGGTGACTGGACTGCGGTGGCCACTCAGCGCGTACCTTTCTGGCGGGCGCGGGATCCACTCTTTGGGGTCTCGCTTCTGTGTTACGGGCCCGCCCAAAGTGATCTCTTCCTTAGCTTCATTCAGTTTGGATTCAAGTTCCATCACCTACAGAGAGATTACAGGTAGGCGTTAACGGTGTGGAGGCAGAGAGTTAGTTTGACAGTAAAAGGGCCTTTCAGACAGGATGCGGTGGTCGCTGCATGCCCATTCATTGTCTTTGTGTATATGCGCTTGCACCGCACCAAGCTGAGCGCAGCTCAAGGCCTGCTCTGCACCCTACTACCTCGGCGAGCTCACACCTTATCCTATCTGAAAGCCCTTTAATATGAATGAGTAGATAATTACAGCAGGGAGTTATTTTACAGATTGCTAAAACATTGGCTTTTAAGTGTGATTGGGTCGGTTTTAAACAATTTAAAATGTATTAACTGTTGGATTAATACTTTCTTCGCCTTGTAAGACTTCCTTTGGGTCTTAGCAGGAGACTCAGCAGTTATGTCACGAACCATTCACAAGGCTACAATCCCCCACAGGCACTCTTTGATGGTGAACAACCCCACAAACCTTCTTTTGTAATCTGATGACTGAGGTCCATTTCTTTTCCAAAAGGCCGGCGTACTTCTTATCCAACTCTTCATTCTGTGTACAAAAGAGGGGGAGGGGGACAGAGAGGAAAAAATGAATATCAGGCAAACATATGAAGAAAGCCAATCAAAGTTGAGGGCTCAGCATTATCAGGGAGGCCTGGAGGGAGGGAGGGGGGGGGGGGGGGGGGGGGGGGGGGGCAGCTGGAGTGGCATGCTGAGGTCTGCTGGCTATAGTAAGAAAGAAGAGGGAATTATATACACACCCCTCACAGGCCAGCTCTGACTGCCAGACACCGGCAACCTACTGTACAACATGCATGCACAAACACATGCATACTACACACACATTAACACACAACCTAGCCTTAATCCTTCTCACACAAGCTAATCTCCTGCAGACAAGAAAGGCTTAGGCAGCTTACAGCCACACACCCGGTCCTGGAGGCAGCAGTGGACGTTAACTTGTGGCCGTCCTGGCAGACAGACGCTTCCACCTGCAGGCTAATGCCATGAGCTGACCACTACATTTTACGTAACGGCCCTCATGGCACGCACAGTTTGTTTTTTAGTGCCAAGAAGGAACCACAACAATGTGGTGGCATGTCTTCTATGTCCCTGCATTTAAACAAGTGCTACAAATGAGGATTTTTTTTGTTAAATGACAATACATTGTCTTGATTTATTGACCCATAGCTTTGAAAGTAAAATGACACAAAAGAGTGACTCTTATTCCCTTGAGTTTAATAAAAAAAAGGGGGGAAATAATTAATGTTTTGTTTGGTTTAGTCTATTCCTGAACACCAAACATAACAGTTGTGTTGCCATGGTGTATAACATTGCCTTGTGGCTGTTACTAACTATCAAAGCGTCAAAAACCCACATTGACAGACAGCCACGAATGTCAGTGAGGGAGAAAATTAGCGATTCGCTCCAATTTCACAGCTAGCTCCTCAGCCTCGGCTGGAAACAAAAGCAGGCATTCTTGAGGTGTGGAGAGTCTGAAGCACCCCCAACGCCTATATCAAACACTTCTTAATGTGAAGGGGTGATTCCTTCGAGTAGCATGAGGTGTAAATGAAGACAAAGATATGAATGGCTCATTAATGAAGGAGAAAGAACACATAGAGGGAGCTGAATAAAACCAGTATGGACAAGTCTGCCATCATCTTATCTGCCATCTGCCTGGAGACTCTGCCCATTACATCAACACACAGACACAGATACACATACACACACGCAGGAGGAGTGCCAGACTTCACTGCAGCAGCACCACCAGCAGCCTCGTGAAGTGGGTAGTTACCATATGGATGTGTGAATGTAGTTATATACAATTTCTTGAGGCAAACATTTTTTTTTTAAGATAATTTAATGTGAATAAAACCTAACTGCATATAACAAATGCCTTGATATTTAAATATCAAGCAACGTGGCCTTTAAATAACTAGGTTTTTCTAACATAGTGCTTCCAAGGTGTTTGTTGCTGAGCATTCATACCCAACAGGGTGCACCTATTCCTCTGTGCCATTCATCTATTATTCAGCCTGCTTCCGCAGGCTGCCTCAGAGAAAACGTCCGGAGTAGAACGAATAAAGACACAGAGGAAAAGGGGTAGGTATCACGTGAATACAAGGTGAAAGAAACAGAGGTGCTACGCAGAGACAGAGCAAAAGAAGAGTAAGATAAAAAGAAGTGTCTTGTATGAAAGGGGGTTGAGTTGAATAATATTAGAAGTAGGAGATCATGTTTTGTAAGTTGTAAGTACTGAAACCCTTAATGTATGGATTTGAAGCACAAGAATCCCATTTTAGGAGCACAGTTATAATAATTAACTTTTCCACCTATGTGACCTGATTGTACAGGTGTAGAGACAAAAGCAAATCCAATGTTGAGGGCTCAAAACAATGTTGATTTCTTACAAGTATTTATTCTAAAACTCTTTGAGGAATTCTCTTTTGTTATATTTGGCTGTATAAATACAACTATTTTAGCCTGACACGACTTAATGCTAATACTTTGAGATGTGCCTAATTTTTTCGCTCTTCACGTGAAGGTTGGAATGGAGTGGGGAATGTTTGGAAACATTCGCTTTATTGAAGTAGAATCAGTAAAATATGGCTGATTGTTATATAATTCGATTTAAATCCTCTACCACTAAGTTTAAAAACAAACTACATTATAGGAACCTTAAAAAGCAAATGTTATATCATAACTGTTGTAGTGGATGCATCAGATATCACAAATGTGCCTTGTAAAAAAAGAGGGCACTGAGTGTGTTCCCCCTCAAATTCACAGGTGGATAAAAGCTTTTCACAGGACCAGTTAACAGGAGCACATATTAAAGTGTCCCTAATCAGACGGAGACGCACATAATTGGGAGCAGGTGCTGCCGGTCACACTCGAGAACATGTTAACTTAAATGACAGACTAGGGGAGAATCAGGGCGTTATTGTGTGTATAAATTGGTCTGATTGGCTGTGCGGATGTATGTGTCCACCCTTAATCTACTCACATTATCTAATTCCGCCTCCTTCTTGAAAGTTGAATATGCCTCTTCATATCCATTGGAACGTAGATAATCCGCTATTGCTCGATTTCTGAAACAGACAAAGAAGACCCATAATTAGTTCTCCTGATTAGCAGACAAGATAGTTGTTAGAGTGCCATGGGGAAACGACATTGGGAAATGGAGTTGGATTGAACATGGTAAAACAAAGACAGAAAATGAGCATGTTCAGGAAATGTGCCAGACGAAGATGTAAATTGGACATGATTTCACACATTCAGACTGCGTTATCACGCTTCTAGCTCTATGATAAAAGAAGTGCTTTGCATGCACAAATGCAGCCTAACACATAGCACTATATTAAACAATGTACACAGACAGCCTCCTGCTATTTCACATCCATACACACCCACACCCACACACCACTGTCTACACCCATTTCACACAAATCGAGATCACATCTGTCTGGTTTCTATAATGAGCTCTTGTTGCTGTGGGCAAATAATGGAAAGGGATGACTCCCCATGGTGTAGATACCAGAGAAAATGAGAGGCAGTAGTACACATCCCAACATTAACTAAATACACAGAGAGAAAGACACACAACCATAAAATTAATGGAGAAGTGGGATAATCCCTGAATAAAGCCTATCAATAGATATATTCTACTATGCTTCACCTTCTCTTTGCTTTAGAAAAAAAAAAAAAATGTCATTCATACGCCCAGACCTTTCAGACCAACCCTCCTAGTATTTCAAATATGTGAAGAGAGATGTCCGGATAGGACATACAATAGACTAGACATGCAGAGCTGAAAGTAGAGAAAGGAGGCCGTCTTCACTGGTCACATTCTTATTTTATGGAGGACCAAAGGGGAAACTCACACACACACACACCTACAGGTCTGGTTTACGACTGCAGCCTCAGCAGCAGATCAATTTACCAAGAGTTATTAATGAGGTTCAAGTCGGTGAGTCTCAGCAATTCAGGCTTTTGTTTTCCATTTAATTAGTTCCTCATGAGGGTGCAAAAAAAAGCAAACAATTTATAAGGCTTGATTTTATCGTCTACAATGTTTCGTTAAGTGTATCAAAGGTTTGTGCAATCTTGTCTTTATATTCTTGGTAGAATGATCAACTCTCACGTCAAAAGCACTGTGACAATACGATATGTTGTCTTCTTCAATGTTTTAACCACCCCTTTTTTACATTTTCGATACGATAACCATACCACAGAGTTGATACAGGAAAATACCAGCTGAAAGTCAAAGTGACTTTTTTATCTTTATTAAACATTTCAACAATCAAACCTAAAAATAAAGAATACTTTGTTATGGGCTTCTACATCAAACAAACGATACAGGGTTAAATTGACCAATTGGACAATGATACAGAGATACCAGAATTTGTGATTGCACCACCAGCGTATAGCTATTTAAGCTATGTTAACCTGACTGTGGCTAGCATATTTATGCTAATATTCAACAGGAACCACATGACTACCCAGGCAGTCTCAAACGTATAGCATTTTTGCTCTGCATATCTCTGATGCATACTAATACTGGTTAAAATTAGAATTTAAAGTCATGCTCATGTCAGGACACGACAATCATTTCACACAATACACATTATTTTTTCATGTTTTCTTAGGCTTTAATTTTGAGTGCCACAATCTTATCACTGAGCGATGATAAATCCATTAAATAGCCTCTAAAAGAAGAAACTTTTCCAATACCATGACCAAACATGTTGCTAATAGTATTCATTTCTTCAAGATTGTTCACTTTCATTTTTTTTCCCATCACATGCCACAATTTGCAAAAACTGACCTTAATTAATATATATTTTCCTCCAACAATATTTCTTTCATTCCAGCCCTTCTGTGTTTGCGCACAGCAAAACCCACCATTAATGCCATGAGGAGCTAGACAAGCTGTCAGGCAGCTTTGAGGTGCCAATATGAGGAGGGGGTGGGGGGTACAATCTGTCAGCCCAGCCTGTGCCCCCTGTGCCCTCTCGGTCAGTTTTCAGCACTGAAGACCCCGTCTCCCTCTGCCCACCTGAGTCCCCATGACAACAGGAGCAGGCCTTATTACTGCTCAAGGTTAGCAGGAGGTTATCTACTCCTCTGACGGGCTGTCTGCAGCAGGACTGGAAAAGTGTGTGTGTATGTGGGAGAGGGGGGGGGGGGGGGGGGCAGCATGTCTGGGAAGGTGTATAAGCAGGTGAGAGGAACTGAGGCACAAAGGAAGCTTTGATGTAGTGTGGGTGTGTCAGACGATTGTGTTCAAGCAGGAGTTCCTCTGGCAAACCCAACAATTAGATATCATACAACTATTCATCAAAATCTGTACCATCTCTGTTGAAATCATCTGAAAACAAAAGGCATAAATAGGTTCTGCTTTTTCCCCCCAACAAAATTTGATCCAAACAAACTGAAAATCTCTGTTTGATCAAGAGTGCAAATAAAAGTGGACACAGTATAAGGTAGTTAAAACTGAAGACAGCACACTGTAGTAGATCATAGATTGGGACCAAAGAATGACCTGAGCCTGTGCATGTTAGCTTCGGGCCCATACCGGCCCATCTGCATTTATTGAATAAAACCCAACAGTTTTTTCTTTTATAAATTGGCTTTTAAATTAGAGTTTGAAGATGTTTGAATGACAGAAATATGTTCAGATGATCTTAGTGAGCCCAACACGGAAGCATGTGATAAGAAAACAGCGTATTTATTAGGATCGCTAAAACACGGATTAAAACACTTTAAAAATGAAGGATTCTTACAAAAATGTCTACTTGTCTCCTGGCCTGTTTGGCGCTTCAAAGTGGTGATCTATCAGTACACTCACATCTCTGTGGTTCTGTGTCTCTGTGTGTGTTGTTGCTCCTGGTCCCAAGCATGTCTGCCCACCAGCTGTCTTTCCAACCCTGTG
Organism: Labrus bergylta; assembly: GCF_963930695.1. Classification (NCBI taxonomy): domain Eukaryota; kingdom Metazoa; phylum Chordata; class Actinopteri; order Labriformes; family Labridae; genus Labrus; species Labrus bergylta. The sequence goes on along the minus strand of NC_089205.1, from coordinate 15,959,432 downwards.
CATGGTACTGACCCGTCTTTACTGACCATCTTTGCTAATAGGGACTGCTTCCCTGTTGACAAACATGCTGCTTAGCAGATTTGGCTATTCCAGCTAGAAGCAGCGGCCAAAGTAACTTAAACGCTGGAAGAACCATCGTTTAAAGAAGGACAGCACTGAAACCATCCACAGTGGACACTTTTTCTCTTCTTCTATGAAAGCTCTGAATAAACCAGGTTTACAGTGGTAGTAGAGTTCATCAGCTAAGAACTGAGAAGGGACATCGTCAATGGTAAGATTAACATGATTAAAGGACTGCTGGTTAGCATTCTGTTATAACAATTTGTTGGTATCTTCTGTGGGGGGATATTAGTTGGCTACCCTATGCTGATGATTTATGGTAGCTGCTAATCTGCTACCAAGATAAGGAAAAGCTATGTGTTTGTTAGTGTTAAATGAAGACGTGCATGTTAATTTTCAAGGTCAGTTCATGTGTAATATGGGTACACAAGCAAGCTGTTACCAAGGTAATGACAACCGCATGACATGGTAACAACAACTCAGTTCTCCAGTTTACATTAATTGTCAATCTTGGGTTGGGTTCGGACATAAAATATAGAATGGTTGGCGAGTTGGGTCAGGCTCGGTTCCTACTGACAAAAGTCACTCTGATGTAAAGTTTATGGCTCTTTTTGTTTGTAACATGCTGTTTAATGCATACCAAACCGTATAGCAGTTTGTTTTGGAAGCTCCAAGGTGTGTTGTAGGAATTATGAATCATTCAGTATTTGATGGGGCTTTTGCATGGCACAAGAACAATAAAACAAACACTATGCCATCATCAGCAAGTGTATAAAACGGGAGGGCTGATATTAATGAACAAAACTACCTGTTTCTTCATTTTTTGGGTATAACTTAAGTTAAGTGCACACAAAATCAAAATATACAACACAATAATGTAATATGACTACACCCCAAAGACTGAGAAAAGAAAGAAAAGGGGGAAAATATGTTTACTAGTGCAGAGAGAAAGAGAACAAATCCCATGGTTTCCATGGTTACTGCAACCCACAGATGGATGACGTGATTGGGAGATGGTGAGATGGGGCGAGTATATGGACAGAGCAGACAAATAGAGAGGAGAAAGAACAAAAGAAAGCCTGAGATCCTTTATTTTAGATATAACTTTGGTCCGTTTCAATTAAGTCAATAGGGTTTCTCCAGCCTCACAAAGAAAATACTATTTTTTAAATGAGATGCAAGTTAATTTGTGTCTTTCATTGAATTTTTGTCACAGAGAGGTTGTTAATGGATTAAAAAGGAGAGATCATTCTCTGACACATGTCCAGAGTCAGAGAGAGAGAGATGCATGACCATGTCCTTCAGAGAAGAGGTGAGTCAGACAGCCAGCAAATCTCTGTGACATCACTTCCTCCACATTCCTGCTCAGTGAGCATTCACTTTCACATCACTTTTATAACAAGAAAACACTTACTTACAGCGCTTCTACTTTATTCTTGAATAGAACCTTCAATGAAACAATCGAAAAAAGTGACCACTTTTCATGTCTAAAACATTTAACTTTGATAAACAGTTGTAAGTGCCCAGTATTCTGCATAAGGTCAATCTCATGTGGTCAAAATGTTCACTTGTACCTAGCTGTGTAAAGTCTCTCTGCCAAAATGGCCATTTTTTATGATGTAATATTAACCAAGGGTGTGCGTGATAAGTCAATTTAATGTTGTCACACTTGCTAGTCAGAACTAGAATTTCTTGTTGGTATTATCATATTTTGATAAGTTGCCCCTTAATGCCAGTCAAATGTTGTGCTTAAACTGTAGTGCAGCCACCTGCCACTAGCCGATGAAGTTAGTTAGCTAGTTTTCTTTAAATGGATGATTTTCACCAAAACATATTAGGTCGTGCAAAATGTGTGACGTGGCAGCTGCACTCGCAGTAATGCTGGCGCGCTCCATTATTTTATACCAGTATATCGGTTTTAGATTAAAAAAAAAATAGGTATTAAAAGTGCGACTTATAGAACAGATCTTACGGTAATACTCAGTCTGAGCATTCCTCCCACTGAATATTTTGAAAGTAACCTTCATATCACATACAGCACTAGTAGTTGCTGTAGACAGACTCTTTATGCTCTAATCAATTGTACAGGAAGGATGATTTTGTTTGCCTGGCCAACCAAGGGTAATATATCAGTCTATAGGTACAAGTCTAACAAAATAGCCTTCTAGACCAGACGATGTATGGACCTGTTCAATCTTTCAGAACTCTGATGAATTTTTAATAAGACAGGGACTACACTCAACAGACTCCCTCAGAGCATATAAATTTTACTTCCTCTGGATTTTTTCCCCAAACCTTTAGACAGGCAGTGTTTGAAATGAACTGTTCAGCCACCTCACAACGTGGCAGGAAGTTGTCTGGTGGCTGTGAACGGGCTTCATAAAGCTTACAGAGATTGTACCAGAGGTTAATGATAAGAAATGTTCAAACAGCACAGGACAACAGGTCAGTGCTGGATGGTGATGTAACCACAGCCTCTATTAAGTACACGTATTCAAGCTGCATTGCCACTTACAATGCACGGCAGTACTGCAGAGAGAACATTTAACCCATAAAACTGAAAAAATCTCTTGAAACTTTCAAGTTGTCCTTGTGCTACCAATCATGCATCAAATATGTTCAAGAATGTTGTCATTTTAATTTCAACAAAAGCAACACTCCCATCTCTTTATTCAACTATCGCTTTCATCACCTGAAAGGAAATCTGGGAATATTTGTGAAGTTGAACAAACACTCTGCAATTTAAGCTATTACTTTCTCAGACTAGCAGAGATTCATCAGGTACCCTACGTCAGGCAAATGCAGCCATTTCTTTCATGTAAAAGACTACAACCTTAGAAAATAAGCCACAGCTACTGCTTCAATGTTTAGCCAAAGAAAGGAACAATAAGGAAGCAATATTCAGCTAAAGCAAGTGTGTGCACAAAAACAAAGCAGGCACCCGCAGAACTAAAAAAGTAAAGCTTGTTTTGGTTTTAACAGCTGACTGCTGAACAGTTGATAACTTCTATCCAGAAACATTCCACAAAAGTCATGAGACTGCATAATAACTCTGCTTCAGTTTTATCTCTGTGAAATCTGTTACAAATCCATTATTTCTCTGGCTTGGCTTTTGATGAGGAGCCAAATTTGCTGGTCATTAAGACATGTCACCTGCAGACAGGATTCAATATTTACGGGTTGACTCACCGACCAAGGTGGTGGGTAGACTAAAAGTTTCACAGCCACACATGTTTTTGTTTTTTACCAGCTAAATGATAACTTGTGTTTTTGTTTCACAAACACATTTGCAACAGTACATTCAATTGAGTTAAAGTATATAAAGCATAATGTTCCATGGAATTGAATGACAGATTTGACAGAAGTCATGGGTTGGATCATTTTATCAGATCAGGAAATTGAGAAATGATAAAAAAAAAAAAATCATGTATTTGCTTTCCATTATATTTTTTAAAAAGGTAGTAGTGCCCAGGCCACCCTCTGGAACCACCCTTGCATTACAACATTAAGTCAAAACAAAAATACATCTGTGAATAATCCACTTGCTTTAATCTACAAAATCAAGTTTTTCTCTCAAATTATTTTTGACAAAATGAACACATAACATAAGCAGACTGTTTATAATTTGATGTGTGTCTATGTCTGCTCCTGCTCAATGATCATTTACAAAGTGAAGCCTGAATTTAGCGTGCACTGTATTTTAAGTGTTTGGATATAACGCAGAGCTGTATTACAGGTCTGTGTGGAGTTTTCCACAGACTGCAGAAGGCTGTGGGATAACGTTACTATCCTTAAGTTACTAATTGTTGACGGATGCAGACACAGTAAGAGTGAACAGAGAAAAATCAAACTGATTAGACCACATGCGATCCTAACTCTGTCCGTATGGATCAAGGATCAACTGTGTTCCATACTTAAACCAGGTGCACGTGGTTGCTGGCAATCCAGGGTGCGTTTGTGTGGGTTTTTGCAGCAATGCATGTTGGTGTGTCTCAGCTTTTGCCCCAGCTTTGCTCTGTCATGCAGACAGCGGAGGAGCAGGGAAAAGTAGCTGCAGCAACATCAAACATGCTTCACACTCAGCAGAGTTTGAAACATGACCGTTGTGTAAAAACATTAACATGCCATTTGGCGGATAGCCCTCTGAAATCCACTCGCCAAACGGACAGATCTATCTGCATTAGTCGCTCGACCCGTGTTCATTTGGGACCCTGTCTGCACACAATCAGGACCAATTTTAGCAAGTCAAATTAATTCACCAAATATCTTCAAAGAGAAAATTAGGTTCATTTGTTAAAGTTTCAGCCCTTTAATTTGAACAAACTTTCAATCATCTCAAAGCTTCTTAGACTGGTGATTATCATAATGCTGTTCATTTCTACGGGAATCAGGTAGACTATGAGGGCTTCTTTCATAGTGGTTATGAGCTCTGCAGAGAGGATCAACCATTAAGCCAGAAGAAAACTTCAAAGGAGAAAGTCCCTCTCGCTCAGCTTCACTAAAGAGTACATGGTCCATTTCAGGACTGTCATATTACTACTCTTAACTATATGAGGTATGCATGTGCAAGATGGATTCGGATAGAGGCGCAGAATGGACCTAAAAGCTCAGCTGTGTTGTGTAAACACCAAACTGTATAATGAGTGAATGAGTGCACACATTTCTGTCACATGGGGATGGTGGTGGAGCTTTGTTTGAGTAGCTGAAGCCGGAGCTTTCAGAGACAGGTTCACTTCTTAAATCTTATGAGTATGTGGATAAACAAAGGATAATAAGGAGAGACATTAGACAAGACTTGAAATCATGCATTTAAATGACGCCTTAATAAGTCAGGTTCTTGTACTAAACCGGGTCTACTGAGGTATTTATCCTTATTCATTTCTGGAGTTGCATTATTGCTTTTGTGGGCAGAGCTGAAAATGTTTTTGTCACACTGGCATAGCAAGAGACTTTTTAACAGTTATCAGACAAGCAATAGCATGTTCAGGCAGCTTGTAAAGAGTTGCAGCTCTATTCATCTGCAAATTATTTCATCTACCACCATTTCATTTGTTTTATCAATAAAATATGAGAGGAAGAGAATCTATTTCAAATCCAATTAAAAGTGTTTTACTTTGGCAAATTCAAAACTCATAAGATTTAATATTTAACAGCTTAAGTAAACCATCATATTCTTATTTCTTTTTTAGAAAATGGTACAAACAAATTATTTGGTGTTTCAACTTGACTATTGGTTAAACATTTTCCACAACAGTAAATGTTTTTTTTGTTTGACTGATCACTGCTCCTCTTCTATGACAAACTGTGTATGTATGAAGCTAGCAATGTTGTAAATCATTGCTAAAACTACAATGAGAAACAAAATATAGACGTGGAAGGATGACAATAATTGAGGAACAATGAAAAGAAAAGCCATATACACCGGACCAGGCAAGCATTGGAAACCCACATTTGCAGAGTATCCATGTTTTCTACATCCAGCAGACTGGTATCTCTCAAATCAAATGTCTTTTGAATACATAGGTCAGTAAATGATTCATATGGGATAGTGAGTCCAGACCACAGAGTTGTCACCATGTCAGTCCATCTGAGTGCCAGTCCCGAGGCTAAATGAGAACTGTATTGCTGATAGACCCCCTGCAGAGGCTACACTCATTACACTGAGCTCCAATAGAAGGTCAGGTTCAAATCATGTAGGACTCAGTATCGCTGTGCATCAGCAACAAATGTTTTTATGTACTCTTAGGAGGAACCTGACACACCCAAAGACTAACATACTAACACAGGTATGTGACACGACCACATCCTATTCTTTGTTTGCTCACGTAAAAATGTAAAGAATCCCTAACAAACCCTCCTATGCTGATCTAGAGGGAATTTATTTTTCCAATTACTCTGGATAAGACTAAAAACTGAAAGCACTGTGCTTTGTTTTGTACAGAGTATCAGCATCCATAGCATCTTCCTCACTTTCAGAGTAGTGCTTTGTACATTTTTTTTCTTTGATAAAAATCATTTTGTACCATGCTCATAGTATCCAGGACTTTGACTTACTACAGTCTTTAATTGCACCTTTTTAAAGTCACCTTTACTTCCTCTGAATGTTTGAGGACTTAGCATTAAATATGTTATTTCATCACTCTCAGAGCCTAGGGACGATAGAAAGGGACAAGAATCACATGAACCATCTTGTAACCAAGACTTACAAGACTTACTTTGTTGAGTAAAGAGCCAGAACTAAAAAAGAATAAGACCCATGGGTGCCTCCAGGTTATTCAGGAGAGGAGAGAGTTTCTTTTCTGTATCTATTTTTACTTAACGCCGACAGGGACGAGTCTCCTGACCCTGGAAAGAAACACGAATGTGCTTTTCATTGGCTAGGCTAACAAAAATAGAGTTGTTGTGAAAAAGCTGCTCAATCACAGAATCTATCTGCAGTGCTGAAAAATATCAGCAGTCTAGAAGACACAGATTATTTCTCTCCTAAAAAGATGTTGTTCAACACCAGGCTAATATAGTGTTTGTTGTCTTATGGGTACATGTTTGAATAGCAAGTTGACATTAACTGGGAATAGAACAAGCCTTTTCTAGTTTACTGATGAAGCCATGTAAAGGTTTAAAATGTACAAACAACCCCCAATTCAAATAGCACAAACATTCACTATTAATGGACACACAGTAGTTAATGCAGAACACACAGTCTCCTTGCAGTTATAGAATTTCTTTAAACGGTAGATGTAACCTACAAAACGTGAATAAGGAGTCAATCCAATGGGAACAAAATCTATTTGTTTTACTGCTGCCATACATTAAAGAAGGCAATGAAAACACTTATGGGTGAAAAGCAGAAAGTCACCCGGTTACTGTTCCCATCACCCACACTGCCAAACTGCCTCATTTAAAAGAAGCCATCAGCTTTCCAAGCAGGCTTCACAAGATGAGGAAATGAGATCCTGGGACACTTTTTTGCCTTCAAGACTGAGCAGTATCAAAAACCAGTTCTAAATTTATGAGGTTCATGGATTAATAAGGCACATGAATTTCGATTCTGCTTTTTGGTATTGAACAGCAACATAAGTCATTGAGAATGTTGTGGTCCATTAGTGTTGTACTTATCTGCCAGGATCTACTGTGTCCACATTAAGAGGACCATGGCAGACCACAGCAAGTGATCAAAAGTTTGGCTAAGCTACACTGAAAAATACAATGACACACTCAAACGACAAATTCACTAAGTTATTTGTTGAGAGCCTAAATGTGTCAACGGCACATTTTTGGTCCTAAAGTTTTTGTAATTTTTTCAATCTGGAAAAGTAACAGAAATTGAAATCAATAAAATTGAAATGGTACCCACCCCTAAACACTTATTAGGCAACAAACGCAATGAGAGCAACAACTGAGGCTGGTGACATCTCCAACAGGATGAATGCAACAGATACTTAAATGTGACTTGAAGTGGTGTGATGGTTGCACATCGGTTTCTTGCTGATTTGCGCAACCAAGGAGAAAAGAGGGCTATGGGGGGTCTTTTGCATTTTCCTCTGAATGGCAAATAGCATAAAAGATTAGCATTCCAATAGAGCTCTCCATACCAACAGACCCCTCCCACAGAGCTAATCTAAAAAACACAGAAATAGTTGGGAATGCTAAGAGTCTCAACATGTGACGACAAAAGACGAGTGAAAAAACGGTCAACAAAAGGGAAACTATCTCAATCATATCCTATTTAAAATATGTCATATTAACACTTCTCAAGCAGAGGAGAAATTCTTATGGATGAAAGCTCAGCAAGGTTGTCTAATTTCCTTATCATGACCTTGGTTCTCACATCAAGCTGCCTTAACTTTGTATCCCCCGCTTCAGGGGTTAATTACCAGGCTCACAGACTTCACAGAGCCAAATTACAGTTCCCCCACTAATGCAGTCTCTCTCACTTTTCCCATTTGCTCTATATATACTCCACAGCACATGTGTAGATATTTCTTTGTCTGTATGCCACTTGTGTGCCTGAGCAAGAACACTTGTATGAAGTTGGTAGGCATCTCAGGCACAATGTTTCCTTGAGAAACCTCTCCTAAAAATATTGATGTTATGCACATATCAGGTTTATGAGGCCTGTTGAAACTTTGGATCTTTTTCCCATTGCACTCATTTTGTGTCAAAGATGGCACTCTAAGCTTCTCTGACAGTCACAAAGGACAAAAGGAGAATACTATTATACTATTATACTACTATGGTGGGTACAGTAGGTAGATTGGCCGGGCCAAAATAAAAGATTGTGTTTTTGTGTCCCATACACATCTGTTACAGTACATTTAATTGAATAGGGATTATGTTCTGTTTAATCAATAACAGATTTAAGTCACAGATTCGATCATTTCATCGGATCAGGAAATTGAGAAATTGTAAAAAAATATATATACATATATATTTGCTGGCCTTTATTTTTTTTTCTAAATGTATTATTTGTAGGCACTAGTTCCCAGTACCATTAGACCCCAAGCAGCTAGGCTACATCAAACGCACTTAATACTCATAGCATAGTTTTTATGACTTTTTTTATTAAACATTTACCCGCCCTGTGGCGGATAGCCCTATGAAATGTACTCGCCAAACGGAAAATCTACCCACATTTGGCGCTTGACGGGTGTTAATTTCGGACCCTGAGAGCAGCCAACTCTAAGCCCTTAAACAGGCTCGTTGATACTGTAATTGGAACTCTTATCACAGTGCAGTATCAAGAAACATCGGATTCAGATCAGCACAACAGGAGCTTAGCTCTTTTGGCCCTCTCATTTGATTAGATGATTGGCTGCCACAACATAAACAGACAGTAAGTAGAAGACGGAAAGAATTAGAAAAGAGATCTAATGGAGCAGACCTGTTAAGCTGGTGCTGACATTCTGACAAGGATTTATTATTACAGTTATCAATCTTACTCCTGTGACACCTTTGAAACCTCACAATGTAAGATAACAGCCATAAACTGCAATACCTTGAGTTTGTGTCTGGGAAGGGACATTTCTTCCCTATTATTCAAGACTGCTAAATGAAGATTTTATTGACTTTCGGCAAGGCTTATCTTTTACTTAGAGGCAATATACGTCCTGAATAGTTGTCATTCTGAAGAGCTATAATAGCTTGAACCCACAAAGTCATTACTTGCATAACAGTAACTGCTGATCTCTCTAGCTTTATGGTCAGCTGAGAGTTGTCATAAAATTAAGCCTGGTTTAGGATGAAACATAAAACAGATGCATATAATTTGACATGGCTAGAGCTGCTACAATTGGTGAATTGAAACAACAATAATTCTATTTATCTGTGAAAACAGAGGTGCTTTGTTTTTGTACCGTTTAGGAGATGAAGGCAATGGCCACGTAAAGTTAAGACTATCTTGTTCATAGTCAAAGCTCCGTGTTGATGTTTTCTTTATATTTATACAGTAAAGGTGCAACTAATAATCCTCTGTTACATTACCATCACTTATTTCTTTCAGAACTGGGATTTGAAGTACTGATGAGCAGCACACTACAGAAAACATAGTGGGCCAATGGCACGTCTGTGTCTGACCCAATTTTTTTATTGTAAAACAATTTATTATTAGTGACTACTCAAGTACTTGTCTATGAGGTAATGCAAGAACTTGAGTACTGATATTACTGTAAATGTCCATCCATTTAAGCACTATGTATTCAAAGCACTGGCTGCAAAATTTGGTCCTAAATTATAGCAACATAGCTTTATTAGCATAGCTATTAGAAGTGGGAAAAATTGATTTATGTAAAAATCGAGAGTCTTATCTTCTGAGATTTTAAATAGACTCATAACTTCCAAAAATTAATATTTTTTTGGCTAATCAGTCAGTCCCTGCTAAGTGCTAAGGCTCGCTCTTTAACTCAGTAGAATGCCTAATAAAGCAGCAAGAAATTCAGGCAGTCTCACAGATGAATGGAATAGATCCTGAAGTATCTACTAATTTAAAAATAGACTTTGAATAAAGAATCCAGAATCGAAAATAGATTCTCAATCGAATTTTGACCCCAATAATCGAAATCGAATCAGATCGTGAGACACCCAAAGATTCCCAGCCCTAATAGCTATGCGCTGGTGTACCTGCTCAGCTAGTAGGGTCACCAGCACCTGACAAGTCAAGTAGAAACCAGAAACACAACAGCATAATTCTACCACTTAAATGGCTCAAACCAAAAACTATTAAAATCCCTTTGCTCAGCAAGTAAGCCAAGTCGAGCTTGATTTGATTAACAATAAGGGGCCCAAATAAACTAATTTCTTTATCGGCCAACAATGTTTTCATTTTCATTGTACTGACCAGAATATGTTTTTTTTTTTTTTAAACTGGAACATGTACACAAGCCTTGAGAGTAAAAATGTTCTGTTTTGGTCACATACAGGACAAGAAAATGTTACATTGTTGGATTGTTCAACATCCTGTTTGCTTTTCAATCTATTTGTTATTCTTTTTTTATAGATCACAGCACTTAGCGGCAACATTCATTGTCTGGCCGGTCTGCCTCCAAATAACAATCTCAAAAGAGTCTCCGTCTGATTTATCTGATTCATTCTCTGTGGATGGTGACTGAGTTCTAATCATCTTTCAAAACGTGATGTCCATGGGGGCGATGGTAGCCTATTGGTTAGTGTGTGTGCACCCCATGTACAGATGCTAAAGTCCTTGAGAGTGGGTGGCAGGATTTGAATCTGACCTGTGGCTCCTTTCCTGCATGTAATTCCCCACTCTCTATATGATTTCTGACTCTATCCACTGTCCTATCTGTAGAATAAAGGCATAAAAAGCCCCAAGATTAATCCACAAGCCAGTTAATGGTAAATAGACTTGATCTTAGGGTTATTCTTTTCTATTCTTCTGACTAGATCCCACCAACACATTCACACCCATTCACACAGTGATAGCACAGTTTGCTATGCAAAGCGTCCATCAGATATTATCTCATCCATTCGTACACATAATTACTGCCTTAATTTGACAATATCACATTAAGACTTTTTTTTTATAGACTTCTGAGACTCCGTGGGTATATGACATGTATTTCTTAGCCACATGCAGTGAAAGGTATATGTTGGAAACTTACAGTTCATCTCGTTGCCGTTGTGACAGCACCATGGTGATGGGGCAGTGTGGGTGGGATCAGGAGGGATCAGATGGTAGAATCTTGTGCAGCTGCTGCGCTCTCCTCAGTCAGGAGATGAGCTGTGCTGATCCAAGCAACACCAGCGAGGACGAGTTGTGTACTCCAATGGCAGGCAGTAGTTTTTCTTTCCAAACAAACCGACACAGACTGAGAGATGGGGAACGCAGGAATCTGCCCCCCCTCCAAACTGCCTGACTCCAGGGACGAGAGAAGTGGAGAGCCTGCAGACCAGTCACTAGCCAAATCTACACTGCATCTAGAGAGAAGAGAGAGGGAAGGAAAGTCAGCATTAGGTATGCATGACAGATAACATGAAGAGTGGGTGGGGATGAAATGTTTATGGGCCGGAGGAGTGTTGCATCAATGCAAAATGTGTCATTTATATAGTTGAAATCAGAATAACTCAGCCGAGAACAAAATCATTCTTTAAACCAAATGTTTTTCACCAGTTTATATGAAGATAAAAAGGCTAAAGGGTCTATCAACGTTGTAAATAGTCACAGAAAAACAAAAAAACTATTATTTTCTTCCTGAAGGACAATGTGACTAACAGCAAAAAAAAAACTCTATTAGACATCTTATAAATGTTTTAAAATATCCCTAAACCATTACTTTATTTGCTTCGAATTTGCTCTACTCCTATCTACATTCACACTCTGTTGGTCAGGTCACCAGTCTGGTCTGAGAGCTCTAGTCTGCTGTTGCTGGAAATTCCTTTCACCATGAACATACAAGAGCTGACCCACATTCTTTAAGCAACGTGCTTCTCCTCCCAGGTTGCCAACGGAAAAGAAAAACAGGACACAGCAGAGCACAAAGCACACTCCAGTAACGGCTGTGCTTGACTCTATCGTCTCCTTATCATGGCTCGCTGAGAGCTGGTAGGCCTGACTGATGGCACAATTAAATCACATGACCGTTTGAGAGTCGAGTACTGATGTCAGAACCAATAAATGTAACAATACTGTGATGAGGTCTATTTTTACACCACATCGATGCCTTGAAAAGCACTTCACCAAAACAGGAACCCACCAGAATACTAACTGGGTGCTACAATAAGCCTCTTCATCTATTGTGACCAGCCGGACTAAATCTCTGCCAGACCAATAAAACAAAAGGTACAAAGCCCTCTGGAGACCTACAACACACTGTAAAAAAACTACAGCGAGGCACACATGTACAGGAGACAGAGCAAAGTTTGAGATTTGTTGAATGGGAACAGAGCAGTGAAGGAAACTGTGTTGCGAGGAAGCTGCAATGAAGGAAAGTTAACATGTCCTTCATTCCAGCTGATGATGCAAGAGTGACATAACCACAGGGGAAATGTCATCCTTTTCACTCCTGATTTTGTTTGCAGAAACAGCTGCAGGGGAACATACAAGAGTTGATGTAAAGCATGAAGGCAGCAGATTTCAGATAAACCGTCCCACGGAGAGTTGAATTTGAATTGAAAGTTAATATTAAACGTACAGTATGTTATTTCCGCCGCAAGGGGGCTCTCAATCAAAACAATAACGAAAGATGAGACGAGGCTGGTGGGGAATCATGGGAGTGATTCTCTCTACAACTCGACCCCCACCTCGATGAAAACAAACATCCAGGTGACTGTAGTCATGACAAACGAACGGAACAGACCTGAGGTAGTGACTATGTTTACCGATGAGCTAATGTATCAAAGTACAATTTACATGACATGTTTAATCGCAACAGCACATACAGAAATAGTTCAGCAGCTTTCAGTAGCAGTTCCTGGTTCCTTATGTAACATATTTTGTTACCACGGCAACGATAAACATGTCTATCCGTCTTGGCAGAGGTCACTACAAGACATGGTCCATTACAAAAATAGGATTTATCTGGCTTTGAAAACTGTTGGAAATACCTGAGGTAAAAAATATATAACATAGGTTTATTATTCAATTTTTTACTGATTTAGACATTTTAGTGTAAAGATTCTACATATTATAACTTTGCACTACGAGGGCACTTTGACCTCGTAGAAAGATTATTAAACAGAAAGCAATCTGACATTGTCAACAGCTGACCTCTGGACCCTGATGCCACCCCCTGACACATATCCGAATTTCTACTTACTTCACACCGTGTGGATTGCGGCAGGCAGACATGGGGTTTCTGGCTTTTGCCCCACTACTCTGCGGTGGTTCAGCGTCACAGTAGTATTACAACACAATAAGGTGATAACATTATAAAAATTGATCTTTCTATGGCTCCACATTTAAAAATAATAAGTAAGGGCTTGCTGATATTGCCAAATGTATGGTAAAGATATTTATTTCTTCATGATAAATATATCATCTAATATCAGCACAAGTTTAGGATGATGACAGAAGCAAATGGTTTTCAACTTAATTTTAGATTATAGCTTATTTTATGTACCGTAAAATCCGGTGTATAAGACGCACTTTTAATACCTTTTTTTTCGTCTTAAAAGTTGGCTGCGTCTTATACACCTGTGCGACCAATATACCAGTACCAATATACCAGTATAAAATACTGAAACACACGCCGTCATTACAGCAGGTGCAGCAGCCACTAACTGCGACCTGATGCGATTAAAAAGCCATCCCCATTCATTGTGTACTGAAAGCTGAGCGCACGCCGTGCTGGGAAAGACGGCGACACAGACCAGTCTGGCTGCGCAATTTTTTTTCACATCTTTTCTCCCTCACGAGGTCATAATCATGCATTCACAGAAAACAGTGGTAAATTGTTCTGTAAATAAACCTTGTGGAGTGCTCTTTTGAATGAAAGAGTCCTATATTAAAGTTAAAGAGTGACTAGCGGAGTCAGGCAGCGCAGCTCGCAAGCTAGAAGTCTGCGCCTCACAACTTTCCCTGCAGGCTGAAAGCTCAACTACCGTACTGTAGCTAGTAGGAGCGCAAACTCCCAAAAGTGAAAGCAGACAGAACTAAAAGAACGGCAGGAAGACAGTTTAAACTTTTTTTTCTCTATAAGAGACCTTCAAAACAGGGTGCATCTTATATACCAGTGCGACTTATAGTCCGGATTTTACGGTACTTTTTTGCTGTTGTATTCTCTCTTTTTTGAAAGGTCAAACCGCTTCAAGGTAAAAAAAAAAGCTGAGTGCTGAGCAGCCACAATAAAAGAGCCTGTTTTTTAGTAAACTAATTCCTTCAGTGTTCATTGTTCACAGGGTTTTAACCAGGTTTTAATTTACACAGAACTCTCTGCCTCTCTCACATCGACTTCTCTGGTGATTAACTGGTAAAAAAAAAACATGGAATACAGCCGTTTCATTTTTAAAATCATTGTTGAGGGCTCTTCAGCAGGGCCTCAGAGGCTGTAAGCCATGCTGCTGCTATATTTTGCTACACTTGTTTTTCTCATTATTTACAGACAATTAGAGATAACAATCCTCTATATGATTGAACGATAGTTATAAATGACCAAGATGTCTTTGATGTTTGGATAACAAATGAACTACTGCGGACTGAATGGCTTTTGTTTGTTTCTGCTGCGTGAGGGGTTGTAAAGTCTATCTATGTTGAGTAAAAAGTGTTCAAGTGTATCATTGCCATTGATTTTAATTATATCACAACCCTGTATTGACATTCTTTTATTGCCCAGCCCAATCGAAAAGCGTGCTTCTTTCATATCAACCTTTACACATGCTGTAATGTGTGAAATTGGGTCATCTACTATATATTGATACTTCCCTCTGTGCTGCTGGCAGCTGTCATCGCTGTGTGCATCCATTAATGTGTTAGACTCCCCGCTCTGCAAATCTCATTTGTTGCTTCAGTATTGAGCAAAATGTTTGCACTACCACATAATCAGGATAATTGGCTCAGCACAAAATGTGGTTGTGTCTTGTTGGCATGGTTTGCGGCCGTGGTGCATCTATAAATCTCCTCACGGACGGTTATAATGGTTACGCGTCTTCCTCCCATTGATTGTCTCGTCTTTGTGTAGCAGCAGGAACTGTAAAATAAAAGGATCCCCTTACAGTAATGGTGCTGACTGTTTCATGAGGTGACTTTTAATTTCCTGATGAGTCCTAGCAGGTTATCTGTTATTAAAATGCCATTTCTAATGAATAATGGAAACACACTCTCTGTCTGTTTCAGAAGCCAAACACCAAGAGCCCAGTCATCACTGTAAAGAACCACACCCACTGTAACGCTGCACCAATCCTGTTTTGATAAAGGTCAGGCATACAGTTTGAGCCTTAATATTGAAAAATGAGGACTCTTGAACACAAGATTTTGGTCTATCCATTCACTTCAACTACAAATATGGTTCCTCAAAGACGTAGTCACATTTAAAAAAACATCAGGGTAATCAAAAGTAAGGAGAATGAAATGGAAAAAACTGAAGCAATCCAAGATTGACTCTCAAAAAGTCAAATATAAATAATTTTTTGGATTGTATCAGGGATCTGATCAAATTGTTAAATTAGCCAACTAAGGATGTACCAAGCAGCTAAATTCCATGACTATTAAATTGGAATTTACTAGACTAGTCAACAAGTCTTAAAAAACCAAGACACAAACACTAATTAACTAAAACCCGACCAATTAATCGACCAGCCGAAAATATCTGAGACTATCATGAGACTATCTTGACCTGTGTTTTATAACAGAATTTGATGGATCAACTTCATAAATGTGTGTGTATCGCCATACCTATCAATCTGTATAAAGATCAAAAGTAGCTCTAAGAAAGATATCAGCCGATATATTGATATCAGAATTTTATTTCTCCCTAAAATCCAATTTGGCTCCTTAAATCCCTTAATGGTCCGGCACTAGATTTTACACTCACAAGAACAGGAATTCAGCCAAGAGTGGCTAAGTAGCAGTGCTAGCACCGTCTGTCCTGTGCTTTACATCAGGGTTGTTGAGCAGTAGCCATTAAGCAGAGCTCCAGCCCCGGCGATTGGCAGGTGGCGACGGTACTGCTAAGGTACTATATTAAACCAGCATTAATAATAAAAAAAAAAAAACACTAGTAATGCTGGTGCCCACTAGCAAGGGTGACAATGTTTATCACAAAATCATTTAGTAGCGAATTGCGCACATCCCTACAGCGAACAAAAAAAAAATATCACAACTTTCCATGAATTAAACTGCTCAGTATGACAGACACGGTTTGTTAAAATGATCTGTGATAGTCAACGCTTCTTCGCTGGACTAAGTAGCATCACTGAGGGGAGCAGTTCAAGACAACTAAGATAAAAAAAAAAAACATCAGGCTTGAGTCGAGTTTCACTTCTGGTGTGAAATGCAGCCCAAGCGACTCACCACACAACCATCACAGCAATGCTGACAATGTTATGCTGGCGGTTATCACTTCGTTGTCAACTCTTGTTCACGGTCCACTGCGAGCCTCGTTACGTCATCTGCCCCGCTCAAAAGCAAACATCTCAAACAGCTAGAATCTGGAGCATCTTCATTTTCTGTCCGTGACTTCACCTTCAAGTCCTCTGAGTGTTATTCTACCAACCAAACACAGGGCTCTACTGACCAGGGAATACAGCATGTAAAATAAGGTGAATCGCTGAAAATGCATGATAATAATAGCAATGGGGTGATTGCGTCAGCTGTATTTTAAAACTGTGTTTAAAAAGAAATATCAAAGTATTTGCTGCGTGTTCACGTTTAGCATGAAGACTGAATCAAAGAAATGTTTCATAATCAACAAAGGGAATTTCCCAAACTGTGCCACTGGCGAAGCAATTTTTTTGCTAATTGTATCACTATCTTGTAAAAATGCCATACATTGACATAACTTTACAGAAAACAAAGCCTTCATGTTATCCAAACAATACATTCCACATGATCCTTCACTTTACTGACAAAGGTTTCAGCAGTTGCAACAATAAAGACACTTATGTTACATAAAATATCCCCATCAGGAGACAGGCCAAATGTCAGTGCATCACTATGCTGTTAGAAGCTGGATAAATGTGAATAATTCATTAGGTCAAGTAATGATTCACTAATTTAATGGAGCTGTGTCATTATTCTGTTCATCATTTTTAATCCAGATTAGTAAAAAAAGAAGCTCATTAATGATCTGAACCTTGAAAACTCACTGTGAGGCTGATTGTTCTGGAAATCGTTGACTTCTTCTTTGTAAAGACACTCTAAAGAGAAATATTCTGAATCTGGGTTTTATCACTAACTGAGCAAACACGCGGCTCGGCTTTCAATCTGCAGCCATTACGACCTGCAAAATGTACTAGACAGTAACGTTGGTTTGTAAAACTAACACAGCTAGTGATATAGTCCTTCAGTCTTTAATAAAAGGA
The DNA here is from genome assembly GCF_963930695.1 of Labrus bergylta. NCBI lineage: Eukaryota > Metazoa > Chordata > Actinopteri > Labriformes > Labridae > Labrus > Labrus bergylta. The sequence continues at coordinate 15,941,903 of NC_089205.1, read as the reverse complement.
TGTCCGTTTACACAAAACATCAGCACAGGTAAGAATCATAAGCCTTGGTTGTTCATCGATACGTTTTCAAACAGCAGATGGAATTACTTTACTAATACTTATTTGTCACAACTGTACAATGTCTTTTCAATCGCCAGATCATTATCCTTCCAGTTAATGGCCTGATCAGTTGATCACACATCCATCCAGGAAGCCCAGATACAAGGAGACACGAGATGGAGCAGCCAGGAAGCTCACAGGAACAGCAAATCAATCACATGGTCAAACCCATCCTACACATGTACAAACAACCCAACGAGGACTGGTTAGTCACATATTTTGTATTAAGTTCATTTTCACAGACATAACATGCTTGTTGTGGCTGACTTTAACCCTCTACACATGGCCCACTTAATGCCAACAAGTAACGGGTTGAAAATATAATTGTTCTAAATTTAGACTGGACGTGTAATGCTGAATCAGTAAGAAGTGTGTCAAAATGAAACCTTTGAAATCTTCAAGACAGCACAAGTGGTTGATAAAATTAAATCCATCCACTGCTTGAGGTTTTCGAGACAGGTTGGGTTTCATGCCAACAATTGCCAGACATTTCCTCACAATCTACGTAAAGATGTTGTCCAAACAGATTGTCAAAGTGTGTCAGAACAGCCGTTTGTTGATCGACGGGCAGTTTATGCTGGAAGCAGGCCAATAATGACCAGTCTGCAAGCTGGCGGGGGAGCCTGTCTGGAAGGTCAACCTCTGTGGTACTATCAGCCAAGGAAAGGAGAGTGATACGAGTGTCTATCTGCCCTTCAAGCTCCTCACAAGCACAAAGACAAACAGCGTGTCAGGCTCACCATTGTCTGTTGATACAAAATAAAGACAAGGGGGCACACCTCAGTCTTTACTACTAGACTACACGAGAGGAAAACGCCCCGGTAAGATCTGTTACTGCTTCCTATCCTGTTGTTGATCAGGCAACAAGTACCAGCAGGGCTCTTGCAGGGGCTGAATTCACACAATTGGTGTTGTTGTGCATCCACTGCTGACATCAGTGAAAAAGAGCCTGGCTGATGGGATGCGCTTATTCAAATAAACTTTTTGATTAAACTCTGGACTAACAAAGACCCGATGTGTCCAATATGAGCATTTCAGTCCATGATCCTAGTGTTATTCTAGTCTGGTTTTATCCAACATCACGACCAGGTTTCCTAAATCTACCTTGATTCCGTGTACGACCCCGTGAGACAGCGGCGATAAAATACAGAATAGAATAGAATAGAATTACTTTATTGATCCCAAACTGGGAAATTGTGGTATTACAGCAGCAGGTTATCCAAACACACCATGAGTAAAAAACACAATGTTAGCAAATCTAAACACAATATAATATTAACTACAAAGTAAATAAGCACTAAAAGATATCAAAAATAAGAATTGTGAATATATACAACCAGGATTTCACTAAGCATTACTAGTCTTAAATAGGAAGATTAAATATGGATAAGATTGAATGTAAATGTGCAAAAACAGAGTCGTAAATGGACAGTGTTGACATAAGTTGAAGTGCATGAGTGCAGACATATAATAAGCAGAAGCTATACAATGTAACGGCGAGTAGACAGACACATGACGCGTCCCTGTGTTTCAGGTCCACACGTCGTGCCCTACATAAAACACTCAATCACACATTTTAGAAGGAGGGTGCACACGGAAAACGAGGCAGACACTTGAGCGTCGGGTACACGCAATACAAAAACTCAGCTCCTCCGATGTGCTCCACCCTGATTTTCTTACACTGTGCCAACAAACCGCATGAAGCGCAGAAACGATGAGGGCTTCAGCTGAGCCAGGATGACAGCGCCGAACAGCAAAGGGGGAAATACAATCGTGGCATGTTAGCCCAAAAGAGCAATATTTTTATGTGGCTCAATTGCACAACAAACAAGGTTTTAAACCCCCCCCAAAAAAAACAGATTAAAAAAAAAAATGTATCATAACGCCCTTTCCAAATGCTTACATCGGACCCAGCAGTGACATAACAGATTTACACCAAATCCACCAACGATGAGTTACTAACATATAACAAATCAAATGCGAGGTGTAACATCTTGTGACCTATATTTTCTTCTGCAGGTTAGTTAAGGTGCTTTCAAACTGTGCTCATTACACATTATTACCAACTTGAGGTGGGGGGGGGGGGGGGGTGTACGCCAAATGTAACCGTGATTCACGTAAGGGCGTAATTTACACATAAAGGGCGTTGCATTATGACGACCCTGCTATCCGGTTTACCCACCGTTAATCTAATTCAAGTTATGGTTAGCCAAAGTTAACGTTAGCCCAAGTTTAGCTTACCGGCGATGCAGTCAGAAAAAGTTAGCCTCTACAAACCACCCCTCTTTCAAAAATACACTCAAGTTCAAATCAGCTACGATTAACTTTTGCAGTTTTCTAACGTTATCCGCCTCTAAGTGCAGAAGAGTTGATTATCTTACACACACACACACACACACACACAAGGCTCACAAGGTACCTGCTGCTCCGGTCCAAGCTGGCCTATCCGCCATTTTGAGACTATGAAAAAAGGAGGCGCAACATTTAACAGCCACATCGTCATGTTCTCCTCCTAACGCCACTTTTTTGATCGGCTTTCACAGATGCTAGGAAAAACTAGAAAAACTCACCCTATTGTTTCCTCTTCCGCGAGTGTCCACAGCCGTCTCCCACGGTAACACGACCCGACAGGGCGTGAAATTTCCGCACCAAAATATGATCTTGTGATGTGGAGGTAAACTGTGCCCCGTCTCGTCGGTCGGTCGCTCTCTCTCTCTCTCTCTCTCTCTCTCTGCCTGCTTGTTTTTTTTTTTTTTTTTTTTTTTTTTCTCGAAGCCTAACCGCATTCGCCTTCAGACCGGGCGCGCGCACGCAACTCGCGGTGACGAGCTGGCGGGAGCGCGCACGTCCTTAAAGTGAGAAAGGAGGTGGGAGGCGTTCAAAATATTTAATAATATATAGAGTATACATTTTTTTCTCAGTTGTAACGTCTAGTCTACTTTTTGGCTACTCTAGATGCGTTTATTTTAAACCGCATTTATTAAATAAAAAATAAAAAAATGACACATTCAAAAGTGGCGGAGAGGTCAGCGTTGGATTTTACCTTGAAAAGATGCCCCAGAAGAAGGAACTGTTTCCTTTGAGCTTGTATTTATATAAGTGTCCCTTTAACGATACCCCACTACATTTTAGTAGTAAAAACGTCTTACAACACTACATTTATATTATTTGCAAACGAACACATTTCATGTAGGCTATACTAACACTAGTCGAGCCTGTTAGCCTAATGAATGTAGTGTGTTCAATTCAGCAAAATAGCTCGTTCTCGGCCATGTATGAACAAAAACAGTGCATATGGTGTAATATTTCAGTAATACAAACGCACAACACACTGACAGAACATATCTGGATGTTTTTTTACCTACTGCAATTGCACTTTATAACGACTCCCCTTTCAGTGAGGACAGAAGACATTTAAACTTTTAAACTTCAGCCTGAGTTGCATATATCATATATCAAACTGTATTGTGGGCTCATGTTTTTTTGTATGGGTGGGGTATGTATGTATATATGTGTTGTGTTGTGTGTTTGTATGTATGCTGGCTGCTGGAACACCTAAATTTCCCTCCTGGAATGAATTAAGTATATCTTATCTTAATATATTGTTTCCTGTCATTTAGTTGCTACAATCCTTTTATTTTGTTCCAACACTTGCTTATTGTATTCAGTTATCAAACCCAAACAAAACTTTAACTAGTATTATTTTATTCATTTTCATATAAAAAAAAAAAAAAAAAAAAGCACACTCAGTCCAAAATATAATTAGATTGTTATTCTGTAAAGAGCAACACACAAATGCCACACATCATCAGGAGAAGCAGACTCAAAACACTCGGCCTACTAGACGCCTTTGTGCAGAAGAAATTGCATCAGCTAATGTAGCACAAAACTTTTAGACAATCATCTTTTCAGGTTTCTCAGTGACACTAAATGCAAGAGGGTAGCATAATGTTGATAGTAGATATTAGACTATTTCCCCCCTCATGAAGACTTTGAAATGTTTTTGCACAGAATTCAAACTCAATGTTTGGTGTATATTGATTACATTACGGATAATTTCAGTTAGTATTAATATTCTACATCGGCAGTGCATCTGAGGCTTTGCAAATGGTGTTTGTAAATTAAACATGAAATGTTACACTTCACCCTTAACTTTGTTTTAGTACAACATACTTTGTTTTCTTAGTTCTGATGCTAGTAACAGATCAAACTTATCAATTCAAAACAGAATTATTTCACTGTAGTACTAAACAAAAGCACTCTTATATGTGCATTAAAGAATTTTATCTGTTCAAATAGTTTTATAAATCTCTCCCATCACTGCACGACTCTATATTTCAGAACAGCTTCGACTGGTAGCAGGTTTTTATAAGTTTTGAGCATATTTGGGAAATGTTTAGCTTTAAAGAACATTTTTTTTTAAATGGGCTTTACAAATATTTTCGAGTTCCACGTGTCTGTAAGGGTCAATGTATGTACCTTAAGGTTGAAACAGATGTTTGTGTGCCACCTTGTGGATACTGTTGGTATTACTATTGTTCAGTACTTGATAAGCAGGGGACTTAAGAAATGGTCTTAAATGAAAAAGTAATGATGATACAACAAACCCAGAAAACAAAACCAAGACTCTTAACATGATAAAGTCATTACCTGCTATCACCCTGGTTCCATTCAGAAGCATACACAATAGGCACAATACACACCACACTCTGCTTTTGATGTTATGATGACATCATCTTTAGGCGCACATTCAGGAAAAATCCCTGTGACAACCATGTCAGTCTGAAGAGCTCTGCTTTCCTTTTGTTTTTTAGATTATTCCTCCAACACAGAAAGTAGTCCTCTGTCATGTTTTTTCTTTTTGTAAAGTAAAAACTGCATTCTTGAAAAACAATCATTTGGAGCTCCGTCTCTATTGCTTTAATCACATACATTTAGACACGGCAACAATTAAGTAACAAATTGCCATGGGAGGGATACATTGCATGTATACAAGCGCACACAGACCTTTATCAGTGTTTTTTGGTACATCAAACTGAGACAGCTCTTCTTTTGCCCACTTTTGGTTGTGCTGTGCACATGATCGCACATTCAAACAGCAGGAGAAAGTGCACTGCAAAAAATGCTCAGACACCCCTGGCTGGTTCTTGTCTCAGCTACAAACAAACAGATAACCCAATAATGAAAAAAGAAAAGAAAAAACAACACCCAGCAACAATAAATCAGTCTCTACAGCCCATTGTGAGAAGAGGCTCATTTTAGTACCAACTCATACAGAAACAGATTTACATTGGCGGCCATGATTGATTAAAGAAAAGAGGCTTCAGCCATCCAACAGGTCAAATATGAGTAGAAAAATAAAACATTAGGAACACCAATGTTTGCTTTTAGCCTCTATTCAAACTATGCAGCAGCAGCAAAAGCAACAGTAGCCCTGGCCGAAAGATTTTCTGTTGAACTACACAAAGACACACACACACACACTGTCACACATACAAACATACATGCACATATTCTTTCAATGTGTAAAAATAGAATATTGAACACAGCTAGTATATAGATAGATAAATCTAATGCGTAAAGTGGATGTGCCAAATCTGCAATTTTCCATTAGCATCAATCAAGCACCTGTCTAAATCAGATAGATTTATACATCTTTTTTTTCCACTTCTATACATTTTTCTATAAAACAGACATGGCTTAAATTAATTGATGATCAACAGGCATAAAATACCTTTATATTTCTCCTTTGCACTTTTACAAAATCCATTATTTACTTAAAAAAAAAAAAAGAAGAAAATTCCATCAAATGAAATCAAACTGGTAGAAGGCTCACTATAGTGTGACTGTTATCATTTTCTTGCTCAGAGAGGCAGGAACCATCAGACTCAGCAGGCACCCACCTGGGATGTCGTAAAGAGAAAATGATTGAAAGATTAAATTAATTAACCATCAGGGGACATGTGAGAATGACGGGCGACTGCTGCAAATATGGCTCAAAGAAGCCACAGAGAAGGGGATTTACATTCTGAAGCCCCCCTTGAAACATCTCTAATTTTGTGACTGTGTTCTGGTTTAAGTGCACAATAGAAAGTAGTGCCCCTGAGTTCTAGGACAGGGTGGGTGCTTCCTGGTTTTAGAGCACTGAGGGGTGGGGTGGCTACATGCTCCAAGGCTCTTTAGGGAATGGCGGGGCAGAATGTGGTCCTGGGCTAACAGTGTTGTGGGATATTTGAGCTGGGAGAATATGGTACAGCGGATAAGGCTCTGGTATACAATGTCATGGTCGTCCTTGGTCTCCCTCCCCCCGGCTGTAACCAGGCTTTCATATGCGATCGTATTTCTACAGCAGCTAACATCTGCATCAGCAGCTTCTCGGGCCGGGGATTTGTCAGATTGCACATTACATTGGTTCTATGCGTTTGTACTCTCGCTCCCTCTTTTTCCTACCTTGTAGGAAGTCCCCTATCTCTGTATTCCTTTTTCCTACAGTTCATACTGTTTGTTCTCTGCTCTGCCCTCACCCATCCCTCCCCCATTTATTTCAATGCTGATTCAGACCGCTTGGCTCTCAGTTCCACAGGCTCAGTGACACTGCTGTTAAGTCACCGCCTACCCCCCTCCCCGATAGCAGAAAGTAGCCGCGTCGAGGGCATTCGGACTTTAATCGATGGGAATTTTGTCCTCTAGCTCCAGTGGGCTGTCCTCGGTGGGCTCCTCAATCTTTCCCAGCTCCTGCAGCTGCTGCCGCCTTTGAACTTCTGCCTTCAGGTTCTCCAGATCCTTTTGGCTGAAAGTGAAATACCAGAAAAAAACATTACTTTACTTCTCATAGAAGAAAAAAACAAGGATTATTTTTGGCTCTTGTGATTTATGTTGCTGAAACTCAATAAATATATTGTTATACAAGATATACCCCAAATTACGGAGTTGAGGCTTAAAATGTCATCAATGTATTTAAAATAAATGTGTGCAGCTTTATTAAAGGGGTTGCATCCTGTGTCTAAATGACCCCTTTTTAAACGTACAATGAGAGTACTTTGGAGCAAATATATGTAATTGTGGAAAATAGAATACAATTTACAAAAGATAATGTTACAAATGATTGACATCTCACTTAACAATACAGTTTTTTCCACATACTGCTTGAATAAAGCTGCACTTCAAAACTTGAAAGAATCTTAATGGACTAGTTTTCCAGGATTAAAGAAATGTGTTTGCTGTTTAATTCTTGGAAAAGACAGAGCTGGCACTAAAGAAGACAAGGTGCCGTGTATTTGAGGATCCTTCAACCCAAAGTTGTGTTTAAATAACATGAGTGCAATATTAAAACAATATATAATATACAGTATATAATATTTAATCAGAATGTTAAGTCCCAGCATAATGTTTCCCAGTGTTCACATAAGATAAAGCTTCTTTCTCACTCTACCTGAGTGGTATAAAGATGATGCCGTTGATGATGTTGAGCTGTTCCAGGACACTGGCCATGTTGGGTGCGGTGAACTGGAAAACAGGAATAAAAAAAAAACAAAACATAGCATCACTGCAAGGTGGCGGAGAATAAACAGAAGCCATAAAAACGGGTTTTGATGTCTTGTGCAGTAACCTTGAGGGGCATGATGCTGGCGTTGGAGCCGTTCTTGTAGATCTCGTTCATGGTTCTCTGCAGAGCTACAGCCTGTTGAGTGAGATACTTTAGGTACTCTGAGCTCTCCTTGGTTTTCTCATGTCCCTCACCCATCTGAGAAGATAAAAAAAAGATGGATCATTAGCTTTAAAACAGTCAGAAACCTTAAAGAACAGAGTGTGGGTTCAGAGCAGAGTTGTACCTGGTTCTTGTAAATGGTGTAACCCTCCTTCTCGTGCTGAAGTGCAGATCGGAACTCAGCCTTGCTCTCGTAAACCCTCGCAACCAAATGATGGCTGAAAAATATTTTGTCAGTCAGTATGTAGGTCAGTACAATAACTCTACATTTGGATGGTAAATATATATATGAATATGTGAGAGAGAGAGAGAGAGAGAGAGAGAGAGAGAGAGAGAGAGAGAGAGAGAGAGACAAGTAATCGCTCCTTACCTGAGGGCCACTTTGAGGGAACGGGATCCATGGTACTTTGTGTTGATGGTCAATGCGTTCTCCAGGAATCTCAGCGATAAATCATACTCCATCACTCCGTGCAGCACCAGCCCGATGTTACTCTGCAGAAAGAGGGAAAAGAACAAGAACAGCCGTCACTGATTCTGTCAGGAGAAGAAACAAAATTAACGTTTTCCTGAGGTAAGTAAGACGTACCGGTAAATATATATTGATTTTTTTTTTTTTATTATTAATTTTTATTTATTTATTGCAAGACAAAGGATAATACACTTACAAAACACCAGAGACAATTAAAATAAGTACAGGCCAGAAAAACGAGGGAATATTCATGTTTAGTCTGTGTCCCGAACTCATATTTAAAATTTTAAGAGAACAGAATTGTGTGCACGTGTGTGTGTGTGTGTGTGTGTGTGTGTGTGTGTAATAAAGAAATATTCTTCCACAATATCATCATCATCATCACTACCATCAACAACCAATTTGCAGTATTACAATGTCAATGTCAAAATACGTATTGATGATAACGCAAAGACTCACGTCTAACAGTGCCATCTCAGGGTGGTCCTCCCCGCACACCATCAACAAGAGGTAACGGGCGCGATACAGCAGCTTCAGGGCAGTGGACAGCTGGCCATTGGCGAAACAGTACAGAGCCAAGTGCATCTAAGGGGTGGAGGGAAAAAAACTCAGGTGAGATGTCTGTTCAAGCATCTTATGAACAAATACATCTTTGATTTGACATTTAACTTACATATTCTTGAATTGTGTTGGGGTGCTCAATGCCGAGGACTCGTTCACTCATCAGAACAGCTTTTTGCTGGTTGCTGAGAGCCTGTGGATAAAGAACCAAATGCAGTTTTAGTGAAATGGAATCAATAGGATGCATCTAGATGCTGATATAGTAAAAGGCGTCATATTTCTTGTGGTCATTCTACAAGGTGTCGTGCCTACCTCTGGATGGTCTCCCATGATGTAATTAAGGCGTGCCAGCAGGCGCAGGCAGGCGCAGATCTCTACGTGCATTGCTCCGTACACATTGTTAAAGAGGTTAAGAGCCTCGTTGATCAGCTCGCAGCCCTCCTTCAGAAAACCTGGGCATTAAATCAAAAAAAGGGGTTATTATGTAAAATTAACTCAAAATGGAAATCTTCTTGTTAAGTCAGATTCACTCAAAAGTGTTTCTATGTATGACTACATCCTTCACCTTGCTGCACTTTGGCCTGTCCGCTTTGGAAGAAGTGGAAGGCATCTGAGGCTTTGGGGTTAACGTGCTTCACAACAGGGAAAATATTCAGGATGTCCTCCTCTGTGAAGGCAGGCTTGTGGCGGCTGTCAAAGTTATACTCCTTTATAAGAATCTAGAAGAAAAAGTAGAGGAAATGTCATGACGAGGATTTTGACACCGAGGCACCGAGAAGTCACTGTAGATTGTATGAGAGTTACCTGGATGCCAGTTTTAACTGAAATTTCTCTGAGCAGAGTGATTTTCTGGAGGCCATATTTCTCCACCACCTGGTCCGCACTTTCACTGCACAAAGAACCATCATTTGTCACCAAAACAACACAAAACGCAAACGCTTTCACATTTGTTCAACCTGAACAGAGTCTTTACCACTGGATGGTGAAGTGATAATAGCTCTGGGCCTCGGATGCGATGTTCTTCCACAACTCGCTGGGCGTCAGGCTGGCCCACGCCGTGTTGTCACCTCCGCCGGGGACCCTGTTGCGGCGCTTGCGGCTTTTGCGGCGCGACACCAGCTCATCGGGAGGAAGGTGGGCGACTGCGTCAGGGAAGGAGCTCAGGAAGCAGTTGAGGAAATGGCTTACAGCAGCAGAGAGGGCAGACAACTCTACACCCTGCACGATGCAAAATATAATGTAAGGAAATGCAAGTTTGTCTTTTTAAGAAGCTACATTACATGTTGTGTGTTGAATGATACAAACCTGCAGGTATGTCTTGAAGATATGTTTTGCACATCTGGTGATGAGCTCACTGATTCCTATTCTCTAAGGGAGGAAAGAGAAAACATTTAAATGAGTGAACACAAGGACAAAAAAGGTGGCTGACAGTGTTTGTAGGAACCAGGAGGATTCCAGACTTACATAGAAGTGCTCCAGTTGGGCTTTGGCAGGAGTTTTGTCCACAAACTCCAGAACTGTGCCCAAATAGCGGACATTGATGCCTCTCTGGCGCAAGGCCTCTGTCAGTGTGGCTCCATCCATGGGCACAGAGCTGTGGTCCAAACAGTCTTTAACCTGGTGATAAAACACACACACAAACACACATGTATGACTTTAATCTCAGACACACACACACACACACACATCCAGGTCACATAGAGGTTGAATTTTCTGGTTGAGTGAGTATCTGTGTCACTGACCAGTGATGGGACCTGACAGGAAACAAGGAAGGCAGCAGCATCTTTGAGAAGCTGCTTCTGCTTCTGCACGTCATCTGTACTCTCATCTGGGAAACGTACTCCTGGTTCAACAACACAAACACAGTCACTTTTGTGCTTCTATTGCCCTCTGATCAATTAACCCTTACTCTCTTATATCACTGCACAAAGATCATTTTGAGCCGATTGTGCTTAAAAATGACTAATCTGAGATGAAACACTACACTGATGTTAGCTGCTCTTCAGCTAAAAATGGTAGAGCGACTAATCATCTTCACAGGTTAAACACTTCAGTTCTTTGACTTTATATAGCTGTGTAGAATGTAGGAGACAGTTTCTGCCAACATTTGTCAGAGAATTATTCTCGTCTCATCACATCGATCATTTTATGTTTTCAGTTTAGCCACAGAAAGCCCATTTGGGTGTATATGCCTCTGACATGTTGATCTTTGTATTTGAATATCCATCATCTTTCCAAGTGTATCAACACACAAACACTGGTTTAAAAATAGATTTCTGAAGCTCAAGGTTTAAAGATGTAGTCATCTGTAGAATATAATATATGAATAAAACGGCTTCATGGCTCATTTTAATGTAAAAAAAAAAACCTGTTTGCATATACAGCATTTCCCCTGTTCACACACTGTACATCTATACTCTTCAAGGTTTTCTATAGTCCATGTATGATTTGTGCTTACCTGGGGAGAAGATGTCAGGATTGAAGCGAATGTCAAAAGACGTGTTGCTGATGGAGCCGACTGCCTTGCAGGCGTTGAGGACGACCTCACGACTTTTAGGATCTGTTTTTTTTATTAGGACAAGATCAAAGAAAAGGTTAAGATTACGAAAAAGCAGACCCATTATATCAAAATGTCTACAAAGAAGCAGTGCTAACCATGTCCATATTAAGCCAGCAAGATTATCATTTAAAAAAATGAACATTGTAGCTATGGCTGCATAATGTTAAAAAGCCAAGATGACTTATTTATCATAACCTGATTAGTTTTCTTCACAGATACAATGCTCAATGATGCATACCGTGTTTTATCCACAGTAATGATATGCTTTATATGCATCCAACACACAATACAATAAATATAGATATAATATTAAGATTCAATCATGATGATGTTGAATCATTAAAGAGATGATGAAGTTAATGATGGATATGTCGATCATGAGGTAACGTTATGTAGACATGGCCCAAGTCCACAACGCCACCATTTACAAACCGTCAATTAGCTTCAAAACTCCCTTAAGATTGAGTCAGGGTGTTTAACATGCAGATTACTGTAATTCAGGGTCAATTGGGTGTCACACAAATCATTCAAAGTGAGATTGTTTCTGCATTCCGATTCATCTTTGGATTAATGAACACAGCAGCCGATTATTGAGTTAATTGGGTCATATCCCACAGCAAAGGCAGAGTGCAGACCAGTGAGAGGTGGGTAAGGGACCAACAACACTCGATTGAGCAGCTACGGCTAGTCTGGTGGAAAGAAGCGTGTACGTCCCACAACTTTTCGCTTTAATGCTCTAGCAAATTTTTTTTCCCTATAAATGCACCAAAGTCAGCGACAAAGTCTTGGTTAAATACAGCTTTTCAAATAAACTTCCTTTTTTATTAAATAATCCACCAAAGTAGCTCTCACTGCATCATCTTGGCCTAGCTGGGGTTTTTTTTTTTTTTTTGACATACCAATACAAGATCCATCTTCGGCAACTAAGGTCTCCGCTAGCTCTTTGGCTTGAGCTAATCCTGGAATACTTTCCTCAAGCTCCTTACCCTCCAATGGGCTCTTGCATTCTCCGTTCTGGGTGGTTGTGAGGTCTAGAGGCCCGTTTGTGGTGGGCTTCGAGGAGTTTTCTTCACCTTCAGTCGCTGCCGGCGTGGCAGCCGGGGTGCTGCTGTCTGTCGGGCTCGTGCTGTCAGCGGAGACGTCTGTTGCACTGGGAGGATCTGATGCAGCAGTCTGTGTCGGGGTTGGCTCATCTTTGCTTTCTGAGCTTGTCTCAGAGGTTTCTGTGATAGCAGGCACGTCAATCTTTGTGTCCTTGTTTGCTTTCTGCTGCATGAGCTGTAACGCTGCCATCTTCATGAAGAGGAGGTATCTGAGGAGGGACAGATTGAACAGTTTAACACATGTCGAAACTCTCCTCATTATAGATATGGGATGATGCAGTGCAGACACATACCTGTGCTCCACAAAGGCCTCGATGAGCTCCTGGCGTAGACAAGCCAGGCGGTGGCGGTGCTGGCGAGGGTAGCCTTGGCGCTGACTCTCTGGAGGCAGCACCTCTCCTTCCACAGGCAGGAAGTTGAGGTCAGGAGGGAAAGTACGAAGAAGGTCCAGAATGTAGTGGCGGCCGTCGTTTCCAATGATGCCCTTGCACTCAACGGAAGAGCACAGCTCCACTGTCTCGTTTTTCTCATTTAATACGCTGTGCCTCTGAACCTAAAATATACAGTACCCAATATACAGGGATATTTACTTGTTGAACAAAATCAATAAATAAATGCTTGAAAGGAGAAAAAGACGGACAACTGACCTTGAGTGGCCTGCTTGTCTTCTCCAGCAGCTCCAGGTATTTGATGTGAGACACCACCGTCTTCCCAAAGTCGATGGATCCGTAGATGACGCTCTGCTCCTGCTCACGCTCCAGGATCCCAGGGATGATTGACTGTGCGGTGACTCGGTACCCTCTGTAGTCCACCACTACTGTCCCCAGAGTGTACAGGCCCTCCACATCTACGGCCCCGTAAGCACGTACTCCATTCAAGTCATTGGTGGGTGCTGCATGGGCAGCCGCATCTCCACCCAGCTCGCGATAGTGGTCCCGCACATCGAAGCCGAGGCTGAAGAAGATGTTGTTCCAGATAAACATCTGCATTCGCGTTTCCTCACCAGGGTTTATGGCCATTACGTTGCCGTCAATAACTGCCATGGCGCCTCGAGTGGCAGCCGCTGCAAAGTCACTGTGGACCTACAGGAGGACAAAAAAGACATTTAAAAACTTAGAAGAAAAAGCTGTTACAAATGTAAGTAAAAATTTTTTTAAAAAAAGTGTACACATGAAACTGACATCATATTTCCTGCTAGATGTTAGTGAGCACTTTTAGTGAGAGAATCCTCTGGTCTCCACTGTCTGTTCACATAATGATGAAACACTCAGTACCTTAAATATGGCTCTCTCCCTCAGCAGGCGTTCAGGCAGGTTCTTCCGGGGCAGCTCTCTGGTGGTCTGCAGCTCCTCGTTCCAATCTCTAGTCTGAAAATAAATAAATAATCAGTATTGACATCTATATTGATGACTTGTAAAACACAAGTTATCTGCCTAATCTGCTGCTATGTGCAGCTGTTCCCACCTGTCCAGGTATGTGCTCCTCATAACCCAGGCGGGAGGTGTAGGCGTCCTCAGCTCGGACACAGTCCATGGCGTGGTCTACCTGTGGGGCTGTCCAGCTGTACACCTGGAAAGGAGTGGCTATCCTCTCGAACGGGTGCCTCTGGACCCTGCAGGAAAAATAGTGAAACATTATAGATACTTTTTTTTTGTGTATCATGGGCTCTTCGTCAAAGTATGCTCTTGTAATGAGAAGTTCCTAAAACACCTAAATAAAACCAATGCATGACAAGGAACACTGTAACTGTTTCCTGACAGCATGCGACGCGAGTGAGCGTCAGCAACAAAGTCATCTTGATTCCATTGTTTCCAATTTGATTGTCTTTAACCTCAGCTTGTGAGCGACGCAGCACAACATTTTGTACCCCGATGCTCTGTTTTTATTTTCATTCCTGTCTTGCCGTGTATTGACAAACCTTTGATTGTTTCTATTTGAGTCAAAAGCTTGTCAATACAAAGCACCTCATGGCATAATGCTTAACAGGGGATACTGAAATTCACTGAGGAAATACTGAACAGATGCAGTGTGGACAGCGAGCGTTCAATGCTTTGCAATCTAATGCTCGCCTGCTGTTAGAAAACAGTGTGAGTCCTGACCTTAAGACGTGTATTATGTCTTCTTTAGTTTCTTTTTGTGTTGTGCTTTAAGACTTTGAACTGCTGAATCCTTGACTGGTTCAATAAAGTTCATGTAGGAATGATTAACTTAAGAAAAAAGATAAAAAGAAGTACATCAAACAGAAGAGCACCAACAGACAAAAAGAGAAGAGAGAGTTTTTAGCACTGCAGATTTGAGTACAGAACAGAGGCTGTGGATCAGCAGGTAGACACGGGGGTATATGATAATATCAGTTTTCAGAGGGGATGAGTACTGACCAGCTTAATTGCTCAGACACGAAGTCACTCAGTGAAAGGATTCTTAGCACAGGTAGGAGAATGAAGAACTGAAGGCATAGAGATGTTTTTCACCTTTTCTTTTGCAGGGCAGTGAAGTTCTTCTTAAAGGCAGGGCTGATCTGGCTCAGCAGCTCCACCAGAGAATGGCTCAGGAAACTGGGATTGGCTGGCTTAGGGTTAAAGGTGTAGGTAGTGGATCTGTAATACACAGACAAACACATAAAACATTAGTATTGCTTGTTTTTAAAGCTCATTTATGACAAATTTACCAATATTTATACTACGAAAGCCTGGAAAGGAACTCGTTTTTCTGAGGGATGTATGTGGTGCATCTCTAGAAATCACAAACCCTCAAACATGAGAGGATCTTATTGAATTGTTGGAAACAAAAAAAAAAAGAATCCTGCTTCAACCAACACAGCATTTTTAGGAATTGTGTTCTTCAAAGTAATCCAACTAGACCTCTTTAATTAGAGGGTTAAGTCTTTGCTGGCATCCAAACTAATCCAAAATTAGGATCCTTAAACTGTTAACATACCCACTGCTTCTGCTGCCTGCATCTTTTTAAGTACTTAACACAGTCCTACACTGAAGCAAGGCCAGTTTTATTTATATAGCACATTTCAACAACAAGGCAATTCAAAGTGCTTCACACATGACATCAAAAGCATCATGAGTAATCGCTACATTGTGCATACACTACATATCAAGAGCTTAGGGGTATTTTTGGAAGAGTGCAGCGGAAACTGGAGCTGAAGGAAGATATGAGGAAGAAATGTGGACTGACTGGTTGAGGTAGAAGCCGCGTGTGGAGGCAGTGATGCTGACGTGGCGCTCTTCCACAGTCACCATGTACAGGTACATGAGGTCGCCGTGCATCTTCCTGTTTCCTGGTGGAGGGTTCCAGCCGCTCATGGTCAGGACCTTCAGGCACTGCATAGGCTGTTGGGATAGTTGACAACATTTGCATAAGTTAAGAATGGTAAATTGAGTTGGACCCTCTGCGAGTCCTTTTTTTAGTTCATGACTTTATATTATTCTCAAGCTGTGATTTCCCTGAATCACACTTTTAGAGCCAAACACTACTTCTCACCTTCCAATCCTTGTTCTGTGGTTGGAGGGGCACCAGTGGGCGGTCTTTGCTGCCGGGCAGGATGTGCTCTGGGGGGGTGCAGTCGATCTGCTCCAGCTCGTTTCCCTTCTTCTTCCTCTTACCGCTATCTGCAACAAACATTTAAACAAGCGAGGTGAGAGCCTGCAGGCCACCCGCGATGTCGTGACGATCTCGGCACATTAAAATGCTGCAGGTTTTTCTACCATGAACCGTTCATGTCGTACCTCCAAGGTCTCCGTCAGTGAAGATGCTGAGGAAGGAGAGCGAGTTGCAGTCCACTCCATTGTAAGCGTCCGAGGGGTCCAGACTCTTCAGTAGGTCTCGGATGTGACGCACGTGGATGCGGGCCTCGCGCACTGTGTACGGCTCTGAAGGAAAGAGAGACAAGGAAAACACAAAGGGTATAAATAAAAGGGAGTGGTTTGACAATTCTGTTTAGTTATGGCCCCTCAGCTACATGCAACTCTCCAGGCAGGCTGCAGACAGAGGGGTATATCAATAAAGCTAAAATAAAGTCGTATTTATTGACACATCCTGAATGCATCATGGTGAAATACTTAGGACAATATATCACGGTTGATGTTGACAAAAAGTCAACCAGGTTTGACGGGTAGCACCAAACAATAATTTCTGATTCTTTTCCACACAACATGGTTAGTTGATGTCATTGCATAAAAACAGGAAGGTCCAATTGCATCATCTTTGCTGTAGATTTAATTTCAATAGGGTAACAGTGTGCAGTTTAATGTATATCCCTAGCAGACACTTAGGTAGTACAATGGATGTGATTTCAGTCAGGTTAACCTGCTGGTTCTGACCTTCCACCACTTTGAGCAGCGAGCCCTCCTGCAGGCCCTCAATGGACTTGAGCTCAGCAAAGTTGTCCAGCACGTTTCCGTCCAGCTGCAGGGAGAAGCAGGTTCGGTGGCAGGTGTCCTCACGGTCCATCAACACCTGATGGATCTCCTGGACCATTTCCTGGGGGGATACCTGATGCAGAGAAGGGAGAGGAAGGGAGAGGAGATGGAGTATTCATGTTGTTCGGACTTTATGATGTCTGGGTTCATTATGTTGGTTTGGTGTTTTGCTGTAGGAGTCCATTTGCCGTTGGGTTCTTGTGTTGCTTTGGTTATTTTGGTGCTGTTCGGGGTTCTTATATTTGCTTCTGCTTGAACATCAAAGCACTTTGTTGCTTTAGAAATATGTACAGCTTGAGATCCTTATCCTTATACAGGATTTGGTTCAGGTGTTTTGTCCATGTTCAGGTTTGAAAACATTGCTTAAATATGCCATGTTCACAATGTACTCTCATGTTTAGACCACATCCAGCCTTGTTCCAGTACTGGTTCCATCTCATGTAATCCAGGAAGGCTGGTTTGAATATAAGAAAAACAAGTTTGAAAGCTCCTTTTACAACAAAACCCTGCAGAGCTCTTCTCAAATATTAAAGGGTGGATTTTAAAGGTATAGGAAGTTATGATGGCACTAGTCATTTATTTCTCTCATGTAACAATTAGTAGTAAACTAAAATACAAAAATTATACAACCTAGGTACACTTTGTTTTTCCAGGAATGTGCACATATATGACATGAGATAGTTCTGTTTTAAGCCCTGTGTTATTGCCTGTTTGAACATTGGTCTGCAGCCTTACCTGCAGGTCGAATGGCTCTGTCCCAGGTGCCTGGATCTTCACGGTGAAGCCAGTGTCCTGGATCACAATCACTTCCTGTTCGTTGGACTCCTCTCCACCATCCGCCTCACCGTTCCCATCCGGTTTGGATTCTGCCTCCTCTGTGTGGCCATGAGCTCCATCACCATTCACCATGGCTGTATCGACACTGTGCCCTGCGATGAAGGAGACACAAAGATCATTCAGTAAACTCAATATCCCATGAAAGAGAGTTTGACAACTTTGAAGAAAGAGACTGTGAACGACACCTAAACTCTTAGAAGTGCATTGTGTACAAACAATTCTTCAGCTGCTATTATTCAAAGATCTGATCAAGAGGATGCACCACCTACACAGGGCCAGCCATGCAAAAAAAAAAAACACTTTTCTTCCACATGTAAGCAATGCTGCCAGGCAGCAAGGCCACAAACAAAGCACACAGACCCATGGCTGGATGACATCACCTGTAACCTCCTAAAATATTTATTAATGAGTGAAGAGAGGCGACAAAGCTTGACTATAGCTGCTAGTGTCATAGTTTCATTACATTTTAGCCAAACACAAATGAATTCAACGGAATATAAAGAACACAGAAGACAGAATCAACTGTGCAAGTTCTCCAAGAAGAACAGGCGTTTACAAAAAGCCGAAACTACAACACACAGATCATGAATGAACGTTCCAATACATTTTCAGATTCTCCATTCTGACCGGCTGAAGCAGACACTGTTGCAACATTAGCCCGTAAGTCTTCATGGATTTCGGTATCACAAGAGGGAATTACTGGTCACTTTCACAGCTAAATGTGGCTAATACATATCCTGCGAATAAGCGAGTAATCATTGAGCAGCTGCCCTTAATCTTTTACAGACGTTCAGTCCATAAAATGATGGTTACTCATTCTTTAGATAAGAATGAAGGGGAAAAATCTGAGTTACAAGGCAGCTGATCTCATGAATAAAAGATTCACGAGTTATATTTCCTATTGTATTCAGAGCAGACAACAGCTAGGGTGAAAAGACCACGACAGGAATATGAATTAGGCTTTGGTTAAATGTATTCAAAAGAAACAGGGCTGAGTGTGTGGATGTCGGACACCTGTTTTCTCTCACTGGGACTCGCCTGCATCCAGCAGTGTGTCCTTGCTCACTGTCAAGGGTAAACAGCGTCAGGGTTACAGGCAGAGGGGTGGGGCCTGATAACTGGACCACGGCACGAGTGAGAGATGAAATGGTGAAGCAGGGCGAATGAGGCGGAAGAGATAGGGTCAACTCACAACGCTTTGGACAACAAACACAACAACTTCAGAGCAGAAAAGCTTGTTTATAATGTAACTAAGTGGAGGAAAAGGGGGGCTGGGGGTTGTGCGTTTCATTCTGTCCGTTTTTGTTTTCAGTATCAATAGAGAAATGTTTCATTCCTCATCGGATCTTTACTCCTTTTCATGTTGACACCATGTTGGCGAGCTTACTTGGTTACTCTCCCTCTGAGAGCTGCAACTTTAGCATTAAAATGCTAAACTTATTTCACGCTAAACGTCTAACAACTTGCAAGCAACATGAGCATTCGTTTGAAGACACAAGCACTTGTGTTTTATTTCAAATAGGTTGATTCTTTTCTCCACCAACTTCTGACATTATAGCAGGCTCTGTAACAAAAAAGCGTCGCTATCTATGCGCTGAGCAGATATGATATGTAGATTTTGTTTTCTTTGGAAACAGCTGTCTGCTGCAGCTGACCACAACACTATGAATGTGTTGAGAGTTAATCAGATCAGTAAATTCAAAGATCAGACGCCTACACAATGAGCTGAAAGTGGCTGTAAAGCTCAATAAAACCAAGAGAAGCAACTGATTCATGTGATCTTTAGGAAGGTCCTTCAATCCCTTTCTGTAACATTGTCATTAAAATAAAGAATGTCGCCTTATTATCAGGCAAACTCATAACTGCCATATTTGAGCAATCTTTTTCAGACTGGCTTGGTACTCTTAATTGTAAACTGCATTGAACACTTTTTGGTTCATTTATTAAAAAAAAAAAAAAAAAAAAGGGACAAAGTGTGAAAGAAGAGTTTCATGAGGAGCATAAGATAATGTAGCTCTTCATTTTTGACTCACAATCACCAAATCAGAAGAGTATTAAGTACAAAGATCCAGAAGCACTTTGGTTGATGAGGTAATCCAGCAGGCTGCGTGTTGCAAAACTGACCCATTTTCAAGTAGTGAAAGATAGTGCAGCAGCAAGTTAGTGATAAAGTAATGGTCAAGCCTGTCTTATTCTGGAACTGATTGTTTAATTAGGTTATATCAGGATATGACATTTTAATACCCATATCACAGAATGTATTCTTTGAAAATCTAAATGAATTGAAGTTATTTTTTTTCCATTTTCCAACAATCATAACAAAAAAGAAAAAAACACACGCAATAAAAAATTAAACTGCAAGCCTGGGTTACACTGTAACAGACCCGTTTCTTCTCTGACTGAACAAATCTGTGAACCAAGCTGCCAGTTCAGTTCAGAAAGATAATTCATATCATGGTGCTTTGAGATGGTGGGATCCTTAGACAGCTTCTCTTTAGTTCATTAGCCTGACCAATGACTCTTGATAACAAAGCTATAAATCAAGCAGCAAGATATCTATCTACTCCGCAGCCCTTGACACGGGGCGACCCTGGCTGCTGCCATGGCAACATTAACCAAGAACCATGAAAACAGCAGCAGCAGCAGCACAAGGTCTGTCTGCAGACAAGTATGCTGCACCACAAGGTGGCAACCTCCAGATAGGATAGCCAGACCCTGAGTCATGGACCTATGGTGCGATTTCATGTCAACAAGGACTGAATACACAGTCTGTTTGATTCTGTCATTAAAATATATATATATATTTTTTTTTTTTTGTTAGTGCTGTCTGTCTGTGTAATGTGTTGCCTTTTAAGCTGTAATGCAGTTTTTTATTTAATAGAAAGCCTTTCCTCACCAACAATTATTATTAAAATAAATATAAAATATATCATGAGACCTAAATATGTTTTTGAGCTATTAAGCCATTAAAAAGTCGATGAGATGAAACTAAATTAGAAAAACCATTTGTGAAGTGATTACATTTTCAATTGAGCATTTCTTTAGTATAATATTTTGCTGAAAACCATTGTGTTTTATATAACGACCAGAGAAAACAGTTCCTCTTGGGGGCTTACTGATCCTGCACTGGGCATGTAGACACAGCTTGTAAATATATTTAAAGGACTGAAGATGAGGAGAAAGTCATGACATGTAACTTGAAAACACAAATATGAAAAACCAAAGCTCTGCTAAATAAAAGACTGACATATCAAACATGATATTTTAAGTGAAGGCTTACATTTTTTTTTTTTTTTGAAACCATTGCAGTTTTGAATACAATATCTTTGAATCTTAATCTTTGGGGAAGTAGTGCCAGGTCTGTCTGAGCAACAATTTTAAAAACTAAACATAATGAATGAAGTATCACATAGTCGGACAGCTGGTTAACATTTTGCTTCAAAGAAACTCTATTAATACATCATCAAAACAGAGCTTTATTAGTGTTGTCTTCATGGAGGTATCACTTAATAGGCTGCTGCTGCTGATCTAAATTAGTGCATCCACTGCTGCATGGGAGGAGGTGGAGGAACTTAAACACTGACCAGAGAAAACTCCAGACAAAAAAACATGAATCATTTACATGTAGGACTCAGTTACTCTCCAATGTGTTTCCCTATGTAGTGACAGAGAGAAGTCAAGGTCCCCACATGTTTCAGAGAGGCTGCAGCAGACTCTTCTGGTGCTCCATAAGTTGTGTAACGTGAAGTTCACCTATCGGGTTTAATCTTCCTCTATCGACAACACTGTACTTGCTGCTCAGCCGCGCCACTACTTTCACATTACAGTATACTCACCAGCTTACACGTATGTTCATGTATTATTAGCGTAACCTTCCCTCTCTCTCTCTCTGTCTGTGTAATGCACTATCATGACTTTTTTCTACAACTGCGAGCTTCCGCTTCCCGGTCGAGGAGGGCCACTCCATCTGATCCTCCACGACGGGGGGGGGGCGCTAAATACTTACCATCGACCGCTAGGCACTATCGTCATCCGACAACTTTTAATATGCAGGTTTGAAACCCCCAATCCCAAAAAACGATGCAACATATATTTTAATAACCAGTTATGACACAGGACCGTCAAATTAAAAAGGACACAATGTGACAGAGAACCCCTGTAGTCATGGGGACAGTGTGCCACTCCACTGAAGGTGACCTTCAGTTCATTTCTCTGACACGATGTTACCGAACATGTGCGTCAATTTAGAGTCACGTAAAACCACCCGTGTGTTAAAAAAAACAAAACACAGTTGTTTTTAAAACCGAAATGAGTATTGTCTGCATAAACTCTCCTCCTGGACACGCAGGGCTTCTGCTTTGCCACTTAGCTGATTAGCTGGGTGAGGAAGCTAATGGTAGCACACCGGTAGCTATCTTGTTTTGGGTTAGCCTGATTGGCATGCAGTGTCAGGTACCAGGTTTGGACTACCTGCTAACAGCGATTACACAATTTATGTAGAATTTCATCTGTCCTGACTGTGAACAAGCCTGGCACGATAATGACCACACAAATGCAACATGCAAGAGACTGACATCACACAGCTACTTAGCAATGTGCACCCTTTTAAACTTGAACAGGCGACCAAGGAGATGGTTTGAAGGAGGAAGGGGGTAAACCCCACAAGACGACCACCTTGGGGGGGGGGGGGTTCTGTGGACTTTTTTTTTTTTTTAAGTCGCACTAAAAAAAAAGCATGCAGGCATATGTCACAAGCCTAAGTCTTCAATAAACCACTTTGAAGTCAGTCAGTGCACAGTGGTGTGGACTTCATAGATTTACACAGTTAAGAGCATGTATTTTTGAGAGGTGTTGTCATGATGTGAAATGTGTGTGTGTGTTCGGTGTTGTAACAAGCAGATATGACGCAGACAAAGTTTGCTGCATTGTCTCACCACAGCCGCATGACTCCTTCAGATGTGTCTTGCTGCTTTCGTTGCTGTCCCGGGCTCCATCTCCTGCTTCATCCGCAAGATCAACCGGATTACAGTCGGGCACTGACGCCGGTATGTCATCTGTCTTGCTCACCATGGTCGGCAGTCAGTGTGGCAGCAGTACAAATCCCAGCAGCAGTGCGAGTCTGTGAGGCTGTGAAAGAAATAGGAAAACAATCTTGCTTCTCCGGCTGATTCAGGCTATCGCTGGCTACATGCGAAGGGTACAGGCTTACAAAAACAAGTCTACCCGAGGAAGGACAGCGCTGCTCACGGTGCTGCTGCTGCACACGTGGTTTTCTCAACCCCTCCTCTTGACCTCTTTGCCTTTGCGTAGCAGTGGGTTGCACTTCCCCATCAACCGAGCGTGGCGCTACGGAAAGCCACACGCGTCAAATTCATTTTCACCAACTTGTTTGAATTGTTCGTTTAGATGAAAGTGTAGACTTTCTTATGCGATGAGTACGACTACTTGTAATAGTTACATGGGGAGAAAATAAGACATCACCGTACGGTTATGAAAACCACGGATTGAGATGTTCAGAGTTGACATGTCTGTGAGGTTGACCTACATGTCATCAGCTCCTATCAAGTCTCCAACATGCACACATTTGCTGAATGTACTGGTGCATCACTTTCTGATTAAAAGAGTGTCTTTCAACGGCGTGCCAGTTTTCACAACAGTGACAGTCGGAGCCCTCGCTGAAAGATTTAATCATGACCTCGTGAAATAAAAATCCACATCTTTCTGGGTGTGAAATAGGAAACCCTTCAATTTATCTGCAATACATCTTTAATTGTCTTGTGTCTCTGCTTCTTCTTCAAAATACCAGAGTGAAATCGTCATGTGTCACATTGTCAAATTGATTTCATGAGCCTGCAAGGGAAAGTCTCCTGGACAACATTTTATAGCAAGAAAATGGAATTTTAGATGTCAAATAAACAACACACATTTTAGTAAAGAAAAAAAAACACTCTCTTTAAATTATTCTACCTTATAACTCATATTTCTTTATAGGAAAAAGTACAAATAACTATAGGGGCACGGCTGAAAGGTTTTCTTAGAGGGAGCCAAAGTGACTTTATTTCTATGGAGAGGTTAGTTGCAAATACAAAATATTGTACATGATAAACAAGAGAGAGGATACCAAATGGAGCAATCGTAATTCAATTGATTAATTTATTCCCAATTGAAAATGTGCTCTACATGAAACGTAAGTTAAATCAGTGCTGCCAGAGCCATGTGATTTATCACATTTATCCACATGAGCATCACATTCCTCATTTAACCACTTTAACATTCAGCTCCTGCAGCCTCCTGATGTGTCCTTGGGCCAGACACTGAACCCCAAGTTGCTCCCTCTGCTTCTTAGTCGCCGATGAATGGGATTAGTTACTTACTTCTGATGGACACTTTACATAGCAACCTTTGCCATCAGTGTGTGGATGTGTAGGTGTGACCTGCGGTGTAAAAGCGCTTTAAATAGTCAGAAGACTAGAAAAGCAGTATACAAGCTCAAGTCCATTTGACTTTTAAACCTTCAAGCAATAACAACAAGCAGGCAGCAGACTTAAGACAATCCTTCATTTTATTCCAATTATGTGTACAGTAGATCACTATAGGAAGCTTACACAGTATATGCGGTAATAAGTCAATAGCTTATGCTCATCAAAGTGTACGACAACCCAGAGCATTAAGTCAGCTACCACACAGCATTATTGCTAGAGACAACATGTCGAACAAGATGCTTCATGGTGCCACATACAGACCACTGAAATGTCTCTAAGATGCAAAATGAACATTTATGACCTCATGAAAGAGACCAGATGCTGCTGCTGATATTTGTTATCATTAATATCAAGAGTATTGGGGTTATTATTTTGGTGTCAAGGAAGATGGAAGACATTCTCTGTGGGAATGGGTCTATAAGTGATGCTTGATGTTATGTGGTTGCTCTGAAAAGTAGAAAAGACATATCAAGTGGTTAAGATTTTCTCTTTTTAAGAACACATTTTCATTAGAAGACATCTTCAATACAACACCACACTATTTGTCTTCATGGTAATTTCAGTGGCGGGCCTCTTTGGCTCGTAAGCAGGCAAACATGTCTCATACAAAGATGCAT
Organism: Labrus bergylta; assembly: GCF_963930695.1. NCBI lineage: Eukaryota > Metazoa > Chordata > Actinopteri > Labriformes > Labridae > Labrus > Labrus bergylta. The sequence goes on along the minus strand of NC_089205.1, from coordinate 15,917,037 downwards.
ACAGCATTGATTATCTATCCAAGTAACACAACACCCGTTTTAAGTTACTCTTGAATATGATATGAGGCATTAATGTGGTATGCAGGATTTAATTATGAAAGGTAAATGAAGAGTCTAAACTAGCTTGCGCGTCATTTGGATTAAATCCGTCGGTAATGATGTCATGAAGTCTAACAGTCTAAGCTCAGGATTCCTGGTGGGGAAAAAAAAAACGTTTTCTTCAAAACTGCTTTATTCTTTTATCCCCTTCTCTCCCCTATAATAGTGCACACTGTCATGCTAATGGCTTACCAGCTGAGAGAGGAATGAAAACGCTTTTCACATTTGCATTTTTGGCTCAAAAAGAAAAAAAAAGTGTTCAGTTTCATTTTCATCCCGCCAGTCTTACTTGATATTATAGTTATAATACACTCACCAGCTCAATGCTGCTTCACATGCAGCGTGTCACTGAACGCTTACTGTAATGTAAGGATGTAACGCCTATAAAATGCAACATCATTAATCAGGTGACAATTCAGTAGACAATCAACAGAACTTTGCAAAACAAAACAAAACAACTCAATAGATAATTCAGAAAAATATTAAGTAAAAGATACAGAGCTTAACAGTTATAAAATACAAAATTAAACAATCATAAAATAACACCTAGGATGTTCTTCAACCACCTTAAAGTTACCTCCTAATAATATTTAAATATACCGATATATTGCTTATTGAAGATATACTACTGAAACATAACAACAGCAACTTGTTGAACTTCAATTCAGTCTTACAGGAAAGCTCGTTCCAGAGACTGCAGTCACTGATGCTGAGATACGTCATGGCTCACGTATAGACAGTCTGTGACACAACTTAACACACACTGCAATTTGAATCCCAGTGAGTCTTTTAAAAGTAAAACAAAAAGGACACAACACTGGGGTAAAGAAATCTCTCATTAGGTTCCAAACGTCATATCTGAGTCTCAGCTCCTCTGTCATAAGGCATTCATTACAAAAGGACTTAATGGAAAAATTAACCCTAATCAGCTTTAAGACATGTCAGCAGTAACATAAAAGCATTGTATACCTTGAAAAATATATAGTCTGTTTAAGTGTTACCCACTTTTTTCAAAGGTGCCATTTGCTCCTTGTTACACTAGAGGCCACCATGAGCTTGTGTTTTCATAACACACACACCTACTACACACACACACACACACACACTTCAACAGCTATCTGCTGAGCCTGCCATCCTGTCATTGACAGTACACAGTCTCTGTCCCAGTGTGATGTTTGACACCTCTATTTCGAGGATCTTGCAAACAGATCAGATCCTGCTTCAGTTAAAAGGAAAAAAAAAAAAAAAAAAAACTCCAGTCTTGTTCTGTTTTTTTTTTTGTCCATTTTTTTCCTGAGGTGAAAAGAAACCCCATCACAGCATCTTCAAACACAAACTTGAAGTAGTAGTAGCCTTCTGGTTGTGCGTGTTGTTTAGTACACAAACCTCACCTGAGAGTGACACATGGTTGAATGAGTCAGAACTTATTATCACCTAAAGTGGCCAAAGCAGATTGATAGCAGCACATGTGCGCGTCAGAGTGTATCTTGTGGTAGGAAGAAAAATGTTAAATATTCTGGGTTTTTTTTCCCTTCGCCAAAACTGATCTGTCCTCTACTTAATACTGGTGTTTTTAAAAGTCTTCCAAGACAAAGCTGTTCCTCTTTTACAGATGTTTGATTAACGAAAGATTAGATTGCAATCACTCTAGAGTCATTTGTATGTATACGACAATGCGATTGAGTGTATTTATATAAAGTATAACATACCGAAAAAAGTTGTAGAATAAGACTTTAAAGTCAATATTTAAATTTTCCTGAAATAACTTGAATTTATGGCTAGCTTGTTTACGGTGTGGATAGCAAGCTGATGCTATTGTTGCTACATTTACCTGCAATCTATACCTTGTACACGGATTATAATATGAGGTTGAGTGTCAAATACAATTTCCCCTCAAATCGGGTTTCCAGAAGTATTGCTTTTTGCTATTGGTGTCATATATCATATATATGATAAGCTGTTGCAGATATAACTGATTCTGTTTTGTGAAACAGTTAATCGGGGTTTAAACAAAACAACAGAATTATTTCTAAGTTAAAATTCCTTTTTGTCATGTGCACCTTCAACCAAATAAAGAGTTGTTATAAAATATAATACAAACGTGCATGGGGATGTGCTTTCCTATAAATGATAAATCAAACAATAGTAACTGGTCTGTCTGATGTTGTTTGAACGAAATGGGAACTCACTTCATTTAAATAAGTTGTTTTTTTTCACATGGAGGACAAACAAAGACTTGCACGCCACTTCAGTTATTTGCAGCTGTGCCTCCCTCAGGAGCCACCACGCAAACATTTGGTCACATGGTTGATTTATGGTCGGCCTTGAAGGGTCACAGTTGGTTGGGCCACACAACAGGACGGGAAATAAAATGGCTGCTACTTTTCTTTCAAGCTCACCATCCCAACACATGTGAAAGGGGTTGCTTTGAAATAAGGCCCCACAGTATACTGAGAATGTGACACCAGTGTAAACAGATAGTTAATCCAACTTCATTTAAGACTGACTTAAAGTGACATTTACTGAGTTTTGTTTCAAAGTAATTTAAGGTTATATGAAAGTCCACATTTAAAAAAGTGTCCACTATAAGTGTAATATAATTTAAAAGCTAAAACCAGTCTCAGTTCAGTCAAGGTGCAGGAGAACAGTAAACAGCAGAAACAGTCCAACAGAGGATAATCAGTAATCAAGCTGGAGTCAGAGGCTCAGGTCACAGTTGTTGCTAATCTGCCTTTGTTTCAGCAGCAGGGGGCGCTGCAGTTGAACAAACCAGTCTGACGGTTTCTTCCTGGGGCTCTACTGGCCCCTCCCCTCCTCCTTCCTCCTCATCCTCCCTCTCCAGGCCCAGTGGAGGTTGTCTCTGTGCCACAGTGTGCCGGGAGCGAGCCCTGTGCCTTCGAGGGTGGAGGAAAAGTGCAGGGTCGGGCATGGCTGTGGGCTCTGCGGGGCCCATCACTTTCTCAATGGGGACACACTCCCGAGCACGCTCCACCCTCGAAGATGCCCTTGCACTCCTACGCTTGGGTTTGACCACAGGAGACGAAGGGGAGGCTCCTGACGGCATCAGCGGGGATGAAAAGGAGTTCTGCTCGGCACCATATTGGGCCCCCTGGCTGTTGGCTCTGCTGAGGAGTCCCTGCCTCTGCTGCATCCGCTGGTGGTGTAGTTTCTGCCTGGCAGCATGCAGCTGGAAGGAGAGATACGCTGCTGCCTCTGTTTGTTTCTGCAGCTCTGTGTTGAGGATGGTTGAGCAGTGGCTACGGCGTTTAAGCTCCTCCAGGAAATGGCGCTCCTTTTCCTTGAGATTTGCTCTGAGGGCTCCCACCAAAACCCCTTTATGACTCAGCTCCGTACGAAGCTCTCCTAGGGTGCATTCCCGCTCGGATAGACGGTTTTCCACATGCCGACATTGGGCATCCAGGAGCTCCTCTTCCTCCTGTAACTCTGACAAAGAGATAGAGCAGAAATAAGGGGAATGTGCTACTGATAAATGACCATACCTGTAGGGTTTAAATTCCAGTTTATCTATGTACATTTGACTGTACAATGTTCCTTACATACACTGCCTGGCACATATACACAAGAAACTTAACACAAAACAACAGAATCACATTCACACTTAAGAACACATATTGTGCATTACCTTATTTCTACTTCCTATTTAATCCCCCAAAAAATAATTCCTATCCCAATTTCCCAGAGACAAATGTAATGCTTGAGCTTGATTGTGCTGTCTGGCTGCCCCTCACAAGTACAAAGATGTTCAATGTGCATTCAATATTAACAACAAGAAGTGAGCTTTTTATTCCTGATACCTAATTTATATAAAAATTACTGAATCAATTGTGTCATTTATCAGGACAATCCAACAAAGAATTTTTTTCCTTTTTTCTGCTTCATATTAGAGATGTCAATGCCTTGCTTCACTACATGAAGCTAGCTAAAACAGCCCTACTTCCCCTCTGCATGAACCTTGCTGCTAATATCAGGTTCAACACAGTCTACTGCTTATTGTTCCTTTGTTCCTGCTTCTGCAGACAAGCTTTCATTCCCGTAATATTCCCCAGCGGAGAGAGGGAGGCGAGGATGAAAAAGTCAGTGCAGCAACCTCAGGGCTGGCTGAGATGCAGATGCCAGAGGAGAAGGAGATTACATCCACTGAGGGCGGGCAGTAACGCCTCAGCCGTCAGAAATAGGTCAGGTTAGCTGGGCAGGAGAATCCCAAGGGTGGAGGGAGATTTGGTGAGTCCTGGAGGTAAAACTTTAAAGCTCTGAATCCATGTTAGGCTTAAATGAAGGTGCTTAATGCATTGATAGAAGCTTTGAGTTTAAGGTTAAATCAGCCACATTTTAACGCTTTAAAATCTTTTATGTCATCATCCTTTTTCTCTTTCCAGGATGGATAATCAGAGGACTGAACAGTCTCAGTATTTCTGTAGCTCGCCACCACGCCCAGATCTACCTCATTTGCTAACTATAGAAAACACCACCTGATCTCTATATCCACCCATACCCTCCTCTCTCCCCGCCTCTATGTCTGCAGATGACCACATCGCATCCCTTAACAGTTTTCCTCGCTACCTCTCATTACCTCTCTCCTTCCACCTCTTCCTCTCTACTTTTCCGGGCTCCACCTCTCTCTTGTTCTCAGCAAAGTATGTAAGTGGACACCCCCTCTGGGACAACCAGGGGAAAATGAGAGCAGGGAAAGAAAAAGAGGATGGATCACATTGTCAGGGTGGGTGGATGTGGGGGGGGGGGGGGGGGGGGAGCATAGGGCTGTGGCTGTATTGATGGATCAGAGGGAGGGATAACCTGTCCTGGAAAAAAGGGAGATAGGGTCTAATGGCTGAGTAATGCAACCCAGATTGAATCCGCTACACATTCATGCAGCCTTTTGACTTCTCCTTCTCTGGTCTGTCTTTAATTCGCTGTGACAAAATGGTGCCTGTCTCTGCATCCTCGCATTCAGACACGGACCAACAGTCCTGCTTATGTCAGCTACGAACCAAACATGATAAGGCACGCTGTCTTTGCTGTATCTAGACACAAGTATTTAAAAAAGCAAATATATACATGCAGAGAAACACAGATGCAGTTTGCACCCATAATCTGGCTTGTACCTTGCTTGTCATTGTGGTTAGGGAAATGAGGAGAGAGAGAGAGAGATAGGAAGAGATGGGTGAGAAGAGGGAGGAGGGTGGCTGACAGTGATCTTTCCCCTGGGGGATGGCAGGGTGTGAGGACAGCAGGGAGGAAGAGAGGGATGCAGGAGAGAGTGATGGTGGATTGAGAGTTTGAGGCTTAACAAAACAAGCCAACAGGCATCTGTCTTTGCGTCTCTAAAGCAAAGAAAGAAATCTAAAATGCAGAAGAACAAACAGAGCCAGGCTGAGCTAGAGAGTAGATTTATAATTGAGATGGGTGAGGAAGATAAACAAGTATATAGAGGAGGATATGAGCACTGATGGGGATTTATTTTTTCTTCACATACCTATTTGGCTTCTGCCTGGAGGCTTCACCTTCAGCTCACTTGTCAACTCTGAAAAACCCAAGAGAAAGAGAAAGACACAGGAACGATCAGTTATAGAGACATACTGTATGTAGAGAGAGACAACATGTGGCGTCATCTTATTAGAGCTTCAATACAGACGCTCAATGGTGCTGAAACGTCTTATTAAAGCTGTGTGCTGACATTTTGTGTTTGCTGCTGCTGCTGCTGCTGCTGCGGCTGGATAACATAACAGATGCTCGATGCAGTTTTTCCAGCACATTTTTCAGTGAGCGCATACATAATATATGAGGCTAAATCTGAAACTTTACATCAAAGACTGCCAGTCAGAGGCTCGGCCAGTGATGTCCCGCTATATCATTTGTCACACTCTGGAGGGGAAAAAAAACACAACAGCACTGTAACCTCAAGGAGACATACTAGCATTATTAGCATTCCTTACTGAAATCAATATTCACTTACACAAAAACTTTCCCCCTGTGCAATTTGTTTTAAGACGAATTGCGTACCAAACATAAGGACACTTAAAAATACTTGTTGCAAGTTAAGCAGAACCTCATTCTTTAAAACACCTGATGTAGCTAAAACCCCTTTTTACACTGCATTTGTGGCTGATTATCAAACACATTCACACGTTTTTTTTTTACAGTTTTGCACTTAAGCATTCCACAAATTGATGGTATCGTTGATGTGATAAAAAAAAAATGTCATGGAGAACTTGTCAACACACATTTTCAATTTCTTATACTGTTAGTCTGACTTAGTGTTGTGTGTTGCTTTTCAAATATATTTTGGGGGAATTTTTGCCTTTATTGGATAGGACAGCTGATGAGAGACAGGAAACATTATGAGGGGAGAGTGGGGGGGGGGGGGGGGTGACATGCAGCAAAATGGCCGAGGTCGGATGTGAACCCACAGACGCTGTGATGAGGATTGTAGCCTCCATGCATGGGGCACGCGACATAACCGCTAGGCTATCCGGCGCCCCAGTGTTGTGTTTATTGGGCATTGTGCTGACATCAGACTCTCTGCACTGTTTCATTTTTATTTTCAGGCTTAGAGCAGTAACAGAGCTAAACCAATGTTTCTCTATGATTAGGATTATCCAAATATCACATGACATTGAATCTGGCACACTGATACCAGATGTCAGTGAACAAATGGTTATGAGAAAAACAATTTATCCAACTGGTGAATGGTCCGTTTTTGGCAGTGCTGAATTGTGCCGGATCAAAAATCTTTCATCTTATAGTTTCTGACAGGGTTGTAGAGGGTCAGACTGTCATGTCTGGTCTGTCCATCATTCGGGGGGGGGGGGGGGGGGTCCTGACTACGGATGAGTCTCCACTCTCAGCAAAGTCAAACACTGGAATGTGAGTATGCATATGTGTGTGTGTGGCCAGGGTCATTTTTATATGATGAAGGAATATATTTGTTTCTCTTGGCCACATGGGTTTGTTCAATCAGCCATGGGTAATAATCACAACAGAAGGTATTGTTGATAAGAGCATAAAGGAGGTTAAAATAATATTAGTGATCTTGTATTTTGTAATGATAAAAGTCTATGTAAAACAGCAGATGTCTTATCCCCAGCTTTTCTTCTCCTCGTGCTCTCCCTGTCACACCCTTTCTCCTCCTTCTCTCTGCAGTCAGCGTAAAACAGCCGCCCATGCAGCTGACATGAAGGGAGACAGACTAGATTAAAATGGGAGGGAGATAGATAGTAAGAAAGAAAAGAAGCCGTTTGAGGGGCAGTTAAAAACAATGACCCGCTGATTGCTTGTACCTAGTATTCAGCAGACTGTTCGGAGACTTTGGGGAGCTCCCATTTTGCAATAATTAGCCTCGTTAACAACTTCCAAGAGCCTGAATGAAGTTAATTTAACTGCAGGAAGTCAGCTTGAGACACTATTTCTTAAAACTAAAGTGAAAGAATGAAAATGAGGCACTCAGCAGCATCCAAAATAAGAAATGCATTGTAGGTTAATCTTATCTCCGACTGCTTCTCTGAGCATTCAAGGCTTTTCCTTTCAATGCTTAACCTTGGTCGAGAAAAAGCTATCTCAAAGGACACATATCCATACACTTAACTGATTTAAAAAAACAATACAGTCATCATATCAGAGAAAAAGCCCCCATTTCATAAACTAAATTTGATTTATCTGGTGGTTACAATGAGTCAGAATGTGTAATAGCCTTTACGCTGATGAGGAAACACAAAGAGCTTAGAACAATGACAGAGAGGTCAGCCATACAAAGAGAGGAGAGCTAATATACACAGAAACATTGTCAGCTCAACCTTGCAGTACCCTTTCAGGATGCACATTAGTGTGCTGGCAGCAAACACCCATCACACCTGCAAACCGCATGAGCCTATCAGCACGGAGCCTCACGGCAAAACTCCAGGATCCCTATCATCGCCTCAGTTTCTGTAAACTTCTATGAAAACAGCCATAAGGTTTGGAGAATCCTAAACAGCAATGTGAGACTACTTTCCTCTCGTGTATAAGATTGGATGCTGTTTTGTTCTCTGCGCTGCTCAGTGCTTACATTCCTGTTTATCTTTTTGCTGATGTTCTTGTTTTTTCTACTATAAGATTATGCTTAGTGGCTCCTGGAGACTCATAAATCACGGGGTCTTTCGTATATGAAATGCCTTTAATTACTTTTTCAATAGCATACTATGCTCGCTTGGCCTACCAACAACAAGAGCCTTTTGCTTGGCCTACAGTAAATGGAAAGCTTGGGACTTTGGCTGCAGCACATTGGCAGTAAGTTGCCCCCATTCTCCATGAACAACCTCAACAAATATCCAGAGAAAGTTACAGAACTTGCAACATAATTGACCCATCGAGGCCAAATTATAAAGGAAATGGAATTCATGAGAATGTCACAACTTTACTTTTAGATCAAAACCGGTGGCAACAAGAAACATGCTAACATAAAGATAATAAACACCAACAACCCCTCTAAGAAGCAACACAGTCATATTACTAGGATTGTTACTTTTTTTCTGTGAAGTGGATGAAACAGTGATAGAGACCAGCATCTTGAGATCTACTGCACAACCAATCCACAATCCTTCTTCAAGCCATAGTTTAGTAGGAGAAAGACATGCACAGGTATGAAAGCTAAAAAAAAAGAACATCATTAACCACCAGGTAAACAACCTGAGAACAGAGTGGCACTGCTCCTGCTGGCCCTGGATCTTTGTCAGATGACCTGGAAGACCTCTGCACACACAGCAGCGAAGGACGAAAGCTAAAGACTGGGTCTCACAACTACAATTGGTCTTCATCTTAACAAGTCAGGCAAACAGTAACCCTCCTCCATCGTATGTCTTGTGTCAACAAGCGGTTCCCTCGGCAGGAAAGAAGAAGGATCATAACAATGAAGAGACTGAACGGAACACAGCAGAAACCTTTAAAGAGACCCATCTCAGGCCCCAACCAGGGGATAGATACTCCAACTATGATACAAACCATCAGCTCGAAGGATTCACCTTCTTCACTCTCCCATAAATGATCCAGGTCACCTTCCTCTCTCTCTCTCTCTCTCTCCGCTAATCTTAACCACCTGGAGTTCACTGGCATATTGAGAGAGGTTATAAAATTAGCATTATTTAACTTATCCTATCAGCTATAAAAACTCAGGAGGGAGGATTGCAAATCTGAAACTGTTCAACAAAGGAAAGCATAAAGTTCAGCATATAACTGGACTGACTAAACCATACTATAATATCTCATCCTGGTACAACTCCCTCACTACCAAAAACAAAACTCTCTCGCATAGTTATTAATCAGGCCCAAAAAAACCAATCGGTTCATCCCAACCTACCCTCTCTGAACTGTATGATCAGGAGAGCTACCCTGATCACAGAGGACCCCTCTCACCCCCTTCACCCCCTCCTTCCAGTCACTGCCAAAAAAATCCTTCATTCCCTCTGCAAAAACAGCCCTGAACAAAATAAAATAGACACATTGTTTTTAACAATCCTCTTTTAATGTCAGTACTTTGTGTTGTGTTTTTAAATATGTTTTTTTTAATGTAATGTCATGTTTGAGTTTGAATTTCCGTCACTGTTAGGACAAACCCTATTTCGCTCAAAGGGGCTACTTTAGGTAGGTTTAGGTCTTTATATATTTGAGTCCCCCAATGCTCCGTCCGTGGCCCTCTTCTATTTGAAATCTACATGCGTGGTGGGGTAATGGCTGTCCATCTTTGTAGGTACTTAGGTCCTTGCCTTCTCTATATCTTTGTCTGGTGTACACTGACAGGATGGGGTGAATGGGTGGGGGATGGGGGTGTTTGGGAGGCAGGTCCTGCTGTATCCCAATGTATGCCTTGTTTTGTTTAGTGGAACGCATGTAATTGTATTGCCGTCTCCCCATGTTGAAAAAGAACCACGAAATATTTGATCACAAAAACGAACTACATGCATACAAATAGTTTTCTTTGCTAGAACCCCAGACAGGACTTGAGTAAGAGCACTGAACATATCAAAGGTTTAATGTGCCGAAACTTTAAAAAACTGTGTTGATTGTTTGTGCATTAACTTACCATCCCATCTACTGTTATGCTGTCTTTCCAGGTCTCTATTACGAGCCAAACAGAGAGCTGTATTCAGAGCACTTCTGCGCGGTTCCTAGCTACAACCAATCAAATTTCCCATCCAGGGACAAGAAAGGCCTGAACTGAACCAGTAGATCACATTAACTCTGCTCTACGTTTTTAAGGTAGCTGTGATTTACTCTTGTGGCCAAAATATAACAAGAAACATTTTTGAAACATTTACCACACATGTGAAAACCTTTGGACTAAACAAGCGCAATTAGGCATGTGGCACATTAATCATTTAATCCCGATTATCTTGTTTTCATGATCATGGGAAGCCAAAATGGTAATTGATATTGAAAGGTGATTAATTGGTCGACCTTTACACACACACACACACACACACACACACACACACACACACACACACACACACACACACACACACACACACACACACACACACACACACACACACACACACACACACATGTAACCACCATGCATATGCTTTATTGACCAGAGCAGCAGAGCTTTAAGTAATGGAAGTGGGTTTTTTTTCTGCACAGCTGGTCACATTGGCTCTGAGCCAACTCACCCCATCTCTCTCACCCCCAGCCCCCACCCAACACACCAGACAATCCCCTTCCCCCCTTCTATTCCCTCCTGTATTTGTTATCTTAAATCCTGCTTATATGGATTACTAAAGCGAAAGGATTTATGGATTAACCATGATGGAGATGTGTGTATGGATGGATCTTTTAAAGAAAATACAGTGTGTGCGTTTCATTTTTTAAAAATGTGTGTGACTACAGTGTGTTTTGTATGCATGTTTGTATACTCATTGCACTTTCATGACTGTCATTTTATTTAGTGGTATAAGGGGTTCCTCCTCTCTTAAGGGGTGCATGCGAGTGTGCATGTTCGCATGGACTTGCTGACTTGATTAAATGCAATCATATCCATTAGGCTCGAACCAGGAAATGATGCAATCTACAGGAATTGTAGCATGACATCACCATGTAGTCATTGTGGCATGGCTTGGTGGGGCGCGCACACAAACGCACGCACGCACTCAGAACAATGAGGCCTTCTTGCCATTCAGAATGTCAAAAGCTGAACTTCAAATGTTGACTAAACACAGGGTCACAACACCCTGCAGTTATGCTCCTCAAAAAACAAATATTGATCTTTCAGTCCAACAGCAAGTATAGGAGAGGATCATGAAAACTTTACTTGAAAATGTTACGAAGTGATGCAAAACATCCAAATCCAATTCCATATATTTTACATTTGGACTGTGGTATGTCTAAAGTAGGTATTATAAGAAAACAGACAGTGGAGCTCTTGCTGGTATTAATCTTTACAGTTAATTTAGTCAATAAAGTGCATTCCCAATGTAGATATTTAGTGGTCACTTTAAGGTTTCTTTGCTCCCCAAAACACACACATATTGTAAGAACAGCAGCAGTGTGTGCCTCACCTGAGCATCGTTTCTGCAGGGAGAGGATCTCCAGGTGGAGGCCGTGGAGTAAAGTGAGGTGCTCCTGTCTTAAGAAGACCACGCTCCTCTCCACACTCTCTACCTGCCGGGACAGGCTGCTCTCGTCTCCCATGGCTGAGTCTGCAGGGACAGGAGGGAAGGAAATTAAGAGGATTTCTGTTTAGTCCGTCAGCATCTGCATTTTCTTCAACTTCAAAGTATAGGCTACTGCAAAAAGCTTCATGTACACCTACTCAATGTTACTTTCTCAAACTACACCGATTTCTTCAGCCACATAGAAAGGAAGGAAGTGCAAGTGATGTATTGAGGTTATGTGGGAGCTATAAATACGGTGTTGATGATCAGAGAAATCAAGAGAGAAACCGTGAACACCCAACCAGCATCAGGCTGCAGCTACTCAACAGTTTTGTATTTCCCTTTTGATTTTAAGTCCATTCAGACGATGTCTCTGCTTACCTTCAAATTTATGTTAAGAGCCAAAATCTAATAACTTTGTTTCGTATTCGTTATAGAAACGTCCTGTGATCCAGGCATGCTGGCCTCCGGTGTTGTACCAAATCCTGTGGGCTGCTGCATTCACCCAGAGACATCTGATCTGATCCGTTAAAGAGCTTTTCAGCTGCATGTGACGCCGTTTGATTAGATGACGACGAGGATGGATAACTGCGTTAAAATGCACATGCAGGGCGATGCGAAGCGCCGCGCTCCTCCGGCAAACCCGCTCCTTGCTGCAACATCCGCGTCGAGCATCCTCATCAGGGGGAGGATGTTGTCAAGTCGGTCGATGTGAAAGCCCATGGGAGAAATGCGCAGCCCATTTTTTTTTTTCAGCAGTCGCCCCTTCCCTCCTCCTCGCCCACCGACTGAGACATCAGGCTGCTGTGGACGGCTGAGCTGCTAAATGATGACAACAAGGTACAGTGAGCAGAACACGCGAGAGCACGACGGAGTCAGCTGATTGGACGGACTGGCCTCTTTCAGCTGCGCGTGGTACGTAAGGAGGATCAATAAAGACAGAGCGCGTGGGAGTGCGAAGGAAAACACACACTTAACGCACAGGGTGATGGAAGAAAACACACCTTAATATATATACATATATACTGTACATTCTATATATTTTTATTATATTATTACACTAGTCTATACTATATAACATTTCATTATATTACACTATATTGTTCATATTGCTCTATATTATATTATACTACATTATATTATATAACTGCACTCTGCATTACTGTGGTACAACACTGCCTCTCTTCTCTGCTGTTTACATTACTTGCTGCTATTTATCATACCAAGTCACTTTACTTGTCACTTTATCTTGTCATTCTCTGCAAATACTGTCTCAATTCTCAATTCCCCCCAGTTAACTTCATCATTCATTTTGTACTGTATATACCCCCTGTTTTTATTTTTATTTATCTTATCTATTCTGTTTAATGTGTATTTTTAAGCTTTCTTGTCTGTGCTGCTGTAACGCCCGAATTTCCCCTCTGGGGATCAATGAAGTACTATCCTATCCTATCATCTTCTTAAACATAAAATTATTTATTTTTGGTGTCCTTCAAGCGTGATTTGAAAGATGTAGGCTAATTCTGCATGAGGCCTACGGACACACGGTTTGAAGGTGCTGCTTCTTCAGTAAAACAACCATCTGCACTAGTAGCTACCTACCCCTGTCATTATATTATACTAACTAAAAAACACGCCTAAGTGTGTGTGTGTGTGTGTGTGTGTGTGTGTGTGTGTGTGTGTGTGTGTGTGTGTGTGTGTGTGTGTGTGTGTGGAAAAGGAAAAACACAACATGTATTACTTCCATCTTTATTTTCATGTTAAACAAATAATGTTATTATATAAACATAGAAATTTGAGTTATTTTTACAAAACAATCTCTGCCAGAACATTAAAAAAACAAGAAAGTCATATTGAGGCATGAAGGCAAAAAGTCTGTGAAACGTGACAGTCTGTTGACCAGAGAAAGCAGAGGAGTTTGCTTCCACAACCTCAGCTCTTCTGTTCTTGTTGACTTCAGTCACTGAAAAAGCTGCAGTGTAAATAATCTCTTTTTTTTTTTTATTATAACAATAAATTTAAAAATTAACAAAGCACAGAGTTTCAGCAGAGGATGTACAGCTGGTATTAGTTTGTTTATCATAGAAGAGGAAAGTGATATCCTCTCATAATGGAGCTATTAAAAAAAGATAAGTGCCAATCCAGTCAACCACCACCCTTTACTGTGTAAGAAGAGGAATATGAGCTAGTGTTGCAATACCAGTTCACAACCTCTGCTTTCCTCTGCAATCACAATCTTTTCCTTGTGTCCACTACCCACAGATATAAAATCATAGCATATTCCTGTGGTGCTTAGGAGAATCACATAGTTTAAAATTCGAACCAAAAGATGTAGCTAAGAGAAGATGAAGCAGAGTGTAGAGAGCAGTACAGTAGCTTGTTTGTTTTTGGCCTAAGACTCCTTACAGTCTTTGAGACTTTAACATAAGGAAGAAATCTCAACTTGGCTGCTAAGTTTTACCACAATTCCTGAAAAGCAACAAAATGACAAATCATACATTAGAATCACAAAAACATTAGAGCTGTTTACGACACATTCACAAATATAAGCTTCTTGCTTGTCAGAAAGAACTTACAGTCACCAGTTGTCTTCAGTACAACCACAGAGTTAAGCTGCCCTATCAATGTCAAACAATTGAAAGAAGGAATCTACATTTCTGATCAAAATTGACGACTGCTCTATTACTCGTGACCAAAAAAGGCATGTAGGAATACGCCACAACAACAATAATCCAAACTTTACCAACAGTGCTTCTTCATTAGTGCAGTGATGTCTTGAGTTTAAATTTGGAGACTGTGTTTGTATCCCTTGAGTTGAAGCACCAACCGGCAATTCTTTGTTTATAACGACTTTCTATCAACTGCAAGTAAATACAGTATGTTCATATCCTTATTTTAGGGTCTAAATATGGACTGTTTACTGTTTAGATGACTATGAACAATCAAAAATATCACCTTGAAAAAAATTAAGACCCAAAGTGGCACAATGCCCTTCATAAAACACGACTTACACAATCAATTCAGTTCCACTGTAATCAACTGTTTCTAACAATTCATTTAACTTTCAGCTTTAATTAAAAACTTCTTTTAGGTACAAATAAATTACAAATATAGAAAACTCAACCCCCAGCAACGAATATACACAAAAAGCAATAACATAACCATGAAAGGCATCAAGAGTGTACAGCCAACAATGTGAAACAGTCGGCTGTATTCACAGATCTCAGACGGAAAGTTGCCCGCACCTATCTGCCATTGTTGGAAACTTCAAAAATGAATGCAGCGGTGCAGATCTTTAAAGATGGTACAAAATGAAGACATCTCTGGTGTCCATGTGTGTCATGATGTTGAGGACTATGCTGCCCTCTTTAGGCTAAATGGAAAACAACAACATCCTCCAGTCTGAAAGCTCCTACTGCAGACTATATACCAGCACAGGCCTCTCTACAAATGGCATCAGTATTGGCTCAATGGAGGTCTTGCTGCCACAATAATTTAATCAAAAGCAAGTCAGTTCAGAATCTAATTGATCTGTTTTGTTCCTCCAAAATCTACAAGCACAATGACATGTTTTGTGCCTTTGACCAATCTTACCTAAAGGAAAGAACCCACAATAAATACAGTACTTATAATTAATGTAAAGCCTGCTGTGTATGATCAATCCTTTTTCCTGTAAGTGTTAAAATACAATTTGGCATTGCAAAAAAGAGGCAACAGGTGTTTAGCCCCTGAATATCACAGTTTTCCATGATGTCATCCATGTAAAATCTCATCACATATTCATTCATTACCCTATCCTTTTGTCAAGTCAGGATTGGGTTTCTACTTTTATATCCTTCCACTGCAGACAATTACAGTCTTCAAATAGTTGTATTTTTTCTTTTTTAACGTCAAAGACCCTGCCGAACAACCGAAGGCAAAGTTTGTTAGAAAGAGGCAGAGAAGAGTTTCAAGCTTTCTGAGGTAGCAGGCGTTTTTTAGTTGAGGTGATTTGGTGTGAAATTAAAGATATTCACCTCTGCAGTGTGAGTGTTAAACAACAAGAAGGTTTGGATCCCACTGTTTTTTTTAAACTCAGTGGTAAATAGATGTTATTGTAAAGAATCCACAACTGTATAATATGTATATAATATATATGAATACAATGTTGTTCTTATGATATAACAAGATGTATAAAGAAATTGTTTCCTATGTTTTCTATGGAGGTACATGAATGTTGGAGGTTTCATTGTACTGCGTCTCAGTAAGCTACAGTACACCTGATCCAGATGAAACACCCTGCAGGACAATTAGGCGTTTTGATTTTACAAAGAATCCTCCAGCTTCCATTAGTGATCCACTAATGGCACCTAAGGATGATTGGACTCCACACAAGTTCAGAAGTTAAAAAGACAACTAAATGTGGCTTGTTAGCGTAAGGACAGGGTGTAATATGTGTTCAAGTAAGGCTATCTGATTACACCTGGTATGCATGAACCTGTACAGTCTGACAGACAGAGAGATCCCTCCATCTGAGTAAATCAGACACAAGCAGAGAGTACCAAATCACATCCGCGGGGGTCGTTAGCGTACAGTAACTGACAGGAGTGTTTGTGAATTTAGTCCTTCTTGTGCTCTGTCCTCCCCTCGTCCTTACATCTCCTTCTCTTTCCTTGTCTCCCGGGCGCTGCTCTTCAAGAAGTCGCTCTTGAGTAGGCGATAAAACAGGACGATATTCATCGCCGTCATGATGGCTAAGCCCACGCTGCCCAGCGAGTAGGCCAGCAAAGGTACCTTGTCCCTGTTGAGCACCAGCCAGCGGGTCATCCAGGCCAGCGTGTTGATGCGGAACACCACATACGTGCCAAGGTTGATCATGCTGTTGACTCGGTAAAGCGTGCCGGCGGCCATGCTGGCCATGCGCAGCATTTGCCTGAGGTGGAGGAACACAGAGTTTATCTCCACCAGCAGGGCCACCACGGCAAAGCCCACGTAGCGGCAGGACAGCACGGAGAGGCCGAAACAGGTGATTACCTACGGAGGAGACAAAGAGGAGCAGAGTTAGGATGGATTTGGCGGATCAAATAACAACACTATCTAAGATGTGTAACTGAGAGCATGTATGAATGGAGTTGTTCCTTTACAGATAACAGTGTAGGTATCAGATACTGCCTCACATCTGGCTACAGCAGATGGCTGCTCACCAGTGTGTCTGGTTCTGATCAAGGTTTCTGTCAGTTAAAAGGACGTTTTTCCTTGCCACTGTTGCAAAGTGCTGCTCATAGTGAATTAATTTTGGGTTTCTATTTTTAAGTTCTGTAGAGACCTGCTCTGCGTGCCAAGTGTCTTATAGTAGTGTGGTATTACTTTTGTTGTGATTTGGCACTATAAAAAAAAAATGGAAAGCTTCACATCTTATTTTATTGGGTTTTGGCAAGTATACCAGTCAATGCAGCGGGACAATTACATATCTTAGAAACCCCTCAAAACTGATTATTGACTATAAATAAGAACACTTTGGTGCTAGAGAGCTTAATATTAATCAACGGCAACAGATTTCCAATTTGGTATTGGAGGGGTGCTTGCTATCGGCCAACGCTAAAGTCTAGAATCAGCAGATCATTGACACTTGATCTTTGTTAAAAGATAGCGGAGTAGATGAACTCTCCCCCATACAAACATATCATGCAGAGACGCACCAGTCTGCTGTTTTGAAGCTGAAACGTATGAATTGATATGTTTCTACAGTTTTCACTTGAATACAGATCATCTATAAACAGATATACTTTCATTGTAAAGATGGGAGTTGTTGATTTGAATAAAATGGGGGAAATGAAAAAAGTACAACAGTACCAGGTGATACAATTACTTAAAATATGTTTAAACTAAGAGAATAGCAGTAAATATAATTATTATTCTTTTTGCAATGTGTAAACAACATAGTTCCACTTTATTTCATTGCCCATAACCAGTTGTATTTGTTCTCTCACTTCCGCCTTGGGATCTATTACCACATGCAAGGACACCTCCATTGTGACTTATGACCTCTGAGCCAAGCTTATGAAAGTGTGTTTGGTAACCAACAGAGGATCCCCACAAGGGGGCAGCAACACGTCTCCAAACCGGTCTGAAACTGTTAAAACAGGCAACTCAACACATCCCGTGTACTGACATTACACAGCACTACAGTGTCTGACAGGTTGTGACAGAGGTGAAATCGGCTGTCTTACATATTCACAACAGCTGTGTGATGAGGTGTAAAAATGTGGATGACACAGAAGTGTGTTTATACCAAAACAGGCTGTTCAGCCAACCTCTCCACAGGAGCTGGCACAACCTCACACACCACCACAATCACCAGCTTCATTCACACTCAGAGCACACTCGGAGTCTAGCAGGAGGACAAACTGTGTTCAGACACATTGTACTTTAGTTTCAGATTTGGTGCCACTTTAGCTGCTGTGATTATAAATCTAGAGAGGATGGGTTAGGGACGAGAAGATCGTTGCCAATAGAGACTTATCCAAAAGCAAGCAAAGTCATTGGCTAGTTAGTGCAGGTCATGAGATACACAACCAAGAGAGAATGGCCCTTAACATCAGCCTTGGCTCCGGCTGGAGAAGCATCTTGTGTTTCTGAGGTCACAGGATGCCCTGTCTAACAGCAGTCATGTGATGCTCTGTAGCAGGTCAGGCATGAGGCCATGTGAGGAGAGTCCTGAACTGGCCTTCACATTACGTGTCCTCTTTAATGGATATGGTGCTGGCTTTTAAAAAGGTTTCAAGATCACAAGGTGTTCTTCTCTGGACACATCTCACTTCCTTCCTGTCTCATTAGTCTTGGCGGCGACTGTACAAAATGTGGAATAGGTGTAGAGATGAGGGAGCATTTTAAAAGCTTGTTCAATTGATTTTTTTTTTTTTTTCCTTACACACGGAGTAGAAATTTGAGTTTAAGGTGTTGAAAACCAAGTCTGATTTCATCACCCACCAGTCTTTCATATTCATGTGTGATTTGGCGATTCTGACTCATCCACATCAGTTCAAGCTCTTCACTTGCTGTCAGGTTACAATGACAGAGATGACCAACAATGCTTATGAACAATTAAAATGATGACAGTGAAAGCACCGCGTTTAGCAACACGAACGGCTGGCCTAATCGTAGCCCATGTGTTTGGAGGGGAAACAGTAACGTCAACAGGACACAGGGCTTTTCAGTTCAAAACGAAGCCACACAAACCAGCAGGTCTGTGAGATCACACTGTTGGTCAGTCGGTCTCCTGTGAGATTCCTCTGTGGTACGAGGAGGACAGGTGCTCGTATGAGGTGATACAGGTGGTGAGTCTGAAAGGTTTGTCATGACACCCTGTTATCAAAGTCGCTGAGTCAGGCAAGATAAAAATAATTCAACTAATCGGTGTCAAGCTGAACTCTGTGTTTTGTGACCAAAAGCTTTAATAACCCTATCATTTGAAAGGGTAAATATTCCTGCACTTGGCTAAAATAAATCCATTAAGCTGACTGTAGCGTTAGGAGGCAGGCAACTGCTTGATTTTATTTTTATTTTTACAAAAAAATAAACCAATAAGCACTTTTTTTGTTGTTTTTTGAGGAAAAAAATGTGTGAGAACCAGAATCCCTGCTTTGGGTTTAAAAAAAAAAGTGCTCCATGTTAGATTCT
This sequence comes from Labrus bergylta, assembly GCF_963930695.1. Classification (NCBI taxonomy): domain Eukaryota; kingdom Metazoa; phylum Chordata; class Actinopteri; order Labriformes; family Labridae; genus Labrus; species Labrus bergylta. The sequence continues at coordinate 15,897,634 of NC_089205.1, read as the reverse complement.
TCCCATAACCAGCAAGCCAAATACCAAGCTAACGAATAAAACTAAACTACAGCAGTCTCACACTGAGTATTCCTTCTTCTGAAACAAAACAGGATCACATTTTTTAAAAGCTACTTTCCCTCAAACTAGTGAAAGTCAAAGTGAAAAACGATGGGCACATGCATGCTCCTTTCTGTTTACAACCTCAACCTACATGTAAAGCAACACACGTGTGTGTGGTGTGTGTGTGTGTGTGTATATGTGTGTGTGTGTGTGTGTGTGTGTGTGTGTTCATGTTCATGTTCACACATTCATGTTCATGTTGGTTTGGACCCAAAGCAGAAAAAAAAGAAACCCACATTTCTTGGACCCCTTATCTCTAACCCTGACTTCTTAGAAACAAGACCACATGCAGATTAACTTCTGTAAGTACACACACACATGCAAACACACACACACACGCACGCATGCATGCACACAATAGAGCATGGACTTAACCCTTACACAACCAAATGACAAGATGATGACAAAAAAGTAGCACAAACTGGGTGTATAAAAAAGGTTGACTCTAATAAGAGCACCATCACATTGGGACACTCTTACTTCCTGAGCTTTCTTCATTGTAAATGGATATTCTTTAGTTCCTGCTGCATATGTACCTAGTTTTATGGTGGTTATATGTCTTTTATGACGTTTGGACAGGTTCTGTTCTATGTAGTCTTTCGTCAGCTTATCTTTGTATAAACAGAAATAGCACCACGGTTCACAGGTCAATAACAAGGATATGTAACAAACAATAAAGTTGCCATGTGTCACAAACAGCTTCACCTCTGTAAATCTTTATCTTTTCAAAGACACCTAATGATATGGAGCACTGACATCAGGTGACATGACCCCATATGGCTCAGCAGCCAACCAGATCCCAGCAGCTAGCTGAAAGTCACTTGGGAGCTGGCAGGAACATTTCAGGAGAAAGTCTGGGTGAACATGTTTGTGTTCGTACAATCAGCCCAACTGGACCATCAAAGGAAATTTTCATGAGTGCAATGTATGTGTGAAATGTTCTTATGTCATCTATCAGACAGGGACCAGATCCCCCCCCCCCCCCCCCCACACACACACACACACACACACACACACACACACACACCAGACCCCGATGTATCTGATGATCAGTGTGATTCAGAGCTGAGCTGGATTTGATGCATAAGCTCTCTAAAGCTTGGCTTTCACATACAGAAGCCCAGACACAACTGTCCAAAGAGAAACTAAAGTGGAGTGACAAAAACACACACGTGTGACGTCTAATCTGTCACAGCACACACCGGCGCCTTCTGGCAGGATGGTATTACACGGTACAATTTTCAATACATCAAATCTGATCTCATTGACTTTCAATACCAAATTACAATGTGTTTCTTTGTTACTATTAAAATGTAGTTTTTGTGGTATGGGAAGTAAGGTGGTACTAAGGTTTAAGACTTTTGTTTAACCTTTGCACAGCACTTATATATACATTAACCTGCTCTTGTAAAAAATGTAAACAAAGAGCTGGAAAACAAGGAGGTTGCCGTGTTTGTTGCTTACATTTTCTCCCTGTGGGCTCAATTAGACGTTCACTGCACCCACAGTTAGGGACCTTCATGTCCCACTTTCAGGGAGGGAAGGAACACTGGGAGTAAATATATAAATGTGTTTATCAAGAAGGTGAAACCTGTAAAAAAAAAAAAAAAAAAAAACCTGGTATGTGAAGAAAAGAAAAAGCGGTATCGCTCACACTGGTCATCCAAAAAGTTGACTTGATAAAGTTTGTTTTTAAGATGGTAGGTATGGATAGACAGTGAGCCACTAGGTAATCATTAATCAGAGGTCAAACTGACAGAAATACCAGGGCAAGGTAAGACTGATAAAGGGATAGGTTCATCCTCAAACATGAATTCCACAGATAACACCTGAGAGGCTAAATGGCGGCTTATTCGGTCAACGTAACTTCCAAAGGTAAACAACATTTTTTTTTAGATAGTTACATAAACACTAGCAGCATGTATGAAAAATCCCTTTGTGTTTTGTATAACTACAGCTACCTGTGTCATATACTGCTGTAAGCTGACCAATTTCAGTTCAGTTTAAAACACATTTTGGCCTTTTTCCCCCAAAACTTAGGGAAAAGTCATGGTGCTATAACCAGAACGATTCAGTCTCGTTTTATTGTGATCTCCCGATCTGTAACTTAGAGGTGGAGCTTGAAAAACTGAACAGAGCTGATTGACCAACAGAGTCCCTTCTTAGGCCATTAAGGACTCTATGCACAAACATGTCAATTATTGATATCTTGTACATTGGGAAGAATGCGACAAAGACCCCTTGCAAATATTTTAGACAACTGTGAACACGTCAGTTTGTTTGACTATTACGAGAGAGCAGACATACCTCTGCTCCTGCTTTGTTTACTGCTCAGTGTTCGATGAAATAACACACAGCTTTACAAGAAGGAACACCCATCACCCCATGTACATATACGAGTTCTGTTTGCAGTTAAAAAAATAATTTAAAGAAATGAGATTGAAGGTCTAAATGTACATGTAAGGATATGAAGGGTACTGGAGCTATATTATATATTTGAAATGCAGCTTTAGTATAGGGGTGGGAATGGTCTGAATGTGTATCATTGTTGAAGTAGGAATTGGTATATCCCCTCATCTGTGCATGCAGCTTTTCAGGCAGTTGCAGTCTGAACTGATGCTCATTCGCAGGATGTAGTATAACCTGTTCATTCTTCAGTCCCTGTCTCACCCTGAGATTTAACATATGCATTTAGTGAATGTTTTTTGCTGACCCCACTACCCCTGTATACACGTTCCTACATATTGTAATGGAAATATTTCCAGAAGGGAGGCAAAGGTCATCCAAAATCCTCTAGAATCACATGATGCTTACAGGCCAGTTTACCTAAACAGTATTCGTTTGAAATGGCACAGACAGTTCACAACAGAATTACTTTAACACATAAACAAAATACATTTTACTTTACAATATTCACACACTGCTTACACTTCTGAAGCAGCAGGCGAGCCTAGTTTAGTTTAAATAAAGCATGTCTCGCCTTTGCTCCTTGTCAATAGTCAACACTAGCACCAAGTTAATTAAGGATTTCCACGTCAAACTAGTTTCCCTGCCTACAGCGGATAACTCTCTTTCCTGGCCCTGACAGACGAGAATTTCAAGTTCAGTCCCCAGCACAGCCTGTTTGTAACAATGGACAAAGTGAAGTGAGCGCTGAGTGACAATGGTACCATGTGAGAAAGAAACAGGGTGAAGAAGGCTATTAACCCGGGAAGCTCACAGGCGTCTTGACAAACACACCAGTTCGTGTGTATGTGTTGGTGGCATGATCTCAGAGCGCACAAGCTCTAACAACAGACAGTAATGAAAAATACATCCTTTAAAAGGGTCTCAGTGCAGCAGAGGTTAAAAGGTCAGGTTGTTGGAAGATATTCTTTGACCCAAACTGGATGGGAAATGTTCTAACACATACACGATTGATCCAGCAATATTTTCAAAAACTGCACAGGATGAAGAGATACATTTAATGCAAGCATATCCCCACATATATTTGTTCTTTGGTTAAATACAAACGTTTACCATATATTTTCCTTGTGACTGTATGTGCGTTCATGTTAGAGGAAATAATGAGGGAAAACACTAAAGACTCTCAGTGTGAAGTCGTTTACGAATTTGAAAAAGTATACCACAAACATTTAGGATATTTCACCTTCAGCAATCTGACACACGGAAAACGGTGTAGGCATGGCAGCACAGTCAGCATTTTGCTTTGAACCAGAGCATGTACTGAATATAGATGAAAAGGTGAGAGTACTCTGGACTTGTTTTATTTGGCTCCAAAACTTCTGAAAATATTAGTTTAAAAAAAAAGAAAAAAAGAAAAGAATTCTAATTCTTAAAAAAGAAGGCGGGCACATTAAAAAATATGTGAAGGGGGTGTGTAGTGTACTTTGCTTGCTCTATCTTCTTGAATGGAAAAATATGGCTTCAAGGACAATTTCCTTTTTACTGTAGCAGAGTGGAAAACAGCAATGAATTAATTTGTTCTTTATTAACTGCTTCACATGTCCACACAGAACACACACATACTTTTCTGCCATAAGCACAAAGAAGACTGGTATGTATCCCAAGAAAACATTGTTTCACAGGCAGTGTTTCCTTAAAAATGGTCATCAAGGGATATAAAAACAGCCAAGTGAAGTATATGGAGACTAATAGGAAGCTCAACAGAGTCAGAGCCATCTGGTCATAGGCAGAGCAGCAGTGGTGTGATGAGGAGGGGGGACGGCCTTCCTTATAACAGTGAAAAAGTGGATGCAAGGATGTGTAGCTTGGAAACATCACACGCGCACACACCACACACGCACGCACACACACACACACACACGCACAATCAAGGGGTGATGGTTCTAACTATTATCATGCGACCTGCATTAAGTCCCATCAGCTGACAGCAGCACAGCACTCTTTCCTTGCTGTCACAAACATCTGTACAGATTTTCACCGGATGTGCCAAACACAATTATTTTGGATTATAAGTATGTCTGCTTTTTCAGACCCAGTACAGACTGAGAATGAGCCTTTTTCCACTTCTCACATCAGGGAGAGGCTCAATGTCTGCTAAAGGTGTGGTTGCGTGACTCGTGGTCACTCGAGGTACTCACGCACTGGGTGTGACGGGAGGAACAGAGGTGTGCATCTTAAGTGCACTCACTGTATGACTCAGCCTTAGCCTCCCTTTCTGAGCGGCTAAGGGTATAAGCCAATAATGGCTTTTAAATTTCATCCTGACGCTCATAAAGACCAGGAACCACTAAGTCATGCAATTGATGGTCATAAATTTGTGGGAGAAGCTTGATGACTCTCTTTGCTGGAAGCTGGATATCAAGATTGGACCCTTCTCATGTTAAACAAAAGCCACAGATAGCAGCCAGTTAAAACATTTTAATCCCACGCTTCAGTTCTGTGCAATAAAACAAGATATAGCGTGTTAATTAGTAAACTCTTGAAGAAGATTGTACATCTGAAAGTGAACAGAGCTATAGGCTTCCAGTTTTCCTCTTTCCTCCGTGAGAGCTATGCTAAGCTAAGCTAACCAGCTGCTGGATAAAAACATATTTAACTTATATATATATATATGACATTGAGCAGCAATATAATATATATAACATATAAGGCCCACATGATATGAGAAAATTAAGTGATGTACAACAACAGTGTTCCATATTGTGCTATTGGTATTAAGTGCTATAAATAAACAAAATCAAATTAGCATATTTGCTACAACTCACAGTTTTCATGTCTATCTGCTGTTCTTAATGTTTTACACAATATCCTAGTTTGCAACATGCCCCCCCCCCCCCCCCCCCCTCCTCCCCTGAATCAAAAATGAAATCCAAAAAGTATTAGCTTTTTAACATTATATATTTCTCCTATTTCTTGCAATAAAATGAATTATTTTGTGGATGTGTTGAATGCTTACCGCGTGCTAACAATGAAATTCTGATTCTGAACTTTGCAGCCTGAATTGGATTAAATACTTTGAAGTCACAGCACGATCCCAGGCAGAGATTCTAGGGGGTGACAGGAACAAAGAAAACCTCTAACAACAGGAGATATTGCAGGTTTTCTGTGACACAATATAAAGGAAGACACTGAAATGGTTAACTCCATTCACTACAAATGTTCAGCGTGAGGTTGTTCCGATGCTGCACTCTCTAATGCTTGCACTCCCACCCACGCTGCTTTAGGGATCATACGCAGGCACTCTGGTATTCCCACAGAAGCTGGATCTCAGCCATGTAGTTTCTCTATCTGTTTTAATGCTCTGCATATTGGTTATTAGGTGTGGCACTCAGGGAGAACAAATTCACAGTTTCTTCTTTGCCCCACCCTGTTTTTTCATCGATGACAAGTAACAAGTGTCAACTCCCTCTGATATCTAAACCTGCTGCCTTCAAACAGCATTCCTCCTTGTTATGCAAACAAATGCCACCTCTTTCTTTAGGACACTCTGCTCTTCCAGCCTCTGGCCTCTTTGGAAAATATTCCAAAGTGTGTGAGTGTGTGTGTGTGTGTGTGTGTGTGTGTGTGTGTGTGTGTGTGTGTGTGTGTGTGTGTGTGTGTGTGTGAGTGACTGTGTGTGAGTGACTGTGTGTGTGTGACTGTGTGTGTGTGACTGTGTGTGAGTGACTGTGTGTGTGTGTGACTGTGTGTGTGTGACTGTGTGTGTGTGTGTGTGTGTGTGTGTGTGTGTGTGTGTGTGTGTGTGTGTGTGTGTGTGTGTGTGTGTGTGTGTGTGTGTGTGTGTGTGAAAGTCTCACTTCACTCGCCTGCTCTGGTTTCGATGGATTGCACCTGCAACTGTAAAGCTTATTATTCCACACTGATAACTTAGATAGCTTAGAGTTCCTTAGCTCTGATACACTCTGTGATGAGATGAACATACTGTCTACTTTTCAACACACGGTTCAAAATGTACAGTATGCTGTATGTACGTTGAGACATTTGTATCTCAAAATAGTATGCATAATGGAAGGTTTCACGTTCTCCAAAAGACATAGTGAAATACGTTTTGAAATGTTACGCAAGAGTAATGACTCTAGAGCCTAAATATTATACTTTTACAGATTGTAACTACATTGTGTCTGCTTCTATACAACCAAAGCGATCCTCAGGCTTCTACTACTTCATATCAGCACCTGTATCCAACAATCTGGTTTTGCTTTTTCTTGCCTTTGCTTTAGATGTGAGTGAACAAGGAAATTCCTCTATGTCAGAAAGCCATGCCATGAGGGAAAACATCAGAAAAACAAGATATAAGACTACAGGAGCATGGAGGCTCTCATTGGTCTGTAGCTACGTGAAGGGGCGGTGCAATCAGCTAAGAGTGGGCGTATTAGGGGGGGATGGGGGAGATGTTTTGGCGCCATACAGGGAAAGAGGGGGTTGAGAACAAGGCAGTGTGTGTGATATATGAAGTGGAGCTATAGCGAAGAAATGTTTTGAGGGGGTGCACACATTTGCAGACACCCTCTCAGGAAGCTGGAGGTTGTTTTTTTTCCAACATGAGGCTGTGTGTGTGTGTGTGTGTGTGTGTGTGTGTGTGTGTGTGTGTGTGTGTGTGTGTGTGTGTGTGTGTGTGTGTGTGTGTGTGTGTGTGTGTGTCTCCCTCTCTCTTGGGATCAGCTGAGGTTCATGTTGAGACCAGATGTTTGTCCTGCTGTCTGAATAAACACAGGATAGGGCGACCCTCCTAGTGTTAACTGTCTAAAAAGATGACACTGCTGAGACACACACACCTGCATCCCTATCTTTTCCCGCCAATTTTTAAAAAAAAAAACTGACATTCCTCTCTTCCATTTGGCAACACAGTGCCTTCAATTTGATTGGCCACCATTACCATAAAGTGTGTAGAGATTCTGCCAGGGGCGGACTGACCAAGGGGACGTTCTGTCAAAGTCCAGAACGGCCGTCCCTTTAATGTGGCCTATGTTGCTCATCAGAAAAGAAAAAAATGATCAGCGATATTAACGTCAAAACAACAGAGGGCGCCAATATGATAATTTATTACATGAGGAAAAGACACCAAACTTGAAACAAACAAAAAAAAAACACAAAGAAGAGGGAAAGAAAATGTCAGGTAGAAAGCGTAAGGAGAAAGGTGGCTGGGAGAAATCGAAAGAGAAGAGGGCCAAATCATTAGAGGCGGAGGCATCAAATTGTAAAAAGGTTACTGAGCTATTTAGTAGGCCTATTGAGCCACGCAAGACTGCGGAGGACGGCCAAGGAAGAGGACGGTCAGGAAGAGGTTGAGACAGAGCATCCCCCCGGTAGTGCAGGAACAGACGACCGAAGAAGAGCGAGAGGTGCTGGTAAGTTGCAGAAGCAGTACAAAAGTAGGCTATAATAGGCAAACCTATTTATTTGGGTTATGTTGCTATGAACGTCGAGTTTTCACCACGATTCAGGGCAGTCTAAGCTGACGTGTGTGGGGCAGACAACGTTTATGCGTGAAATATCACAAACGAATCAATAACGCACTATGGAAAATAATAAAATAACACCATATTTTTGGGTAGTCCGCAATTATTTCATTCATTTCCAGTGTCACTTCTGATATGCAAGAAAAATGGGAAGATGACAAAAAAAAATACTTTTGCGTTTTGGGGAGGGAACGTAGGCCTAGTCGTAGTCTCTCTCTCTCTCTCTCACACACACTAACACTGTGTTTTGTCCCATTTTCTCAAAAATGACAGAGCCTAATTAAAAGTAGCCTCGGCACAGCCATTGTCCTCATACTTGGACAGTTTAATTTATTAAAGGGTAGGTTATGATATTGACGAAATATTGAATAGGTTATTTAAGGGTAATTCTTAAGCATCTGATGTTATACTCAACTGGCTATGTATATTGCCTAACACCATGCTGTATATATATTTTTGAAATCATTTAATTCAGGCTGAAGATAGTTGCAGCTCAAAAGATGACAGGGAGACCACCTTCTTTGACAGTGTTATGAAATACTTTTGTTTTATTGTAGTTTTGTTATAAATAAACACCTCAGAAATGATCGTTGATTGTGAAATGTTATTATCCGTGAATATCTTCAGTCTAGTAGGCTTGTGGTATCTTGAAACGCTGGCAAGTGGTTATTTAAACACGAAATCGCATATGGGCTGCTGCGGGCCTACATTTTGGAAAAAGTCCAGGGCCTTTTTTTAGCCCCAGTCCGTCCCTGGATTCTGCACTGCATCATGTTCCACAAAATCCACCACAAAACCCACTGGGGTTCCAGCAGCTCATTCAGCAAACAAGCTGTCGACACTTCAGATTTTTTTAAAAGTAACCCAGTTCCATGTGGTTTTTCACACCAGTGTGAGGGTAAAAAAAAAAAATAGGAGGAGTGGCACAGCCCACGGATTGTGGATAGCTAGGAATATATCTGTGGGCTGGCTAGCAAAAACAAAAACATACCATAGATTTATACTAAATCAACTAAGTACAAAGCATACAAACACAACCCAAGGAAGTATTAACCAGGGAATGTGACAAACATGCTTGTAAATGTCATTGTGGATGCATAAAAAACAACACTGAAGGAGGCTGCATATCTATCAGGAAATAGACCAGCTGTTAGTATAAACAGGGTAACAATGGAGACTTTAAAACAAGGATTTAAGGATGAGAAAAGTTGCTGCTCTTTTTATCATCCTTTACTTCCTTCAGACCAGGCTGCTTGGCATACCAATGTCCTTAAAAAGCAAGGGACTAGAGTAGGCAGAAAACTTGTGAAGGACAGAAGCGCGACACAGTGCAGGATAATCAGGTTACACAGAATTGAAGGTGTCAAGAACCATGATAAACATTCCAATGGAATGTGGCGTCACCCCAGTGACAACTTGGCCAACAACCAGATACAGTACATTCCTGCTTCCAAAAGTGACAGTCCCTGTTACACTGCATCACACTGCTCCCACAAATATCTATTTTCATGCCTGGTAAACAGAGACAAGTTCCATTCATATCTGAGGTCTGCATATGAACCTCCCTCTTGAACCTCAAGAGAGAGAAACAGACTGAGGTTGAATTTGAAAACATGGAAAATCCAAGCATGAGCACTTAAGAGGATTTGCAGGTTGTAAGGAGAATAACAAACAGAGCGCGTGCTGTTCCAGTGATAAACTGAAATCCACCAGACAAATTAACACTTTATGATTAGTGAGATATTGTTTACCATCCTCCGGCAGAAGATGGAAGAACATTTGTTCTTAAAATAGTATAGCTGTACAGTACTGCGTTTAGTTGTAAACAGGCCCACTTCATCTTTCATCTAACACAACCATAAAAACAAAGCATGTTAGGACTACACTTTACAGTTGATCAGCAATGTAAAGTTTAGAGATAAGAGTGAATGTTGAAATTTTAATGTTGACATCCATGCTGAGAAGTGGATTTAGCTTTGAAAATGTCCTCAGCGTCACGGAACAATTTAAAAGTTCGTAAAAGTTTCAAAACAAGATATCGGATTTGAATCTCTCTTACCATCTGTAAACTGATCTTAGATTGTGTAAACAAAAAGCGCTCATCAAGGGAAACCCAGCATGAGTTCATCTGTTTTCAGGGAAGAAACACATCTTAAGTCACTGACCAATGAGACTAATATGATGAGCAACAGTTCTATATTCAACAGTGTTTGCAACCAAAGGGCTGATTTTCAAAGGCAGTTGGGCAATCAATTACTTCCCCAGGATCTCATAAAATCCGTGTTAACATGCATCTTCTTTGAAGACTCTAAAAGGAAATGAACCACATCAAAATGCAGATAAATGGTGCGTTCCATGTACCTCAGAACTCGAATCTCGAAGCTGGGTTTGATGTCACAACCGAGTTAAGCGTGTTCCTATTGCCAGGCAGCAACAGGTCGGACAAGCAACTTGAACGCATCCAGGAGTGCCTTTGTTTTGTTAGATACACCTGAAGATAACTACACACTAGTTGATATTATACACGTGGAATTAACAGGACAACATGTCCGCAGATAGAACATGCACAACGCTATCCGTTTGATTGATTTAATTACACATAAAGAGGACCAAGTTGATAATAAACGCTATAGTTACAGCTTAAACGATACTGTTGATGCACGTAGAAAGTTGATGTTTAACTTAAAGAAGGCAAACAGCCAAGCATATAGGATATTTGGATGTGGCCAAACAAATTTTTACAGAAGGCCACGTCACCGCCGGCCACCCCTCTGGACCTGTCCTGTTAAGAGTATGATCAGTGACGATGAGATGTTACACAACAAAGATCCATAGTGTCAAACTGGGGGGAATCATTTAGATGTATTGATTGGAGGCAGAAAGGGAAGGGCAGATGTGATTGGAAACAGCACGTCTCCTCAAAAAGCAGATTAACCTGTAACCCTGATCGACTTCAGGAGCGTCAGCCTGCACTCCTCTCAAAGATAACTGAATTATCCCTAATGAGAGAGGGATGAGAGCGATTTAAGGAAGAAAACAGCAGACATGCGGTGGAGTTTCAAATCCATGTGAGCTCACAAAGACAGTGAATGGATCCACTTGGTGTTTCTGCTGTGCGTAATCGTACAAACCTTCTAAAGGGAGCATTGGACATACTGCTTTTCATTCTCCATGGAAAAATCATCTGTGCTTCTGCCACTGCTTGGCAATCCTTCTCTTGTGGCTCATATTTTTTATTCAGGCTCACTTTTTCCAAAAGTCATGGGCAAACTAGGAATGGGGGTGAGGATTTTTTCTTTCTTTTTTTTTTTTTTATGAGAACAGCAAATAAAACCTGGTTTTTCATTAACCGTGCAAACTGAAAAAACAATGGCTGAAGCTACAAATGTCATTTAACACTACATGATCTCTTCAGCTGTGAGTAAATTGTGGCAGGGCCCAAATGTTTCTCAGACAGAAATAAGAAGCTGCTAATCTCCACTCCAGTCAATAAGAAGGAAAAAAAAAAAAACTTTCGATGGAATGTTTGCCTTTATAATTCCTCCTAGACGGCTACAACAGGGATTAACAAAACTCCCTGTTACTGCTCCGTCTTTTTCTCTGTGTGCTTGTATCAAAGGAGAAACCCACAGCAAAGTTAAATTAAATACAAACAGCTATAAGAATAAATATGTGGATTTGAGGAGACAAAGACTACAGGAGACAGTATAGGCTACAAAGAGGACAAAAAACATAATTGGAAGAAAAAATCAATTATCCATATCAAATACTAGCGTAGTAAATTATCAGTCACTTCAGTATCAGCAAAACCCTGCTGGAGTGACATTGACAAAAATTAATTGTAGATTACACTCTAAAAACAAGTGTAAAACAACTGCACGTTAAACTTAGAACAGCTTTAAATCAAATCCTGCAGTCATATTCCCAAGTTGTTTAATGAAAAACATTTTCATTTTGCATTCTTTGAATAGTCACGTCACATTTCCAGAGAACCGTAGATAAATTTGCTTTGTGATAGCAAAGACTAAATCAGTGAGCTGCCAACATAGAGTAAACAAAGTTCAGTCTGCTCCTCCTGACTGTATGACCAGCCAGATTCTGCATAGTCCAATTCTGAACCTACTGAGAAAACTCCTGTTACTTCAGATGAGCAGAACATTTATAACACATGTTCATAACAAGACCTGAAAGAACCCTTTCCCTTACATTTGCAAACACTAAAAACACTGACTCTCACCTGGCCTGGTAGTAAGCTGTGACTTTAACCTTGTTAAGAAACAATGAGCTCATGCATGTCGCAGGCAAACACAATCATCACCAGGAATACCTGAGTTCATTCCAAGGCGATCAGAAACATCATGAGAAGGGAGGCAATAACATGTGACTAAAAAAAATCTATAACCAAAACATAATCTAGCTTTCAGTCAAGACGACCAATGTTTTATTTGAGAAACTGTATTCAAAGTCAATCAACTGTAATTTGGAAAGTTTGCCAAGAAAAGCCACGACATACACAACAATTTAAAAGAAGAGGGGAAGCCAGATCCTCCAGGACAGCAGAGGGTCGATTTTCAAACACTTTCATTAAAATAAATGAAAAATGAAATAAATAAATGCCATATCTCACAATGAAACCATTGGGCTATGAAAACCAGTACAAATGGGTGCCAGTTACTAAAAACTTTTGCCAGGTTCTTGACACATTTTCAGCCTCCATGAAAGTGTGAAAACCCTCTGTGTCTGAAAAGGCGTTTAAAGTGGCTTTTTGGGGTTTCTTCAAAAATAAATATCAAAGAAAATATCTGACAGAGAATAAACTTCAAACACCAAGATGTTGCTTTTTAGGTCATATTTATCAGGAATGGATGTTACTCCTTATGACATTGGAGCTGGCTTTTTTTTTTCATTTATACACTGATGTCTAAATTTATCCAGGCATTTTAGAATATTCTTCTTATAATGTTTCCAAATGAACTGAAAACGTGTGAACCCTAACACGCTGACACACATTTGAATCATGTAACAGCTTTCATAAGGTGAGCAATAAACAACAATATCAAGAGGAGCGCTTGGCAACAGAGTGAGATACACATCATAAACACTGTGTTGGATGTAGGCCAGAAAGCCGGAAGCTGAGAGGGAAAATGTCCAATCTGAATGTGGTTCTATGTTTCCAGTTGTTGTCATTTTATGTTTTCTAGTGTTTGAAAGAAGGAATGTGTGAGCGATTAACTGATCAGACCTGTTCTGGCCTCGTGAATTTTTCTCTCATCGGGCCAACCTGCTGAGCGTCACCGTGTCATGAAGACGGCCGGTTCTGATGGGAAACATTACTGTGGTTAAGTGGATTGCAATAGACTGACAAAGCAGGGTGAGGTTCAACTTGCTCAAGGCATGAAACAAGCTTTTTTTGGTTGCTTTTTTTGGGTGTGTGTGTTTGGGATTGGGGGGGGGGGGGCTGTCACACTGGAATGATTGTCTCTTTGTTCCTCTCTCACTTTGTCACTAGACAAGAAAGATGGGTATTTTGGCTTGGTGGTGTCTTTGCCTCTAACAGGTGTGATATGGGTGCACGACTTGATGACCTACTATCGCTTACAGTCTTCAAAAACAAGAAAACCACACTCTTGGACCTGAGCTTTTTGGGACAATAATCTTTGAAAAGACCTACCACCATGTGATGAAGGAGAAGCTCCCAGGACACACTCAGCTTCTGGTTGAGTACCATGTCAAAGAAGTCATAGATGAAGTAACCTGTGGAGATAAACAGCATTTAGCTGATGCTATAGACACCTTTAAGTTCATTTATACATTAATCAACCTGTATCCCAACAGATTCTTTTGACAACAGAAGCTTTGAGCGTATCGAGCATGTTGGGGGGGGGGGGGGGGAGCAGGGGGGGCCTGCTTCCATGGCGACAGCAATGCAAACCAAGATGCGTCTTGGAGAGGGGCTATTCATATCCACCAACCCCACCCCTTCCCCTCCACCAGCTGTAACCATGGTGACAGCTATTACGAATGTTGGAAAAATAATGAAGAGTTGAAGATGGGGGCCGGGGGGTGGAATTAAACTCATTATGCAAGAAATCTGACACCAAGACCTTTCTGATGATGTGGAGACGGCTTTGGGTTAGACAAGAAGCAAATGGACTAGATACAGGCCGCAGAATGAATAACTATTAAAAGATTGCCTTTGAGAAAAATGGTTTATTCGTATTTTTGCTCTCTTTAAGAGTTCATACTGTTTTAATTTAGAAAAACAGTTTGGACAACAGGTTGAATTTGGGTCTGGTTTGTCTGAAAAAGCCAACTGGAAATGAGACTTGTAAAACAAAAGTGCTTATTGACAGACGTCTCTTACCTTGCTCTTGTGTTTTTATAGTAAATAATTTGGTAAGGCCTAAATTTCTGTGTCAAAAACCAACAAGGTGGAAGTAAGAATGAGTGACTAAGAGAATGAATACTAATATTGCTTTTTTTAGAAGAGTTATTGCTTAAAGCAACTGTGAGGAATTTGTGTCAATTTTGGTGACACATGTGTGACGCTGCTTGATTTGACATTTGCTGCCAAAAATAGCTTAAATAGGAAGAAAAACTGGGGTTTCTTATCCCCCATAGTAAAATGTATATATTTTATATAGGCCTATTCAAGATGATGTAGCGTGAGATCAATTTGGTTTGTTTAAATAAAAGTGGTTAAACCGATTTGTCAAGCAAAGAAGTGTCAGGGTGATACATGCCAAATGAAACACTTAAATAAGAGAAACTGGATAAAGACACCTCGACTGTCAAGAAACTGCAGCATGTAAACATCTCAAAAGTAATATTCGTTCCTGCAGCTTGTGTTAACTTGACTTTACGGGAACAGATGGGATTCATTCTTTATATCCTCAAAATGGGGCCGTGGAGACGTATTTACTATTACTTTTTAAATGTTGGATACTTGGTTTCTATTTTTTGGTTGATACATCACTAGAGTGAAGAGAAGATAAATTGGGTTTCTATAGCAATATGAAAAATAATTGCAGTATAATCAAGGCACAAAACTTGGGCTACAACAAAATATCAACTATAGTTAAACTTTCCTGCATGATGCTTTAGTCAGCATTGCACAAGCTCTCAATCAACAAACGGAGATTCACTAATCAATCAATCTTTATTGGTATAGCACCAATTTATAACAGATGTTATGTTGAGACACTTTACAAGAAGAACAGGTCTAAACCGTGTTCTTTGTTATATTATATTATTATGATATTATTATTCACAAAGACCCAAGATTAATCCACCACAAGCACTAAGGAACATTTAGCAAAGTTACAGGGGCAAGAGAAACCGGGCTTTAAGAGGCAGAAACCTCGAGCAGAACCAGACTCATGTTGAACAGCCTTCTGCCGAAACTGTGTTGGGGTTTCATTCATGACTGAATGTACAAAAGTCCTCCATACACTTTCTGAGGCCTCAGAATCACACCACTTTCTGGTGGGAGGGTTAGAGAAGCCCTCCTTTTGTTTTTGTCGAGAAACACTCCCTGTTCTGTTACCAGTGGCATCTGATATGGATGTCTTGCATAAATTTACTGACTTTTTTGCGTAGTTGCCGTCTTGGTGATGGCACGTGACTGAGCGGGGTTACGCCTGGTGCCTGGAGCTGATAATAATGCCCTTCATTGATCTTCACATTCTGACACTGCTCCTTGCTCTGCCAGCTTCCAGGGCAGGGCTTCCTGAAAGAATGTCAGACATCCTGGGAATCCCGAGGAAGCACTTGTTGCACGGCAGACATCCAATAAATGTGTGTATTCATGATGGCTCGCGTGCCACTAGTTGCCACGGAATAGTTTTGGGGATTAATGAGAAAAAGTGAAAACAGGGTGAGGTGCTATTTTGAGAATGTGGGTTTGCATGCACTTTAAGATTTGAAAAATACTTAATACAATTAGGAACAATCTCATTTACGTAACTCTCTGATTTGGTGTAGGAAGAGAAGATAATGATTTCTTGGTAGCCCGCATTATGGATTCCCAGTAGCATTTAATGAACTAAAAAAATATTTACAGGGAAACCATGTGGGAAAATATGCAAAATCTCATTTACATTTAATTTAATATAAATATATATGTTTCTGCCCTGACACCTTGAGTGAAAATGAGCTTAGCTGGGATAGAAAAGATAATTTCCTCACTTTCCCTCCAGCCCCTTTGGGTGCAATCTCTCTGGCCCTTCCCCTGCACAAACACCAGCATCCTCCCATTCAGACTAGAACACATTTAGATATCCAGCACTGTAGAAGTTGTGAGGGGCTACTCACCAATGGAAAACGACACCAAAGCATGAGAAAACATGGAGTAGGTTTCTATCAAATCCTCTGCCATCTGTGGGTGACGGAAAAAGCTGAAAAATAAAAACACATATTCTGATTAAGTAGTTTAAACGTCTTTTCTTTCAAAAATGATTTTTTTTTACACTGGCATCTTCATAATCCATCCAGAAAACTGAAACTTTCAAATAGGCTACAGGTCGCAGTTTAATAAAGTTTCTTTCAAATGATGTGATGAATAGTGGTGGATGATGAGGAACAACAGAAGGGCAAAACCATCACTGAATAGCAAAGTCAAAGCAAGATGACATGAAGTCAATATTTAATGACATTCAGAATAAACCGCGGCAAAGAAGCGCGTCCAACAATAAAACCATTAAAGTGTAACCCCCACTAAACAAATCACATCATTCCCGATCACATCCTTTTTCATGAATAAATCAAATTCAAAACTGTATCTAGGCCACCTGATTGTGTGTGGTTTAACTTACCAAAGCACTGCCCATATTGCAGTGATAAAACTGTGCACAAACGATGTAGCGATATTTCTCCATTTCCATGCGTTCCTGCGGGCGGTTTCGGGTATGGGGAGCCTCCCGACCCCCGCGTTGACAAGTCTGAAGAATCCGACGGAGCCCCCAGTCGTTAACACCACTGAACTCAACTCCATGACTGAACTATCGGGCTTTGTTGTTAAAAAAAGATTTTCCCAGACCACGACGGTCCCCAGATGTGAGCGGCGTAAACGCAGAAACGGCGTGACGGTGGCCTGAGACGCACGGATGGCTTTGGACTTCTGAGCGACAGTCACGTTAACATGCCGGTGTATTTCCAATCATGTCTGCGCACTCGGCGTTCAGAGAGTTGTGAAACGCGAGGAAAGGCGTGTTTCTCTGACGGTTGTTGTCTCTGTCTAATGATTTCCCACTGACACTGGTTAAATGTTTGTGATGTTTTTTTTTCCTTTCTTTTTTCTATCCTCTAATAGCCTAAATAAAGCTCTATGGCCAAGGGTATGTCCAGTGAAGGAGAGAGATGGGCGAAGCGGCAACACCTCACAGTTGTGAAACAGAGCTGTTGTAAAACCATCTCTCGGCTTGTGTAACTTTTTGACATCAACAAAGACCAAACAACGGCGTCTCCCCGCCCTACTATAAAGAGGCGCGGCCAAGAGCACGTTTCATGTGTTGTGTTACATTCAAATGCTGCAGGAAAATGATAACGCAATTATTATTTATTTTTTTTAAATTGAAGACGCGTTATCAAGGCTCCAGTAGCCTAGTGTTGTGTTATTTAGAATTGTATTTGAATTTTAAAAAAAAGTTGTGTTGATTATCAGTAATCAAATTTTGACTTTGAAAAACGTTTCTACATGAACCTTATTTACGTTTTTGTGATTTAATGATTTACTTTTTATTTTCTTGGATCTTCTAAGGGCTTTTTCATTTTTTCCCCCCAATTGTGGAAGAATAATGTCCATTTAGCCTACACAACCCACTATTATCTACACTGTCCACTTTAAAGAGTATATGTTATTCTATTTTCTTACTTTTGAATAAGGCTAACACAAAGGCTTTCCATAGCATATTAATAGTTCTTATGAAATAAAATAAAATACTGGTAATTGTATTGACAAATGAGGACTGCTGCATGAAATGAGAAACTATTTTTCATAGCTTGTACAGGTTTGACAGCAATGAGCAATATGTTATTTAGGGATGTTGCCCTTTTGGACAAACACATTTCTATTTAAAGGTCATTGCAATATTTCTAAAAGTAAGGCAATGAAAAAGTATTGTTTTGTGTTAGTACTGATATCCATCTATAGGCTAATATCTGCAGAAGTTTCTAAAAACGACAAAGATATTGAATGCTACTGTTGAACACACTTCACAACACTTGGGTGATAAGAGTAATGTGGTCTTTTCAAACCTTTTTTACACTGAAAACCAAAAGTACAATTCCTAGTTAGTTACCTGATGGCTACCTTGTTTAGGCCTTCAACCTGTTTTAATGGTTGATGGCCCTGATTAGATCTGAAGTGGGAAAAGTGATTGTCAGACTCAAAGATTCAAACCTGACATATCTATTATTAAAAAAAAACATTTAACCAAAAATTGCATTAAGACTAACTGTCTTCATAAATGAATAAGCTTTTCAGTATCACTTTCAAATGTTACAGCTCATGAGACACATTTGTATCTGATTTGAGGTTGGCTTTATTTTAGGAGATGCATTTTGTTTTCAGGGATACCCAAAGATAACTTGAACAATAAAAACAAAACTTTTTAATTTCTATTCAATACTCTGTTTTTATCTCATCCATTTCTCAAATAAAGATGTTAACAAGAAGCTAGATATTTCTAGGAGAAAAGCCTAGATTGCACTAGAAAGTGAAAAGTTTTTAAATTACGGAGTATACCTGAAGGCAACATTACGTGTAAATCTGCTCATTCGTTCACAAAAACACCGTGGTGTTATGGGACCAGTAGTTTACTTAACCTATAAATAGAAATTATGAAAGACATGAAAAGGTACGTTCTCTCCGACATATAGGCTGTAATAAACTAGTATTGTATATGTAGTGGACCTATAAATACATCTTTAGGCCTATACACATTTTTTTCATTCAGTAAGATAGAAAAACAGAAATGATTGACTGCTCCAATACTTGTCATACAGCACCACCTCCTGGTTAAGGAACGTGTAGCATTGTAACGAAACCCTGCCTCAGCATCAGAGCTCTCACAAAGGGGGAGAAGAATTGTCTATGCCCAACTTCACTCTTAGGTCAAGAATTTACAAGTTTGACATCTGAAATAGAGTTAATCATACAAAAAGCTCTCATGTCAGATTATGTCAAATTGTTACTTTTCAAATTAAATGAATTTCAGATTCCCAAATCTATTTCTGAATACCCCAAAATACTTTGTGAATGGAAAATAATGTCATTTTGGAACTGTAAAACTGCAATTTTACTAGGAAAAATCCAATTGTTGACATACTCATGAACTGAGAGAGGGACATTTCTCCTCTTACTATCTGGAATGTTTTTGACTTAGGGAAATATTGTATATAAATAAAGCAGAGTTGAGTTGAATTACAGATTTCTGTAATGCACTTAAAGTTTTAAAATATCTTGAGCAATTTCTGTGAGTAAGAATGCCATTTCCATTTTTATGTTAAAAGGCATCCTGCTCACCCATCAACAGATATTCACATTTTTGCAGATATGCAATTCAATTGTTTCTAGTAATCAATTTAATGGTAGATATCTGAAATTGAATTTTACTTAGGTCTTATGCTAAATGGGCACAGACATTGACAAGAACCTGAATCATGACCAGAACACACAGCAATCTGCAGAAAGGGTCGGCAGGGACTCTACTATCTGTGAAGACTGAATACTTTTAATGTGGACAAGACACTGATGGTTTTAGTGTACAGATGATTTTTTTACTGAGTCTAACATTTTGTTTTATCTCATGGTAACCTTTCATTGCAAAACGAAAATAACCTGTCCATTATGTTTTAAACAGCCAGCAAAAGATTTGGCACTCTAGATATCTAGAACAGACAAGTTGTGAGGAAAGAAAGGTAAATCTTAGTCAGCTCTGATCATTCTCTCTCAGGGGACGATATGTTCTTCTCCTCTCTAGTTGGAGGTACAGACTCCCCAGGGTTAAGAGCAACTGATACACATTTTCATACATTTCTAGTGCAATTAATCTTCTGTAAACCTTGACCGCACTTTCCAGCAGCGCTAGCACTTTGTTTTGTTTTTTGGTTGTTTTTGTCAAAGCGTCTTTAAGTATTTAGAAAATGCTATATAAAATGCATTTTTATTATTATTACTTTATTTAGGCTATATTGCTACTACTGAAGTGGAATTTTGAATGAACACTAACATTTGAATTTCTTGGTTGTATTCCACCAGGTTGTTTTGCATTGTCCACCCTAACCCACATCTTTTTATATGTTGTGTTTTTACCCACTGCTGTAAATCAAATTTCCCTTCCAGAGATGACTAAGGTCTGACCTGGGGCACCAGTAGCCTAGTGGTTAGTGTGTGCGCCCATTGAAAGGAGGCTAGTCCCAAAGCAGTCGGCCAAGGTTCGAATTCGACCTGTGTCTCCTTTCCAGCATTTCACTTCCCACTACCTCTCTCCCTGATTACTGACTCTATCTACTGTCATATCCCTTAATATAGGCATAAAACGCCCAAAATAGTAATATATAGTAATAAAAAATATATAAATCTGTAGCTTATTTATAATTAGCATATATAGTTTTACGAGTCACAATGTAGGCTATATTGGATATTTAGGCTACATTATGGATATTTGAAATGTTTAAAAAAATAAAAAAGTGGATATCTGAAACATTGATGACTCTAAACAGCTAGAGATATAGGTTAACTTGAAGCCTATATAGATATCAAGTGTAAATTGGGAAGTTTTTTTTATGGAATAGGCTTTTTCTATATATCTATATATATATATCTAAAACAGGGATGGGCAACTTTAGTCACAGCAAGGGCCACATTCATTTAATTCTCACTGTCAGAGGGCCAAATTAAACGATTACAGTCGATTATGTCTCAAATTAACTCAACATAATACCAGTGATCAGATATTATTATGGACATATTTCTGGTTTTCATGATTTCATGGCAGATGTCATCGTGTTTTCTTCATGTTTCCAATGAATTGATGTGTAAAAGATTAACCTGAGGGTCACATTTAAGGTTGATGGGGGGGCCGCCCGACACAGAAATGCTATTATGGGTGTCTGAAAGAGCGTATAATTAACATACTGAAAGCCCGTCTATGCTTTGGCCATACATTTATTTAAAGTTATCTTTTATAAAGTCGCTGTTCTGTATTATAATGTAAGAACCGTAATCAGTGGGAATAAAAAGAATCAAAATAAATTGTACAATCCTGCACATCGCCTTCACTGTCTCCCTTCACGGCTACGGTTGTTAGGGGAGGAGCTAGTGGGACGTCACACGGGCACGTTCACTGCCCTGCTTGTTTTAATGAATGTAACAACCATAGACTGTAACAACCATAGACTGTAACAACCTTACAATCCAGGTTTGATTTGCCTCTGCGCCGCTGTCACCCTGTAACCTCAGATGCAGCATTTCCTGCCATTTCTAGTTGGAGAAAAACAAGTGAGTTAAGCTTATTAAATAGAATATGTTGTCACTGGAAAGTGGTAGCCTAGTTTATTGTAAAGACGCATTGTTTACGATGCTCAGTGGCTTTTCCACTTCTCAGATTACTTTCTACCGTGTTATTCTGTTCGCTTCACAAAACTGCGTCCTCTGCAAGATAAAAAAAACATGCTGTTATTTCACCTCAAAGCTAAAATGATCATGTCGTACTTCACTGGAGATAATAGATTACATGTCCGATATTCTATATACGACATTGTTACATATGTCTGTGCTGATTTATCTGCCTTTTGTCCTATTTGGGTGTGAGAGGTAGAAAAACGTGTTTTGCAGCTCT
This sequence comes from Labrus bergylta, assembly GCF_963930695.1. Lineage (NCBI taxonomy): Eukaryota > Metazoa > Chordata > Actinopteri > Labriformes > Labridae > Labrus > Labrus bergylta. The sequence continues at coordinate 15,875,766 of NC_089205.1, read as the reverse complement.
CAACATAAACCTAAAGAGCTTATCGAACCATCACACCCTCAACCATAGACTTAATCTGTGGCTACATTATTAATACAAGGAAAACAAACTTCACAATGTACCTTCAGAATACATTGAACGAAAAAAGGCTCATTGGTAACTGTATTTCCTGTGAAATAGTGGTGATTCAAGCCAGTCCAGTCATGTTTTTTTTTTTATTGTGTTTCATGTGTTGCAGGTATGAATCAGTGCCAAGAGCCAGGTGAAGGGCAGGAGTTTGTGACTGAGATTGTTTGTCAGGAAGATGACCTGAAAGATGGACAGTAAGTTTGAATGTTTCCAGCTTCAAGAATTAATTTTATTTTAGCAAAAGCCAGCGCTGGGTACGATAAAAGAAAATGCTAAATGGACTTGGACATGTATAATGCTTTTCTAGTCTTCTGATGACTCAAAGAGCTATTTCACGTTATATCTCATTCACTCAATCACACACAGAAGCTGCTAAGTAAAGTGCCCAACACCCCCAACAACATTACCTTATAATGTTTACCACTGACCCACAGCTGCCCTGAGACTTTGTCTTGACTAGTTTCAAGTCATTTGAATGTTTTTTTTTTCATTCAAAACGTATTTTCTTTTCCCTTTAATTGTTCCAAAGGATGAAGGAAGTCACTGTGGGGGATCAGAAGGTGTTGCTAGTCCGTATAGAGGGTCAGTACAGTGCTGTTGGAAGCCAGTGCTCCCATTACAATGCTCCTCTTGTCAAAGGTAAGCCTTGCTCTACAATCATTCTTTAACTTCTTTATAGTCAATCAATCTTTATTTCCATGTTATGGCTGGGCACTTACAAGAAGAGCCGGTCTAGTCCAGACTCTTTGTTCGATTATTTACAAAGATTCAACATCAATCTACTGTTAGAAAAGCACTGGCAGGGCAAAACTTCTAACAGGCAGAGACCTCAAGAAGAACCACAGTCATGTTGAACAGCCTTCTGCTGCGACTGTAGCAGATGTCCTTCATAAATATAGAAACATTTTGCATTGATGTTGAGTTGTTTTAGTGTCATGTTCTCTCATGTCTAGGTGCCTTGGTCGGTGACAGAGTGAGATGTCCGTTTCACGGTGCTTGCTTCAATGTCAGAAATGGAGATATTGAAGAGTTTCCAGGTCTGGACTCGCTGCCTAGTTATAAGGTAAAAGAAGCCATGAGGATCAACAGTTAACTGTTTCTTTTTTTTTTTTTTTAACAGGAATGAGTCATGGAGTGATTCTCGGCTCGCCTGTTTTTGGTCATTACGCTGTATATCCATTTGAATGCTCCAAACATGTTTTTTTCTCAAGAATAGAATAAAGTAGGAAAGTTGGATTAAGTCCATTCAACATAAACATGCCATCAGTATCAAACAGAGAAGTTGCTTATTCATCCCGCCAGGTCAACTTAATGGGAAACCATCTTCTACACATTGGGATTATTCTTGTTAACTGGACTTCCTAACTCAAAACAACTCCCTTCATGTTGAATAGATACAGAAACATGAACCCAACTGAGCTATGATCTGTTCTCTCCCATTCTGTGCCTAAACCTCTCTCTCATTTAAGGTAAAAGTTGAGGATGGCAAGGTGTATGTTTCCATCAACAAAAACGTAAGTGAGGGCCATTTTGGTCAAATGTACACAGCTATACATTTGATTTTTTTTCTTTTAAAAACAAACACTATTTTAAACTTGGCGGTTTGTTTCCTCCAGTCTCTGAAGTTGACGAGGCGAGTGAAGGCGATGTGCAGTATTGTACCAGACGTCAAACACACCATCCTTCTGATAGGTGGAGGTAAAGGCTCGATGTTCTAAATACACAAATCACCTTTACATTTTTTATCATGTAAACCAACTAGTAAGGTAATGTGTCATTGCTGCTTTAGTAGTGCACATATGTATTTCAAAATGTTTATAATTTAATATGGACTTATGGTGAGAACTCAAATTGCGTAGAAGACGGTCTAATGTCTAGAGATCCTGCTGCAGCACATACAGTATGGTGGACTCTCTGCTTCTTCATGAATTCATTAATCATCATACTAGCTTAATCTTTTTCTGATTTCAGGTCCTGCCTCGCTGGTTTGTGCTGAAACGCTTCGACAGAACTGCTACGAAGGTCGAATCATCATCATAACCAAAGACAACATGCCTCCTTTTGACAAGCCCAAACTGAGTAAGGTAAGAATCAATTCAACCAGACGGGACAGGAAAGCTTTTTTCATCTGTTTTGTATCAAATTACTGACCTCTTGTCTGTAAGTGAGTGGAAGTTTCTCTCCTTGTTTTGTTACCGGCTTGTATTTAGATGTTTTAAATATATGTCCTCATCTTTTTATTGTTTTTCTTTCTTTTGTTCCATTCTCAGGCTATGAATGTGGACCCTGACAGCATCCTCCTCCGGTCCAGTGACTTTTATCAACAGCATGGGATTGAAGTATGGACACAGAAGGAGGTTAGAAGCTTAATGTGTTCAAAAAGTAACTAAACAAAACTGTATCTCTTTTTGAGCCTGCTAATAAATGTATTTCATGTTGCAGGTGGTGTCTGTGAACCCCGCTAACAAGGCGGTGAAGCTGAGTAACGGCACTTTGCAGTGTTACGACCAGCTGCTTATCTCAACAGGCTGCAGGTAAAAACAATCAGTGACTTTTTCTGACATGTGGGTATCTTAAGACATGCTGAAGATGCAGAAGACAATGGAAACCATTATCAAAAATGTTGAGATGAATGCTTATTATATAATAGAGGCAACCTTCAGTAAAAGTTCAGATTTTCCTCACAGAGCGCGGCCGCTCAACTGTCCCGGCGCGGACCTGAAGGGAGTCAAGCTGCTGCAGAGTTTTGAAGACGCCAAAGAGATCCACAGCTCCTGTCTGGGCCACAAAGCTGTCGTTATAGGAACCTCTTTCATAGGTTAGAGATTCACTTCCTCTTGAGCATAACAGAATCACGCGTGGGGTTTTCATCCAAGTGTCTGTTTTTGCTTTTGATGAGTTACACATGATTTCTTTGAAGGGGTTATGACCTTAGTTATAGACATCTTCCATTTAGCTGTTCAAATATTTGAAAGGGCAAGATAAGGTCACCTCCGCACACATGAAGTCTCCCGGTTATTGCAGACCACAACGTGTTTTCTATCATCACAACAGGTATGGAGGTGGCATCCTTCCTATCAGACAAAGCTGCCAGTGTGGCCGTGGTCGGCACCTCCAGTTCCCCGTACGAACACTCTCTTGGGCCAGAAATCGGCAAAATGTGTATGCAAGTAAGAGAAATAACAATGACAGTCATGTATGTCTGTGGAATATTATTTCGTTAGCTTTCATAAAAATTTATCAAACTGTAAGAGAAAGTTTGTCTTTTTTTTAGATGATGGAAGAAAAAGACGTGAAGTTCTACATGAAAGATGACGTTTTGGAGATCGTTGGAGAGAACGGCAAAGTAAGTCTGCTTTTTTTTTTCATAGCCGACAGTTTAACATGTCCAAGTATGAGGAGAACAGGCAATTAAAAAAAAAAAAAAAAACTAAAACAATGAACCTGTTGTATTAAAATGTCACATGACCATCTGATGGTGAGCCAGCATGCACAGTGCAAGGACCAAGAAACTTTGAACTCGGGCCTTCAAAATGTCTCCACTCTATTGCTGACAAGTCTACTGTCTATAAACTTGACATTCTACTCCTGTGTGTATCCTTATATGGTTGATTTATTGTATAGTTGATATAAAAGTATTTTTTTTAGGTGAAGGGGGTGCGGCTGAAGAGTGGTGCAGTCCTGGAAGCAGACGTTGTGATTGCTGGAATTGGTGATTGCATTATTCTACCTATTGCGATGGGATGATCATTTTAATCAACATCATAGATAAACTATCAAGTGTACATGTTTATATATGTAGAGCACTGCTGGGGCCCGCTTTCAGAAAGTAGGTTCAACAAACTCTCAGTCTAACCCTGAGCTCTGAGTTGATTTCACTTCACTAACATGCGCGTGATACGGACTGAATGAAAGAATGAGGAAATGAAACGGCGTTTCTGCCTCTGAAAGAGGGAGGAGACGGGGAGAAACTCGGGGTTCATTGAAGAAAACCCTGCTCCCGACCAGGTTAGGTTCTGAGACTCAGTTACCATAGTAACTGACTCTGAGCTAAAGTTACCTCCCTCAATGGAACGGGCTTGAGTTAACCCTCTTTCTCAGGTTTGAGTGACCTCTCTTTCTGAAAGGGAGAGCCCAGAGTTTCCCTCATTTCAGGGTTAACTGACTCAGTGTTTGCACAAAACCTGCTTAGTGAAACAGGCCCCCTGTTTGTTATTTTGCAAACACTTTATGTGGCATTTTCTGTTTCGATTCCTTCGACAGACTTTTTTTCAGTGCAGTTCTGCAAACATCTAATGCAATAATCTCTGTTTTTTTTTTTCAGGTGTTATCCCAAATACAGATTTCCTGGCTGGAAGCGAGCTGGAGGTGGATTCAAGGAAAGCTCTGATTGTTGACAAGGTAACACAGTCAACAGAGAACAGAGTCTACACCTGAACCTTGAGCTTGCTAATGATACATGAATATGACTTTACAGCTTTGCTTTGTTTGTTTGTTTTTTTTACGATATATTATACAAACCTCTCAGCATATTGTGTCCGGCTGACTGAAATGAACAGCTGTGTACACGTGTCTTTGTAAGCGTGGTGCTGAATCAGTTTCCTCTTTTTATCTTTTCACACAGTTCATGAGGACCAATATTCCAGACATTTTTAGCGCTGGAGATGTGACCTCTTTCCCTCTGACCATCCGCGGGGATCAAAGGGTCAACATTGGTCACTGGCAAATGTCACAAGCTCAGGGTAACAGCCTCTGAAAATATTATGGGTGAAAAGAATTGAATGCCTTGTTTTTACCTCATATACACACTTTTCCTCTTTGCTTTTCTTTTTCTGTCTTAGGAAGAGTAGCTGCTCTTAACATGGTTAAAAAGCCAACCCAAATCGAGTCAGTCCCCTTTTTCTGGACTGTGTTGCTTGGGAAGAGTATCAGATACACCGGTGTTTATCAGTATTTATGAGAAAATGTCACCTTTATACAATATATATATATAAATGAATGTTCAAACCTAGTCTTAACTGAGTCTCATTTCCATTTTCTATTTCCTCATTCTAGGTTATGGGGAAGGATACACAGAAATCATATTTAAAGGCAAAGTGGAAGAGAGGACATTTCTGGCCCTTTACATAAAGTAAGCATCAAAATAAGTGCTGATGCCGCAGAGTATGAATGAACATTATTTGAACAGGGTTTCATTTCTCCTTTAATAACAGAGATGAGGTGGTGGTAGCTGCAGCCAGTCTGATGTTTGATCCAGCTGTGGCTCGTATTGCAGAGATGATGGCTGCTGGACAGATTATAACAAAGGCTCAGACTCAGTGAGTGTCATCCCACACCCACACAAACCAAACACAGGTCATTGTATGCACTTTGAATGTGAGACAAAATGATGGAAGTCCTCACACATGATGTAAGTCACTGCCATTGAAATATGGAGTTTATGTCATTCTTATCATCTGTTAGTGACATTTGAGGGAAATATTCTCCCTGTTAAAATGAACCGACAGCGGGTTCGGCTTTAACAATGAAGCCTGTGTAAGTTTTTTTTTTTTTTAACCACTTGGGGGAAGCAGAAACAGTCACCAGCTCGTCCCTTACTAATTTTTAAATGTCCACTATGTTCTAAGGAGCAGGTAGTATAAAGTACATTTTTAGAGATTTCACAAAAAAAAAGTGTCCGAAGATTACATATGAAAGTGCTGAGATTGAACCAAAACAGTACAAGTTAAAACTGCTGTGAGGAACTTTGATTTTCTATCAATCGAAGGGACAATGTGATCCGTCTGATCTCTATGTTGACCTTGCTCTTTGCATGCCATAGAAATGTTTTCTGATTTTCTCATCCTGCTGTCAAAAGTATCATTTATGGTTAATCTTTATGGATAATGTAACTCGGGGCTTTTTTTTTTAGCAGCGTGTTGTTAATCTCCTTTTCTGACATTGACCCGGTGTCAGATGTTAGGAGAGGCTGAAGTATCCATTCAGTCTGTTTCATGACAAATAGATTTGGAGTAATAAAACCTAAAGAACGAGTTGAAAGATGCTGAAACATTTCGTAGAGCTGATGATAATGACACATGATGTGTGATGATAATTCTCCTCTGGTATTTTACTACCAACCTTCCTTCATCTTTGACTCCTCCTATGCACATTTCTAACACAATATTTCGAATTCCAATACTTTGTCGAGATTGGGACTTGAATTGATCCATAACACTACTTAATACTCAAATACTGAGGTTTATAGTTGAACAAAAGTGGTTTTAGGGTTTAGTTACTCTTTAAAAATGAAAAACATCTATTGTTGCAGCTTTAGATGTCACACTGTGAAACTTTTCCCAGCCAAGGACCCTCATATGGCATTAGCATCCAGCAGGGACCCCACTCTAGCGAAATGTCTTACATTTGTACATTATGATTGGAAATATTTGTAATTTATTCTAAACAGTCCTCTTTAACTTTCAACTTTCAGAGGTAGGAAGCTAGTTCAGAGTGATACAGCAGCTTTCTCATATCATTCTGTATCTTTGCTGGCGGCTGCTTGATTCCGATTTTTCTCTTAATTGAAAGAATCACATGGAAAGAGAAGACATACAGTCAGTCACACAATTAAAATGTCATTGTCACAATGTTATTAGTTTCTTCTTTTTTTTTGTTCCGTGTCCCACTCTTAGAAATGTAGGTTTGTTTTATGTGCCAAATCACAGGCTGTGACTTATATCCTTCTTGTTTCTCTTTGGTGATTGTTTCGTTTTCGCTGTTTAGATCTGATGACCTAAAGTGGCTCCAGATGTAACCTGAGATCTGCTCCATCCAGAGTAACACCTCTCAATGACGCAGGATGTCGACCTTTCTTCTTTTCTTTAAACCCTTACTTCATTTAATGTTGACTAATTGGATTGTGTCCCTCACTGCCTCAAAGCACCCAAGAGCAAATCAGACGTCTGCGCTTATCAGAGCTCTGTTTTTGCTTTATTTCATTTGCTCTTTGTGCACTCACTGGATATATTGTTTCTGTTTCATTCACTCACATTCAGGCTTGTAGCCGGTTCACCTGAGTCTGGGCTCAACTCAAGCTAGACAACATAAATATTCCAAATTATTATCACTTTGACTCTTATTCCAGTCACAGTGAATTTAATCGTATTTGCAGCATGGTTATACTTTAATAAAATCTTTTCCTTACAAGTTTATCTATTTTCATTCCAGTAAAACACACACACTCCATGTCCACCACTGTGAGTATCATGTTTCACATCTTAGATACAGAGGCCAGTTAGAACACTGCACTTAAAAACATGAATAAAACTGTTAATAACAATAATGTTTTTATTCATAATTAATGTTTACAGCAAAACTGTAGCCCGTTGTTCAGTCCAAGTCATATAACTGATTGTTGAACTGTTACACACAGACACGTGTTCTGACTTTCCACTTTCTTTTAAGCTCTTCTTATTTGTTTAAAAAAAATGAAGTCTGAATGTGTTGTGGCACTTTACTTATCTCCGGGTATTAGACCAGTCTTTTAGAGTTTTAAGACCAATGATTATTTGTGTTATGTTTACTGTAGAGACTAATGGTGCTGTATGGGATGCAATTATTTCTGTTTGTTGCTTTTTTAATTATTTTACAACAAATGCAAACCATTATTCTTCAGACATAATTAAACATTTGCTTTTTTAAAACATCAGGATCAGAGTTTGTGTTCGGATGTTGGTTTCCACTTTCACGAGGGTTTGGACTTTGTTCTGTCCTCGTTCTATCTTACTGAACCTTTTTCTGCTGAGTAAGAGTTTATTAAATGTTTTATAAACCACACCCTGATTGTAAATAATTACACAATAAACATGAACATGAATTATACCTGTCACAGTTTTATGGTGCAGGATGACCTAAGTATACAAGTAAGCAGAAGGCTTTTACACATCTTTTTAACTTTAGGTAGTTAAGCATCTGCTACATAAAACATCAATACCGACTAGTAAGAAAAAAAACATGTATGACTTTGTGAGTTAGCTTTTATGGTTTAGTACAAATGTGCTATTTTTGTTTGTGGACCCTTATAATAATCATGAGAGTATTAATGGTCTGTTCAAAAAAATCTGAACGTTACGCGATAAAAATGATCCATCTATAATGTCCCAAAATCAGCTGACCTATTCTAAAAACATTTGATTAGTATTTATTTCTGTACCGTTGTTATGCTAACACAGGATGCAGCTTCATCTTTATTTGCCTGTTTTGGAACATTGTTTCACTGAGGATCCAAGTTTGTCAGCCAGCAGGAATGGATTGAGGTGGCAGTACTGAGGAAAAAAACAAATAATACATATAAAGACATTTATATGAGGATGAAACTAATCTTCAGTTACTATAAAAGCTCACCCTGAACATTTGCAACATTCTTTCAGTAAAACTCAATACAAAATACCTTTCACAATAAAAGCATCCAGATTTGTGTCTACCTGCTGTGTTGAAGCCGAGCTGGACTCAGCTGATCTATCTGACATCTGGATTTGGAAATCCGTGATGAAACGGGAACTCTGGAGGATTGCTGCCATCTCTCCATCTACCTCTGCTGCCACATCTTTCTGCACGGCACAAGAGTGAACACTGATATTTACAACAACATTATCAGAATCAGAAACACTTAATAAATTCCAGGGGGAAATTCGGTTGTTACCTTTTTCTCTTAGACACAATACAGCAGTGGGAAATAATAATAATAATAAAAAACAAGTGTAAGTCACAAGTAAGATAAGATAGTAAGCTATGTACAAAGTGCATTACAGATAAGATGTTTAATATGGTATACATGCAAAGTAGAACACTAATTTGAGAATGTTTAATGGTGCACTAAGCTGCAGGTTAGTAAACTCTTTTGAGTTGAAAACAATTATTATTTTACGTAACATTTGTCTTACCTTGAAGCTGTGAGAGGAATCAAAGACCAGCTGATCAGGGAAATCTGCCACAGTCCCTTTATAGGTCACTGTTGCTGCAGACAGGACCGCATTTTTTGGCAGCTTAAAGAGTCGGTAAGTGACAGAAGCATAGCTGATGTCGCCTGCAAGAATGAAGAGGTGACTTACTTAAAGGTCAAATATTGTGCAAAATACACACAGCCTAGCATGTCTTCAAACCCCACAATTATGAGAAAAGTCCATCCTCTTTATCTTTTGCCTCCTCCACTTTTCATACAATGCGTGCTCAAACAAGCCGTTTGGAGATTTTCCCTTCATGACATCACAAAGGGCAGTAACCCCTCCCCCAGTTGGGTGACACTCCCACAGCTAGGTGTTCTGCCTTCTCACCGTAAACAATTGGGCATGGTGCAAGAAAGCCCAAAGCCACCCAAGCAGAATAAAATGTAACCTCCCACGTGATCCCAACTCAACGCTGCCTTTAGGTACCTGCTTTTTCTTTGAGCTCACAGTTGTAGATCACAATGCGGCTCGCTGAAACAAGGTGTGGGGTGCTGAAACCAACGCTTTGGGCCAATGTAATAAAATCCTGCCAATACATGGAGCCGCCCAATCCTTCACCTATAGGCAAGAAAGCAAATAGGTCACAACTAAAGATACTGTAAGTACTGCATGGATTGATATTTAAGTTATTATGTAATTTATGTTATAAATACAAGGTTCTTTTACCCCACAGGACTACATCTTTCGTCATGTGATCAGGAACGACTTTGCTGGCGTACATGTCACTGAAGTACAGCTCACCTCCCTCCTGTAAATAAGAACTATAAACAGTATGTTCTCCAGTATAAAAACACATTGATGTTGGTAGATATTCTTCCCACTAACCTTCAGGACATTGTAGGCCTGCTGTAGCACTGCTCTTTTATCAGCACATAAACAGATGACACAGTTGGATCTGGATAGAAAAAAAGAAAAAGAGTTGAACTACATTTATGGTAAAACGACAGTGAAATCTAAATGGCAGATCATGCAGAATCATATCCATATTCTACACCTACAGCACAACATCCATTGAGTCATTTTGTATGCCGGCCTCGCTGAGCTTCTCCATGTATCCCTGGGAAAACGTGATGTTGGGCTCTTTATAGCCAAACTTCTTCTGATGATACTCAATGTACTGACGAGAGGTGTTGATCTAAAGAAACGCAGTTTAATCAGTAAGTACAAAATCAAGTCAAGCCATGTAATTTGTGTAATACAAGTGTAATCACCAGCTCCTCAGTCATATCTATCCCTGTCACATGTCCGGTGGGTCCAACAAGTTTACTGTAGGCGTAGGAGTCTCTGCCAGAGCCGCTGCCGAGGTCCAGGACTCTGCAGCCTTCAAGCTTTGCTGCAAAGGGAAGACCACAGCCGAAGAATCTGGAGGAAATATCATTGATGGAGCAGATTCATCAACGTGCAATAATGGGAAGCATACAGATGTTATAAAGGAGGTTTCTGTACTGTAAACCACAAACACAGAAGAAGGACCAGAAAGAAAGCTAGATCCTCAGCTGGATCAAAATTATAATCACTCATTTGAAACTGTAGAGGAATATGTTGAAGAATGTCAGTGCTTTGGAGCATATATGGGATGATGTTACAAGCTACACATATGTTTCCGATGTATTTACAGAGAGGTTAAAGAAGTTATTTATGAGTGAACCTGCTATGATCTGTAATGGATTTTTGCCTGCTCTATCTGTCTAATGTAAACGGCTATTGTTGCCGGCTTTATCATAGAACAAAAAGACATGAAGTATGTTCAGCCAACACCATAAACAATCAACTTACATGGGAAAGTATTCATCAGCTGGGTCATTATGAATATAAAACTGTGGTTTCTTAACATAAAAGAATAATTCAAGCTATTCACCCTGCCGTCTAACAGCAGCAGTGTCTTATTTGTAAATATCCTGTGTGTGTTAAGTAAATGTACATACAGTAAATGTATGTGCTTCCAACAGGTGGGACAGGAACTATTTGGAGACTTAGTTTGTGAAATCAAATGACAATAAATGTGCAAAAGGAAGTGGTGCACGGTGTGGCGGAGTGAAAAAAAGAAAAGATTTTCGGGGATTGCTAAAGCGGTTTCTGGTGCAAAAGTGAAGGTGAGGCAAGATTGCAAACCGTACTTTTTAGTCACCTCCGGATGAATCAGGCTCAGTGCATCTGTCACACTCTTCACCATGCCGCAGGACAAGCTGCAGGAGGGAGCACTTGTCTTCACATCCACAGTGGACTCCAGGAGACTGCCATAGTATTTCTAAACACAAGAAGAGAGGAGTCATCACACAACTCTTTTACACGTTCTTTTAGATTAATCTGCATTGGCATTATAATAACTATAAAGTAACATAAACCATGACCCAAGGTGATAAATTGTTCTTTCAAAGGACTAAATCTTTCTTGCACATTTGTCCAAAAGAGTTTGTATTTTAAAGGCAATATCTTGTTAGGAAATAATTTCATAGTTTCTTTATTTATTTTTTTTATTTTAATGACCAATAATATGTTCCAATGTTATCTCTGACTGTGCAGACATCTATTGATCTGATCTAAAGGTTAACTTTAAAAAAACTTGAGAAAGAAATGTCTCCATAATCTTTGCATGGCGATGAAGTTGAACTTTCCGATCAACGTACCTTAACATTTTCCCTCACGTCGTCACCAGTGTCCATCGTGTCGGTAAAACTCAAGAAGTGACTGTGGAAAGTTCAGGGAGCGAACGCAAACAAATGACTGGAAATATTAAAACGCGAATGGGTCAGACCCGCCCCTCCTTCATGACCCTTCCGGTACTAATTTTCAGATTAAAAGCGATATTTCAGTCACATGGAGGCTGCAGCACATAGCTGAAAAAAAATACAAAAAAAATATTAAATAATATACATTAACATTCAATTAGGAAACAAATGAGTAAGCTCGGTAGAAATATATATTCTAAAGCTGTAACATATTTCCTTATGGTGAACCATTTATTCAGAAAAAAGACTGTAATAACTATCTCTCTCTGTACTGTTTATCTGAAATGTCAAGTTAAAGCTTGTATTGTGTCTCATTTAGCAGATTATCTATGCAATGTGAGTTCTTCCAGCTGGTGTAAAACATCAACACCTAATGTAATTTTCAGTTTCATAGGTGTTTCATTTGAATAATGAGCCCAAGCTTTTGCAGTCAGTTGATTACAGCTTTGCTATTTTAACAAATTATATATTTAGGATGAACACGAGCACTCTGGAAAATGTAAATGTAACAGTTATAACTGAACTGTATGTATAGGCCTATAGCAATAAAATATAATTATTTAGCTAAATATATGGTACACACTCACCACTCGAACTGTTCACAAACGAGGATACGCCAGCACAGAAAAAAGGCTGAATTTATTTATTTAATAGGGACAATGCAATTTAATATAATTTCAATAGAAAGCATTAAACTGATGTGCTGCATAAAGATTATATAGCTATTGCTAATTTCCTAAATTGGGCCTTTGTGTAAACAAACAGATTAAAATGTACAACATTCATAACACGATATGAGGATACATTAAAATACAATGTACAACAATACAAATGCTATAAACCAGTTCAAAATAAAGTTTTAAAATACTATTTAAAACTTGGGTACAGCTCTGGCTTGCTTTCAGCCAGCATTTCACCTGTTTTGTAAAAGATTTTAATTAATTTTATTTCAGGTGGTAAAGTGTTCCAGAGTTTAACCAAACGTAGATCTACGATGTTGTATAATAAATATAAATAACTTCATCAAGTAGTTGATTTTTCCATTCGGTGAGGACATTGTTAAGTCTATTAATTCTTTGTTAAGTCTATTAATTCTTTGTTAAGTCTATTAATTCTTTGTTAAGTCTATATTTTGGACGGTCCTTTATTTTTGGATGTTTGAGACCATGCAGTGTACACGCCGACGCTGTAGGGCGCAGTAGTGCCCGGAAAACGTAATCATCCGGGTACTTGAAAAGTGCGCTTGTCCAACGCTTGCGTAGATTTTGACGTAAAGCTCTCCCTGTAACGCGGTGAGAGGTTCTTACATCCGGCGTACTTGTTGTCTGTGACTTAAACTGAACTGCGCTCATCGTGTGGCCGCCGTCCGTCGTGCAGCTTCATGAAGACAAGTCAACACACCAGTGAATCAAAAGAGGACAATATTACCCTGAAAGAGAAATGCTCTGATAGCCGACTGTACTTGGAGTAAGACCGTCGTCAGAGTAACGAGATCACCCCGGTAGTGAAGGTAGCCAGGTGAGTGACGTTCACGTGTTTTTTTTTTGTTACCTAAACATTGAGATGTTAGCTGCCGTGCTAGCTTTAGCAGCTAGCTTTATCCACGCTGGGGCCAAATCAACAGCCAGAATACCGTCGTTAAATGAATGTTGTGCAAACTTTGTGTGGGTTTTCCTGTGTAGATAATTTGTAGTTTGCACTGCGTGTTTTGCCGAGGGGGGGTATTAAAGTCAGAATTCTGTTTAATTAGAAGTTTTTGCGCAGCGGAGCAGTTTGTGCCGCACAGGCAGCCATGTTGTTCAGCTAACTAGCTACCCTACTGCTAGTTAATTATTAATAAAGTGATTTTATAACTAATATGTTTTTTATTGTTTCACACAGTTCCAGACTTTTATTTTATTTATAGAAACACTTAAGCATTTAAATTAATTATAGGATTTTGCAACAAACAAATCTGGTCTTTCCTGGAGTATTTAACGACATAATAATAATAATAATAATAATAATACATTTAATTTGTAACGCACTTGACATTTTTCCAAAAAATCTCAAAGTGCTACAGGAAGCAAAAATAGAAATAAAAACAAATTTAATCAACAAAGTAACTAACGAAACTAGAAGCACAAACAGAAGGCTTTGTTAAAGTTGTTATACTAACAAAGACTTTTATTTATTGTTGTGTTTTCAAGTCTAGAGCCCCAGGTTTTTGACAACATTAAACCTTACAATCCAATTCTGAAATCATTCAAGACGCAACATCCAAAGCAGCTTTTTCTTTTTTTTACATGACCTCTTTTTGTTTTCTGTAGTGAGGCGCCATGGCTGCTACCTTCCCCTACAGAGGGGTTCCTCCTGGGATGCCACCAGGTGTACCCCCTCCTGCGCCTGTCCCTGACTACATGACAGAAGAAAAACTGCAAGAGAAAGGTATATTGTTCTTAGTCAATGTAGCACATTCCTTTTTGTTATCCATAAATTGTATCTTAAACCAACTTTATTAATTTCTCAATATACGTTGCATGTCTTTCAACTCTACAGCAAGAAAATGGCAACACTTGCAAGCAAAGCGCTACTCGGAGAAGAGAAAGTTTGGCTTTGTGGATGCTCAGAAGGAAGACATGCCGCCTGAGCATGTTCGCAAGATCATCAGGGACCACGGCGACATGACCAACAGGAAGTTTCGTCATGACAAGAGGGTATATCTGGGGTAAGAACAAGTCATGCTTTGGTTAATTAAAAAATCTTGGTAAAAGCCAAGTATTTAGTCTAAACTAATAAACATCTTCAGGTTTATTTTGGATAGAATGTAATGCACATGTTGGCTAAAAACTTACAGCAGTTGTGCACAATTTCTTGGTCTTTATAAACACCTTTTTAGTTTTAGTTTTTTTGATAAACAATGTTCGTCTGTAACACATACTGTTTCTGTCTTTGCATTAAACAGTGCCCTAAAGTACATGCCCCATGCAGTGCTGAAGCTGCTGGAAAACATGCCGATGCCCTGGGAACAGATCAGAGATGTGCCCGTCCTCTACCACATCACGGGGGCTATTTCCTTTGTGAATGAAATCCCCTGGGTCATAGAGCCAGTCTACATTGCTCAGTGGGGGTAAGTAAGACTGTGGTGTCGGTTGATGCTCAGCTATTCACCATGAGCTCTTATGGTACCTTGTAAGATATTGTTTACACATGTCATTAGAAAATATTTTAATCTCTGGTATCTGCTCCAATCCTTCCAGGACCATGTGGATCATGATGCGTCGTGAGAAGCGGGATCGTCGGCACTTCAAGAGGATGCGATTTCCCCCATTTGATGATGAGGAGCCGCCGCTAGACTATGCTGACAACATCCTTGATGTGGAACCACTGGAGGCCATTCAGATGGAGCTGGACACAGAGGAAGACTCCTCATGTGTGGAGTGGTTCTATGAGCACCAGCCCCTCAAAGACACAACTAAGTAAGCTCAGTAAAAATGTTCACAATCGCCTCATATAAAGCTGGAAAAATCTAACAATTATTATTTTGTTTCCTTGACAGGTTTGTGAACGGCACCACGTACCGTCGCTGGCAGTTCACACTGCCCATGATGTCAACACTGTACCGCCTGGCCAATCAGCTTTTGACTGACCTTGTGGATTTCAACTACTTTTATCTGTTTGACCTCAAGGCCTTCTTTACTTCAAAGGCCTTAAATATGGCCATCCCAGGGGGGCCGAAGTTTGAACCACTGGTCAGGGACATCAACCTTCAGTAAGGACATGAGGATTTCAAAATATTCTGTTTTTTTTAAAGCAACATAGCATGGACCATCACTTGCATGCTCATAGATGTTAATAATTTTCTTTATTTTTAATTTATTTTCACTATTAGAACATGCATGTTTCTTGTCATTGTTAAAATAAATCCCTGTCTTACCCACCATCAAAACATGGCCGAATAGAGGCTGAATGATTTTTGTCTTAGCTGATCGGTGTCTGTGTTACCTGCAGGGATGAAGACTGGAACGAGTTCAATGACATCAACAAGATCATCATTCGTCAGCCAATCAGAACGGAGTACAAAATCGCCTTCCCGTACCTGTACAACAACTTGCCACATCATGTTCACCTCACCTGGTAGGACATTAATGAATGATTCTGTTCTTAAAAGAGACAGTTCATTGACTGTTAAATTAACCAATGAGAAAATAGCTCAGATGTATCTCATCTGGAATGACACTTATCTTCTTCACTTATGCAGTCACTTAATTTGCTTGGATATCTCTTACGTTGGTTGAAAGACATTAGACTGATGACTTTACCCCTACAGGTATCACACACCTAATGTGGTGTTTATCAAGACTGAGGATCCAGATCTCCCAGCGTTCTACTTTGACCCGCTGATCAACCCCATTTCACACAGACACTCTGTCAAGGTAAGAGCAGAGAATTTAGCCGACTATCAACCTTTTACATTTTCCTGCAGGTTAAAGATAAATGTCATTCTGTCACAAAAGAATGTTTGAAGTCCTCCTACAAAGGCGCACTTGCATTGGTCTGCTTGCCTGTGCGTAAGAACTGGAGGTAAATTAAAATGAATGGTGACTTACTTATTGCTGGCTGCATGTGCAGTTAGCCCTTCACCAATCAGACATTTCTTTGATAATTATACAGACTTCAGAGTTTATATTGTTTGGGATTAAATTCCAGCAACCATGAAATTAAATGTGATCAATACATTAGCTTTTTTTTAACATCTTGTAATTTCTTCCACTTGCTCAGAGTCAGGAGCCTCTACCAGATGATGACGAGGAGTTTGAGCTGCCCGAGTACGTGGAACCCTTCCTCAAAGAGACCCCGCTCTACACAGACCACACAGCTAATGGCATCGCTCTGCTGTGGGCGCCACGGCCATTCAACCTCCGATCCGGGCGCACAAGACGCGCCATTGATATCCCACTGATCAAAAACTGGTGAGAAAACTAGCGACCTGTTTGATTGACAAAAAACGTTTAAACTTTACCAGTAGACAAAAATGGGTCAGCTTTGTGCACGTATTTAAACATCATTCAGGTGTTAAAATATATGGTTACCATCTTCAGGTACCGGGAGCACTGCCCTGCAGGACAGCCAGTGAAAGTACGTGTGTCATACCAGAAACTGCTCAAGTACTATGTACTCAACGCCCTCAAACACAGACCACCAAAGGCCCAAAAGAAGAGGTGAGCATAAACTGAAAATGAAAATCTATTTCCCATTTACCTGCCGGTGTATTGAATAACACCTTTTGCCCATAAATCACTTTTTTCTGTAAAGTTCTGCCTTTGCTGTTTTTCAGGTATCTGTTCCGCTCCTTCAAGGCCACCAAGTTCTTCCAGTCCACCAAGCTGGACTGGGTGGAGGTGGGTCTGCAGGTGTGCAGACAGGGCTACAACATGCTCAATCTGCTCATCCACCGTAAGAACCTCAACTACCTGCATCTTGACTACAACTTCAACCTGAAACCTGTCAAGACACTGACCACAAAGGTAAAATCAAGGCGTGTAGTCATCTTTAGCATATTATCGTGTCTAAATGACCAAGAGCAGGGATTTGAATCTTCTTGGTTTTCCGAAGTGAAGATGTGTCCTTTGTGAATCATCGATATACATGAAAACTTTTTTTTTTCCACACCAGTCACATCCATGCAAGAATGACATACATAAAGTGTTGATTTAAACCTACACTGGTTCCATTTAAAAAAAAAGAAAAAGTTTTTGAGGTTTTACAGAAACAGTATCTACAATTGTGTTCTTGTTTCTGTTCCTAAGGAGCGAAAGAAGTCCAGATTCGGCAATGCCTTCCATCTGTGCAGAGAGGTGCTGCGTCTCAGCAAGCTGGTGGTGGACAGTCACGTTCAGTACAGGCTGGGAAATGTGGACGCCTTCCAGGTTTGTTGATCAACAATTTTGCACAGGATGTAAGACAAATATCAGACTTTGTCTGACAATTAAGCCATGTCAGTCAATCACTAGTCACATCTTTATTTGGGTTTCATCTTAGTTGTTGTTAAAGAATAATTACTTGACTAACTCCATATTTTTTGCCTTGCCATTGTAGTTGTCTGATGGGCTGCAGTACATCTTTGCTCATGTGGGTCAGCTGACAGGCATGTACCGCTACAAGTACAAGTTGATGCGACAGATCCGAATGTGCAAAGATCTGAAGCATCTCATCTACTACCGCTTCAACACTGTAAGTAAACATGCAGTGTGTATGATGTTTGTGTGTATTTATGGTCATTTCTGTTTGTTTTCTGAAAACTGTTGTGTAGAATGATGTGCAAGTGCTCCACTTGTTTTATAATTATTTATTTTTTATCAGGGTCCTGTGGGTAAGGGTCCAGGTTGTGGCTTCTGGGCTCCTGGCTGGAGAGTGTGGCTGTTCTTCATGAGGGGGATCACTCCGCTGTTGGAGAGGTGGCTGGGAAATCTGCTGGCTAGGCAGTTTGAAGGTATGCAAATACACATCTTTTACTGGTGGCCTCTGTTTTTTTTTTTTTTTTTTCTTCATGAAGAAATATTTGTGGTTAGTGTTAACAACAACTATTTTCTTGCTCCAACAGGACGTCACTCCAAAGGCGTTGCCAAGACGGTTACCAAACAGCGCGTGGAGTCTCACTTTGACCTGGAGCTGCGTGCTGCTGTGATGCACGACATCTTGGACATGATGCCTGAGGGTATCAAACAGAACAAGGCCAGAACCATCCTGCAGCACCTCAGTGAGTCCTGGAGGTGCTGGAAGGCCAACATCCCTTGGAAGGTCAGTGAACTACAGAGATGACACCGACTGTGACTGAGTTGGATGTGAGGGAGAGGGTTCTGTTAGTGAAGGACAAGGATTAATCACAAAATCCTTAAAGCATTGCTGTTCCAGTGCTCCAACTGTAATGTGCCTAAGACAGCTTGTCATGTTGTATTACGGTCTGTTGTTCTCTGCCTTGGACTTACATAATGCTGACACTGGGGACACCTCACCCTGATATGTCTTTGACTATATATCCGCTCTTGTTATAAATTTTATATATATATATATATTTTAATATACAAGACTTGTACTGGAAAAATATCCTTTCAGATACAACCGTATAACAGCAAAAAGTGAAAATTTTCTATGCATGTTTCTTGTCATTGTTTTCCAAACCTTATTCCCTATCATTGCAGGTGCCTGGTCTGCCCACGCCCATTGAGAACATGATCCTGCGCTATGTGAAGGCCAAAGCTGACTGGTGGACCAACACCGCCCACTACAACCGTGAGCGAATTCGCCGTGGAGCCACAGTGGACAAGACGGTGTGCAAGAAGAACCTGGGAAGGCTGACCCGTCTGTACCTGAAGGCTGAGCAGGAGAGACAGCACAACTACCTGAAGGTAATACTAAAAATCTGTTAATTTTTAGATTTCAGAGCACACTTAATATTGATAAACAGTTTGCAATGGTTTGTTAATTGAATAGAAAACACTCAATTACTAAAAGTCCTCTTACAAAGGCGCACTTGCATTGGTCTGCTTGCCTGTGCGTAAGAACTGGAGGAATAATAAATGAATGGTGACTCTTTTATCACTGGCTGCGGATGCAGTTGGTCACTCACCAATCAGACATTTATGCTTATAGTTGAAACTACGCTTGTACTGTTGAACGTTAACATTGATCATTAAGCTATGCTAATAGCCCACATCCAGGATTTTTTAAACCTCCAGACATCTCTAATGAAGTGTTGTTTGTCTGTATACAGGATGGACCCTACATCACAGCTGAGGAGGCGGTCGCCATTTACACCACCACCGTTCACTGGCTGGAGAGTCGTCGATTCTCACCCATCCCTTTCCCTCCACTGTCCTACAAACACGACACCAAGCTGCTCATCCTGGCATTAGAAAGGCTCAAGGAGGCATACAGGTAATGGCTACTTAAACCACGTAAATCGGCTTGTGTTTTTTTTTCCAAGTCAAGATAAATCTTCAAACTATTTTTACTTCTACATCAATCATTTCTGTCTCTGTTCCTCCAGTGTGAAGTCTCGTCTGAACCAGAGTCAGAGGGAGGAGCTGGGGCTGATCGAGCAGGCGTACGACAATCCTCACGAGGCCTTGTCCAGGATCAAACGTCACCTTCTCACTCAGAGAGCGTTCAAAGAGGTCAGGACCAAGATGTGCAAATACAAACATGGATAGTATCTTTTGGGGCAAAGCAGTGGCATACAGTACACTTTTCTTTTACTGTCTGTAGTGCAACATAGGATTTCTTGGTCATGCATGAACCTCTTTCCTGAATAGAGTTTGAATAAACGAGTTGCAAGTAAGAAAACGTTACTTAGAAATTGACTTGAGGCCTTAGAATCTATGCCAACAATCTGCAGGAAATACATAATAAACTGATATCACATCCGTTGTTATCCTTGATTGGGCTACTTTAAACATGTTTCTTACCCGTCTTATTGGACTCCAGTCTCTGAACTACTTTGTCTTTTGCAGGTGGGAATCGAGTTCATGGACTTGTACAGTCACCTTGTGCCTGTGTATGATGTGGAGCCCCTGGAGAAGATCACTGATGCCTACCTGGACCAGTACCTGTGGTACGAGGCAGACAAGAGACGCCTGTTCCCACCCTGGATCAAACCTGCCGACACTGAACCCCCACCTCTGCTGGTCTACAAGTGGTGTCAAGGTCAGGCTCTGCTCAGTAATGACTCAATACCGAAGAATTTAACTGTTAGGTTAAATACACATCCCATCTGTGACTCCTCCCTGAACATGTGTCAAATGATATCTGAAGGCCTGTTGTTGATTCTCCCCAGGTATCAACAACCTGCAGGACGTGTGGGAGACTGCTGAGGGGGAGTGTAACGTGATGCTGGAGTCTCGCTATGAGAAGATGTACGAAAAGATTGATCTGACGCTGCTCAACAGGCTGCTGCGACTCATTGTTGACCACAACATCGCTGATTACATGACCGCCAAGAACAACGTGGTTATCAACTACAAGGTAAAGACGCTGGTTCTTTTCTCTCTACATAATAAGGACACTAGCTTGTTGTTCTCATTTAAGGCATTTCTTGCTTGATTTCATCTATAACAGTTTCTTCCTTTTTCTTTTTCTGTCCATCTCTTTATGATTGTAGGATATGAACCACACCAACTCCTATGGCATCATCAGGGGGCTCCAGTTTGCCTCATTCATAGTTCAGTACTACGGCCTGGTGATGGACCTGCTGGTGCTCGGCCTGCACCGTGCCAGCGAGATGGCCGGACCACCTCAGATGCCCAACGACTTCCTGAGTTTCCAAGACACAGCCACAGAGAGCGCTCACCCGATCAGACTGTACTGCCGCTACATCGACCGCATCCACATCTTCTTCAGGTGGGATTCAATCAACACAATGAGAACTTTTTCTGTCTGTTAAGTCTTCAATTGGTGGGGATAAATTGTAACTCATTTGGAATCTCAATTGGTTTTCAGGTTTTCTGCTGACGAAGCCAGGGATCTGATCCAGAGGTACCTTACAGAGCACCCAGACCCCAACAACGAGAACATCGTGGGCTATAACAACAAGAAGTGCTGGCCCCGTGATGCTCGCATGAGACTGATGAAGCACGATGTCAACCTGTGAGTTCCAACTGACAAAAAATCCAACAGTTTGTTATTTTTGCTAAACTTGTCACACCAGAATTAGAGATCAATATCCGTAACGTTTCTCATCTTACTTTTTCCAGTGGACGTGCTGTGTTCTGGGACATCAAGAACCGCCTGCCCAGATCAGTGACCACAGTTCAGTGGGAGAACAGCTTTGTTTCAGTGTACAGCAAAGACAACCCTAACCTGCTTTTCAACATGTGCGGCTTTGAGTGCCGCATCCTGCCTAAATGTCGCACCAGCTATGAGGAGTTCACTCACAAGGACGGTGTGTGGAACCTGCAGAACGAGGTGAGGAAGTGATGCACAAAATTAGCAACTCCTCCTCCCACTCTTACTCCCCCTTTTTTAAAATAGTTAGGATTGCGTTTCCATTTTAAAGCTCTGGTATTGTTTTTGTTTGTTTGTAGGTTACCAAAGAGAGGACAGCCCAGTGTTTCCTGCGTGTGGACGATGAATCCATGCAGCGCTTCCACAACAGAGTGCGTCAGATTCTGATGGCTTCTGGATCAACCACATTCACAAAGGTCAGCAGATCATTCCCAAAAACCAGAGCCGTAGCATGTTTTATTAAAGAAGATGACAGTTTTGAATAATTACTGTACATGTCTCATCTCTTTCTTCAGATTGTGAACAAATGGAACACGGCTCTGATCGGTCTGATGACATACTTCCGCGAGGCCGTGGTGAACACACAAGAGCTCCTGGACCTGCTGGTGAAGTGTGAGAACAAGATCCAGACCCGTATCAAGATCGGCCTGAACTCCAAAATGCCGAGCCGCTTCCCCCCTGTGGTCTTCTACACTCCCAAAGAGTTGGGCGGCCTTGGCATGCTGTCCATGGGCCATGTGCTTATCCCACAGTCAGACCTGCGGTAAGTCTGCACGCAGCCTGCTGATGTCTCAATGTCTAGTTGGTATTAAATTATTTTAGCAACTGGGCTTTAATTCTTCTTCCACTCCACCAGGTGGTCCAAGCAGACAGATGTGGGTATCACCCACTTCAGGTCTGGAATGAGCCACGAAGAAGACCAGCTGATTCCTAACCTGTATCGTTACATTCAGCCATGGGAGAGTGAGTTCATCGACTCCCAAAGAGTGTGGGCTGAATATGCTCTCAAAAGACAGGAGGCCATCGCCCAGAACAGGTACTTTCCTTCTCTACTACAATATTTATTAGAGAAATCAACATCCAAATACTAGATTTGATAGAACCTGTTACTCTTACATTTGTTTGTTGTTAACATTGCCTCTTTGCAGCTCAGTTTTTCAGTGTGTATTTTGTGTTTCAGACGTCTGACCCTTGAAGATTTGGAGGATTCTTGGGACAGAGGAATCCCCCGTATTAACACACTTTTCCAGAAGGACAGACACACACTGGCATATGACAAAGGCTGGCGAGTCAGGACCGATTTCAAACAGTATCAGGTTTGTTTAAATCACCAAGAAGTTGCCAAGTATACAAAGTAATAGGTACCACATTATTATATTAATAAAGTGTCTCGTCTAGGTATTATGATTATCGACAGTTTAACCAAAGAAGATTAAAAGTCTAAAGTCTCGCTTGTGCTCCTTCGAGATCCCGTGAGAATTTTACAGAACAAAACTATTAAAGGTTTGGCCTGAAAATGAGGCCAAAGGAAAAACGTGATTTGAGCAAAACAAACTTAGCTTACTTTTTCAGCCTCACATGGACCAGAGATTTTACCTTAACATTAAAAAAAAAAAAAAAAAAAAAAAATGAATTTACATTTGTCACATTCGTGCGTATATATTTTTATGGCTCTCTCTTGGTTGGTTGTAGGTGTTGAAGCAGAATCCATTCTGGTGGACCCACCAGAGGCACGATGGTAAACTGTGGAACCTAAACAACTACCGCACAGACATGATCCAGGCTCTCGGCGGTGTGGAGGGCATCCTGGAACACACACTCTTCAAAGGCACTTACTTCCCCACCTGGGAGGGTCTCTTCTGGTGAGAGCACTTTGAGAATAAGACCACTTGTGTGCATTTCAGGTCATTTAAAGCTCAAACCATGTTTTGGTGAACAATGTATATTGGAAATGCATTGTGTGTTTGATTTGTATGTTTCCTCTGAGCATTCATAAGGGAACTCCACGATATCAAACAAGTTGAAGATCAGTTGAACCAGTCTTTTTGTCCTTATAAAAAATATTAATTGTCTTACTTTCTGTGCTGTATAGGGAAAAGGCCAGTGGCTTTGAGGAGTCCATGAAATGGAAGAAACTGACCAATGCCCAGAGGTCTGGTCTGAACCAAATCCCCAACCGTCGCTTCACACTTTGGTGGTCCCCCACCATCAACAGAGCAAACGTCAGTATAACTCCTCCTTTATTTTAATTTGGATAGTCCTGTTTTTGAATGTCTTCTTGAGCTCAATTTATTTTTCTATCTTTCAGGTGTACGTGGGTTTCCAGGTGCAGCTTGACTTGACCGGAATCTTTATGCATGGCAAGATCCCCACACTGAAGATCTCCCTCATTCAGATCTTTAGGGCTCACTTGTGGCAGAAGATTCATGAGAGCGTCGTCATGGATCTCTGTCAGGTGTGTTTAATGTTTGTTGTGTTATTACATTGTTGCAGACAAACTTCTTGCACAGCAAAACAGCAGAATAATTATAGGGATGTTAAAATGGCCTGATACCTGATTTATTATTGACTTTTCTGTTTTGTGTTCAGGTGTTTGATCAAGAGCTGGACGCTCTGGAGATTGAGACGGTACAGAAGGAAACCATCCACCCCAGGAAGTCCTACAAGATGAACTCGTCTTGTGCAGACATCCTCCTATTTGCATCGTACAAATGGAACGTCTCTCGACCATCTCTGCTTGCTGACTCAAAGTATGACTTCTGAAGCTTTATTTGATTTGTGTGTTGACACTTTCAGAGAGAACATGTTCGAAAAATTCAGCTTAAATTGAAAATGGAATGTTTAAAAAAGGTACTTCATCTCTTCTGCTCTCATTTAAAACAGGGATGTGATGGACAGCACCACCACACAGAAGTACTGGATCGACATTCAGCTGCGCTGGGGTGACTATGACTCCCATGACATCGAGCGCTACGCCAGAGCCAAGTTCCTGGATTACACCACCGACAACATGAGTATCTATCCCTCACCAACAGGGGTGCTCATTGCTATTGACCTGGCTTACAATCTCCACAGGTTAGATTTTTAAAAACACAAACTTATGAGCAATGTGATGGCAGATAATAGTTTCTTTTTGTAGAAGAGCTGTAACAAAGAAGCATTGAGTGTTTTGTTGTCTGCCTGTTAAGAGTGTGCTCCAGTGTTAGAAAGTGTTGAAAACAGTCTAGCAAATGCTCGACAACACTCTAGATTTTGGCATCTACTTGTTCATGTCACGAGTACACTCTGCAGTTAGCCATGAAGTCTCATCACCAGTTTCCTAACTTGTTTAACTGTTGCAGAGAGAAAAGTAAATGTCAGTCACGTCAGCTTGGATTAGAGTCTTTGGAATTCACAAAGGAGTCACAAAGTAAACATGGATGAAAAACAAAACAAAAATTCAGGTCAGTATTTAACTCTATGTATCTTTTTTTCTCCATAGTGGCTATGGTAACTGGTTCCCTGGAAGTAAGCCACTGATCCAGCAGGCCATGGCCAAAATCATGAAGGCCAACCCCGCCCTGTATGTGCTCAGGGAGCGCATCCGCAAAGGTCTGCAGCTGTACTCTTCAGAGCCCACGGAGCCCTACCTATCCTCACAGAACTACGGTGAACTCTTCTCCAACCAGATCATCTGGTTTGTAGATGACACCAATGTGTACCGAGTCACCATCCACAAGGTGCGAACTGGCATTTATTTATTTTTAATCCTCAGTAAGAATTTGATTAAGGGTCATTGTCTGGTAAATGGGCATGATTTGTAAGTGTCTATGGAAGTTGCTTTTGAGAAGGAATATAAACTGAAAGTACTTAATTTAGTCACACATATTCTCTATCTCATCAGACCTTTGAGGGTAACTTGACCACAAAGCCCATCAATGGAGCCATCTTCATCTTCAACCCCAGGACCGGTCAGCTCTTCCTCAAGATCATTCACACCTCTGTGTGGGCTGGACAGAAACGTCTGGGACAGGTGCGGCCCTGCTCGAACACTGCTCACTTTCACAATTGTTTTTGTTGACTAACTCTGACTCAGAGTATGATACAGATGAGAGCCTCTCAACATCATTACATTTTATAGTCAGTCTTTTTTCGTATCATATTTGTTTTGCTCCTTTCTGCACGTTGAAAAATGAATTGAAGTAAATCAAAAAATATCATTGCCGGAGTGAATGACAAACTGTCTTATATAATCACAACGTTGGAAAAAGAAGGGCAATAATAGAAGACATCAGATGGTGCCTCGGTTGACCTATGTTTACTTTTTAAATGACCTCATATGTCTTTCCATCTCTGAAGTTGAACTTTATTCCTAAATGTATCATTGTAGCTGGCAAAGTGGAAGACAGCTGAAGAAGTGGCTGCCCTGATTCGCTCCCTCCCTGTGGAAGAACAGCCGAAACAGATCATTGTAACCAGGAAGGGCATGCTGGATCCTCTTGAGGTGAGCCTCCTTCATGTTTATTACTTGCATGATAATTGAAAGCCTTGAAGGATTATCTGAGTGGAATATCTATAATTTCAATACTCCGTCTAAAAGGTTTTGATTTTATTTTTTTTTCTGTGCAGGTCCACTTGCTCGACTTCCCTAACATTGTGATCAAAGGCTCTGAGCTGCAGCTGCCGTTCCAGGCCTGTCTGAAGGTGGAAAAGTTTGGAGACCTTATCTTGAAGGCCACAGAGCCTCAGATGGTGCTGTTCAACCTCTACGACGACTGGCTCAAGACCATCTCATCTTACACAGTGAGTTATATGCCTCACAACAAGAGCATTGCACCAGGATTAAGTGGCTCTTATAAAGTTAATGATATATAACTTTTCTAGTCTTCTGACTAGCCAAAGTAGTTTTTACAATGCAGGTGATGCCCACCAATTCACTCCAAATTTACTCACTGATGGCAGAGGCTGCTCTGTAAAGTGTCCATCAGTATTCACTAATCCATTCATACACATTCACACACCCCTGAAGCAAGCAGGAGCAATTTTTGGGTCGGTATCTGAACTCTAAAGGACATTTTGGACTTACGAAGTTGGGGGATATTGAATCCCCGTCCCTCCAGTTAAGAGACTCTACCACAGCCTTTAACAACAGTTGTTGTGGAAGTCTTGCATACAGGGGCTGATTCAAGCTGATTTTCCAACATTGGTTTACTTGCTTTATTTTAAGTGACATCTTATTCCCCTGTATGTAAATAGTTTCTGTCCTGTTGTCTGCTTTATCTCTAGGCCTTCTCCCGACTCATCCTGATCCTCAGAGCGCTTCACGTCAACAACGACCGTGCCAAGGTGATCCTGAAACCTGACAAAACCACCATCACTGAGCCCCATCACATCTGGCCCACGCTCACTGACGAGGAATGGATCAAGGTGGAAGTGCAGCTCAAAGACCTCATTCTGGCAGATTACGGGAAAAAGAACAAGTGAGTAGACGTGAATTGACTCTTATTTTTGCTTCAAGACAATATTTTCCTACAAATTTCCTGCACCTAAAATAATGGAATGAAACCAAACAACTTGCATTAAAAAGTCATCGCTTCTCTTTTCTTCATCCAGTGTGAACGTGGCTTCACTCACGCAGTCTGAGATTCGTGACATCATCCTCGGTATGGAGATCTCGGCTCCGTCACAGCAGCGTCAGCAGATCGCTGAGATTGAGAAGCAGACCAAAGAGCAGTCACAGCTCACAGCCACGCAGACGAGAACTGTCAACAAGCACGGCGACGAGATCATCACCTCCACCACCTCCAACTACGAGACCCAGACATTCTCTTCCAAGACTGAGTGGAGAGTCAGGTATGCAGACAGTTTCAGACTTTGTGTGAATGCATTTTTACACCCAGTAATGATTAAATGAGCCATAACGAAAAGACTCGCACACACCGTCTTTAAGGTAGATGAATATCTCTGCATACTATTTTGTTTCTTATCTTTATTGGCTTTAATGTTCCTTTTTCTTCACCTGTCAGGGCCATATCTGCTGCCAACCTCCATCTCCGAACAAACCACATCTACGTGTCCTCTGATGACATCAAAGAGACGGGCTACACCTACATCCTGCCCAAAAATGTCCTCAAGAAGTTTATCTGTATCTCAGATCTGCGAGCACAGGTATGCAGGGCATTCAGAGTACTGCAGTTTATATACATAAGAGCTGTTTTCTTTCTATTACTTACTGCTCTCTCAAATCGTGTTAACAACAAATGATGCACTGTTTTGTTCCAGATTGCAGGCTACCTGTATGGCACCAGCCCACCAGACAACCCCCAGGTGAAGGAGATCCGTTGTATCGTCATGGTGCCACAGTGGGGGACTCATCAGACTGTCCACCTGCCCAACCAGCTTCCTGGTCATGAATACCTTAAAGTAAGACCCACATGCCGTTTCACACAATGATCCTCCTCATTTGTACCATTTAATGGCCACTTCATAGTTGCACTGTATTTTTTTCTTTTTTACATTTAGAACAACCTTTTTTGTTTTCCTTGCAGTGCTTTAAAAATGTGTTTCTTTAAACAGGAAATGGAGCCTCTTGGCTGGATCCACACTCAACCTAATGAGTCGCCTCAGCTGTCCCCGCAGGACGTCACCACCCATGCCAAGGTCATGGCTGACAACCCTTCTTGGGATGGAGAGAAGACCATCATCATCACTTGCAGGTATGTTTCATAAAAAGACTCCTGCTCTCTTGCATAACAGGTTTTGTGCTTCTGCAAAAAGTATATATATTCAGACAAGTCAATACTTGTATGACTGCTGTTCTGTGAATTTAAGGAACAATGCTTTGTAAGACTGGCCCCTCTGATTTTATATCTGTGAACTGGTTCTCGACTAGTTTCAATATCTTAACACTTTACCCAGTCAGCTATAAGGAAATGTCTACTACTTATAAAGAATCATAATTCAAATACTTCTTTACACTTAAATTGTCTTGATAGCTGCATTGTTGCCCTTTAATGCCGGAATTATAGCACTAATGGCTGATGTATAAATCTGGACACATTTTGACAAGCAGTAGACTGAGAAGTTGATTTTCCAATGCTTAACTTTGAGAATCTTTTAACTGTTAACACATTTAAACAAAAAAAATTAAGTTGTTTTACTTTTTAAGATAATGACTGATGCAATGATAAATGATTTGATAATGTCAGTTTTATTGAAAGCACTTCTTCCTTTTTTCCAGCTTCACCCCCGGCTCATGCACACTCACGGCCTACAAGCTAACACCCAGCGGTTATGAGTGGGGTCGACAAAACACAGACAAGGGAAACAACCCTAAAGGCTACCTGCCGTCCCACTATGAGAGAGTGCAGATGCTGCTCTCTGATCGCTTCCTGGGCTTCTTCATGGTGCCTGGCCAGGTGTCCTGGAACTACAACTTCATGGGTCAGTAGATACCGTATATTATGCCCACTTTTGTTTCTCTCTGTGACAGCACTCTGTGCTATGTATTGATATTTCCACTCTGCTGCTGTGTCTGTATGATTGATTTTTCTTTGTAGTTGTGCTTCACAACTCAAAATCTATCTACTTATTGGAATGCAAATAGCTTTTTCTTTTGCTCATAAATCAGGTTGTAGTCATTTAAATAATATGAGCAATGTTTCTTTAAGCCCCAATTGTTGAGTTCAAACTATTTTAATAACCATTTTGTTTTTTCTTTTCTTACAGGTGTGCGCCATGACCCCAACATGAAGTATGACCTACAACTCGCCAACCCCAAGGAGTTCTACCATGAAGTCCACCGGCCCTCGCACTTCCTGAACTTTGCCTCGCTGCAAGAGGGGGAGATCTACAATGCAGACCGGGAGGACATGTATGCCTGAGAGCAGACGCTCTGCCCTCGACACATTTGATAGACAGCTCTGTCAGAATCATGTGGAGCCAGTCAAGACCAGCTCTTGTAATATTTCTATTGAACACATGTAATGTGATGTTTTTGGATTTTTAATGTAAAGGCTCTTGGAAATTTTTAGGAGTGTCAATGTTTTCTTTTTTTTTTGATATTTTCTACGGATGTTTTGTTTCCCTGTTAGTGAAGTACATTTTCATCAGTTCTGTGGCTTCTGGCACATGTGTGTAGTTTCAGTACACAAACTTCAGTGTAATGTTCAATTAGGGAATTTGTTTCAAACAGGTAAAGATGTACTTCCCCATAGCATTTTTTGAGAAATTGAAAGTTGTATTTCCAAACCAGTACGCTCTTTTACTGTTAACTGTACATCCCATGACATTGTAGCTTGGCTTTAAATAAACGTCACCATTTCTATAAACCAAATTGTCATGTGATGAGTGTAATCTGCTGTCATTGTATTGAATTTGTATTTAGAAAAGACGCATTTCTTGTTTTTTTGTTTTTTTTTACTGTACAGGGGAACTTTTTTTGGCACGCTTCCTTCTTTATAGAGGCAGAAAGTCAGAATTGCCACCAGTTCCTCAGTATGCAGCATGAATTGGTTTCTGCTTAATCACATTTGGCCTACCAGACACTCAAAAATGTAGCCCAATTTAAAAAAAAAAAAAAAAAAAAAAATCTGTTAATACTGTAATTTTCCGCATCATGTAACATTTGCTATTTAAGTTGCGGTGTTGACATTTATTAGACAGTTATAGGTCAACATTTCTGCCTGCAAAGCTGCAGAGGAAGTTCAAACATTCACGCTCGGGTGCATGCATCACTATGCTCGACCTGGCAGGCGAGTTTCTGCTTGTAGTCGCGTGTGTGTGTGCTCTCGAATTGGTCAGGAAAGTAGGAGGATCCTGCAGCGAGTAGGTTTGCAGAAGCACTATTTTATGGGCAGTCTAGCCTTGTTGTACAGTGCATCGCAATGTACTTGGTGTTCTTCTATGTTTTTTTGGGTAGGCTGAGTTAATACGCTATAATCGTGCCAGGCGTGTTGTTTGGAGAGGGTCAAGTTCAGGCGTGTCGTTTAGCGTGGGCCCACCAGTGCACTTTAACTTTACAACAGCACTGGTTTTCTGTTTACCCTTTTTTTCATTTTTATTACCATCTTGTTTTTACGGCTGGCTGTCAAGTCCCGCTGACAAAGCTTCTGATTCCTGAGACCAGAGCATGTGAAGAGAGCTGCACGGCCATGGAGGGACACGACTCAGACAACAAGCACGCAGGGGACTGTTTCGACAGGACTTTCTCAGCTCTCACTGTGGACGACGTCTATGAAATAGCGAAACTGATCGGCACCGAGGTGGAGAGACTTATCGACGGCTGCGGTAAAGACAGCGTGGTGGGTCTGGTGCCCAAGATAGTGAAAGTGCTGGAGCTACTGGAGAGCTTCGCGTCGAGGAACCATGCTCTCAAAGTGAAGGAAGAGGATCTGCTGAAGACCTTCGAGACGATACAGCTGCAG
Organism: Labrus bergylta; assembly: GCF_963930695.1. Taxonomy (NCBI): domain Eukaryota; kingdom Metazoa; phylum Chordata; class Actinopteri; order Labriformes; family Labridae; genus Labrus; species Labrus bergylta. Next base: position 15,844,776 of record NC_089205.1, on the reverse strand, counting down.
CAGCAGAAGAGACGAGCGGGGAAGGAAAGCGAGGAGGGCAGCAATAAACATGAAATACTGGTGAGAGACATGGGAGCCTAGTTAATCCTCCATGCATTTTTGTGTAAACAATACTGCGCCATGCCTGTTAACTCGACCACTGCGTGTGTGCTTCACAGCGTTAACAGCTGTGTAACAATGTACCCGACTGTGTGTCGTAACAAACATGTAAAACATAGTTAACAAGCAAGCCAGAAAAAATATCAATACATGCAACAAAACAATACATTTAAAGAATGATTTAACGTTGAATCTACACGCCACACAACAGATACCCTGGTCTTTACGTATATAACAAACACTACTGCAATCATCGTCATGGCTGTCACTTCTTTCTGACTGAAAATGACCCGCCCACCAGCCCTGATAAAATATATAGGGTTAATTAGCTTTAACCTTTACATTGACTCTATTTATTTATCAAATATTGTGGCCTATATGTTACCATTGTAAACTGTTTATGTAAAGCTAAAGAACTGTAACTTTGCCTTTGCACCTGGGTGGTGTTTGGTACAAGAAGCGTCTGAACTGTGGCCTTAATTCACCATTTTTTTTTCTCTAGTGTACAATTTTAGGCAGACTTATTTTTCAGGGATAAATTGGCAAACGCACAACCATACACTTAAACCAAATACTGATGTGAGTTTGTGTGGAGAAGCGTTCATTAATTTAGAAGCTGATTGAATGATACACATTACACCAAATTACCAACAGGATAAAGTGGGCCAATGGGCCCCGGGCCAGCTTCACTGGATAGTGTGATTGTTTGGTCGTAATTCTTTGACCAACAACGATTAGCTGCTCACTTTTGCTTTAGGGCCCCTGAAACACGTTAATCCGGCCAAAGTCTAAGAAATAATAGGCCTACCTCTTTCTGCATATTAAACAAACACCCATTTTGTGTCGGTCTGAGCCTGATATTTGTTTTGTGATTTGTTTTGGAGAATAAGTACCAAGTGTCACAAAAGTGAAGCTACGCTCCTTATACAGCCTCTTGCATACAGTATTATGCTACAGCACTATAAAGTGTGTGTGTGTGTGTGTAGTTTTGAACTAGTTTTTATGGGACATAACAAAAACACACGAGATAGTGTCACAACCAGTTTTCAGTTCTTTTGTAAGGGGCAAAGTAAATATTTATTTTGCAAACTTGGCTCAGCCTCATATCATGAAGGTTTTTTACAGAGTCAAAGAGATTGCAATGTTCTAATACAGTGGTTCTCAAACTTCTTGGACTGCGTACCACCTCCGAAAATATTTAGCTCTTCCACCATCTACCATTTAACGTCTACCACCATTATGGTAGACGTTAAAATACACTGTAGGCCTATTTCTACACACATTTTACGCAGGAGGCAAATATATTCATAAAAAGAATATTATTTATTATTGACTGCTGGCAGCCACATTGTAGGCCTACTAAGGGCTAGCGTTAGAACTGGCACTTAAACTCCACACAGCTCTGACATTTGCCCAAATCAAAAAAAGTGCAGCACAATAAAAATGACAACTTTATACCAACAACCTGTTTGAGAATATTTAGTCTCCAGTGTTTCCCAAACAAAGACGATACCTGGGCCCAAGTATACGGCCTGCTCTTATTTAATTTTTTATGTATTCATAAAAATTGCTGCGTGCGCCCGAGAGAGAGAGAGAGAGAGAGAGAGAAAGAGAGAGCGGGGGAGAGAGTGCAGGCTCCGTGCAACCAGAGCCTCCATTATGTCTTATAAGGCTCTGCGTTCAACATAGCAAAACTCCCTTTAAAAAAAAATCCTTCTCGACTCCTGCGCATAGTTAAGACACAGCAAAATAGAGCAGAATCATATCAGCTTCAGAGCAAGAGAGCCTATTCCCTCTGGTCATCTGCTAAACGCAACACGTGCTACAAATAAATCTCTTGTCATTCATGGGAACAGAAAAATACACATCTGTCATAGACTTTGAATCTTAACAGCTTGTCTCTGCTTAAGAAAGCCTCTTCTCCCCACCCTTCATTTACTTTTGGCCTCTGGAACTGTCTATCTACTGGGAATAAAACTGAATTCATCCAAGCATTTGCAAAAATGTCAGACCTTCAGGCACTTGCCCTTACTGAAAGCTGGATCCGCCCAGAAAACAGAGTCACACCAGCTGCTCTTTCTGTTGTCACAGTGTTCTCACACACACCCCGCCCTGTTGGATGTGGAGGTGGTACAAGTATCCTCATTTCTAATACCTGGAAATTCAATAAACTCTTCCCACTGAGCAACAACTCCTCATTTGAATATCACACAATCATGGTTACTGCTCCTATTAAAATGTACATTGCTATCATTTACCGCCCACCAGGGTGTAATCTGAATGATTTTGTTGTGGAACTGGACATGGTACTCTCAGAAATCCCTGACTATGGAACACCACTGATTGTAATAGGAGACATGAATATACACACTGATAAAGCCCAGGCAACAGACTTCCTTGCTCTCCTATCCTCATTTGATCTCACGCAGGTCCCAACTCCTCCTACCCACAAAGCTGGCAACACTCTTGATTTAATTCTGACTCAGAACTGCTTGACTGTCACCCCTCTGCATTTATCAGACCACTTCTTTATTCAATCCATAATCATCTTGCCGGAACTCCCTCTGGCACACCCACAAATGGTGTCATACCACCAAAACATGCGATCGCTCAAGCCAGCTCAGCTGTCTAATGAGGTAATGGCTGCCATGCCTGCCCATAAGGTCTTTACCGCACTCTCTACCGAGGAGGCTACAGACACACTCTGCTCCACACTAGCGTCGTCTCTGCACAAGCTCTGCCCTCTGGTGTCCAAACCTGCTCGCAAAACCCTCCCTAGTCCGTGGCTCACTGAAGTCATAAGAGAGCAAAGAGCAGGGCTGAGGTCAGCAGAGAGAAAATGGCAAAAATCCAAACAGTCCGCTGACCTCAATGACTATAAGCAAAGACTTGTCTCATTCTCCTCCATAAGACAACATATTATCAGAACAAGATATGCAATGCCACAGATACAAGAAAAATGTTATCAGGCAATTGCCTTTCCTGAAAGCTGGATCCACCCAGAAAACAGAGTCACACCAGCTGCTCTTTCTGTTGTCACAGTGTTCTCACACACACCCTGCTCTGTTGGACGTGGAGGTGGTACAGGTATCCTAATTTTTAATACCTGGAAATTTAATAAACTCTTCCCACTGAGCAACAACTCCTCGTTTGAATATCACACAATCATGGTTTCTGCTCCTATTAAAATGTACATTGCTATCATTTACCAACCAAAAGTGCCTCACTCGACTCATTCTCCTCTCTGACTGAGGACGAAGTCTCTAAGCTTGTGCTAGCTTCTCGGCCCACCACCTGTCCTCTGGACCCAATATCATCCAGCCTCCTGCAGACCATTTCCTCTCCGCTTAATGCTGCACTTAAGCATATCATCAAAAATAAAATAAAAATCAAGTTTAGAAGTCAAGAAGTATATTCCCGGAGGTCAGACCCTCCCGTTTTGCATAAGGCATAGCATCTGATGGTCAAAGCCTGAACACAGGCGTTCCCCACCGCATTCAAGCAAGCTCGCGTCACCCCTCTGCTCAAAAAACCCACACTAAACCCAGCCCAGGTTGAAAACTACAGACCAGTTTCTCTTCTGCCCTTTCTGTCAAAAATACTTAAGCAAGTCTCTGAGTTCCTGTCCAGAAACAAAATCAGTCAGGCTTTAAGCGGGTCCACTCTACTGAAACTGCACTACTATCAGAATCGCTACGAGCTGCCAGAGCTGCGGGTCAGTCCTCAGTTCTATTACTGCTAGACCTGTCTGCTGCCTTTGACACAGTCAACCATCAAATCCTCCTATCCACGCTCTCTGAACTTGGCATCTCAGGATCTGCCCTCTGCTGGTTCGTGTCCTACCTCTCTGGGCGATCCTTTCGAGTGTCGCGGAAGGGAGAAGTGTCCAAATCGCACAGTTTATCCGCAGGGGTACCTCAAGGGTCAGTGCTTGGTCCCCTTCTCTTCTCCATATACACAAGCTTACTTGGTTCAATAATCCGCTCTCATGGCTTCTCATACCACTGCTATGCTGACGATACCCAGCTCTTCCTGTCATTCCCGCTAGACGATGTTACAGTCTCAGCAATAATCTCATCATGCCTTGCGGATATCTCTAAATGGATAAATGAAGGCCACCTTCAACTCAATCTTTCAAAGACTGAGCTCCTTATCATTCCAGTCAGTCCTTCTATGCAACCACAGATCAATATCCAGCTTGGAACAACCAAACTAATGCCCACAAAGTCTGCCCGGAACCTGGGTGTCATGATTGATGACCAGCTAACTTTTAAGGTTCAAGTAGCCTCGATTGCCCGGTCATGTCGATTTGCCCTGTACAACATCAGGAAGATCAGACCTTACCTGTCAGAACATGCTACACAGCTCCTGGTACAGGCTCTTGTGATATCACACATCGACTATTGCAACTCTCTACTGGCAGGTCTTCCTACATGCACTATCAAACCCCTGCAGATGATACAGAATGCAGCAGCACGACTGGTCTTCAACCTTCCTAAAAGAGCACATGTCACTCCGCTGTTCATCTCCTTACATTGGCTCCCAGTTACTGCTCGCATCAAATTTAAAACTCTGCTGCTCGCTTACAAAACAGCGACAAAACAGCTCCTCCTTACTTTAACTCTCTCATCCAGGTCTACACTACCTCCCGCCCACTACTGACATTGTTCCCTTTTTTCTAGAGGTCCTTGCTTGTGTTGTACTTACTCTCTGATGAACGTCGCTTTGGATAAAAGCGTCTGCTAAGTGAATTGTAGAATTGTAATATTAGTGTTGAAACAACATTGTAGCCAGTGGTTCATTGAATGTGTCTAACCTACTTTAACATGTGGTATTAGTGCACTGTAGTCATGACAATATTGAGAAGTAAATAAAGAGGTGTGGTTCTCAGAAGTCTGAATTGGCTGTTGAAGTGTCAAGGGAGGTATTTTGATAAAACATCTGTAATGATTTAGGAAGCAACATAACACACCTGCTTCAATTTTGTTGAAGCCAATTTCTAACATGCCCCAGAGATTTTTACAGCACAAGGGCCAGTTGCATCAGATCTAGCTTTGTCCAAAGTTTCATATCCTTTCTTTGAGGACATAGATTGACTGTTTGTCTCCACTCCTCCCAAGCAGGAGTTGCAGCAGAAGGAGCAGCAGTGGAAAATGAGGTGTGAGGAGCTCCAGGGGCAGGTACAGCAACTCCAGGAGGACAAGGAGGCGCTACAGTGCAGACTGAAGGGCAGCCATGCACACGAAGGTATGTCACCAGTAGGATATTAAATCGTCCTCTGGCTCTTTAAATTCTGGACTTGGTTTGCTGAATAACTTCTTAAATCAAAAACAAATCCAATCCAAAAACATTTTGTTCTTTCCAAAAGCACCTTATTTATTTCACATTTTGTTTTGTGTACACACACGACAGCAAATGTGTGTAACAGTACTTTCTGTGGAAATTCTTCCACTAACTCTTCTTTTTCAAAGCAGTGGGTTAACAATCATGTTCACTGAGCCTGAAAGCCGTCAAACTGGTCATGCGGTTACTTTTGAGGCAGCAGAAGTTCTCATAGTTGGGACGGGACTCATAAGAGGGCTGTGCTCGCTAACCCTGCAAACACGTCAAGGATGAACAGAAGAGGATTCATTATAAGGGCTTTACTCTATATTGACAGAATTGATGTCTTTGTTATCCCTTTCTTGATGAAGGTAAACAAAAAGAGATCCCTTCTTCCCTTGTGTCCACTGATTACATGTTGTATAAAAGTCTTTACGGTAATGGGATGGTGGAGTAGCTTTGTTGACTGTGCTTTTCTTGTCCCGACATGAAGAAACATGCAGCCTTATAATGTCTGTGGTTTGTTTGATAAGAAGCCAAGTGGCAGGTTATGATTTTGATTATTTTTATGTCATGGCTGTCACTTCTGTTTGGCTCCCATGCCTCATTCAGCTGCTGTTAAGCTCAAAATGTCTTTCATGCACAGGAAATTCATTCTAGTAAGTTTCAGTATTTAGTTTAAAAAGAAACTGCCTTTCAGTAGCTGCAGAGCCAGTATGTCTGCAAGCTCAGTCTATCCAAATCATAAAAGAACAAAACCTTCTAGTCATGACTGCTATTTAGCTTGGGCAAGTTTTGCTCATATATCCCAGAGTTTTGTGATATTCAGGAAAAAAACAGTGAAATGTCCTTCACGCAGGAGGCAAATGTATTCATAAAAATAATATTATTTATTATTGACTGTTGGCAGCCACATTGTAGGCCTACTAAGGTCTAGCGTTAGAACTGGCACTTAAACTCCACACAACTCTGACATTTGCCCAAATCAAAGTGCAGAACAATAAAAATGACAACTTCATACCAACAACCTGTTTGAGAATATTTAGTCTCCAGTGTTTCCCAAACAAAGACGATACCTGGGCCCAAGTATATTTCCGACCTGTTCTTATTTAATTTCATTTATTCATAAAAATTGAAAGAGAGACCGGGGGAGAGAGAGCGCACGGGAGAGTGCAGGCGTGTGCTCAGATCCGGGCGCTGGGCTGACGTCAGATCCTGGCGTTGGGCTTCAGAGCAAGAGAGAGGGGACTTCTCCTGGCTCTGTTTTAAAAATGTAAATGTACAGCTGCAGCCGATTCTGTTCTGAACTCCAATAAATAACCGAATATCTTTAGGCCTACAGCTGCTTGCTGTTGATTCAGTACTGAACTTCAAAACGCGAGGCGTACTCCTGGTGTTTATGTCTGTGCACGTGCGAGCATAAATTGAGCAGATTAAAGTTGTTTGTTGCAAAAACTAGATTAGAGGGGGAAACGCATTCGATATGAATACAACCCAATAGATACAAGACAGATAAGATAAGAGTACGACAACAACAACAAAATTGTCGTTTTATGCTGAACGGGTTCTTTTTTTATATTGTGGAGCTTCCTTTACGTACCACCACAGGGAGCCCGCATACCACCGGTGGTACGCGTACCATAGTTGGCGAACCACTGCTCTAGATTATCTACTGACCTAGCTGAGAACAGTTTTTGAAAAAAAATGCTTTATGGATTATCCTGATTAACTCTGATTTATTGTTGAGTTTTCCTCACGTTTAGTTTGTGCAATGCCATGAGCACGACTAGTACACTTAACCTATTAAGGGGCCGGCATGGCAGTAGGTCATTCTGTTGGGAAGTCTCAACTGGAGGTAAAAAATAAATACAAATCTGCAACCCAAGGAGCAAGCAAGAAATACTTACTTAAACCTTTGATATGTGAAAACATCAAAACTGTGCAGTATCCTCTCATTTCTACAACACTTTGATAATAATAATAATCTCTCTAAAGAGAGTCAAGACATGGGTCACAAAGGTTGTTCAATTATGGTCTTTGTATATGTTAATGTGTATGTGTGTGTGTGTGTGTAGACCGTGTCCAGCGGCAGGAGCGAGAGGTGATGCTGAAGCTGAAGGAGGTGGTGGACAAGCAGAGAGATGAGCTAAGGGCCAAAGTCCAGGAGATAACCACCATCTCCAAAGAGGTGGAGGCGGTAAGGACACACTAATACTATTTTTGTATCTATTTTATTATTTATAAATGTTTTTCTTCACAATGTGCAGTTTTCCCCTCTAGCTCTGTTTGTCTGGCTCTGTCTTGTCCGTGTGCTCCCATTTGTTTTGTCCGTCTGGTCTTGTTTGCCGTGTCTGATTTCTTTCTTTATTTTTCACACGCTAACAGGCACATATATACTTTTATCGGTATTTATTCACTAACTGTAAATCTGTGAACACAAAATAAAAAAAGGAAGGATACAAACATGTCAAGTTCTCTTCTTCTCTCTCTGCACACGCTGACAGATTCTCATTCAAAGTCACACTTTCATGGAGAGGAGATGCCAACTGAAGAAACATTGTTCGTGTCATTTAACTGTAATTTTGTGAGAGAAGTTCCCTCATTTGCAAGTGACCTCAAACTGTTGTAAACCGTGGACATGCAAACACTGCTAGGATAGTGAGGCTGTGGCTACACAGGTGAATTTGCTTACAGACAGGTATTACACAAAGTCGTATATCATACAGCATTGAAAGAGAAGTAAGATCAACTGAATCACACCAATAAAAACAGCAAGTGTTTTTACACTCACAGCCGGGCTAAGAGCAAAGAGTCCAGAGATTACTCACATAGTTACTAGTTGAGGATTAAGCTGCACTTAAGACAAGTCTGGGCCAAGTGTGTGTGTGTGTGTGTGTGTGTGTGTGTGTGTGTGTGTGTGTGTGTGTGTGTGTGTGTGTGTGTGTGTGTGTGTGTGTGTGTGTGTGTGTGCGCGCGCACTGCTTGAGTCTTTGCACGTGCCTCTATGTGTGTACCACATGATTTCAATAGCAGCCATAACTGGGTGTGTATTTAATGCTTTGCTCTTTGCTCCCAGTCAGTTGACCTGAGTGAAAGTGGAATGAACAGCTCATGGTCAGCTGAACTAGTTTCTCTGTTTGCTCAAGTACATTTTTGAGTATTTTTTCATCCTTTAAATGAATGCTGCACTTGTGTTGACATTGTGGGATTTCATTTCTTGCCCTTTTCAACCCCCACACATTAAGTTCTCTAAATCCCAAGCATGGAGACATTTCCCCCTCCCTTTTTTGCAGATAGGTAGCTGTTTTTATGAAGCTATGACTTCTTCATTTTTAGGTTTGTCTATATGAGCGGTCTGTTTGTCTTGAAGGGCTTAAAGCCACTCATGCTGAAAAAAGTTGTAGTTACAATTGTAAAATGCATGTGTGTGATTTTGCAGCTCCAGGAGCAGTTGGAGCGCTTCATGAAGATGAATGCGGAGCTGCGACACAAACAGAACGTGCTGCAGGCCCAGCTGAAGAGCACGGTGGAGAGGAAGGCCGACATGGAGGCCGACCTAAAGGAGAAAAGCAAAGAGATAGAAAACCTCTTGGCACAGCTGGACAGAACCAACAGCAACAACCCTGTAGGCTCTCCTCTTACGCAAACATACGCATACAAATTATTATTCCTTCACTTCATGTCCAACATAGTTAATAAATGTAGTAAATGTTATTGTGATTCTCTCATGAAGTCACTCACATCATTCTAGCTTCACTGGGAATGCGTTTGCACTAGTTTGCTTCACATATTCAGACTCTTTTTCATTTATTAACAGGGATAAAATCAATACTTAATCACACATTTTTAACAGTCTTCTGCTTCACTGACTCATGAATACTCTTACATAAGCTAGCATTAAAAAAAATAAATGTATGTGGCCCTTCTGATCAGATGACGTTTATTTTCTAAATCATCCCAAACAACACAAATATTAGTGTTTCTCCTCTTCCAGCGATCTGCAGACCTCACTGTTTGTTGTTGAATTGTTTTAAAACAGGTGTTTAGTGTGTTTGATCTGACGACTCTCTGTCCTTCCATCAGTCCAGTCTGGGCCAATCAGCTCGTGCGCAGACTAAAAAGCAGACGGTTGACCAGAAGGACCCGGACCAGCCATGCTTTACCAAGAAGGAGGTGCGCGACATCATTTTTGAGAGGAACGAGCTCAAAACCAACCTGTTTCTGGTGCAGGAGGAGCTCAACTACTATCAGAGGTTCGTCTACTGTTTGGTGTGTGTGTGTCTTCGCTTCATGCCGAGAAAGGACACATCTAGAAGAGCCACTGTGTCAATTTTAGTTTTTTTTAAAAGTACAGTTGCATGTGCTTTTTTCCAACCATTGGTAGATGTAGTTTTTCACAGTTATAAACAACCATTTCCTGTTGATTGAACCGCAATTGCGTGTGTTTTCTGCAGGGAGATCCTGAATGAGGAGAGGTGTCCAGGCTTCCTGTTAGAAGCCGTCCGCTCAGCCATTAACAAGAAGAGAAAGCTCATTAAAGCAAAGATGCTTGGCATTCCTGTGAAAGAATGCGATAGCAGGTCTCTCTAAATGCACACAAACACTCCACACACGTCACAACTTCATCATAACTAGAAATGCATGTTTAGAAGTTTTAAGAGGCCAACAGATGTGTTTTTTTTTTCTCCTTCTGTCCAGTGATGAAGATGAGAGAAGTTCTTTGACAGAAGTGGACGGCACTGTTAAACCAGCTGAATCACGCATTCAAAACCTGTGAGTACAAGTTTGATCTACGCTGCCACATGGACAGGGGACCAAAATGCTGGTCGAAAAAAGTTGAAAAGTCTTGTTACTGAAGTGTCTTGAAGTCTGCACAAGCAAATGTATCGAATGATTCAACTTTTTCCCTTTAACTTCAATGTTTGTAACCGTAAAGTATGAGACATGCAGCAGGACGACAGATCTCTGTTTTCTAACAAGCCCTTTTCAGACTGCCGTAACTAAGCTCAGCCGTCATCGCGTCTTTGTACATTCATACTGATGATGCGACGTCTGCATCCCAGTCTGTGAATTCACATTAGGTATTGGAGTTGCGGAAGCTCGGCACAGCGGGAGCTCCTCATAGACACACAGTCAGACATGCACGCACACACATCGCTGCGCTCCCCTGCTTGGCTCGATTGAAACAGTCTGAATAGGGCTTCACGTTCTGTTTGACTCACTGTGATCTTAGTTAATATGGATCCAGACCTTGTTCTGTCTAACTTTGATGCATGTGTGAGCAGTCAAACAAAACACTCAGACACGTTGTGAAGACAGTGTTTCTCCTCTGCAGAGTTTTGTCTCAGGAAGAACACGACAGTAAACAGGCCAGTATATGAGGTTTTAGTTTTTCTAGATATTGAATACTAAGTGGCATTACAGAGAAATTCTCTACCCAGACAACCTCATGATTATCTTTACGCTGTATGCTTGAAATGAAGGAAGAAAAGAAACACGATGGGACATGTGATAAAAGTGAGAATGACGTTAACCCTGATGCCTCATATTTTGTGCTATTAACCTAGCTAAGCATGTCTGTCGTGCTAGAAGTGTGTGTCAACAAACTGAAACTAATACAGAATAAGGACTGGGAATTATCAGGGGCTAAGACTTACAGGGAAGAAAATCATGTTTACTCAGCATCCACTTAGGAAAAGTACTCTGAATCTGATTGAGGGAAAGCCTTTGACATAGAATTTGATTAAGCAAAGAATGTTTTCGACAACCCGTGACAACACAGAGGAGCAAAGACTTTTTCTGCCCCCCTTTTTTCTCTATCGAAGAAGGCCTGTGTCATAGTTGTCCAGTTTGCTTTTTTCCATATTAACTGATTTTAAGATATATGGAGCTTTTATTATATATTTCTTTTAGCCCAGGACACTTAAATAAAGAAAAGTAGGTAGCATTTATGAAAAACAGAAATTAATACAACCTCTTAAAACTGTAGTACTCTACACTGTGTTCTTATTGAAATGCAAAGCGAACGCCGTAAAATTCCCTTTTTTATAAAAACTCAATCAAAAACAAATCAGACATGACGTGAATCACACCATTTGTTTCATCTCTCTCTTTCTCTCTCTGCTGTCACTGTCCTGAGATCTTCGTCATCCTGCCCTATATTTAGCTTTAATCCCCGCCTGCAGAGCTGACCTCATGTCTGTCTTTTTTTTTTTTTCTTCTCTGCCGGCTGCAGCTTTGGCTTCCTGACGCGGTCGGGCAGCGGCCGGAGCCCCACCCACATGAGAAACTCCTCCTCCACCTGGGAGATCATCGAGGACTCAGAGGCCTCTAATGAGATCGATCACCATGCTTCTCTCTGAGCTGAGCGCAGCACTGATCACAGAGAGACGACAAAGACATTTGAATGCAGCGCCGGTGTGTGCAGCGCAAAAGCACTATGTTGGAGTGAGGAAAGAGAAAGTTTGAACATTTTTAAACAAACTCCTGTGTTATCTTTTAGTTGGTTTTGTTCATTACTTTTTCCTTTTTATTCATTGCAATCATGCCCCAAGTCCCTGTATTTTAACATTTTAAACATTTATGGACAATTTAGAGGCATACTTGAAATCACTTTGAAAAAGGTACAGCCATATTTTTGTATCATCATGAGAATAGTTTAATTATTCACTCATATTTATGTAGAGATTCTTTAACAATTTTAGGAAAAAAAAAAAACCAAAGACAGACATTAGGAAAGTTTATACTCTGAAAGAAAACTCTCCTGTCTTGTGATTTAAAAAAACACATTTAAGTTCACCACTGCTCCACTAGGGGGCGTTTGTTTTATACCTCAGTAGGGGACTATTTTAAAGTCATGTTTTGTTTTTTTTAATTTGAAGCACTTTTATGCTCAAGGTCAGGTAATTGTATTTTGAATTTTTAGTGGTCTCTTCCAGCAGTGTGTGCATTCTAACCCCCTGAGCCTTAACGTGCTCGTGTATTGTAAAAAAAAAAAAAAAAAACAACGACAAAAAAGGTCTTATTTTTTGCCGATTGAACAAAGTTGATGCCTTTTACTTTTTCTTTCTGCGATGGTGGTGCCGTAATTTCACACACTTTTATGTGTGGAAACAGATGCAGTATTGGTACTTTGCTTGTGGACATGAGAATCTTTTGAACCCCACCTCCATAAGCTCACAGGTACAACACTACAGTCTTGAGACAAAGACAGGCCAGTGGTTTTGTATTAACTGAGTGACAATGTTTGAGCTTCTGATCACATCATATTGTCCAAGAATACTGTGTTATTTTTGTACCCATGTTTTATGAAAGTCTCTGCTGTCGAAAACAGATTTAAGATGTCAGTTGCCATGTGAGTGCATTTTAGTGACGAATTGTGATAAAGTCATGAAGTGTGTGGATTTTCTGTGATCCATTAAATACAAAATTGTATCAAAAAAACAAAACGGTCTCAATCATTTTTTTCCCACATGACTCAAGAAAAAAAGGCGATAAAAACTTGTGATCAGCTTTGTTCTGACTTATAGACTTAAAAGGAGGATGCAGGCGTTCTTCAACTCCTGGAAGACTGTCAACAATAGATTCTGGGAAAAGGTGAACATCAGGGGTGAGTGTTTGGGTTTTACATGTGCCTTCACCAGTGTGTGCGGCGAGTTTTGTGTGTTAGTGTTCAATCCATCTTTAAAAAGCTCTGCGTCTGGCTGAATAGAAGGAAGTGGATCTGACTTCCCCAGGAAATGGGAAGAGGAAACCCGGAGGCTCTGACCTCTCTGGCTGCAGTCGAGCCGCAAGACGACCGACAGGACAGAAAGAGACGGAGGTTTGAGGAAAGGGTGTTGTGTAGATGGGAGATATTGCCTCTCATTGTGCTCCATCTGAGTGAAATAAGTTGAGAGGACAAGAAGGAGTTAGGAACGGTCAGGGCATAAAGACGTGACAGAAGGAATTTCAACCCTGGTTCTAGTTCTTGGTCTTTGTGTGGAGATGAAGCTTCTCTTCCGAGCTCTGGGTGCTCTGCTCTGCTGCTCCTTGTCCTCCTCAAACACCCTGGATCCTTCTGGGAAGAACGTCTGCCACAATACCAGGTACAAGTCAACTTTACCGTCACTTTCTCTTGTTGTTTTTTAATGATTTACCACTGGGAGATGGCACCAATGGCGAGTCAATAACATTTGATTTTAAAATAAAAATTCATAAAATTGGTACCATTAAATGATATGATATTGGTGCCATTCCTGTGACAAGAAGAAAAGAAACAAAAATAAACTTTTCTCTACAAAGCGAATGACTGTGCTTTACAAATTTGTTGTATTACTTTCTAAATGATTCCCCTTCTTGTCAGTATTTCTAGGTGTATTTTCCTGCTAAGACCCTTTTTTCTAGATATCAAAATTGTCAAGCTCATTTGATAGTTAATGTACCTTCAGGAACCCCTCCAGCCCGGTCTGCTGCACTGGATGGCGTCAAGAAGGGAAAGAGTGCACTATACGTGAGTTTAACATCTCTGAATTGTCAACAATTTCAAGGACTGCTGCCTTTACTGCCTCCATATTAACTTTGTGATCCTGTTATCTTGGTTTCTTGCTGTGATGCAGCTGTGTGCGAGGGTGAGCAGGCCTGCCTGAAGGAAGAGGTCTGTGTGTATCCTGGAGTGTGTCGCTGCCCTCCTGGCTACTTTGGAGCTCACTGCAAAACACGTAAGCTACTATAAACATTAGGAGCTGTAAAGTATCCAATTATTGCTTATAAATGAGCATTTTGAGTTACTTTAGATTATCCTTACGTTACAGCTTTGGAAAATTACATCATTGACCTGTGAAAAGAAAATGTCTTAGAAGTTGCATCCAAACCATATTATCACAAGGGGCTGTTTTTTAATGCCAGTACAAGTCATTTCTTACTTTATGTATTCTACTTTATTGGTTAAAGTATTCGATAAGTCTGTCACAAGTAGCTCTCTGAAGTGTAGATGCCTTGTGTTATAGAACAAGACACTCAAGTAAAGTACAAGTCTCATAAAATTGCAAAGAAGTGCAGTTCTTTGTGTTATATTCATTCCCTTTGTTCAGTGGTTACACATTTTCTTTGCACATTTATGAGAGTTATATGTATGACCTATGTTTTTGATTTTTTTCTGTAACCAGGCTGTCCTCCTGAGTTCTGGGCCTCAGACTGTCGCCAGGTGTGTCCTTGCCACCCAAATGGCCGCTGTCACCCTGTCACTGGTGAGTGCACCTGCAACCAAAACCGTTGGGGTCCACTGTGCCAATACACCTGCAAGTGCGGCCGACATGGCCACTGCAACCCCTTATACGGTAACTGCACCTGCGACGAGGGCTGGTGGACGTCCACCTGCTCCAAGCCGTGTCAATGTGTCAACGGGGGATCTACAGGCCCCGGATGTGACCAGCTGACAGGTCGGTGTCAGTGCCACCGGGGCCACTGGGGGCTGAAGTGTCCCGGCACCTGCAACTGCTACCTGTCGCTGTGTAACCAGCGTAATGGGGTGTGTGAGTGCAAGGCAGAGTGGTGGGGACCCAGCTGTGACCGGCGGTGTAACTGTGACCTCACACACAGCAGCTGTGACCCTGCAAGCGGGCAGTGTGTGTGCCACCTGGGGTTCAAGGGTAAATACTGCAACCAGGCCTGTGACATTGGGGAGTACGGCAGTGGTTGCACAATGAGGTGGGTGTAAGCTCGGAGACGTTGGTTGTTTAAATACTGTGCCTGTTTGTTCTCATAGGTCTTTTTTTTTTCTGTCCATAGCTGTGGTTTCTGTAAAGACAAACAGCGCTGCTCATCCACTGATGGAGCATGTGCCGCCTGCGAGCCTGGCTGGAACAACACACAGTGCGACCGCCCTTGCCCACCTGGTTACTATGGCGACAGCTGCAAGGAGGAGTGTCCACGGTGCAGAAATAATGAACCCTGTGACCCAAAGACTGGGAAATGTTGGAGATGTGACCCTGGATGGACTGGACCCAGGTGTGTTTTGTTTTTGAGGCCCTGCTGTACTTAAGTTACGGTGAAGGTTACTGAATAATTACCGGTAGTGGGTTTTTTTTCCACACTGATTGTATACAAAATGGACATAGTCTCAGTGATGTCATTGGTTTCCCACTGAGGGGGAGGGGGAGCTGAAGTATTCTGAATGAATTAGTTTAGTAGCTTAGCTGCAGACTACAACATGCCCTCCTCAGCCAAGCCACTTATTATGCCTCAAGATACAAACTCTCAGCCTTTATCGCATGAGAGTTTGCTCTCAAAGTCCACGTCTCAAAGAGGCCTTAGTCATAGTTTACCACACAGCAGATTAAGTTCAGACTGCACATATTAATTTTCATACTGTATGAAATAAATAGCAATACATTCCTGGAAAAAAGGAAGAACAGTTTACAGCTAGTGCTACGATTTAGCAAAGTCTGCTATAACATGAAGCTGATGTAGTTAACACCTCATGTATATACAGAGCTCCTTGATCTAGTGTGTTGACATTCATTTTATAGGAGTGTGTGTACTTTTTATCAGCTGTGAAAAAATAAGACAGAAAGAGGAACATTTTCTCTTCCGCCTGACTCAAGTCCTTAAATATGTGGGACAAATTCAAACAATAGCAACAAAAGTGGTAAACTAATTGTTATACATCACTGAGGGCAAATGACTAGAAATGGATATGAAATTATTATTTGAATCTTTGTCCCTTCTCATCAGGTGTGAGGAGGCCTGCCCAGACAGGACGTTTGGAGACGCCTGCAGCTTCCTGTGTAGCCCTTGCTTCCATGGTAACTGCCATCATGTGACAGGAAGATGTGTCTGTCAACCCGGCTTTCAGGGAGAGAGGTGAGCTTGACTGGCACGGCATCAAGTTAAAACAAAGTTTCTCTCAGGACACAGCAAAAAAAAAAAGAAAAGCCACACACACATGCGCGCACACACACACACACACACACACACACACACACACACACACACATATTGATAACATAATTACTGTTGCTTACTTTATATAAAGATTTTTGTTTTAACGTTTTAACCAATGAACCCATTCACATTCCTCTTTTATATTTCTATCATTTGACGATCAATTGGAATTAAAGTTGTGACAATGGAGTTGTTTAAAGAATGTTGAATGTTGCTCTGGTGCACTCAAGGGACCTCTGACATCAGCAAATGTATTTTTTAACAATGCAGTCTTAATCTGTGTTTTAAAAATGACAAAAACAGAGAAGAAAAAAAAACGTCAGCGAACATTAATTAAGATTCACATGGCTTTTCTAAAAAAAATGTCTTTAGAAGACAGCTGTGTAATTTGAGCAAATAAACCAAAGTGACATGCAATTACAGGTTAGCAAGTAAAACCACATAAAAGCTCTACCATGGTCCCTTTCTTTTCTTCCTACAATTCTGCAATGTGTATTAGTCATGTTGTTTTCACTGTGCACTTAAATAGATGATGATTCAGTGTTCATACACAGGACTTTCTGTTTGCTGTGAGAGTATGACTTCTTTTTTCTTTCTTTTTTTTTTTTTTTAGCTGTAACAGCAGCTGCTCCGCCCTGCAGTTTGGGATGAACTGCTCTTCCGCCTGTGACTGTGGTGAGGGTATCGAGTGTCACCCAGTTACCGGTGTCTGCCCTAACAGTACGTACCATCCACCCATCAATCTGTTTTGTTTTAATGTTCAGATTGCTATGAACCTAAACGACATCACATGCTCCTTCATGTGTGTGTGTATCAGGTATCAGCGGATCTGTCCTGGCAGGTGTGCTGGTTCCTTTGCTCCTGGTGCTCCTCACTGTGCTCTGCTGTTGTCTGTGTTGTGGAGGAGGCCCTGTTGATGGCAAAGACAGGTCTGTAATTCACTTCCTTAAATCTACATTATGTCAGTAATCAAGCTGGTTCAGCGAAGCTCAAGTGGAGGCAGTTTGTGTTGTTGAATTGAACTTTTATTAGATTTTAACTGTGGGAAACTAAAGCTCTTCCACATGAAATTCAAGACATGAAGCTATACATAGAAACGTTATTGTTCTTCCTTAAATTGGATATTGTTCTGCCTTCATGAATTTTAGATGTTGTGAAGAGTATAGAGTATTTGAGTTATTAGGATTCACCTTTAATTATTTCTTTCTACTATGTGCAACAGTGTTAAATTTTTATATATAAACCATCTTTATCTCAGAGCGACTGTGGCTGAAGGAGGCTGGTCGGCTCGGATGAAATATCACGTCTACAGCGTCCTGGCAAACATTGGTGCTTCACTTCCCTGTATCTCTGATTGGTCATCTGGCTTGCCTCGTGTCACTGGTGAGAGCTGCAACACAATATTTGTAGTAAAAAAACTATATAACTCACACTTACTATCAGGAGAAAGGATCCTGTGAGGAGTTATAAGCTGGTTATGAAACAGACCGTTAAAAGACAGCAGAAGTCTTAAACATGTACAGTACAAGAACAGCAAAGAGTTAAAAGGTACTGCTTTGTCCACAGGGGGGCGCCAAAATGGAATCAAATACAGGAACTTAAGTTCATGGATTGTTTACAACCTTATTCTCATATATTTATTTACTAAGAACGAAGTGAAGATGTACAAAATTTACTTACCTATTGTTATGTAGAGATTTATTATTCAGTGACCAGACGCTTCTTCTTGTTACCTCATGAGAGATATTTGTATGCCATTAAAGCCTCAATTTCTGTGGAGATATGCCTGCATTTATCATGAAGACAACTCTGTTACTTTCTTACTTAATGAAGGTTAAGGAGCTGTAAATGCAACAAGTTAATCACTTTTTTCAGCCAATCACTCAAATATTTATCAAGAGCTTATCCAAAGTTTTTTTTTTTAACAACTTCCTGGGAACTAAACCTGATGAAATGTATCTTTAAATTTGTGCATTCCCATCTCTGTGTTTGGATTAGTGAAATGTTTGAAGGAGGAATTGCCTCAATTATTAAGGCAAAATTCTAACCTTTATAAAATATTTAACAGCAAACTTAAAATTACAAGTTTGTTATTGCAAATGAATACATTAGAATCTGGAGTTCAATCATTTCAATATGTCTATCGGCTGCTTTGAAAGGAACTCTGTCTTGTAAAACCTACCCTCAATAAAAGACAATCCCCAGTTGGATTTGACAAACTGAGGCTTATATAGTTTAATGTAATCTTTATGCCACACATACAGTGTCTCACCATGACCCTGAGCTGACGTTCAATCACAGCTTCATTGAGCCTCCATCCTCTGGATGGGTGACTGAAGGATCTTCGTTCGACAGTGATGAGGAGGAAGGAGAGGCGCTCTACTGTGTCCCTCCAAGAGAAGGTAGAAAAAAGGATACATCTAACTATACACTGCCCACCTGTGGGGGTTTGCAGATACTACAGAATCCACCTCCTCTTCTCATTTCTCATGTCTCCTCTCTCTCCATCTCTTTGGCAGACATACCCGCTGTGGCAGGCGGAGAGTTCCAGGAGATGAGTTCAAAGTGCAACATGTTCTTAGACCCGTCTGGCTTCAGCAGTGAGGACATCACTTCCCCCTTCAACATCCCTCGCACCTCCAGCATCGCCAAGGCCAAGCGGCCATCTGTCTCTTTTGCCGAAGGCACTCGCTTTAGTCCCAAAGAGAGGCGTGGCTCAGCACAGGACCTAGGCGCTTCCTCTGGACGCAACAAACCCAAGGCACCCTGGGGGGTTTTGATGCTGTCTGCTTTGCAGAGTCAGGTAGGTGCAGCTAGAACCGGGGAGGTCAGTGGAGCTGAAGGCGAGGAGAGTGAGTATGAAGTGGACTTGCAGGAGACAGAGAACCAGGAATCAAGCTGTGATGCAGGAGACCAGGATGTAGACAGAACGCCATCCCCTGGCGCTTCAGGAAGAAGGCGGACTATGTCAAACACAGCTGCTCATAAAGTGACCCAGCTGCCATTATCTGCCTCTGATGCTCAAGTGGGGGTCTTAAATAAGGTCACGACAGTTTACGTGACAGTGGGTAAAGCAGGTAGGCCTGTGTCGAAGACTGAATCCAGCTCCGAAGGCCCCGTTCAGGCCATGCTGCGACGACTAGGCAGCCTGCAGAGACAGAGGGAGCAGGAGTCCAGTCGACCAAAGCCTGAGGCAGCTGAAGCGATCATCAAACCACCGAGGAAGAAGCTCGGAGCTCGGGCGAGTGTGTGGGAACAGGGGAGTCCGTCTGGAGGGGAGGTAGGCATATGTAAGCCAATCAGGAGAAAGCATGCCGCTCTCAACAACCCTGACTCAACAGGTGCATGTGACACTCCATCATCAGAGAGCGGCACTCCAAAAAGACCGCTCTCGTTCATTTTGCAGAGTGTGCCAGAGGTGGGTTCCGCTGACTCAGGGTCTGATCTGAGGGCTGAAGGATGCTCCGGTACAGGAAACACTGAAAGCACCTACCTGACTGTGGGACCAGTAGGAGACGCGACGTGCCTCACCGAGGTCATCGCCAATGAAGCTGCAGTGGTCAGTGTGAGCGATGAACCCTGCTATGAAAATGTCTGCATCAACCACTCATAACCTCTGGAAATCCTCACATCAGCAGGTCTGATCCAAACACAACAACATAATTCTGCAGCCGAAACACTACAGGCCCAAAGTAAAAAAAAAAAACATACCTACTGTAAAAAGGTATATGATCTACAGAACATACACAAACCACATGAAATGTATTTTTGATTTAAGGTAAATGTTAAAAAAGAAACAATGTAGGTTTTCCTTTGGGATCATAAATCCAGTGGGTAACAAGGGCCGAGCTACAAAACAGTACAAGGACTAAATAATGTGAATGCTTATTATTTTTATTTTTTGTAGTGAAGTGATTTACTAATAATATTGTACTAATTGTATGCATACAAGTACTGTACTTCAGGCCTGTGTCGACTTCTTGACACAGGAGGAATTAACATACATAATGATGAGATAATCGTCTTTTAAGGGAATGTAAAGAAATATATATTATATTTGTATTTTTACCAGAAAGACAAGAGCAAGCAAAGTAAATTATTGTAGTAGTTGTTGTAAATGCATCAACTGTGTACATGGTTCGAGAGGAAACAGATGTAATTTAATCACCAGAATGAGATTGGAGTCAGCTGCTGACGTCATGTTTTTATTGGTCATGGATGAAAAACACACAGCCACAGACTGTGTTTACACAATGAGTACACGATACATCCTTAAGATACGTTTAAAGCTTGTAAAATACAATATAATTCCATTAACAGTGTATCGTAGTAGACGTTTTTGCCCTCTTATACCAGGCAGAAGATATCATAAAGTGTTAAAAAATGTTTCCACATCTACGTCCTGACCTTTGCTGTTGACACAAAACACCCACCATTTAATACAACTACAGATATGTCTTTACATTCAAGGGGACAACTGTACAACTTTACACTAAAATCGTATGTCCCTTTATCGTATAATACCTGTATCATGTTATGAATGTTCATTTTTCTCACTGTTAACTGTATCTATGTTTACCACTGATAAAGCAAATAAACATGTTCTAGTTTATAGATACACCTCCCTGAGCTGTAGAGTACACAGTGCTGTGGTGGAAGAAGTACATATATTTATATTTAATATAAGTAACAATACCAATCTGCAAAAATACTCTTTAAAGGAATACATTTCCTGTATTCAAAGTTATTTTTCTTGCCTTTTTGCCTTTATTAGATGAGGCAGCTAAAGAGAGACAGGAAATAGTGGAAGGTGAGAGAGTGGGGGATGACACGCAGCAAAGGGCCAAGGTCGGATTTGAACCCACGGCTTCTGTGACGAGGACTATAGCCTCTGTACATGAGGCGCACAACATACCCGCTAGGCTATCAGTGCCCCAAAATACTAAAGTTTAAACAGCAAATGAACTGAACATCATAAAAGTATAAACACAATGGGCAAAGTGACACTTTTGTAAAAGATAAACACTCATTTGAATCACATTGTTTAAGTCTTTCTTCCGATGTAAGCAGCGTTTTTAAATCACAGCAGGTTGAGGTGGAGAGAACTTTAACTACTTTATAAACGGATTAGTTAGAAGTTGTACTGTGCTTTGTAAGTTGATTATCTGTATTTATGAAGTATTCTGCAAACTAACAGTGTCCAAAGTTGTTATATAAATGAAGTGTAGTAAAACACTGTAAACGGTGCTATAGCATAAAGTAATATAAGTAGTAGTATGAGTGTTAACATATTTACTAAAATACACAATCAAGACTATTTTCAGTGAAGTTGTGTTTAATAAGCAGGTCAGCTGATGTTCACAACGCAGTTCAGAAAATCAACCAGCTGGACTTTGACCACTGATCTCCAATATTTACTGAAGCTAAAGATCAACTAGTTGTTTATTACACTGAACATGTGTGACACACTTTTCCCATTTCTAATACATCTTGTGCAAAGACTGAAAAGATCTTAGACTACTTCTCTGCCCCTGTGGTGCCTGAGCAGCCAAGCCAGTACTTGGCGATGGACCTGGGGTATGGAGGCATGGCGGGGTCGACTCTCTTGGTCTTCAGGTCCACTCTGTAGTATTTATCTATAAACACAGAACATGAGATCATCATTTCATTGAGTCTGCAAACCTAACTTTCAATAACTCTCTGCTGTTATAAGCAGGAAAACACTCCTTTATTAACTATCAGTCTTGTCTTTAACCAGTCATGGGAACTTCAGTGATTTAATGTATCTGTTTCTTTGTTACAAAGCATGAGAAACCAGTTATTAAAGGCCTTCTGTGGCAGAGCTGGGGGATGTTTAATGAAATTATAGAGTTTCTGTCTCCATCTGTAGTTCATCTCACAGAGGTTTTATTTCCTCTGTTCTTCAAAAATGATGAATTATGATGCTTGTGTTTTTTTTATTGAGGTAAGAAGTCGACATAGTAGCAAAATGTGCATAAAGACAAACATACTGGATGCAGCATAATGAAACTGTGGACTTCTTTTCTTTTGTGCTCTTTTTGATGTGCTCTTTGTTCCTCTGGTCAAATGACTTCCCTCCTGTCTTTGGATAATGAAGTTGAATTAGATTTAAATGCAGCCTCGTGAGAGATTTGCTGTTCGTTATCAAAAGTTTGATTAAATTGCAGCTAGCTCTGTGCTAACGGACATTTGGATAACTGTAAAAAATACTGAAATAAATAGATAATTAAGTGGACGCTTTTTTTTTTACATTATCTCTTGTTATTATTCATCATAAAGAAATCAAAAAAGTTCACAGGTTGCTTGTTTTTAAACCTTTAACATCTATATATTCCACATGTAGCCTGGTGGAGAGATTGATTATTTAGTTTGACAAACAGTCCAGGTGAAAAGACAAACCAAAGACACTAACTTCTTCCAGAATTTTCTAACACTTTAAATAAAATATAAGTTTTTGTCTCTTATGCATCCCGTTAAGAGAGCAGTTATAAACTTGCTTATTTTTTTAAGTGTACGTTCACCTGAACACGGAAATGTATATTTACTTGTTTTGGTTGTGCCGTAATGTTTTGTAGTCGTCAATCTTTTCCTTGTTTATTCCACCATAGTTACTGATAACTGGTAATATTTCAAGACAGAAAAAGGATGCTGCTGCTTCACACATGAGTGAGTATGTTGTGATACGAGGTCTTCCTTTCCCTCTGAATGTCACAACTCGCAGTTTTTAATACTGCAATCTCAAGGTCGATTACCACTGAGTTACCTCATTCAGCAATTGACGGTGAAATGGCAGATATTTTTCTTTACACGGGCATCGGTTCACAGCAATGGAAGTAGACCATTATAGTTTTAAGATTGAATGATTTTAATCTGTTGTTGAATGATTAAATATGAATTATTTTTACTATGCTGTTAATGAATGTATCCTGGCTGTGTTACCTCCTTTAAAGAAGTAGACGCTCTGTATGGGCAGACGGACCACCTGCAAGACAGACTTGTCTCCTCTGTTGTTCTGTCTGTTACTGTCCCTCCGTCTGTCCTGGTCCCGGTCTTGCCTGTCCCAGTCCCTGCCGAGCCTCTCTTCCATCTCCATCCTCCTCTCTGCCAACCTCAGACCCATTTCCATCCCCCGTTCTGCAAACTCCTGGCCCATGTTCATCCCCCGCTCTGCCATGGTACCCCAGAAGGGAGAACGGCTCTGCCTCCTTCGACCCCACTGCTGCCCGTACTGCTGGTCCCACTGCTGCCCGTACTGCTGGTACTGCCGGTTCCACTGCTGGCCTTGCTGTTGATTCCACTGCTGATCAGGCAAGTAGTCGTTGCGGGATCTTGGTGGTGTGACGTAAATTCTGCCCGCCATGGCAGCATCCAGAGGAGACTTGAGGCCCTTCCAGTCCTTGTCGATGAAATGGTGTTTGTCGTGATGCTGAGGCACTAAATAACGTTAGAAGACATTAAGCTGTGCAAGAGACAACATCTACCTGCTGCTAAACATAAAAATTAACGCCTTAAACCATAACTCACAGTCAGAGAAAAGCTCACTGAAGAAGTGCTCATAGTTGTTGTAGTAAACATCAGTGTAATGTCTGAACAGAGTGGAGGGAGACCTCTCAGACATGGAGACGCACTCCTCATGAGATGGCTGGTGCAGAAACTCGTACATGTGATACTGATCCCCTGGGGAACCCAACAAGATACCAAACAAATTAAAATAATTGACATTTGAGCAACTTCATGTTAAATATACTGGAGAAATAACAGGAGACGTTGCATAATATATGGCTGTACCTTTGAAAAAATACACCCTCTCTTTCCCATTGTGACCAGGAGCAGGCAGAGCAAACGCTGCATCCACATGATCAGGAATCTTATCAAAGCCCACACTGATATCTCGAGGGTAGTCGTCATCCAGCACACCGTCATCAAACCTCCAGTACTTGTTCCCCTGATGAATGTTTGGTTTGATATAAACATTAAACTTTCACAGACGGCATCAGACATTCTTTCAATTTCAATTTCATTTCCTACGTCCCCACCTTGAAGATATAAGTCTTCCCTTGACAGTTGACCCGGGTGAAGGCAGCATCAATGGGCCCACTGATCCCCCACACGTCCTTTATGAGCTTTGGATAACCAGGAAGAACCGACTTCTGGTCCAACTCGAAAAAGTAGTCCCCTACAACAAAACAAGTTCCTCACAGTAAGAAACGTTATTTTTAAACTCCTTTAAATGTCAGATGACCATATTTCCGTATTAAGGGATTACATTTCTACATGTAGTCACTCACCTCTGAAGGCATAAATGGAGCCATTCTTTAGCTGCATGAAGGAGTCAAAAGGCCGCTCACTGCAGACTTTTGCGTCTGGGTCAGGGGCCTCAGTGGTGGCCGTTGTCACAGGAACAGTGGTTGTCTCAGCTGCTGTTTCAGTCTCAGTGGGTTGAGGAGTGTTGGGGGATTCCTGTGTGGTTGGGATCAGTTGTGAAATGAGCGGAATTTGTATGACGGGGCTTCTTGGAAGAATGGCATACATCAGTCGAGGGGGTCTGGTCATTTCTGGTGTGGTTTCTGGACGCTGCTGTGGTCTGAAGTCTGACACGGGTCGTCGTGTGGGCTCCTGCTGACGGCTGCGGGAGGTGAAAGACTGGCCTGGTAAAGGCAGTTCAGGGGCTTGAGTGGGGCTTTCATCATCATCGTCCTCTGCTAACTCAAAAGTGTCTCCACGAGCTGAAAAAAAAAATGGATAAACCATTATTCGCTGCACCATTTTGACTCAAAACAAGAATGCTGTTTCTTTAAAAACACTTTTCTTACTTGTCATGCCACAGGTGACCTCAAAGTCGGAGCAGCAGCTCTTGTAGTACTTGCACATGGAGTCACACTGGCACGTCCTCAGAGAGTCAAAGCCATTCTCACAGCGATTCATACAGGACTCTAGGCGTAAATGACAAAATAAGGAAAATGGATCATCTCCATTTATTTACGTTATGATGTTTTTCTGTTCTCTCTCTGATCCTCTGGCTAAATCAATTTCCTCCTTGAGATAGAAAATGTATCTTGGATTTGATTACAGCCCCCATGAGCTTTGACAGCATGCCAGTGACAAAACATTTTTAACATTGTCTTTCCTGTGAAGTTGTCTCTGTCTATTTGAGTCATCGTCTTGTATCCTGTTTGTAATCAAAACTATACTTTTTGCTGAAACAGACACGTAGGCTACTAGTTTTAAGGATCAATTGTTCTTATACTGTCTTGATTGCATATCAACGTATTATGCCAAACATTTGTAGTATCCAACTCAAAAGCACAAAAGGTGCTGCATTCTTATCATTACAAACTCTATGTTTGAAACACGAGAATCTAAACCGCTGGTCAAACAATAGAAGCATTTTGAAGACTTAACTTTGTCTTGTGGGCATTGTGACCACGATCTATTATTATTCTTGTTTTATTCTTGATATGAAATGATTGATTTTAGTTGCAGTCACTGTACAGTATATCTACTTGTGTAGACATCTGCCTTCAAAGTCTATCCAATAAGACTCATGGTTTACACTACAGATGAGAGTAATTCATATGTTGCTGGTTTCTTATTGGTGTCGCTGCTAATGGAAATGACCAGACTCTTACTCAGACTTCAGTTCACAGGCTGCTCAGTCTGACTGTAACATAACGACTACAGCCGACTGTTCTGATGAGCTAGATAAAAACTCCTCTAATACTTATTTGAACTTACAAAATGATTTTAAATGTTTCACTTACCATCAGCAGCCAAAGTGTGTGTGATCAGAGCGAGCAGCAGCACGGCGGCCCACAGCCTCATGTTGCCTCTGTTGTGTGTTTGAACAGAATGACACAGTAACGACGGACTGTGTGCTCCCAATCATTGGAAACATGTGTCAGTCACCCCGCATCCTTGTTAACTTTAACTCTATTTGCAAATCTGTCACTACTAGAGCAAATAAACAGACAGAGAGAGAGAGAGAGAGAGAAAGAAAGAAATCAATAGGAAACAAGACTTTATGTAATGACCTCTGTTGACCTCTGACTGTGCACTTTTAGCAATTTACTGCTAGGTGAGACATTTAAACTACAGTGCTCACAGATTTCACTTTCCAGAATGAGCAACTTAATCAGCATCATCCTCTTTTTTTATTATTACATTCTTACTTTCTTTCAGTTCTAGACTTGAGTTTAGCTTGTAACATGATGTAACATGATGTCACTGGGAGGCCTCAGTGAGGACACAAGAGCAAAGTACCGGTCTGCGTTGCTGTCTTGCAAAACAGTATGACACAAAGTCACAAGATAACAAAGACTTTTACAGCAGCAGAAATGTGTAATGCTTAAGCGGCGGTGTTAAAGGGCGATGACATTAAACTGCAAAGACAGCTGAAATATTAGTACAACATAATTATTTATTTAGGTTTAACATTGTTAAAGCTTATCTTGGATCTTGCTGACCCCACCCCTCTTGATATAGGCTTCAAAAAATGTATGAACACGTACCAATTATAAGCACTCTCCTTGTCACAGTTCTGTAGGTATGTTTCAGATTGAACTAACATATTTTCACATTTCTGAAGATCAATATTTTTTAATAACTTTAAAAAATATTGACTCAACTGTTTAAAAATACATGTTAAGGCACAATCAGCTGGGAGTTTAGATGTACTCTGTGGGTCCTCTGACACAGTATCTCTCTATACAGACCATACACCAGGAACACGCTCTCTAAATAGTTTAGATTAACTGTGTTTTTCCACATTTAATTTATTCAGTTAACATTATATAATAACATGACATTATAAAATGCTCTCAGAAGTGCCATATTTAGAGGGGGAAACGATGAATTCTTTAATATTTATATGTCTGCTTGTTTATAGAAGCAGTGACACTAAATCTAAAAATACTGACATTGGCATTGTGGCCTAAAACACAGGAGTTGATATAGATTTTTAATAAATTCAATGTTAGTTTAAGTCCCATGCCGAAAATATTTCAATCACCATTTCTTGGATTTTCTTTTTTTTGTTTTTCATTTCAATTAGTTTTCAATGCAGACAAATGACATGTATTTGCAGCACATTTTTCAAGTAAACGATCTCTTAGTAATATATACACTTTAAGCCTAAGTGTGCCAGCCAACTCCATTTTTATATAGGCCTAGCTATTTCCAGTGGTAATTATAGAATGATATAAAAATAAACTAACATTTGGCAAACATAAATTATGATCAGAGGTTATTCTCCAGTTTGTCCAGCAGATGGCGTGTGTTGTTTAGAGCAGCCCGGTGATGAGCATGCTCTGACCGGCTGTGATGCAGGGAGAAGAGGGAGATGGGCGGGGGAGGGGGCTTCTTATTATCCGCTCTTCCCTTGTACTATCCCGAGCCGGTGGGCGGTGCTGAGACCACTGGAGATACACAGACCGACCGGCTGATGCTGCTGGCCGAGGAATGCGATAGGTCAATCGGGATGCTTTTTCACAGGGGTGTCATATTTTGGCAGGTGACGAGCCGCTACAGTGTGTCAGATAACTTGGAAGAAGAACGTGTTTGAGGAAAAACAGGCCTTCTTTGTCTGCAGAAGATCAGTGACACAGAGACAAGACAACAAAAGACAATTTACTCTCCGGACAACAAGTAGGAGTGGTTTCTTGGGCTTGTCAGACTGAGGCACTGGTCTTAGATGTTTCCTCTTTAATGTCTTTTCTGTAAACATATTCCGTCATTGTATCAGGTGAGGTCTGGGCTGGTGGGATGATAATGAGACAAAGCAGCAGCTGCTGAGGCAGGACTATGCGCAGGGAAGATCCAGATCTGCTTATGAGTGTGTACGCGCTTAATGCCGGACATGACAGCAGCAGAGAGCGGTGATGCAATTTGATGAAAGCTGTCAACATTGATTAACAACAGCTTGGCGCATCTGTGAGTGTTTACAAGGCGGATATCACACCGGAAAACACTGACACATATTTGAGGCCTGTTTAAAAAACATCGACCTGTTTCTGCTGGTAGATGCTCTTTTCTCTTGCTCTCTTCCTGTGGAGGCTCTATCGACATTTCTCCATCATGTTCAGCACAGACAGACTCACAGTCCCAGAGTATGTTAGCCGGCTGCAGAGAGGCAGGAGCGGCTCCGGCTCGGACCCTAAAGCTGTTTCTCCGGGCATCAACGCGGACGTCCAGGCGGTTTTGGGCAGCTCGCTCCCCGCCCTGCGTTGCGCCATCAGGAGGCTGAAGTCAGCAAACGAAACGTCGGACTCAGAAGAGACCCGCGGGGCCATCGCAGAGATTTTCCAGCTGGTGGAGGAGGCCTGGGTCCTGCCCACTGTAGGCCGTCAGGTGGCCGAGGAGATCTGTAACAGGATCCGGCTAGATGGAGGCCTGGAGCTGCTGCTGCAGCTTCAGCAGATACCTGCTGTGGAGATCACCTATGAGTCTGCAAAACTGCTGGAGCAGATCCTCATCTCAGAGAACAGGTAAAGCGTGAACAGGGATAAACAAATGACATGAACACCTTTTTGAATATTACACTGTCTTACACAGCAGCACTGCTATGAATAACTAAGTAAGAGTTCAGCTTTAAGTGTGTAAACTGCATCACATTGTTCAATGAGACAACACATGCATCTTAGAATGTAATAATATTAAATGCATACTGTATATGTAAAACAGTAGTAGCAAAAGTAGAACAATGTGTTTATGGCATGTGATATACCCAGGACAAAACTGCATAGACCACATATCAAAAAATATTAACCTCATTCTAAAACCTTAATATGACCAAATGATTATAATTATTGTTTAAGCCCGGATTGATTGACAATATTGTTGTTGTCTTACAAATCATATTTGCCTCGCTTTATCAGGAGTATGTCCTTAAATCCTTTAAGATATAGTCCAGCTAAGTGATTGTTTTAGTAAAATTTTGTACAACCACATTGAGGGCGGCAGTGGATTAGTGGTAGAGATGGTTGTCTCTCAAGCAAAGGTTGGTGGTTCAATCTCCAGCCCTTAAAGTCACATATAGAAGTGTCTTTGGGAAAGAAGACAGCAACTTGTGAATGTGTATGAATGGATTAGTTTATATACTGATGGGCACTTTGATTAAGAGCCTCTGCCATTAGTATGTGAATGTGGTATGAAGGGATAAGTGTGACCTGTGGTGGAAAAAGCGCTTTGGCTAGTAGTCTGAAGACAAGAAAAGTGCTATACAAGCGCAAGTTCATTAACCATTTAAAAACTCCTGTTGACAGAGACTACATTGCCCGTCTGGGTCTTGGGGTTATCCTCAACCTGACTCGACAGCAGGAAGACGCTCAGCTTGCCCGCAGTGTTTCAGGGATCCTGGAGCACATGTTCAAACACACAGAGGAGACATCTGTCCACCTCATCTCTAACGGGGCCCTGGACGCACTCCTCTTCTGGTGCAGAGGTACAGACCCCACTGTACTGCGCCACTGTGCTGTGGCTCTAGCAAACTGTGCTATGTACGGAGGCCACCGCTGCCAGAGATGGATGATCGAGAAACAGGCAGCTGAGTGGCTTTTTCCGTTGGCTTTTTCCAAAGAGGATGAACTCATTCGCTTCCACGCATGTCTGGCTGTTACTGTGTTGGCGGCAAACAAAGAAATTGAGAAGGAGGTGGTGAAGTCTGGAACCTTGGAGCTGGTGGAGCCATTCATTGCGTCCCTGGACCCGGATGACTTTGCCCGCAACTTATTGGACAGTACGGACAGCATGCAGGGTAGGACGGCATCTGATCTGCAGCATCTTCTGCCTTTACTGGATGGCACAAGACTTGAGGGAAAGTGCATTGCAGCCTTTTACCTTTGCGTTGAGTCAAGCATCAAGTCTCGTCAACGCAACACTAAGGTACATTCCCTGTTTCCTTTCTACAAGACTTGAGATATATCACTGTCTGGTAGAGTTGTGACTGAATTTAATTTTGTCTTCCTTTGAAGATATTTCAAGAGATTGGAGCAGTGCAAAGTCTAAAGAGAATCGTCATGTACTCCAGCAATGGCACAGCCTGTTCCCTTGCCAAGCGGGCGCTAAGTCTGATGGGAGAGGAAGTGCCGAAACGTATCCTATCAAGTGTGCCCAATTGGAAATCCTGTGAAGTCCAGACATGGTTGCAGCAGGTTGGCTTTAGTGCCTATTGTGACCGTTTCCAGGTATGTTCAAGCATACAGTGAGTTAGAAGTATAAAGATCCTTCTATTGTATACAATGGCTGATATCTCTCGCTCTCATCGTCTTCCAAAATAGGAGCTCCAGGTGGATGGAGACCTCCTGCTGAACGTCACAGACCAGGATCTGAGTGCAGATCTGGGCATGACTGCAGGACTCACTCGCAAAAGGCAAGTGGTACAAACATTTCAATAAGTGCCTGACTGTGAATTTATGACTGGTCTAAAAATGTCTATTTTCTGTCTCACCTTCAGGTTTTTGAGAGACTTGCGAGTGCTGAAGACCTACGCCAACTACTCCACATGTGACCCAAACAACATGGCTGATTGGTTAGCTGATGTTGACCCTCGATTCCGTCAGTACACCTACGGGCTTGTCCAGTCAGGAGTGGATCTCAACAATGTCCAACACCTGACCGATCAGCAACTTCAGCATGACTGCCACGTTGTCAACGGAGTCCACAGGGCTAAGATGCTGTCCTTTAGCCGCAAGCCCTCAAAACCGTGTCACACTGATGCCCAGCCAACAGGGCCTGATGTTTTTATCAGCTACCGTCGGACTACGGGCTCCCAGTTGGCAAGGTCAGAACTGATACATGATTAATTCAGTAAGAGAAATGTGTAAAATATAAGGGGCCAGGAAAAAGGCAAGGCAAAAATAGTTGGTTTCTTCCACACTGCTCATTTTGACTGACTTTCTTATTTCTCCGTGTCCAAAGTCTTCTGAAGGTGCACCTACAGGTCCGAGGATACAGTGTCTTCATTGATGTAGAAAAGCTAGCGGCTGGTAAATTCGAGGACAAACTGATTCAGAGTGTACAGAGGGCAAAAAACTTCATCCTGGTGCTGTCCGCCAATGCCCTCGACAAGTGCATGGGTGACACTGCCATGAAAGACTGGGTGCATAAGGTAAGCATTTGTCCATTCCTTCGGACCCATGTTGACATTTCAAGTCTTGATTTATCCAAAGTTTCACTGGAAACATCAACCTGTAACCTTATCAAGGTGTTCCAAATATATATTGTTACAACAGCTAAAAAGATTCAGCTGGAATCCTTCAAATCAGATTGTTTAAGGGTGCATACAACATCTAGACCGTTTGCGATGAACCTAGCTATGTCTTTAAGTTGTATTTTGAAATTTCCATGCCTTGATTCAGGGACTCAGTCCATTTTGGAATATCTTTTAAGAACCCCAAAAGTATCATCAATCACTGATCATTATTGGTTACATTTTGTTCTTTAGCTGCAGTGCTACTGATTATGAAGTTATAGTTTTACATTCTCATTGGTAGGCCACATGTCCATACTAGAACTCTGCACATTTTCTAGGTAACATATTCTTTTAATACTTTCAACATGATCAAACATATCACTAGCTGTGGTTTTCTGCTGAATGACAGAAATCAACTCTTTGTGCTAACGTGTTGGTCAAGCTGCATTAATACTCCCTGTGTGAACTCTTACTTGAGATTACCTGTCACATAAATATTGTTGTTTAAAAGAAAGGATCAGTTGTTACTATGCTTGCAGCTGGTTCGAGGGATTCGAGGATAATTTGTCTTGATATTGCATTTTGCTGTTTTACACACTCAAAGGGACTTTGATTTATTTTGCAGGAGATAGTCACAGCCCTGGCTGGGAAGAAGAACATAGTACCTGTTACAGACAATTTTATGTGGCCTGACCCCATGTCTCTGCCAGAGGACATGAGGGCAATACTCAACTTCAATGGCATCAAGTAAGTCCCCAAAATCTCTGAAAACTCAAATAAACCCAAAACTATAGCTTTAATTTTTATCCGAAATCCCTTTCTCAATAGGTTTAACAGCTGAAGTAAGAGTTTAAGTTTTGCTTGCGTGAGCACTACAGTTTCTATTTTCAGGCTAAGATCATTAATATATGAAAGCCTCTTTTATTTCTGAATAATGAATACAACCTGATTATTGTTTGGAAATAGTATCGAATTACAGATCATTTATTCAAATATCCATTATCCATAAGTATCATTGAATGCATGTTGTCTCTTTTAAACACAGATGGTCCCATGAATACCAAGAGGCCTCTATCGAGAAGATCTTGCGCTTTCTGAAAGGACAACAAGACCAAATGGATGCAAAAGATGCCTCCAAAGGGCAAAAAAAAGAAACAAAGTGATGTAAACAGTTTGATTTCAGTTTTAATAACTTCCAATGATGCCAAATTTCAACATCGTCAATTGTGAGCTGGCTGGCAGCTGATTAAACTCGGCCCAAATGCATGTGAATAAGATTACATGCTCACAAACAAAAGACGTGATATCCTGCAAAACAAAAACTGAAACAATAAAAGGATTCCAGATTGTATATAAGAAACTGTGCGCCTTTAACGATAGTGCCCTCACACTGCTGTATATGTGCAATCAGGTCCAGTGTATGCCTTTTGTATCTCAGGAATAGAACTGTGATAGATCAGCCTTCATTGGCACCCAGCAGTTATTCAAACAAACAGCAATTTCTACTAACACATTAGTCTGAATAAAACTATAAACACTCATCATTGTTTAACCCACACACTGTACATTGTCATAGCCAAAGTAGGTCTCTGAGTTACTGATATTTATGTTTTGTTAATGTGTCAGAAATATGAAAAGAAACCTTTTTGTGATTATGGATGATGGTAGAGTCCAAAAGTGGGCGTAACTCAAAGATGAGGGCCTGAGGTATTGTACAGAAATAAATGAGCTACATAATGTATAAGTGCAACCCTAATTTAAGCAAATATTGATAAAAGGGATGCACGTTTCACTGCAGTATTAAACATTTCCTTCCCTTTGTAAAAATGGGTAAAATGCAGTGAAAGAGCGTTTATTCTGTTTTGAACACTCTTGTTGTCGGCAGTTACAAAGTAGTGTACTTCACTCAGCTTAATTACAACAAACAAGGGGTTTATCAACACAGATTAGTCTGTGTTTAATGCTAAATCTGCTTTGTTGTTGAAAATTCACCCTTGAGCCCCTGCTGTGCTAAAAAGAAGCGGGGAAATGGAAACAATAAAATCGAGCAATATAGAGCACTGAGGCTTTTGCAAATATAGAGAACAAATTGCAAAACATATATAAACACCTGTTCAGACAAAGATCGATACAAATATACATCAATGTTGCTTGAATACATTAGTGATGAAATCTGTATTTAGTCTTGCAAAATAACCAAATCAAGCATCAACGTGTTTGTCATGTAATGTTTGTTCAATTATTCCACAAAAGGCTGAACGCAACTGCTGTTCAACTGTCATTTTTTTGATCTAGTCTTCTAAGTGTTTTTTGTCCATTATAAGTTATTGTATTATAATAAACATTGTCCCTGTAAAATAAAACTTTTTCTTCCAAGTAGTAAACCATGGTTTATTTTTACAATGAAGTCTTTACTGTGAAACAAACACATTTCAGCCAACGTTCTCTCAACATGATGAAGAATAAAATGTGTTGGGGAGAAAAAATGAAGGTCAAATCTTTTATTTTTACTTCATTAAAGTGTCTGACATATGAACAGAAAACAAATTTAACCAATATCTTTATCACAAACATTTAAAATGAAGAGTTTATTTTTCGATAAATAACAATGCAACACATAAATATTGCACACCTGATTAGGATGAAGGAATAACAATCTTTTAGGTCAGTTTTTTATCTGTCTGCACAATGGCTTTGACCAGATTAACAAATCGAACTGTCGCCCAGAGTCTAAAACAATCTGCATGCAGATCAATTCACTTAACCTTTAGACCCCCCTCGTGCATTTTGAAGCTGATTTGGCATCTCCTGTTCCCTCACTGTGCCACCAGGACCTGACCCCTTTGTGCATGTTGGCCGTGTGGGGCTGTGCTCTGGGACTATCCAGTGTTGTTTATGGCAAATGGAGTGGAGGGGAGGGAGGGAGGGGGGGGCTATTCAACGAGTTTGGACCGTGCTCTCAGCTTCATAGAGAGAGATGGCGGTTACATTTCCCCTCACTGCTGTGTATTACCGATGACTCTGTTTTAACATGTTTGGCACAGATGATTTATCTTTATAAGGCGATACCATTAATCTAAGGTACTTGGCCTTAAAGTACACAGATTTGAATTCAGCAAAAGTGGAAGTACCACAGATTAAAACGTCTACATTAAACATTTAGTAAAAGTACATAAAAATATGCTAGTCATCAGTGAGAATGACCTGATTCAAGTAATGAACTATTCTACACATTATATCTTTAGATATTCAAATTGATGCTTTCATGTGTGTGCACAGCTTTCATTATGCAAAGGTTGAAAGGCAGAGCTCATTCTGAATACATGATGTGTTGCTGCGTAGCTTGGGGAATTGGATTGTATGAGATCCATAAAGTCTAATCTTATCTTAACCTGTGGCATTATAAACTAAGTAGTAACGTTATGTAAGAAGGGAAAGGTACAAAAACAACTGTCATTGTTGTTCAGTAGAAGCATTGAGTTGCAGAAAAAAATGAAATGCTCAAACACTCTCTAACTCTGTACACAGAAAAAGAGTGTGAACGTGGTCGGTAAAAACAGCCAAATCTTACTGTTCATCAAATCCAGCCGCTAACCTTTGAGCTGAATGAACGTATATTTAGATCTTATATATTTTACAAACACTAATGTTCACCCACCTTTTGGGAATTTCACTTTCTCAACTTCCATAGACTATAAGTGAGATAGAGCGGGTTGTCCACTTATTGGTACATCAGTGGTTCTTTGCTTTTCCAGTCAACATGTCATGTGTCCTTTTTTTTAATTTTTTTTTAGAAATACTGTGATTTCTTTGGCAATATCCTTATCCTAGTTTTGTATTTGTATGTATGCAATCTATCTATCTGTGTGTACAAATAGGCTTCAAAATCTGCAGAAACTAAGCAATCTTTTATATTTCCACTACAATTCAAGGTGTATTCATCTTCAGAGAAATGATGAGGCTTTATCATGGCTAATGAACTATTCTACACATTATACTCTCGCAGCTTACAAGAAACATTTTGGAAAAGAATGTTTAGATATAAAAACATACAAAATCAAAACAAACAAAAAAGTCAGAATACTTGTTGAGTAAAAGACTCAAGACTAATAAACATCAGTATAACAGTGGGCTAGCAATAAAGGTGATTATTTCCAACAAGCTTATTGCTTATATGCTTATCCTTTTGTCATTAAAAACTGCCTTCTTTAGGCAGTGCTTGTTTTTAGGGAAGCACACCTGTGTCAGGTGACTGAAATGTTACTATAGATCATTTAAATACATTACATAATACCCATATGGTTTGATATGCTTTATTTTTAACAACTTCTGTTAAGCTTATTCAGTCAAGTGTAAATCGTTTTGAGTCTCAAACATCAATAAATGTCTTGATGAAATATCTGAACACAATGGTTTGTTTTTTAGGATAATGAATGATTTAGAAAGGCCCTCATTCTCCACTATTTCATCATAATAGCAGAGGAGTTTATGCATAATGTAAGTCAGTACTGTAGGTTCATTCTTGGTTGGGTCTTGATCACCTTCCTGTGACTAAGATGAAGAATCCCGATAGCAGTCAGCTTCTCCGTCACTGTGTCAAAATCAAAAGTCTCTCCAAACACATCAGGTCATGTGTGTCAGAGCTACTCACCTCACCTTTAACTCTCTAACAGGTTCTTGCCCTCTCCCTCTCTCTCTCTCTCTCTCTCTCGCTCTCTCTCTTCAGGTCAGGACACCAAGGAGTCTCTGTGGCCTTTCTTGGAGTCGAAACACTGCATGAAACTGGAGAATCAAATATACCAAAGGGTTATGATCTCTTCCTCTCATTGATGTTTGTATTCTGATTGTTGTGTTTTGTAAGCTTAGCTACTTAAACTCAATAATAACATTACTTTATCTTTGTGACTTCAAAAATGAATGGTCTATTAAAGTTTTAACAATTTTGAAGAAATGCAGATTCGCCACAATCCACTGGCACATGGTGGACCACAGTAAATGCTGGCATGATGATCAAATCCTTTTTATTTGTTTATTTGTTAGGATCCCCATTAGCTGTATGCTAGAGCTCAGGTATTCTTCCTAGGGTCCACATTAAAAAAAAAACATTAACAGGAATATAAAATGTTAATTGAAAACATAATTAAGCTCCACAGACCACACAAACCATCCTAATTTTTATTCAATTATATATTGCACGCCAAGTTCTGGCTGATTTGTAACTTGTATTATTATTAAAGAGTAATTTCATGAGCACTGGTACATAGTACAAAAGCAGCAGGACTTCTAAGCACAGGTATCACTCCACCTTAAATGAAGGATGTGCTGTGAATGTACGTAACAGACAGCAGCAGAGGGTTTTTGTCTGGATGATTAAGCTGGTGCACTGAAATTACAACCCCCCTCCCCCCCCCCCCCCCACCAAAAAGAAGTGCTCCTTTTTCATTGGCTGTATGAGAAATGGAGAAAAAACAGCTGAATGAACAAAATACAAAGCATATTGTAGACACGCACAGAGGGCAGGAAAATGTTCATATGTTATTTGGCAATAGTTCAGTTTGAATCAGTGTGTGAAAATATTTTATTTAGTGAAGCAATCTTAACGATTCATTTAACAATATGTTGTTGCTTATCAGTTTCTACTGCTGTTGTAAAAAAGCAATATCACACTCTAGGTCGTGCTGTTGCACTGAACATCAGCATGCTGTGATTATCTTTGGAACAAGGTCGAGCTGTGCTGACATTCAGTACAACAGCAACATGAGAGCTCTCTCTCTCGTGATATGTGTCGTTAGGTTGTAAGCGTTATTTGTTGTCAATGCAGTTTGAACAAGAAAACTTTTGAGCAATGAAATCAAACACATACTCTCTTGAATGTATCCTTGTTGTTTCCACATTACAGCTTAAGGCTTATAAAAACTGAAGTCAGAAGAAAAACTAAGCAACTCGACAACTAATAACAGGGTTAAAAAACAGTAAAATGTTCAAAACTCACCCAATTATCCCAGCGGGGATGAAGAGGAGAATGGCAGCACAGAGGAAAAGGAAACCCTTCATGAAATTCAGCGTGAG
This sequence comes from Labrus bergylta, assembly GCF_963930695.1. Taxonomy (NCBI): domain Eukaryota; kingdom Metazoa; phylum Chordata; class Actinopteri; order Labriformes; family Labridae; genus Labrus; species Labrus bergylta. Next base: position 15,807,155 of record NC_089205.1, on the reverse strand, counting down.
TGGATAGAGTGAGTTGAAGAGGCCACTGCCCACAAGAAAACAGAAGCTATCCAAACAGGCAACAGATGCAAACAGGGCGCCTGGGAGAGAGAATAGACACACTGATATGTACACAAACTGCAAGCTAGCTCTCAATTTGAGTTGTATCCTGATCATTTGGTTCATTTACACAAGAAAACAATACACTATTAGTACACTTTTTTTCAACACCATCCTCACATTTTGAAACCATTGCACATTTCGCTGGGTTAAAGACGGCTTGCATTTTGTTCATGTTCAGTGACTGACCTTGTTCTGATTGGGCCACCAGATTAGACAGCTTTGACCTGAGCACGGGCAACGGAGCCATGAAGAGGAACAACAGAGCATAACCTGGAGACAGAAAAATATATTTGATACATAATGTAGACCTCAGGCAGGCCAACCCGACTCCCCCCAAGTCACCATTAGTCCCAATTTTTATTTAATCGGGCATGGCTGTGTGAGGAGATAGAGCGGGTTGTCCACTTATTGGTACATCAGTGGTTCTTTGCTTTTCCAGTCAACATGTCATGTGTCCTTGTTCTTTTTTTTTTAGAAATACTGTGATTTCTTTGGCAATATCCTAATTCTAGTTTTGTATTTGTATGTATGGAATCTATTTATCTGTACAAATAGGCTTCAAAATGTGCAGAAACTAAGCAATCGTTTATATTTCCACTACAATCCAAGGTTCATTTTTGCTGATTATGTCCACAGGGTGTTGGCGGAGCTGGGTGTTTATTGTCTGGTATTCAAGGTTCCCAACAAGCACAAGGTCTCTTCAGTCTGTAACTTGCTGAGCTGTGACATCATGACAATATTTGACTGATAATGTGAGACCAGTTTCACCTGTGGCTGGAAAAAGTGTTCATGTCTTTCGAAACCATTTGGCAGTGCTTGTAAAGCACAAACAAAGGAGCACAGTAAGAGTAAAAGGGAAATGTTCACTTCTTCTGTCATTAAAGCTACTGTGAGAAACTTCAACTGATTTGTGTTGCAGTGACACATAAGAAATATAACTATATAATAATAATCAATCACCTGATGGTCTCCTTTATTTTAGTAGGTCATGTAAAGACAGCATTATTAATTTCAGTCTGTTTTATAAACAGCTGAAAGCTATTCAAAGGAGCTTCACATTGGTATTAAATAAGATTCAAACTTTTTTCTTCAAGGAATAAGACTTTATTTTGTCATATATGTAGTCATGCTTCATAATGGCTGAATATTGTCAATAATGCTAAGATAAATACTTTTTATTTTAATCAATCTTTATTTGTATAACAAATGAATTGTTATGGATATTCCAGTTAAACTTTTTAACAGTCAGAAACCTTGAGCAGAACCAGACTCATGTTGAATAGCCAACTGCAAAAACTGTGTTGGGTTTGTAAAGTGGGATTGAGGTCATTGCAGAAAGAAGTATGACTCTATTCTCGCTTGTCTCACCTGTGAACATGAGCTGGGTGGTGTCAGCCACAGAGAGAACCAGCAGACCAGAGATGTTAGAGACCAGACCCACGACAGCCACCCAGGAGTCCTTCAGGCAGTGCTGCATGAGCTTCAGCCCCATCAGACTGGTGAGGTAGGCCATCTGCTGAGCTGCCGCTCCGTAGCCAATCAGGGCAGAGCCCCAGCACAGCGGTGAGCTCAACTCATAAAGCACATACAAGTCCCTACTGCCAAAGTGTATGGTCACCACCAGGAAGAAGCTCAGCATGTACAGCCACAGCCTGTATCTGTGAAAGCTTCCCTTTGTCTGACCGCTGATGCCTCCTGTCGAAAAGAGTTGCCAGACGGTTTTATGATGGCGGTAGGTTAGGAGCTTGGCATTTGGGTCTAGCGGGACAGACTCACGGACAAACAGGTAAACATACAGAGCTGTGGCCAAGTTAGTGGCTAGGACCAGCCAGAACGGGTTGATGTACCTAAACACAGGCATAAAAATAAATGATAAAGGGCACATGTATAAATGATGATTTTTTACGCACTATGATGCATATTTCTTACCCTTGAGCCTTTCGCCACTGCCCACCTATAACGCTGGCTAGAATCCCTGCAAGGCCCAGACAAGCCTCCAAGACTGCCACCCTGAGGGTGAGGGATTTTTTGTCACTGATGTCCGCAACATAACAGAAGCAGGCAGCCACGACAGCATTGAATTCCCCTGTGAGGCCACTAAGCAGTCTGCCGATAAGAAACCAGATCAGCGGTAGCTTCAGGTACATGGCTACGAGGTAAACCGCCGCTTGGACGGCCATGCCTAGGTTAGGGATGATGAGGACACGTCTACGACCTGCACTGTCACTCCAAGATCCTAGGAGAGGCACCACCAGTATGCCTACAGAAAAGCCCCCAAGGCTGATGTACAGGTTCCAGTGGGCTGTCAAGGTTTGTACTTGCTGTGAAAACATAAAAAGCCCAGTCAAGCACATTTCTCAGCTGACAGAAAAGAGAAGTTACACTGAGGATATTCAAGTTGTGGTTACTTTGCCTCTATTCAACCTATGATCACATTTATCATGCACACTTTTTTTTTTTAAATGTTGACCCCAAATAGATGTTTTGGAGAACAGAACACAAAACTGCTGACCTTTAAAACAACGTCTACTGGTTCTCAATGATTAAGCTGCTTAGTTTCAACTTGTGACTATTGTTCCTCTTTGAGGAAACTGTTCCTGAGTTTCATTTTGCGAGGACAAAAAAGAGTATTTTCCATTAATTGGGAAGAGCACATCAAACTGTTTTACAATCAATGCACCTGTTGGCACAGATGATCTACTGGCCTCTTCTGTATGTATGTATGGTCCCATTGCTACTTATTGTAGGCCTACCTGCATTCATGTATTTCAGTGCTGCCTTGCTTTAATGGTACAATAGTGATGTGAGTGTGTTGTTGTTGCATATAAGCACAAACTATTTTTAGTGTTAACATTAATACCCCTCATTGTGTTGCTTTGCATGCTCGCTGTGCTCATTTTGCAAGATCTATTCAATTTCAAGCACTTGACAATGCAACATAAAGATGTTGTGTGTTTGAATCAGTAACATCACAGATGACTATGAAACTGGTGTTCTGGCTGAGAGGAAGAAATGCAGCATTTTGAGACCCTCATTAGTTTCTAATTCATGGTAACTTATTTTCTACAGCAAATAAAGAGGGAAAAAAACAGTTGAATCTCATAATCTCAGATAATCCCACTAACCTAAGCAAGCAACTTTAATTTATGTTAAAATTCGAGTAAGTAGTTGAACATGGTATTTAAATCATACATATGGCAAATACAACGAGAACAGACTGGGGTTTTCCTATGAATTTAATGTGAATTGAGTTGAAACAGGATCTACATCAGTACATGAAGACCTAACCTCTTGAAGGGGGTCCGGGGTCAAGGAGCCATTGCAGCTCAACCTCCTGGAGCCATTGTAACCGATATCATCGCTGACTCGGTCCCACACATACTGAGTGGCCAATGGAGACTGCAGGGCAATTGAAAACATGGAGAGGAACATGACCGGCTCTACAGTCAGCGGCAGCGGGCATGTAAACGGTGGTCGCCAGGAGCGGGTGGTCGAGACAGCAGCCTCATCTTTGAGTCCACATGAGCCATACGTGGAAAGTTCTTCCTCGGTGGAAGTGGCGCTGAGCACATCTCCGGATAGGATAGCTGCGGTGTCCCGCTCGTCCATGTCAAGCCGTCCTTAACTTCAACACATGAACTGTCACTTTATATTCAGAGTAGGTTAACTCCCTCAATTTAAACTTGCTCTCTGCTCCCTTCACGTAAAGTCGCGGGTTAGCCACGTAAAATCATCCTAACGCCGGTGTTTTCAACAAATAAAGTTGTCAAGAGTGAGTGGGTGAAGTGACCTCAGCTTGAAGGTAACTTATCTACCAGCTCAGCTCAGAGGAGGTGTTACTGCTGCGCATGAAAGTTGGAGTTCAGCAGCCTCCTCTGGACGAAGATGAGAACTACATTTCAGGGTAAAGACCACTGAGACCGTTTTTTTTCTGTCCGAAATTGACACGCGTTAAAAAGAAATACGATTCAATTCAATTCAATTCAGTTTATTTTGTGTAGCGTCAACTCATAACAAGTGTTATCTCAAGACACTTTACAAAAAGCAGGTAAAATACCTTACTCTTTGTCTGTTAACATTACAAAAGAGCAGGTAAAAAGACCTTACTCATTGTTATGTTACAAAAAGCAGGTAAAAGACCTTACTTATTGTTATGTTACAAAAAGCAGGTAAAAGACCTTACTCATTGTTATGTTACAAAAAGCAGGTAAAAGACCTTACTCATTGTTATGTTACAAAAAGCAGGTAAAAGACCTTACTCATTGTTATGTTACAAAAAGCAGGTAAAAGACCTTACTTATTGTTATGTTACAAAAAGCAGGTAAAAGACCTTACTCATTGTTATGTTACAAAAAGCAGGTAAAAGACCTTACTTATTGCTATGTTACAAAGACCCGGCCTATCCATCATGAGCACTTTAGCAAAGCAGCAAAAGTTACAGTGGTAAGAAAAAAACTGCCTTATTAAAAGGCAGAAATCTTTGGCCGGATCCCAGGCTTATGACGAAACAGCCTTCACAGGCCTAGACTGTGCTGGGGTTGGAAGGGGATAGGGGGAGAGATGGGATAAGATGCAGGAAGAGGGATAGGGAGCAAGGAGGGGTTGGGGGGAGGCAAGCCGTCCATCAACAATCAACGATCTCATGTTATGTTATGTCAATCATGTTGTGAATTCTCCCCATGCTGCCTAAATGGTGACCTCTGCTGCACAGAGCTGTTACATCCAGAAACATGGCTTAGGATGATGAAAAAAATCCTTTAAAGAGCAACCTCTGTCATCTCTTTAATTTGGGAGTCTCAGGCGGTCTGCCCATTCTTAAGAACCTGAGAAGTTTTAATACTCCTCTCATGTTTATTACCATTGACAAGTTATTAAAAGTTAGTTACAACATTATCTTCAGAAGTAATTTCTTATTCTGTTTTAAGTAAGCTCCCTTCATTATTTTATGTCACTTTTCTTTCTCTGTCTATTAGAAGATTATGTAAAAGACAAGTCATACATTTAAAAAGTTGTTTTTCTCTATTCTGAAAATGACTGGGGCTATGTAATAACTTTTTGGGACTTTGATCGGAATTAGCTATAAACTTAAGGTTGCTCCCGGCTACAAAACATCAATTATCATCCTCTTGCGCATGAACACACACACACACACACACACACACACACACACACACACACACACCCACAAACACACACACCGGGCCAACAGTAGGTAGTGATCTGGTTCGTCCACATTTCAGCTCTGGGAGGCTTTTTCCTTGGAATCACAAGATTGTTTTTCAGTTACTCCCACGTGATTTATTTACAAGGCCTCTACCCCTTTTGTTTTGTTTTCGTAGACTACCGTCCTCTGCTCTTTCAGAAACATTTTTGTTTGTCCTGTCAGACATAAGGAGGGGTTATTACAGTATTAGTTCCACATTTATTTTTTGCTTTGACTTTAAAAACACATGAGTCATGTAGTAGCCTAATGTAATAGGTTCATTAAGGCTTGTACTACACTGCATTTTGAGTCTTTTTTTTTGTTTTACATGCATTGTAAAGCTCCATCACAACCAAGTGCACTACCACTATATAATTATATATAAATAAATATAAATATATAATTTCATACTTTTTATACTTCATGTATATCATCCTGATATTATTCAAAATGTACTCTGACATAGGTCTTCTTTGGAACAGGGTTTTTAAATTTTTTTAAATGTCCTTTTTACATGAGAATCTGAATGCTCACAATATCATTGGACTCCTTGTCACACCATCAAATTTCAAATGTGGATTATTGTGGGAATACAGTGTGTTTGTAATGGTCACCATGTTTATTCAATCGGCATGGCTGTGTGAGGAAATAGAGCGGCTTGTCCACTAATTGGTACATCAGTGGTTTTTTGCTTTTCCAGTCAACATGTCATGTTTCCTTGGGTAAGATAGGTAAGAACCCTACATTTCTCCTGAGGCAAAGCTTTCAGTGTGTCGCTTTTTGTATGAATGGAAGAATGATATGTTGGTGTTGACTTAAGTCAGAAAGTCTTTTAAGTCGCCTGAAAACTTCAAAGGCACTTTTATAGAGCACGTTTATCTTTATACCATCTTTCTAATCCAGATAAAACAGAAGTCATATTGTGTAATCAAGATAACAAAGATGATTATTTTTTCTCTGCTGCCAATAGCTTCTGATATCTCACGTTCTATATTTCCTTTTCACTACAGGGAAACACACCCTGAACCTGCAGACCCCTCACTCCTGAGTTAATATTTAACCTATTTCTAGGTTGACATACTGTTAATACCACCATAAATACTGTGGCTTTGTCTGTCACTGTCTCTTTGATATTCTTCCTCTCTGGCTATTTGTGGATCATGGCTGGATTTCTTACACTTCTGTGGAGGTATAGGAATTACATCGTGATAGTCCTGACTCCTCTTTTACTTCTGCCTCTGCCGCTGGTCATCCAAACCCAGGTAAGAAAAAAAACACAAATTGAGTTCTTATCCAATTTTTGGAACAAAATGGATTCTACAGGCAAAAGTCAGTGTTTAGTGTGACCTCCCTTGGACCATTTCACATTTTGATCTTGACTTTTCGGGGGACAGTCTTAAAATGTTCTTAAGTAATCTTTTTATATATTTTACCAGGCTTCTTTCTGCACTTGCCGGACGTCTTCTTTAGATTTAGGCTGTCTTTAGTTTATTTCTCTTTCCAGATGATCCCATACTTCCTCTATAATATTACAGTAAGGCCTGGACAGTTTAAAGGCATGTCCACTTCTGTCGGCGTTTTATCAGCCGTTTCTCTCCAAGTGTAATCTCACTGCATGAGCAGTCATGTTTGTTGTCATGTTGAAAAAAAAACTTTGCAAAGTGGTGCTTTCCAGAATGGATGACATCACAAAATGTGAATGGATGAAATCACATTTTGATTTCTCCTCAGAGTTTTGCTTTAGGGTCAGATTATAAATCGCTGTTCACATTCTTTCACCTCAACCAAGTGTCTGTTTATGATGGAGAAACAATGTTCAATGGTGAATCATTTCTAGACGACATCTTTCAGTGTCTCTATGTCACCCTCACTGAACACTCTGGGTTTAGGTGTCAAACCATATCTCAAAAATTATCTCATAGGATTTACTTCAATTAGAAGACTGATCTGTCTCTACCTTCACTAAAACTAAAGCCACAGGTGAAGCATCAAGGGAAACACCTCATAGCAGGAATCCCTGGGTGTTTTTTTCTTCCCATATCTGACTTTGACCTTTGGCTTTTTCTCTAAAAGCTAAATAAATAAACCAACAATTGAAACTAATAATGCAACAGTGCAATATATTAATACCATCGGTGTCGAACAAAGCACCTCTCAGGACCTGAATTATTTTAAAAAATGGCAGGAACTCCTATTCAAGCCAGAAAGTCTGGATAATTTTTGACCCTTAAATGCAAAAAAATCCACCATCAGAGCCTCTCTGTCTGCATTACCTTCACGTAAACTCCTGCACAGCAGTGTTCAGGAAGTCTTTTACTCACGCTGCTTCATCTATAAAGAGGGCTTGCGTTTAAATGCTGCTTTATTGTTACGATACCTTAAACTGTTCATATAAAAATGTAACAGTTACTCACGTTGCTGATGTCCAATACAGCATTTCATGTGTCATTTTGCAACATTTATTTGTGTTGCAATAACATACTTAATATCCTGAAATATCAAAAGACAGAAATTTGGCGCCGAATTCAGAAACTTGTTCAACTTTAGTACTAGTAGTTTATAATCTTGAAATTCAACTGAATGTGATTTGTTGGTAAACCAGTACAAAGGTCCTGACACCACCCTGACCTTATCTCATATAACAGCATTGTAAAAATGACTGCGTATAACACAGTCGGCAACATGGTAGTAATGGAGAGAAGTGCCATTTGTAAAGGAAGGGCAAACAAAAAAAATGTTTTGTAGAGACTTGTTACAGTTAATGAGGTCATTGAATGCTGATTCTGCTGTGTATACTTTAGTAATGAAAGTGATTCAAAAAGGTTGTTCTAGCATTAAGGGATGGCTCACTTCACAGGGGAGGTTGAATTAACACACTCCCACCTGAAACACTGACCAGATATAATATCATGTTATGAAAGAAATGAGAACCTTTTTTTCGAGACTGCCCCCCCTCCCCTTTCCTTCAATCTGTAAAGTATGCAACATAATGAGGTTACCTTTGATCATCACAAAGCTTCTAAGATGTCAGTGTGCGTAACACATTGTTGTCTTAGCTGCACCCTCTCTGGTGCAGGATGCCAGCCAGTGACACTTAGAAATCTTATGATCAATTAAAGAAAGGGATAATGTTCAGCAGCTAAATCATCTTCTCGATAGATCTCAATGTATTTTGAGATGAACCCTTATAGCTGTTTGACAGTTATGTCTAGCTGTTCACGTTTTGTTCAGCACAATAACACCTATGTGAACTTTAAAAAAACTGTCATAAATAATCAAATGCTTGCATGGACCATTTTACATCCACCATTATAAATTCGAAATACTAGTAAAAATTTAAAAGAAGCATCATCATGCATGATGTACTTCAATTTTTGATGCTCATGCGAACGGAAGCCGTGCTTATTTTGGTGTTCAGCCTCAGTGGCGAGCAACTTGGGGGCCATTGAACTGGACTGAATTAAAATATGAAATGATAGTTATGGCAAATGATCTAAAAAATGATCAATGTTTAAGGTATTTTTACATATCTGGCACAACATATTCTGACCGCAAAATTCCCACAAAGAGCATGCAGATTTTAAATCATTTACAGTAAAATCATGCACTTCTGCTTGTACTGTGTATCTGTCATTACAGGAGGCAAAATGTGGCTTTGTGATAATCCTCATGGCGCTGTACTGGTGTACAGAGTGTCTCCCTCTGGCTGTGACTGCCCTGCTGCCTGTCATTCTCTACCCCATGCTGGGCATCATGCAAGCAACAGAGGTATTATTTTTTTATTATTTTAATAAACAAGGAATACATTCTATGCTCCTACATAAGCCTTTCTAGATATCCCTTCTGCTCTCCTTATCCCGTCTTCAAGGTTTCTATACAGTACCTGAAAGACTCCAACATGCTGTTTATGGGTGGGCTGATGGTTGCAATGGCTGTCGAGAAGTGGAACCTGCACACAAGGATCGCCCTTCATGTTCTGCTTATTGTGGGGATGAAGCCAGCCCCGTGAGAAATGTTATTCTTTACATGCATTAACCTACACATACTGCATCAAGCAAATGAAGTATGGGGATCCCCCTGAACATGAATTGTGTTTTTAATCATAGCTAACGTTTCTTTACATTCCTTCCTGATCTTATTGTTTGTTGTGCATCCTCTACAGCCTGTTGATCGGTATCATGAGCACCACAGCCTTTCTGTCCATGTGGATCAGTAACGCTGCCTCCACAGCCATGATGCTGCCTATCACCAGCGCTGTGCTGCAACAGCTCCGTGACACAGAGGCCGCCGCTGAAGAGAGGGATCGTAACGTGGCTGCTGCAAAGGATGGTCAGGAAAACCAGGTGTTCGAGATGGGGGACATTAAAGAAAGCAATGAGATGGAGGTCACAGCCATTGAGAGCAGCGTCAACAATGGTGTGTGACAGGGTTAATGTTTTACTTGTGAATTTTTTGTTGCTTTATATTTTAATGTTGTTGCTTTTTGCAGATACAGATAGAGATAATGACAGCAGAAGCGTGAAAGAAAATTATGTGACGTCAAGTATGGTTTTTCTTCTTCAAAACTTTATATAAGTAACAGCCCCGTCTATAAAAGAGAAATACATCATAGAATATAGACAGAGTGCCACACAGTCCCAAATGCACCCTTGCCTTCATCCAAACAGAGACATGTAATAGTAAACTTTCACAGAACTCTTGAAATCCAACAGAAATAACAGAAACTACTGAGAATGGAGGCCCAATCAATAGATTCAAAAATTAAGACGTCTTTCCAATGCTGAAGGTCTGACTTTTGTCACTCCAGAGGATAGTGACAGGAGTCCAGCGACTGAGCGGCGCAGAATGAAGGCAAAGCGGAAGTATGATAATTGGAGGAAAGGCATGAGCCTGAGTGTTTGTTATGCCGCCAGCATCGGTGGGACAGCCACCCTCACTGGGACAACACCCAATGTCATCCTGCAAGGTCAGATAAATGAGTAAGACCTCCAAACATTCAAATAAACACTTCTTACTCGGCCTGGATTCAATTATCAAAACCAAACCAGATACAGAGTTAGTTGCTTGGGTTCTACCTGCTTCTGATCCAAATGTTCTCATCAACAGACTCTTCCCAGAGAATGGAGGCCTAATCAACTTTGCAAGCTTTTTTGGCTTCTCTTTCCCAAACATGGTGCTAATGCTCGCCCTGTCTTGGTTGTGGCTGCAGTTAATGTTTTTTGGCTTCAAGTAAGTTCCATTGATTGCAGTCGTTCTTTGTTTTAATATCTCACTATTTTTTAAATGAGTCATTTATCTTCACATTGTGTTATATCAGCTTGAAAAAGTCCTTTGGATGTGGCACAAATAAGGAAGGCGACAGAGAGGCGTACCAGGTGATCAAAAACCAGTACAAAAATTTGGGCAGGATGAGCTTCGCTGAGGCCTGTGTGCTGGTGATCTTCACGCTGCTGGTTCTTCTGTGGTTTACCAGGAATCCTGGGTTTATGCCTGGCTGGGCCACTGTGCTCTTCAACAAAGAAAAAACGTGAGTATAAATAAGTTTCAAAGCCTTTCATGACCTAATAAAGTGAACAGTTCACCAGGGATAGACCAAAACTAGGAGGTAAATATAAGGAAGGGTCAACTATTAAAGGTTTCTGTCGTGCTTAGTGCTGGTCCTTCTAAAGAAGTTTTAATCTTTGAATGGTCTCAAGTCAGAAGCTTGAATTGTTCAAACCTGTTTTCCTCTGTTGAGTCTTGTGGTTTATTCATAAAGTGTTTCCTGTCATCACTGCAGTGAACTCAAGACGGTCGTCGAGTGTTCTCAAGTTAATACATGAAATGTGTTTCCTCATCAGGTACGTCACAGATGGCACTGTGGCCATATTAATGTCTTCCCTTTTCTTCTGTATCCCGTCCAAATTACCGAGTTGCAACAGGAAGTCTGAGGACGGTAGGTTGAAGACATGCAGCTTTTCATTTTGTGAATAACAAGTGCATTGCTTTCCCTATGCGATCAAAAAAATGTTACAAAATGTTAAATATGAACAAAACAAACTTTCTATTGAGTATTTTTGCGTAATATATTCATGCTTAATGCTGTCATTGTTTGGTAACTGTTATAAAATTATTTTGAAAAAACCCCTAACGCTAAGTAATTGTTTCAACCATTGACTGCATATTATTATGGACAATGCATCTCCATCTTCTTCCGTTGTACAAAAGCGAAACCAAAATACGCGCACTTCTGCCGCTGGTGACATATTGCACTGGTGATGTTATTTGGGGTCAGACATGCGAAGAAGGGAGCAGGCTGGTTGAAATGGGGAATTGACAGCAACCCCCTTCTGCTAACTGGAGCAGATATTGAACTTACTGATAAATCATCAAAGACCCCTCAGGTCAGTGCAGTCTACAGCAGAACATATTTGTGTGTGGGTTTGAAGCAGATGCTCACAGTTATGGAAGTTTCAAAGACTGCATTGTTGGTTTTGGTTACGTTTTTTCTCGCTTTACCTCGTCAACACATCTGTCAAATATAATGTAGAATCCGCTGCCAAATTTGTATCAAATAACTGATTAAAAAAATAAACACTTTGACATAAATCAGCATGATATTAACTATTGTGGAAAAAAAAGACATGCATTGAATATGCTCTGTAGATTGACCCATGTCCCATCTGTAAACATGGAGTAGGAGGGTTTTATGACCTATACAGCAGCCACTCAGCCTCTGAGTGTTTTGGCATCATTCTCATACAGCTGTCTCTTTGTCCATCTTTATATACTTTCCTTTGTTATCTTGTATTTGGTTCTATCTTTGCACATCTGGATAGCCCAATGGGAAGTATTCATTTACTTGTTACATCTTATTTTATTTTAAAAAGAAATAACGTTCGAATACAGAATACAATGCAGGTACTCATTAAATCAGTCCTATAAATCATGTAAAAAAACAAACGCATACAAACAGCAATATTTGTGTGCTCAGTCAAATGCTTAAGATAATGGTGCAGTTTTGTAACCACATCTGTCCTAAGAGGTGTGTCCTGTAACAGATAAAGATACACTCAATAGCCTTCACTACTTGTGAAAACTCATCTTGCTGATTTGGGGCTTAGTGAAATGTGTTGTCACAAATGTTTCCTGAGTTGTAGGCTGATAGCACGGCCTGCATGGTCAGGTCAGGCCTGCACTGCAGCTCATGCTGTGCTGTTACTTACACAAATTACTTTTGGCCCAAAAAGTAATTTATTCCAATGGTAACCTTAGTTAAATGTGTCAATCTGCTTCCTGCAAGCATCAGAGTCTTCTGTGCTCCTAAAAAAGTGGAAGAGCAAGCAGAGTGACACAATGCTTTTGTGGCAGCCTTCGAGTTGCCAAAGTCCATTTCTCACCTTGGAAAATGAAAAAAAAGTTCAAAGTCTAGTAACAAGATCACACTTAAATCAGGTTTTAGTGATAGTTTAGCAGTTTATCACATTTCCGTTTATCTTTACAGAGTTCACGATGGTCAAAACCTCATATAACCAGACAATAAAAGCTGGTGTATTCTACAGTTAGGTTAGATAGATCATTATCTTTGTCTATTCTACCAAATGCAGAATTTGTGCAATTAACCTGTTTCTGTCCCTCCTAATAGGGGCATCTGCTGAAGCCGTTTCACCGCTGCTAAGCTGGGACATCGTCCATAAAAAGATGCCATGGAACATTGTTTTGCTCCTTGGAGGCGGTTTTGCAATGGCCCAAGGAAGTGAGGTAAGACAGACGATCTTTAAGTCCACATTTTTCTGAGGCAAAAAAAAAGTGTACAAATGAGCTCATGTTGGTTTGTGTATCTTCATTTGGTCTAAAGAAATCTGGACTTTCCACGTGGCTGGGAGAAAGTCTTGTACCGCTGCAGAGCATCCCTCCTTTTGCCATCTCTATCCTGCTGTGTTTTTTGGTGGCCATGTTCACTGAATGTTCCAGCAACACTGCTACCGCAACTCTCTTCCTACCCATACTGGCCTCAATGGTGAGACAAAGCACAATATAATTTCTTAATCTTTTAACGACTTTGCTTTGTGTTATTGCTGTAGTACAAGGACAGTTGCTTGCTTTTGGTTGGTTTAGCATCTTAATGGATTGTGTATACTACCCACAGCGAAGTCTAACAATGGCGACCTGATAAATTTAAACCTGCATGTGTTTGAATGTAGAAATAAATCTTTATGTCCAGGCAACTGCTATAAAGGTTCATCCGCTGTACGTCATGCTTCCCTGCACCTTTGCTACCAACCTGGCCTTCATGCTGCCTGTAGCCACACCTCCCAACGCCATCGCCTTCTCCTACGGCAACCTTCGCGTCATCGACATGGTAAGACCTCAGAGAACAGAACCTGTACATGAGTGTCTTGATGTACACTAGGAGTTTTGGATAAAGGCTCATATCCAGATTTCAGATAAGCAGATTATCTTAATCCTTATACGTGAACATTAGTTTCTGTTTGCATAAACATCATATCTTGTATGATAACAATAATAATAGTCAAATATCTAACTAAGCTCAGGGAGACCAAGCGTGCAAATGAAATGTATGCATGTCTTTTGGAAAATTGGACTTGATATTATTACATTGTATTAAAACCCACTCTGACAAAAAAAAACTGTATTGTCTTTGATGAAGGTCTAAATGTCAATATGTCTTATTTTCTGTTGTTTTTTTTCAGGCAAAAGCTGGATTTATGTTGAACATTATCGGAGTCATAACCATCAACATTGCCATTAACACATGGGGGGTGGCCATGTTCCAGCTAGACACCTTTCCAAGTTGGGCAAATGTCTCTAAAACTCCTTGAATATGAACTTAAGAAAGTGGAAACAGGGAGAAACTGTTGGACACAAAAAAATATCAGATTATTTATCGGGATTTTACGACTGGAGGACCTGTCTGACAATGACTTTGTAATTTTTGTGTTAAGCCCACCTGAACACCCCAGCCAGTACAGCCTGGTGTGCACTCAAGGTCTGTCCATTTGTGCTTGCACAGGTTCTTCTATGCAGCTTTCAATCCGAGATCCTTCCTCACATTGTGATCTTCTTCAGAAACAACCGAACGTGATGGCCGGGAAACATTGGAGCACCTTTTGTTGATGTTTTGACTAAACTGAGATCACTTCATTTGGACAAATCCTACTTTGGACAGTCAACCAAGACGACCCAAACTCAAAACTTGAAGTGTCAAAGCATTGATTTATAAGATTTTCACTCAAAAACTTAAAAATGTCACAAGTGTTTATCCTAGCAGAAGTAATTTTAGGGCTAAACATACATCATTTGAGTTTTCATGAAAACCCGAAAGATGTAATGTTACATTATCCTAATTATAATTAAACAAGTAAAGTTTAAAGTTTAATCAACAACAAGAAACAAATATTATGTAGTTGTTCTACGTGCTTACTAATGGATTTTCATATGAGATGTTATTACCAAATGATTAAAGGCTTTATATGTGATTTTTTGATCTAGCAGATGTCGCCCTTGAGAACCAGCATGAAACCAAAACAACTTTATGCATTGTTTTGTTAGCATGCTAATGCTAGCGATCTTTATTATGCTCATATCTTCACACTGCATGTAAATTTACCCGAAATGAGTGTGATCTAGAAACACAGTTAAGCAGTGAGTACAGTATGTTATTCTTCTTTTCTCTAGTCCCTCAATTAAACAACTTTTATACGTGAGGGGATGAACCGGCTGCTGTCTCGGCGATGTCAACAAACTGAAAATATGACTCGGTAAACTTGGAAAACATCACAGACAGTGGGACTCGGGTGTTACACCCATTGTAGACAGTCATTACTCACAGAGTTATTTTCAGAGGATATACTTGATTTCTATTATATTTAAGTGTGAAAAATTGCATATAAAGCCTTTAAGTGTGGTAGAGGAATGCTCTTTATATAGGACACAATGGATGGTAACATCAGTAACTATTTTACAGATTTGGCTGGAGTGTGGGATATTTACACTTAAATGAACCATACTCATCTCTACTTTTAGTTGGTAACTCAGAGCAAAAAAAACCCCCAAAAAACTACATGCAATTCTGAATAAATTGTTTTTGAAAAGCAGAATATTCATTGTCAAAGAACATAAATCTTTGGAAAAAAATATCCTGCAGGTTCACTGTACCTTTGGCTGAGACTGTTAAATTTAATGATGGATTCAAATCTCATTGCCATCCATAGGATTAGGACCACTGGGTCCCCAATTAATTTAAAGAGATCCAAGAGGACAGAAGGCAAATCCCTCCAAGGGTCAATGAGGGAGATAGGCAAAATGATTGAAAGAAAGGGAAATCAATTTCAGGAAACTGAAAATATTTCATTGAACTGTTTGGCAGGGTTTTATATAAATTTGTTACATGTGAATGCTCTGAGCTAAACCGGATTTTAAAGTGGTGAAAGTACAGTACAGACAGGTCATACAAGTAAGCAGTTATAAAATCCAAAATTTTCTTTTGCAATCTGGTGACCATTCCTCCAGTAAAAACTAAAAGACAGCATCATTCAAAGGAAATACTGTATTTTCTCACAGTGATGGAAGTTTATGAAGTTGAGATGAATTTCAACTATCAGAGGTAAGAGAACTATTTATGTCATGATATGTTATGGTTTCATTTTTAATGGCAACTTTTTTTTCTTCTTCAAATCATAACGTAAGCCAGTCCTTTTTTTCCTGTGATCTTTTAACAAATCAACAATTAGGATGTTTTAGTCTGCAGTTCAATTTCTACTCGAAAGCTTTTGGGGATTGTAAGATTTTTGGTATTAGCCTTTGTTAAAACTTAGACTGAATAAACAGAACAAACAAAAAACATGAATGAGGGACATTTTCTCCATTTACCAAGCTAAAATGAATTAGATTTACTGGGTGAGCTCAAGACTTTTTAGATCTTGATAATCTTAGGTACATGATACATTATTACCAGCTTTAGTAAAAACCCTGGAAAACACTTTGAGTGTGTTGAGCCTTTTTAAAGATGTTTTTTTTTATCAAGGGAGGTCAGTTGGGGTTAAATTATAATTTTAAGTCATTGGAGGAGACAGCTGCACATTTTATCGTGAAATATCCCTGGGACAGGAATAGTTATTGCGGATTTTATATAACCTCGGCCTGAGCCAAACCGTGATGTCAGTAATAAATCTAACTGCCTCAGGGACTCTCGGTGTTTCTCTCTACATTTTTATAAGACAATCATAAATTAGTTTCTTCTGACATTAAAGATGGGATTTAATTTACATTTGCTTGATCTTACATTCATTTCTTGATTTATGAATATGTTTTATTTGAGAAACCAACGACAATGCACTTAACATGTTTTTATAGACCAAATTTTTTGATCTGGTGCTGCAAAAACACGTTTGTTATACAGCAAGAGACTAAAAGCAACATTAAGATGAAATAACTTTACCTGCCTTGACTTGATTAATCTTGTTTACAGCAGATTCCTGTTACATATAAATTTGGAATTAATGTGAGATTATTTTCTAGAATTTAGTGTACATGTAGAAAAACAATCTCTGTGAATGGTTACGTTTGTAGGCAGGTGCTGGAATATCTGCATTTGAAATCAATACAGTCGCATGTCTTTTAATTGGAGCAGCAAGTGTGTTTCGGTAAGATTTAGTCAAAATTAATTGGTAGTCGACAAAATTGGGGCTTTAATGTAAGAAACGACATATGTGGATCATTATCTATCATTATATCTCTCGTGGTATTGTAGCAGAAAAATGTACTTGTAGCTCAAAGAACATTTTCTCAGAATCATAAAAGTTATGTCTGTAAAACTGTTGACAGGACACCTTAAACTGCAAACTTAGCCAGTTCTGACTTTTTTGTTATATATATATATATATATATATATATATATATATATATATTTAAATTATGGAGGCTTTTTTTCAGTAATAGTTTTCTCAAACAGAAGGAAACTTGCTCATGCCTGTGTACATTCAGTGCAATAAAAGCAGTCAATTTATAGAGATAGGAACACAATTTTACAAGTACAGTTAACCAATGCTATACATGTAATCAACATCTGCATAGAAAATAGTCAATCTGCTTGTCTGAGGCATTTTTCTTTTTACAACTAAAGTTGATAGAGAGGGCCTCTGTGACATTATTTTAGTTTAAAGAGAAGAAAATGTTCCATGTAAAGTACTTAAGAAGATCCAGATAGGTAAAACAAGACAAGCATGTCTAAATACCACTTGGAATACAGGGTGCATTTTAAAAAATAGCTGAATCTAAAGTGCACGCACAGATACGCGTAAGCCATCAGCATGATTAAATCTTTTAATGACAGTTACCTGTCAACGTGCCAAAATATATTTCTTTGTGTGATGTGTCATTCTTTAATTACAATGGAAATAGGCCTAACTCTTGTGTACAGTGAATTCAAAGAAAGAAACAGCTTGGTTGTCAATACAGTTTTCATGAGCAGAGGACTTTCTTCCCACAACACAATGACACTTTCACTGTACAGTAGTTCCCCTTGGAATCTGTTCCCACATTACACCCACCTCAAGAACTTCATCTTTGGCAGAAAGAGCCTTCAGCTAGATTGTTGTGCAGAGGCCCTTGCACTGTAACACAAGAGTTTATTCAATTTGTAATTAATCCTCTGTCTCTGTCATTCTGCCTCACCCTCTCACTGAGGACAGGGTTTGTACAAGCTATAGCTACGAGGTAGGGGTATTACTGTTTTCCTGGTTCATTGAGAGGATAGGATAGGAATCTACCTGTATCGACATACCTACTACTCCCTCTCCCTCTCTTTCTTTTTCTTTATTTCTCTCACTCCCTTTTTTACAGAGACTCATACTGTTACTGTAAAAATGTCAGATTGGAGCTCAAGTAGAATTTGGAATAAAGAGTTAAAGCTTCATGCCAAGAGAAGCATTGGTCCATGGAGCATCTGAAAACGAATGTAGGAGCTGCATGAGATCAATTTGACTTTACATCCTGCAGACCACAACGGCCTGGTTTATGGGTATGTTCATTCATTCTGACATTAACTTCTACTGGCTGTATTGGAAAGTGAAATTTCCTGATTGACTGCTTTTGTTACAGCAGTAGCTGGTGCTTTTGTGATGTGTAACTTTGAAAGTCCCTTTGCACGCTCTGAATGCATAAAGTGTCCTGCATGTGTTTACTTGTGCGCATGTTGTTAAGTGGAAATAGATAACATTTAAGACAGCCTTTGCCACAGGCGAGTACAGAAACCAGGGCATGGCGCCCGCTCACTGCCACTGGCTGTGATCTGCACTGTATCTGATGTCCCATTCACACAAGTAACCATTCAGTCAGGCAAAGAAAGACTGATAGAGGGAGAACGAGTGCGCTGCCAGCTGCCAATGACTGAACCAGTAGATCTTTTGGAACCTGTTGCAGCAGGTTTTTCTTTCTGTTATCTTATTTCTGGTCTACACTGGACCTGTGCCAGACACACACACGCACACACACACACACACACACACACACACACACACACTCGCACACACACGCACACACACACACACACACACACACACACACACACACACACACACACACACACACACAGAATGAGGATGATATTCTGAGCTGCCAAAATCTGAAACCAGCCCATCAACCATTTCCATACACATTTAGACAGCCAATCTAATTGAAGTGCTGCACTGTCAGGTTGAAGGAGGTGCGAGGTGCACAGATTCCGGAGGAGAATGGACACAGATGTTGACAGAGGTTACAGGGGGGAGTGAGATTATCCAACTGAAGTTACAAGTCCACAAAGAGGAGAGGTGGTAGTTATTGTTGGCAAAGGCTAGGTAAGTTCCACTTGTTTTACCTTTCCATTGTAAACAAAAGACAGCTGAAACTGTTGGCACTGCTGCAGGCAATGAATGTAGGTTAACCTTTTTGAACGTGGAGTGGCTGTCTTCACATGTCAACAACGCTGGTTGAACTCTGTGTGTAAATTATCTAGACAATTAGCTTGAACTTGTTCCTGTCTGCTAATTACTATACACATGAAGGAATCCTCCTTACTTCATAAACATGTGTGTGTATCTTAACTTATAGCTGCATGTGAAGCTTATAGCTATGTCAGCTTGACTTTATAGATATTTCTAGTTCAGTAAGATAGCCACAAAATTAATTTAACCACGGAAAAAGCAAGGTAAGTGTTACCTTTTTTAAGTTGCTTTTGTGGGTAGTTTCTTGTTTAGAAAAAAAGAGGTAGTTATACGCACATCACCTAGGTGCAAGGCAGTGCAAAAACAACAAAACTGAGGAAGAAGATAGGCCCGCAGACTTGCTCAAATGTCGCAAAAAAGTTTTTAATGATCACAACGTTTCGACCAGAGGTCTTCTTCAGGTGATCATTTTTAGTTTCTTGTTTTCAATTAAAACAACTACAATACATGATTGTTTTTATCAGATTAAAAAAAAACCATTAAGTTTAGATTTCCCATGATACAACTGAGCACAGTAGTGTATACTTATGTTGCACTAATATACTTTAAGAGGGGTGATACCTTAACATATTGACATGTATATTAAGAATATTATTCAATAAATAATAATCCAATCATGTAATTAAAAAGTACATTTAGTAGTATAGTTGAGTTTGGCTGCTTGTCTCTCTTTGTATGTTGGCCCTAATATTGACTGCCGACCAGTTCAGTTTGTACATCACCTCTTGCCCAATGACAGCTGGGATCAGTTCTAGCCTCCCCCAGCGACCCTACAACGGGATAAGCGGTATAAGCGGACAGTGGTGTAGTGTAGGATATACGCAGGTATACGGAGTTAACCCACTTATTTCTCAGTCTCCACAGGGTATACCCACTTCTAAATCTCCTCTGATTTACACCATTGATTGATTGACAATATTAGGTAGTATGCTGCATTTTTCCCCTTATGGTGAAGGGATTACTCTCCCTACTCCGTCTCTAAATGGCTACTACACTTAAGCTACACTTGGCTGCTACACTTAGCTTAAGGAGTAGTACATGTCATCGTTTATAACAGAGGCTGTTTATCCTCTGCTGGACGGACAATTAAAAAAAACATTTTGGGGAAAAATTAAGAGTTTACCCACTTTTTTAGGCACCACTACAGCACTGGGTTTTGATAATGGATGGCTGGATGGATTATCCATAGTTTACAGTAAAGGTAGCAAATGATATAAAGCAGGACTGCAGCTACAAATCATTTCAGAAACATAATCAATGTTTATTCCCCATTTTCCAGTCACTGACAATTGTTAGATTAGGGTCTCTTGAATGAGTGTATACTTGTACAAATATAAGTGCAGTGTTATAATAATAAAATTAATGAAGTTGGATAAAATAACAATACGGTCCCAACTATTAAATACACAAGTATATGGAAATATAACAGAAACAGAATTAAAAAAAGAACATCTTAACAATAAATAAAAAAAACACTATGTTAAAAAATTCAAATGAAAAGAAAGCATTTGTGAATAATAAGTCTTCAAAAGTGATTTAAATGAAGAAACTGATGTAGCAACCCTGAGCGGTGACCAAATCGTTCTCCGTCTGTTTCTAAGGGAACGGCGAGGCGTCTGCTGCCTGAGGATCTCAGGCTGCGCATTTTGTTGGTAAGGGTACAGCAGCTCAGATGATGAAGTCATGTTTCAACATAGCATCTTTTCTTAAATTCTTGAATAAAACTCAAAATAAATGCGGTCTTCCTTTTACTCAGATTTAAATGTCAATAATGCAGAGCTGAATGTCACTGTTAGGACGTGTCTAAAGAGAGTTCACAATATGCAGCAAGAGACTTACTCATACACAACGACTCTTGATACTTTATTTAGTATATAAAGGTGTTTAACCTTCAACTCTTAATCCTGTCTGCCAAACATTTAGCTTTCGTTAAATCATCCAAACCATAAAGATAAGGTCAGCGATGTACTGTATGTAAAACATTGCTACTCTATAGTGTTTACAACATGTTGGCTCTCACCTCTGACATTCACTTGTTGGCTTTCTTCCTAGCCTTGCCAGTAATATTAACTGCTCTATTACATGGAAACTCACCACACTGTTTTCAAATTAAGGTGCTGATACTGTGCCAGGGGAGGGAATAATGCTGGCACACCAGACATTTGAAAGAGAGTGTGAGGTCATGGGAGCCTCAACAAACTGAAGCATCTGGATAGCGTTTTAAAAAGGACCTTAACCTCCTTACTGTGATAACAAACACAATTACTTTCTTCATAATGTACAGAGTTTTTTCCCTTTGTTTTGGGGATTTTTGTGTCTTTATGGGAGATATCGGATAGTGGATAGAGTTGGAAATTGAGGCGAGAGAGTAGGGAATAACATGAGGTAAAGATGCCACAGGTTGAATTCAGACTCGAGCTGCCAGCTTCTGAACATTCTGAACATTGTATGCGCAAAACTAACCACTCAGCCACCGGTGCCCCATGTGCAGATAATTATTGATGATTTAGCCAACATGAAGTCAAAGACAAACAGTTTAAATTTGATATCAAAAGTCAATAACCTCCCAATTTACCATTAAAATTGAGAAAACATAGAAAGAGTTATGTAATCAGAGTAAATACATAATTAACATTTATATTAAACTGAGCAAATATTGAGAAATGCCAAATTAAGACTATCATTGGAATAATAAAAATGTATCCAGATTGTTTCTATTAAGTTTCAAAACCACCATTAGAAGATGAAGCAGATAAATTGAATGAAAGTAGCACGACAATAAAGTCTTGTACTACATTTCACATAATTTTCCCTCATTCAAATGCTAATCTCTACTCAGTTAACCTTTTGATCCATTACTTTAAATTCCTGTTTCTCTGTCATGTTGTGGAGGAGACTTACAGTCATAGAGTAAATCACCTCAAGTTTCCTGAAAAAATGTATGTAGACATTCCAACACTGAAACTAAAAACTGTACATTATGCTTCAAAAGGTCACTATCAGGCGAGTTGGAATTTAACTTTTGGTCATTTAAAAAACACAATCAAACTGGAAAACAACCGACATACAAAGGACCCATCAGAGATGTAAGGGGAAGGACATATTGCGGTCCATGAGACAGTTTAAAGGATAGTTTCAAAACATTAGTCACATGCTGGCATAAAGATTTTCCCATGGTTTGCCTGCCCTTATTTATTCTTGCTATTAAGAAATCTCAGAAGGGTAGAACATTCCTTTTTTATGTAACTTTCCCGTCATCAAAGCCTAACATGTATTGGAAAACACAGCCAGGCATTTTAAACATGTCTATTGATCTACGGTAATTCAATCCACTTCTGACTAATGCTTAGATCAGTCTAAGCAACAGCAGCCAGGTCACCTGCAAACCTGTAAGACGTTGGTAACTTGGTGTGGTCCCAACAATGTGCCATGAGTCTATAATTACCTGATCTGGCACCGAGCACTTTTTCTTAGAGAGAGAAATCCTGTAATGTCAGACCAGCATAATTATTATAATTATTTTTTAAATGCATTTTTGGCAAAAACAATAAATAGTTTTTGTTTTCCATCAGTGAAAGCACAACTAGAAGATATCTCTTAATGGCATGGTTTAAATGGCATGTTTAAATTAAGGAGAAATTGTTATGGCAAGTAAAACCTGTTCATGTGTTCCTTTGGGTGATCAGCAGACTTTGGTTATGCCTGTTGCTGCCTATTCTGTTCAGTGACACCTTACCGATTAGGTTGATACTGCTAGTTCTCAACCTAGATAAATGTTATACACAGAAATAAATAACTATGCATCATTGCAAGAATACATTATCAGGGTCAATAGAATTTCTATTAAATATTGCAAAAAGAGGAAAATGTAGATATTTGAAGTCCAGCCAAGATCCCACAGACAATTACAGAACATTATCAACCACGACATTACCTATAGCAAATATGTTATAAGTCTTCACACAGACTTATCTACAATTTAATTTAGGAGCCCATGCAATTCTGAGTCCTTATTATGTAAAATAAGCATCAGATTTTACACAATTAACTAAAATGAAAAACAAAACAAAAAATGTAAAAAACAAAATAATCAATTCAAAGTAAAAAAAAAAATCAAATTCAGACATTGAAATATTGTTAAATCAATGATTCAAACTTGTTCACATGATACCAAGCACTTATGATCTCTGCTCCTGACAACTTCTGTATAAATACACTTTACTTACTACTGACTATTACTGACTTGGAAGATTATAAATCATAACCATTTTTGGCTGAGGGTACAGAGAGAGAGAGAGAGAGAGAGGCGCTCTGAAGATTTTATTGTCAGTGACATCTCATGGTAGCCAAGGAATGTGAAGTGGGCACGTCTTATTACCTGTCTACTCACGAACAAGGGCATCATTGTTTATACTTAAGCAGCTGCACCGTTCATTTACACAAATAATCTCCACAATATCTATGGCAACCGATACAAACTAATGGCATACACAGTACAAAGCTCATTTGAACCTCTGATGTTAATAATCCTTCAATCCTTTTTTTACCCAATTTAACTGCTATTTTCAAAGATCTGGGCCTAGTTTGTGCCTCTCTTATAGATTATCTGAAAAATAAGAACCCTTGGATCATTTTTAGTGTTTAGTTTGAGTGTTGTCACCTGTGCCTATTTGTATCTGCTTTAACTTCCCACTTGACAAAATTACCATGCCAGGTCGTTGTTTTGTGTTTTACTATTATTTCATTGGGAGTTGCGCGAGGTTGTGTTTCTTTCAGGTGATTTCAGGTGATTTTGCTCTTTAGTGCATTTTATGGTTAATACATGCACCACTTTATTTAGCAGAGATTTTTACCTCCTGAGAAATTCTTCAAGCGTCTTTCAGTTCACTCGACATCAGTCCCAAAGATCCACACATCCACAAATCCCATTTTTATGTACTTGAAATCTTAAAATATATATATAATATATATACTTCTTCCTAGCTAATATTATCGTTAGCCAGGGATCTACTCCTTTTCTATTCTATTGTATACAATCAAACATGATGTTAGCATTAAGCCACATACTGGGCAAAAGATATATTAGCTAAAAGTGGCTGAATGCTAATAATCATTGGCTGTTTAGTGGTAGCCACTGTGTTATCAAATATGATTTAAATTATCTGTTATCTTTTCAGTCAATGAACAATTGGGGAGTAGTATTTATTATTTGTCAGATGTTTTATTTTGTACAGCTTAAAACTGAAATACAGCAGTACAACAATAAACCGTAAAAAGAAAAAGAATGGTCGCTGTGAGAGTATGTTCACTACAGAGGCACAAATACATCTGTCCATGTAAAACATGTGCATCCTTCTCAGTGAGTAATTCAGGCAAGAACATTTGTTCACTGTACTACTACTACACATACACACGCACATCACTGCTTAAGTTTCCACTTCTTTGACTGTAAGTGAATCTGTTCTGGCTCGTGAAGTTGTGTCTGTCGAGCTGAGGAGAGGATTTGTTGCTACAGTAGTAAAAAAGACAATCTCTCAACTTTCAACGTGACACTTAAGCCTCATTTGATCTGAACAGAAAAAGCTTTGATTGCTACTTCCCTCTCAAACACACACACACACACACACACACACACACGACAGGCATGGCCAGTTCCACTTTCTCTGCTTCAGCATTATTAGGCTTTACGTGACCTAACAGCCATGGTTTGTTGGCAGTTTTAATGAGCTTGGTTTATGTCAAGGGTTGAGGTTACTTTTACTGGAACCAAGGCCACGTGTCTGTCATCTCTGCAGGGATCAGATAACACTTTACACTCAGCCGGATAGACCCCTGCGCCATTTACATCCTTCAATGTCAAACTTTGGTGTTTTTAAAAACCAACTGTTGAAATTGATCTCAACTGTTCCCACGCCTGCACTCGTGCTGTCAAAGGACAGTATAATTTATCATCTGGGTTTACAGTAGAATAATGACCCAGTTGACATGATCTCAGGGGATCAGTGACAAAAAGTTTGCTTTGTCAAAAAACACAAAAGATCATCTTCCTGCCTGGTGCCAACAGCAACATAAATCAAAAGTGTAATCAGAAAAAAAACATTTGATATTTTAATTATTTCTGTCTTGTTTATGCAAAATTTTAAAGCATTAAATTAAACAGCCTTTTTCCACCGAAGAAACATCGCCCACCTCTGCCCATCACTCTCATTCTCAGCTGCTGAGACCCTCACCAACTCATTCATCACCTCCAGACTACTGCAACAGTCTCCTCTATGGTTCACCATCCAAAAAACACTCAAGAAACTTCAATACATTCAGAACTCAGCTGCTCGACTTCTCACACACTCCCGCACCCGAGATCACATCACCCCCGTTCTTCATGACCTCCACTGGCTCCCCATCCCCCCAGCGTATCCAGTTCAAACTCCTTATCCTCACCTACAAAGCCCTCCACAACCTGGCTCCCCCCTACCTGTCTGAGCTACTCCACCGGCACACTCCCACCCGCACTCTCAGGTCTGCGGATGCAAACCTCCTGTCCCCCCGCTGCAGGACCAATCTTCGGTCCTAGGGGGGGACAGGGCCTTCTCCATTGCCGCTCCCACCCTCTGGAACTCTCTCCCTAAAATCATCAGAGACTCCTCCACACTCACTTCCTACAAGAAATCCCTAAAAACTCATCTTTTCATCACTGCCTACAACCACTGACTCTCATCCTCTTCCCTCGACACTACTTCTATGTTGTATTGTTCTCTTAGTTTTTGCTTTGTTTTTTGTTGTTTCCTGTCAAAGCGTCTTTGAGTATTTAGAAAAGCGCTGTATAAATCTAATTTATTATTATCATTATTATTACTATTATTATTATTATTATAATAATAATAATAATTAAACTTTCTCTACTTGTAGAATGCTTTGCTGCCAAGGGTTTGCTAAGAAGAATGGTACTACATTCATAAATATGCAGCTGGAACTAACAGCCAAGCTTTGTTCAATGGTAACAAAATAAAATCTGCCTAAAGTGTACTAACGCGTAGTGCCACCTACCTAGATGTTCTTCCAAGCAAGCATTACTTGATAGGGGTTCTTCATCCATCTAGATACGCGTCCTCTGAAATCTTAAATAAAAGTTATAGGGGCGCCGGTGGCTGAGTGGTTAGTTTGGGTGCTTCATGTACGGAGGATCCAGTCCAAGAGGGCGGCACAGGTTCAGATCTGACCTTTGGCTCTTTTTCTGCATATCATTCCCCACTCTATCCATCCTAATTTCCAACTCTATCCACTGTCCTGTCTTTCCAATGAAGGCACAAAAATAAAGGTTTTTACAAGAGTAAAAAAAAAACCTTCCCTGTTATTGACAGTGCAAATGCAGCGAGTAGTAGTGTTATATAATGTCAATCTGATCTGCAAGCATAAATTGGTGATATTTGGCTATTGAGATACACTTCCCCTGATATTTTTAACAAAATGTGCTCACGCTGGTCTGACAATGCGTGCGCTGTGGGTGAATATAAAGTTATTATGTACTGGGAACATTATTTGATAGGGGATACGGATTGCCTCTGCTATGAGTTTGCGCTACTGTAGTATTTTTCGACAAAAGCAGCACATCTTGACAGAACACCGCCACCACCATAGCGAGCTGATGAACAGAAAAGATAAATACCATTAGAAAAGCTAAGAAGTGAATCCCTGAAGTCGGACTATTCCCTTATGAGCTTTATGTAGGCTACAGTAACATTTAACTTGCAGCTTCCCCCTCTAAATAATGGAAACAAATCCTACACTTGAAATAATGCAGACCTCTGGTGGGCCAGGTCGTTATAAGATACATCTACAGAGTTTGCTACAAACTTGGCAAAACATACAACAACTCAAACTATGTTTGTTTTTGTCTCCTCACAGGAGCAGATTTTGGAGCAGAAAGTCAAACTCACTATTCTCCAGCAGCGGCAGCAGCAGCAGCAGCAGCAAGTCTATAAGATTAAACCCTCAGGTCAACCTGCACACCTGTGAACCCTGTGGGACCTCCTGCCAAAAGATGGCAGAATCACAGGTACTGAAGTGCCCCAGGCCATTTCTTTTAAACCCAAAATAGCCTTTTCTGTGTGTCACTGGAAATAAAAAACAGCTCTCAGTCTGCTTTGAGTTACAAATGCTTAATTTTCTACTTCATCATTTACAGACTTTTTGTTTTGCCTGAACAGGGTGCTTGTGAATCAAATAAGAATGACAAATAGTATTTGCTTTACATGGCTTTTCCAGGGTCACACATTTTATCCTGTCAATAAGCAGTATTTACATTTGAGCAAATCCTCCACAAAGAATTTCAACAAGTAACCCTCAAATAAAGAATTAGACACATTGTCAACATGCTTATTTGCTTTCTCATTAAGAGCTGAGAATTAAAAATCGTCCAAGTGTGCTCCCTGCCTTTCGGTCCGTCTACTCAGTTAAGCTCACTGGCTCTTGACTGTAGTGTCTTTTAGAAATACAGCAACAATCTAACTTCCCCTTAATGTCTCACTACTCTTTTGACATATTGTAAGTATCATGTCATCATATGTTTTCTCCTACCCCAGATATTATGGTTCTATAATTTTACAATGTTTATGAACAGCACTGGCTGGAACAGTTTATTTACTATCAGACAGGAGGTTTTAATGGCCTCAGGGGATTCACAGTAAGCATCTTGGCAGCTTCCTGGTCCAGAAATGGGATTTGAGACAGGATTTACACATTAAGCCCAGCCCTGATTGGTTTGTCAACAGTTAGTGTAGATTGTCCTTAACTTTTGTACTCACTGTGATGATCATCACAACATCGACTAAAGAGGGCAAGGACGTCTGACTTTCCCAGCAGGAGAGCAACACCTTCAGCTTAAGACCTGGAGCTGCTGACCGGAGGCACAGCACAGGTGAGACCACCATGTCTGGGTCAGGATCAACACTGAGACGAGGCCCTATCGGCTCAGACCATTACCACCCATACCAACGACAATTCAGCGACGGAGCAGGGATGACTTCAGATGGTCTCAGACAGTGCTCCTCTTCCTTCAGCTGTGTGCAGGACGAGTACCGCCCCGACACTTGTTCACACAGCTCAAAAGACGAAGCAGGAACATCTTGGGACCAGTACAACGGGGGCGTTCAGGTTTCTAGAGTAATGGTAAACTCATTTTACCCTCACCTATTACTTTAGTTTAAGGAAACTATAGTGATCTAAGTGAAACATAAAGTAGCTATAGAGTCAGATTTAATCTCAAAAGTTTGTAGAGTTAAAAAACAGATCTAAAAGAAAAACATTGGTCTCCAAATGAGTAAAAGGACCTCCCTAACTGCTGGAAGTGTAAATAACATTCTGTTTGTCCACCATATCGACTTAAAAGAAGATTATATGTTAATATTGTGTTCACTATTTTTCTCTGCTGCCTCCAAATGGCAAAAACAAAATCTATTTTTGTAGTTTTATTAGCTAGCTCTACTACAAATACAGCATACAAATACAGAATCTAAAGAGTTTATCAAAAGCCTTCTGGTTTTCACATGTAGACTGAATATTTAGAAAGAAGAAAAACAACAACACATCTTTACTCACATCTATAAATAAATATCCATCTGCATACGAATTCAGCTAACAACCCTGTTGTAGAAGTTATCTCGGAACTAAAATGTAATCCTAAAGCTTCTTGTCAGCCTTATCCTTGAAGAACATATAGTAAAGGAAGTCTTGAAATATTGCAGGCTACAAAAAAAAGCCCAAAAAGATGGCGGCACCCTCCCAGAGGCTAAAGCATAGTCAGGCGGTGATGGGATCAAAGGTTTCTGTGCTACCATACTGCTTAATGCGTCAACAGCCAACTGTTTTTGTCAGTGTGGTGTTTACAACTTGTTTCTGCTGCCTCCAAATGGCCAAAAACTCCATCCATTAAGGATGGAACAAAATAAATTCCTGGTCAATGTTTTACTCACTTTTTCAAACATTTGAACTGGATTAACACGGTCTACATAGCTCCAATAAATAATCTCCCTTTCCCTTTTATTTGCAGAGTTCTTACACAGAAGATCCTTCCTGTTTCCTGTCTCAGAGCTTTCCAAATTACAGCTCATCGAGCCCTCTACAACAGGTCTGTCTGTTTACTGACTTATGGTTTTGACAGAGATAAGACAAAATTATTTTCATTATCAAAACACAATTGGATAGACACTAGGATCAGGGAAAGCTTTATAATAACAGTTTATGGATCAATAAATGTGATTCAGCAAATCAAATAAAAGGACAACCATAAAAATTATCTTTGAACCACACCTGTTAACTGTTTGTTTTTTGTCCTCCACAGGTTTCTTCCCGACTTCTCACGAATAATGATCAATCCAACAGTTCAAAGTATTCTCTCCAAAGTTTCTCAAGTCAGTCTCACCAGGAGAGCCCCACACAGTCCCTCTTCCCCAAGCCCATTTATTCATACAGGTAACAACATTCATACTTTTGTCAATCTTTAATTCATATTTATAATAAAGGCAACAATGTGTTGTTTATGTGACTATGACCTGCTGTGATTGTTTTCTTCAAAATATAAGAAAACTAGCTCATTCCAGTGATTATTGAAAAACAATGTTATTTTTTTCCCTTCATGACTCCAGCATCTTGATCTTCATGTCTCTGAGGAACAGTAAAACAGGAAGCCTGCCAGTCAGTGAGATCTACAGCTTCATGACTGAACACTTCCCCTACTTTAAGGTATCAATTAATGCTCATTGTATACTAAAGTTAACACAACTCATTTTAAAAAGTCTGGTTCAGCAGGGGCGAAAGCAAAATGGTTTCTTTCTTGTGCAAATCAAACAACCTATACAATTATTCAGCTCCAGAGTCTCCAAGCTCCCAACTAATCTTAGTGAGATTGTATATACAAAAGCAACTGAAGAATCCACATGAATGTAATCCATTGGTTTGTCAATTCACATTTTGAAACTTGGTTGTCTGGCTATTGCCATCTTGGTGTTTTGGAGCAAAAAGTAACAGCAGATTGGTTACATGTTGCTATATTTCAATCCTGGTTGACAGTTCGCTGTGGTAAGGACTTCTCAATCACGTGGCCTCGCTGTAAAGTCAAACTTGATTTAGTAATGGTTTAACTCTAAATGGAACCATACTTTACCAAATGAACTCCATGTTGTGATAAAAAAAAAGAATTGGAACTAGGAATGAGATCAAACTCACTGAGAAATTGTTCTGTGAGGTAATACATCAAATGAGAAGTAGGCCAATTCTCTTCACCAAATTACGGCACTTCTGCATTATCTTCCCTTCTGATACAAAAGGTTAGTCTACTTCTTAAATACAGTCTTTGCTGTTTCTATGGTGTTTCCAGAATGATAATAGAACTGAAAGTTATTTTCCATTTAATTACCTGCTTAAGCATTTTTTAATACACTGTTTTTACACAAGTTCTCCAGCCAGCTTAGGTACTGCGTGTTTTTTATAATGGTTGTATTTGCGGCTTTAAATGCCTTTATTGGAGAGGACTGTGAACGGAGTATGACTTCTAGGTGAGAGAGCAAGGAATGAAGTGACAACGTGCCATGGATCAGAGTCGAACCAGAGCTGTCCCCTTCAGGAACTACCTGTACAGCCTCTGGGGTTTATGATATAACCTCTAGGCTATCCAGTGCCCTGTTGGTTTAGATGAGAATTAGAATTGTCAGAATTTCCAAGAAGCTTTTTATTGACATATTTGAAAGTTTCTTTATACCCCACAATCAATTAACCAATCCAATGCTTAAAAGATTAAAGGAAGAAGAAAGGAAGACAAAACATTCAGCTATCTCTTGCTGTCACAGGCCCATAATAATTCCATCCTATCATTACATAAAAAGACCAAAATAAATGTTTGCCCAGAAGTGTATTTATGTACATTATTGTAGCCTGGGGCAAAGTTTCATCTATTTGTTTTTTTGCACTGACTGTCATTTGTAACTACGCAGCAGACAATTGGCTTCACCTTTGAATTAGTCTTCATCATTATCTTAAAACTTCTCCTTCAGGTTTGTAAGCACAAGATTATCCAAACCACAGCAGTGTTGTATTTGACACTAATTACTCGCATGAAATCCCTCTTGTGTGATGATGCACATGGAAAGCAATTAACCTACAGCTGGGTGACACAAGACCAACTGGGTAAAACCTCTTTGAACATGAGGCTGGCATGCAGAGTAAAATAAGGGAATGCATTTAATTGAGTTTGTGTGTGTGTGTGTGTGTGTGTGTGTGTGTGTGTGTGTGTACACAAATGGTTTGGAAGGATATAGCTGGGATAGAGAAGTAGAGTATTGTTGAGAAGATACTTCAAGAAAAATGTTATACCCTTTGTTTTTATTTTGGATAAATCAGCCAGCTGCAGAGTTGAACCTGTGTTTGGATTGATACAAATAGTCTTCATTTTTTAAAGGATTCCAGGTATCTATGTATTAAATAAGTTCAGACCCACCTATGGAAAGAGCTCAAAGACCTGTTGCCATTCATATTCAAGAAGGCGCTCTATAGATGGCCGCTTTCCAAACAGCTGCCTGTCACATTAAACTCAGGCTGCAGGGCCAGAAAATAAATGAGGCAGATGATTAGTAATACACCAAGGAAAGACATAGTCCTTAAAGCAAAGGCTCAGATTTTTTAAGATACAACTGAATACATTCTTAATGCGTTCAAGTATCTCCTAGTTCATTTCAGTTCAATGGACACTTGCTAAGGCATGCAGATGTCAGATATACGTTGCAGATGGTAGAAAATTAATACACATTTTATTATTCCCTCCAGGTAGGGCAGGGATCCTGGTATCTGTATTTCATTTTAAAAGAGAGTTCACCTTGAGACACAGTCAGGCATTGGGTGAGAGCTTTGAGTACCCTTGTCTTTACTCTAAATTAAAAAAGATAAGGGAACAGAGAACAGGGCATTCACCACACAGATTAAGACAAATAGGGCATTCATATTTTATTGTGTAAAGATAAAACAGAAATGAATCAGGGGTTCTTCTGTTAAACCTTAGGGTTCCTTTTTTAGCAACACTAGCTACAAGGCTCAAGGGATTGTTACATTAGTCTATCAGTTGTTTCGCTCACAACTTCTAGCTTGACTAAAATATCTCAACAAAGTCTTCATTGATTTTTAAAAACATTTGTACAGATAGCTGCCAAATACACCCTAATTGTGGAAGTGGAGAACCTCTTAGCTTTTACATCGAACCCCTCACAGCAGCCTTCATGGTCTTGGTTGTGGATTAATCAACCCCCAATACGAGGACACATCCCAGTTGAGATAAAGCTGCCAAGTTCTTGTCACCAACTGGGCATGCATATTCTACTGACAACGAACACAGGTGCATTTTATTGATGGCATTTTGAATGCACAGAGATGCTTTGACTTGATCCTGAGGCCTCTTGTTGTGCCATTCATCCACCATCATGATTGCAGCATGATAATGCACGGCCCCATGTACACAACTCCTGGAAGCTAAAAACATCCCAGTTCTTGCATAGCCTGCATACCCACCGGACATGTAACCCATTCAGCACTTTTGGGATGCTCTGAATTGACGAACAAGACGTTGTGTTCGAGTTCCTGCCAATATCCAACAACTTGGCACAGCCATTGAAGAGGAGTGGACCACCAAACCAAAGACCACAATCAACAACATGATCAACTCTATGCGAAGAAGATGTGTTGCACTGCATGAGGCAAATGGTGATACTGACATGTTTTTTGAACCCCCCTACACATCTGAGATCAGTGCCTAATAAATGTCTCTTTTTAAGATATAACTGCACATTTAAGAGTGGCCTTTCATTAAGACCAGCCTAAGGCACACCGGTGCAATAATCATGTTTAATTATCATCTTGATATGCCACAACTGTTAGGTGGATGGATTATCTTGGCAAAGGAGAAGAGCTCACTAACATATGTAAACAATTGTGTAAAGAAATTTGAGAGAAAACGGCGTACTTGTTTTCATAAAAAAAAGTCTTAAAACTTTGATTTTAAATCGTGAAAATTGGAGCAAGAACAAAAGTGTTGATTTGCTATTTTTGTTCAGCGTACGTACTTACTCTTTAAAATCAGTAGATTGACTCAGGATGAAGTTTATTTCTTAATCAAGAAAAGAAAGGAGCTGAATCTGTGTGAGTAAATTTTTTGGGGAAGTTTGCTGAAAAACAGTCAACCAAAATAGCTAAAATGCTAACACTGCATCTGGAGTAGATAAAACTCAGGAGTTGCAGGACAAAGGTGAAATATTCAGCACTAGGTATTTCTAAGCCATGCCTTAAAATGTAAACTGTAGAAATGATGTGTGATCTGGGTGTACCGGTCCCATTTTCTGAAGCATTGTTATGAAGAATATAATGGATCCTCACATACACTATTACAGGTGGGTTACTAAAAACATGAACAAGTTAGGTAAAAGGGTTTTGGTGAGTTTCAGTCCACACTATTTCCTGATGTGGGGGACCTGTCCTGCCTTTGCTGACCGGAAGTTACACTTTGACTGAGGACTTGAGTCTGTATCTTTTGAAAGTAGGCCATACAGGCATTTTGCTTGGACATAACTCTGTAACCCAGAAGTTTACACAGGTCTTTAATATTTGACCGAGGGTTTGTTTTGAGTGTCTGTACTCCAGCAATTTCCTTATTGTCCATCCGTTAGCTATTGGCTCCTTCTTGAAAAGGTCACATTTGTCTCCTCTCAGTTTCATTCCCCAGACATGTTGTCGTTTGAGGACTGATCTCACATCCTCAACGTTCTGCTTGAATATTGTACTGATGGGTAGACTAAGACATCAACAAAGTATGGAATGCATATTTTGCCCCTGAGACCTTCTAGGCTCTCTTCCATACTGCTTTGAAAGGCTGAGGCCGCATTTGTGGGATTGTGTTGATTCATACAGCGCCCTTGGGGTTATGAAATGAGCTTTTTTGAATCCTTACTGACACTAGGTTGGTGATAAGCTATTCCTTGGTCCAGCCTGTTGAACCAAGCGTTTCCATCAAGACCATCAAAGATCTCTTGAATATGTAGTATGGGATGCCTGTCTTCTCTTTGTTAAACCACCTGTAGTCAGCGCACAGTGTAAGGGCTCCTGTCTCTTTTTCTCACCCAAAAAACTGCCGCTGTGAATCCTGGAATGTAGTTCTTTAAAGTACCTCATCATACAATGGTCAATGCGTTGTGGTGTATGTTTTAACTACTGGATTATCATCCCCTAGCTAAATGTCCATTTTGTAGTTTTTGATGACCCCACGTAATCGTTGTGGCAAATGCACCTGATTCTTCCCTGAGCATTTTTTTGACACCCTTTCACCCCCACATCTTTTCTGCATCCAAACAACCCTCCCTGTTTCCAGACAGCTCCAGATGGATGGAAGAACTCTGTACGTCACAACCTCTCCCTGAACAAGTGCTTTGTGAAGGTAGAAAACAAAAATGGGAACTCGTCCCGTAAAGGCTGTCTGTGGGCTCTCAATCCAGCCAAGGTGGAGAAAATGCAGGAAGAGCTGCACAAGTGGCGCCGCAAGGACCCTGTCACTGTTCGCAGGAGCATGGCAAAGCCAGGTTGGTCCCAAAAACTTACAGAAATTACCAAAGACAGAACTTTAAGCAAATTAAGTTTTTAGTTATTAGACAGTTGATTTTACCTTGAATTCTTTGCAGTAATAGATTAAAAAAGAACAGATATATTTTGCAGATTATTTAACCTTTTAATCAGTTTCTTCTCAAAGCTGTTTGGTTATCTTAAGTAAATCTCGTTTGATTCAAACTTTGGCACTCAAAATATTTCCTACAGAAGACCTTGACCGCTTACTGGGAGAGAGACCTGAAAAATTCAGGTCATTGCCACCTTACACCAACTCAGCTTTGTTATCCAGAGGGACCCCTACCTACAGCATCACCTCCTTATCCTGCAACCCAGCCCAGCTTCAACCACCCTGCCTACCCATTCTGCATTCCCAGTATGCAAATATTCAAACCCAGCAGGCCTGCTACCTTCCCTCTGGAACCGCTCATCTCAGCAACTCATTTGACCTGTACTCACCCTGTGGACAGCCGATAGCCCCTGGAAGCCTGAACTCAACCGTGGCCCAAAAGATGCCGCCTGTTTACAACGCAGCCCCGCAAGCTGATTACAGCACTGGTCGTAGGAGCATTCAGGACTTTCTGTTGGAGGGAGATGCCAGTTATGACATTGACATGCTGGACCCGAGTCTGACTGATCTTCAGCTGCAAGGTATGTGAGTAGACAGTATGAAAGATAAAAAAAAAAAAACAAGAAGTTCAAATGTTGGCCTCCTCTGTGATTGAAGCCAACATTTCTTCTTGGGTAAAAACAACTGTGTGATTCAAACCTTTTTTTTGAAGAGTACCCTTAAGGGTAATGGCTCTGCTCCATGTACATGTCAGGGTTGAGTTATAACTGTGTGTTTGTGAGCCAACATGTTGCCTCCTTCTTAAGAAAATGCCTGAGAAGTTAGTTCCTGTGGTTACGTCAAACACAATTGTTTGCTATTAAACAATACTCAAATAAAACCACCTGTCTTTATTTTCTCAGGTAGCTTGTGGGAGGAGCTAAAGAACGAAAGCCTTGTATCGGATGCCCAAGTTACCACCACAACCCCGACCACGACCTCTGCCCTGCAGAGAAGCTTCTTACAGATAACACCTCTTCCTGTTAGTGAGACGACTGTCTGTCAACACAAGGCAGGGTATGAGGATGGAAACATGGAAGGTGGACGACACTCAGAGCAGCATGGCTGTTTGTTGAACGAACTCCATCCTGGGGTTTATTCAGGGGTGGATAGCCCTGCTGGGTACCTGATCTCTTCTTGTACAACACCAATCTCCCTTATGTAAAGGTTAATCTGAATTGTAAAAAATGTAGGCAGTATCATGCCACAGTATTAGCTGGGTGGTTAATTAACTCATCTTAACCCCTGTCTCCATTGTGTAACAGACTCTGCTAGGGGAGTAGGTTTAAAGATTTCAGTTCTCACAACAAGTACAGCTGATCAAATAAGAGCTACTTTTGGATCATGTCTGTCTGTTTTTATTAGTAATGATATTAGTAGTCTTTCTTGTCATATGTTTTTCATTTGCAGCAGCTCCTGTGTTTCTCATCGTGGATTGGTAATTATCAAAAATAGGTCTGATTAAGCGAACCAGTGGACAGGGTTACAAATATTGTTAATGGTTATGTTGTGAAACTAGTTATTTATTGTCTTTCTAAAAGTTAACACATTTTGCATTATTGTGGTATTAATTTGAATAATAGATGTCTAAATGTGTCATTTGTAAATCCTATTTCATGTTGAATTTAAATGTATTTCTGTCCGGCCGTTTAGCTCTCTAAATCAATGAAAAGTGCACATAACTTGTTTCAGTATGTCTTCTGCTAAAGCACCTTACTATAACCCTAACCCTTTTTTTTTAGAACGTTGTATTAAATAAAATGTGAAACAATGTGTAGACAGTGTGAAATAAATCACTTATAGTGGTGAACTTACAGACAATAATTACACATATCTGCAACCCTCCTGAGCTTTACAGGTCCAGATCATTGTTTAACTAACGGCAAAAAAGTGAACAATTTTGTTTCACTCTCCAAAGTTTCGTAGCATTGATTTCAGCTGCAGTTAGCAGCTTTGAACTTCTCATGAAACAATTAAAATATAATGTTTGTATAAACATATAAAACTAATGAATTGGATATTTTGTGAATAGACTCTGATGTTGGAAACATGGATTCTTGAATGTTGACAGTAATGGCAATGTTGCAGTAAGACAGTACTTCCAGAAGGTGGCAGTAGAGACCCTTTCTGACATTCAGCTTATTATAAATAAGGAGTTCTCCTTTATTTACTTACGATATAATTTAAATAATTATTCACTTCTCTTACATGCTCTGCACATTTTAGTACGTTTGTTCTCAACTTTAGATAGCCCAACATACAAAAGAAAAAAAAAAAACATCGACCACCTGCTTTATGTAACAGGTGTCATTTTAACACTTATGGCTACTTAGTAGAAGCTACCTTTGTTTATGTAAAAGTATTAAGTTATGAACTGGTTGCAAAGTGTTATTTTAAAATAAATCTGATACATTTTTTTAGTGAATCAAAAATGTGCTTATTTTAAACTTCCCCAGCAAGCACAGAGTATGACACTGAGGGTGCTTAATAAACGTGTTACTATCAAGCATCATTTAGTGTTCAGGTGGTGTGGTAGACACTTTGTTTCAAGCAGCGTTCTATTAAACTATAACGCAATATTTGCAGCTTCATAGATAACAATTTAATTTGTAAAATAAAAAACTTAAGATTGACTTTAACAACCACAAAAATTGTTTGACTAAAAAACTGATAGCAAAAGTAATACGTTTTTATTTTATTTCTTACAACATGTGAGAATCTTTAATCTTGGCTTTTAAAGTGATTGTTGTTGTCAACAAGATATGATGAATGTATATGCATACATATATATATATATATATATATATATATGTCAAGATATGGTACACATTTAGACTGCATGAATCACAAACCACATGGGAAACAAGGGTGATCAAATAAATTCAGCAATAAACAGAAAATCAAGAACACAATCCCAGTACAACACCTCTTATGTATATATTAACTATGTCTTTATTTCACTGTAAACAGTCTTTATTCAGTGCAATGTTTCATATTCTGTAAAAAAAAGAATGATAACAAGATATTCGAAAAAAAATCCCATATTTATTGCAGTGATGGAATTTCTGCTGTCAAAACTTTACATACTTTTCAATTTTGCAATTAAAACATTTGTCATAATTAAAGTATACACAGTGTTAGAACTAGAGAGAATTTACCGGATAACAAAACTGGTATCTGACTTTCAGCTAAAGTAGGTGTCTGACACTTTAAAATGGCTATTTATTCAAAAAGACACTCCTGAAGTAATCTTCGTAGTACTATGAAAACATACAACAAATGACACACTCACATAGACAAAGTACACATTTCTGTTTGTCATTCAAATGAACGATGGCAGACTAAAGTCATTCAGATGTGTGCTACTTGAATTTCAAGAAACTTTAGGAGTAAGATTCCTATACAAACTAGCTGAATGCTAATCTTTAAGGGGTTTATTTGACAATCAAACCATTTAGGTGAACTTATTTTTCTTTCTTTGTGTCCAAGTGTTTCTGTCTGGTGTAGTGAAGACAAATAACACTTTGTCCCATTTTTTTTCCCCTTCCTATGTATCTCTATCACAACCTACAAAATGCAAATGAAAGTTTTCGTGATGATCAAGAGGAACACTTGTACACAGACTGAAATCAACAGCATGTACCGACACTGCATGTGTTTGCTGCCCACTCTCTCTCTCTCTCTCTCTCTCTCTATTACACACACACACACACACACACACACACACACACACACACACACACACACACACACACACACACACACACACACAGATGCTAAAACTGCTAGAATTCAATGTTCCTGCAAAGAGGCAAAGGGAGAAAATCTATTGGTCTGGCAGCTGAAAACCTGAATGTAAAATCATTGAGTTAACAATAGAGAGAAAAGAGTGTGTCCATCAGTCCATATTTCTTGTTTTTCTGGTCCTGAAGAGGAACATGGATTATGGAAAATGTCTAGAACAGGGAGAGGTGAAGGGTGGTTTTCTTCTATGGACCCCCACTGTAGGAATAATCTGCCTTGTTGTGCATCACCAGCTTGTTGTCGACAAAGTAGAAGCTGTCAGACTGCGTCTCATAAGGGTGCAGGATCATCTCTCGCACTGGGAGGAAAAGAAGAGACACACAACACGCAGGATCTGCATCAGTAAATCCTGTTAGATCTCATAAAACGTCTGTGTGGGTGTATTTTTTCTCTCGCAGTGACGTATGTTTGTGAAACTCACTGATATCTTCAGACAAAGCAGGGAACTCGTAGATGTGCTCGCATGTGTTCTTGCTGCTGGGCATGCAGAAGCCGAACTCGAAATCAAAGCTCTTGAGCAGCTGATCGCGGAAGTAGTGTCTCTCAATCATGCGGAAGTTGTTGATGGGTGTGTCACCGACTGTGAACTCCACTCTGCACAAACAGGGAGGGTGGGGGGGATTCATTATCAAACTTGGGATGCTCAATAAATAGGTACATTTTATCATATACTGTAATACATTTTAATATGTATTTAAAATGCGGCTCAAATATTTTGCAATGTTTTGATCTAAAAAAACACTTTTAAAAATGATTTTGATGGTATGTAGACTTGTTATTACACCTCTTTCATCCACATCCTACCCACTGGATCAAAGCTGGTGCATTTTTATAGAAGACATCCGTTTAAATCGCAACGTATATTAAGACTTGAAGTTCTCCATTATAAGAGGCATGGTTGTGAGAGAGGTATATGATGTTGTTAAGTCACTCAGCTAAAC
This sequence comes from Labrus bergylta, assembly GCF_963930695.1. Lineage (NCBI taxonomy): Eukaryota > Metazoa > Chordata > Actinopteri > Labriformes > Labridae > Labrus > Labrus bergylta. Next base: position 15,767,384 of record NC_089205.1, on the reverse strand, counting down.
CTATTATAGAAAAAGCTAGCCCTTGTATTCTCATTACAACAACAACATGTCAGAGGTAAAGATAATAAAGCAGAGGAGGCTAAGAAGAGACAAAAAGAAAGTAACTAAGGAAGACGCCAGACAAAATGTATTTTATGAATTGCTTTTAGTCTTTTGCTGTTGGACAACTAATCAAACTTTAGCTTGCTTTCTGTTTATAATGCAGTTTATTTCAACTTTAGCCTTGTTTTTTTGTTTTTTTTTCAGTCACCTCTTTAAGGTACGACAACATTGCACTTACCAAAATACAACCATAACAACAAGGTCAGCTGGGGCAAGAAAAACATGGAATCAGCCAATCAAACAGGTTGCAAATAAGCCAACAGTTGATCCAGACTCTTTAATTACTTAACTTGGCCAGAAATAGAAAAAAACAACCCGTTAGACTTACGTAGGATTTTCAAGGCCAAAACTAAACAAAATAATTGTAGATAAAAAGACTCTGCTTAAAACTGGCCTTCAATATGAAAAATCTTTTATGGAGTTTTATGCTCAACACTAACATAAATCCTGTCCCATTACCTGGTGCACGACACACTCTTTAAATATTACATCCAGCTCTCCATAAAGCCATAATATTATCTAGATTCATGAGTTGGATTGAAACCAGTCACAGAGTAGGAGTCTGATGATGAACACGGCACAGAAGCACTGACAGATATTTGGTCCCTGATTCAGTGGGGGGTCTGGCCTGCTCTGTGTTCACACTCATGCTCGTCAGCCTGTCAACCCACACTCACACCCACATACCTCCTACATGCGGTGTCTGTCTTCTGTCAGTGCGGCAGTCTACAGAATGTCATTTGATTCATCAGTGTTTTCATTTGAGTGTAAAAAAAAACACACAGGAAAGTTGACTTACGTCGCTCCAACCTGCCGCAACTGCAGGAATGCTGGGGTGAACTGGTATCGGACAAAGCGTCCGGCGTTGGGGTCACACTGCTTTCTGCCTCCTGCTGAAGGAAAGACAGACAATAACAGTTAATACGTAAAACAACATTTGAATATATCAGACAAAAACATGAAAGAAAAGAAGTGGCTGACATGTTACAAAACATAGACTTTAACTCAAATGTTTGAGAATGTTTTATAAAATGTGTGGTCTGACCTGGTGTTGGAGGTTTAGTGATCTCAAAGAGGACACCTCCTGTTTCCATGTCGCGGATCTTAAACCTGGTGAAGTCAATCATGTGGACATTTTCTTCTGGAGAACAAAGATAATCTGGAAAATAGAGGGACAAAACATCATTTAGGGGCTATTCTCATACAGAAAAAGATACAGTCATATCTGTTGTTGTGCACCTCTGAATAGCTGCTCCATGCTTAACTCATTCACCTAATGTTGAATTAAAATGCTTCCCACAGTAACCTCACACATCAGAACATTTGCTTGAGAAGTCTCAGTAAGTACACACCCTCCAAGTACTTCTTCTGAGCCAATTTATACACAACACCTAGGCACTCTATAAAGTAAAAAGAGTCAATTTCAATCTTTCTGGTCTGTGTTTGAATATATTTCACATTTACTGTAATGTATGGCACCTTCTATAACAACAACATTCAATCGGAATAATTTAATTTCTTTTACGTCAGGCGCAGCAATAATGTCCATTACCACATATCTTTATACCAACTTGTTAAGTTTGTCTAATGTTGTTCACCTGATTTCAGTTTTTGCAAGTCTAAAAGCAAATGGGTTTTAATTTGATAGATTTCAAAATAAAATGAATGGTTTGAACTTGATAAGTATACAATTTGAATGCAGAGTGTTACATACACCTTATACCAAAACAAAAGATTGAACAGCAAAACACACAACAGACAGGCAGCTGGTGCCGGGGCTGTGGTTCAGTGGATCATCTCTCCTTGATCCCCAGCCCTTGTAGCCTCATGCTGAAGTGTCCTTGGGCAAGAGACTAAACCCCAAATTGCTCCCACTGCTACGTCAGCAGAGTCTGAATGTGAATGGGATGAGCTAAAATTGACAAAACTACATTGAAGCATGTGCCATCAGTGTGTGAATGTGTGTGAAAAGTGCTTTGAGTAGACAGAAGAGAAAAGTGCTGAACCAAGTACATTTACACAATTCTCCTTATAATACTGCTTACATGCCCACTAGAAGACAGAAAACCAAGTACCCTGATCAGGATGATACATTTGAAGATGCCACTCTGTGTTTGTGTTTTGTTATGTGTGTGTGTGTGTGTGTGTGTGTGTGTGTGTGTGTGTGTGTGTGTGTGTGTAAGAGAGAGAGAGAGAGAGAGAGCAAGAGAGAGCAAGAGAGAGAGAGTGTGAGAGGGAGAGAGAGAGAGAGAGTATGAGCATGTGTGAGACACCCCCCTCCCAATGGGACGGGATTAGACCTAAGAGGCTTATTGTGTTGTATCATCACATGGACCGACTGGTTGGAAACACACGCACACACACACACACACACATATGAACATACACACACCTATCTCATTAGGGTTATGGTGCGAGCAGTTATTATTGGCAGTGTATGTTGCATAAGGTTCATAGGGTCTTCAATGACTTCATGTAAAGGGGCAACAATAAGGTCAAAAGAAATAATAACACTCATGATCACCTTAAGGTGAGTGTGTGTGTGTGTGTGTGTGCAGACACGTGCACACACACACACACACACACACACACGCTGCTTCACTGTTTTTTGAGGTTTTAGGCAGCAGATGGGCCACGCAGGCTTGAGCCACCTGCTAGAAGGTATTTATAGACCTTTTCATAAAGAACAGTATGCTATACCTGACACTTTGTCTAAAAGTGGCCCTCTTGTGAAACAGGTTTATTCAGAGCTCCCTGTCTCACGCACTGGAATGGATATTCTTACAACTGATGTACACCTGGAGGAATATCTGGCACAATCTGATAATTTATAATAAGCTAACTACAAAAATACATTTTTTAAAAGCTTTGACATGTCACAGTTAATTTTGACCCAATGCAGATACATTGACAATGAATAAGTAGATCACTCAAAGGACTCACCAAATCCTTTCTTAATGTGGCATTAAGTGTGTCAATTAACTTTGAATAAAAAAAGTCTGACACTAAAGCTAGTAATTTAAAATGACATGCAGCAGTATTATTAACAAAAAGCAAACACATGTGTTGGTTGATTCTATGTGTAGAAACACGTCCAGAGCTAATGAACAAATCAACAAATATGGCAGAATGTTATTCAGCTGTGTAATCATGTGTCTTCATTTAGCACTATGTATGCATGCATACGGTATATACCTATCACGGACATACATTTGATGTATAAATATGTTCACGGCAGCTATTGCATTTTTCTGAACGTGTATGGCAGAATACACTCAGCTCATCTCTATATATGTCGTCAACAAACAGTAGCACATGGCCTAAGCGTTTCCATGGTAATCTTCTCGAATTTGGTCAATAATTGTCCATGTAACGCTGCTCTGGGCTCAAAACCCAAAGTGTCTATTTTTTCTTCTAAACTATAGTAAGAGGATTAAAAAACTGCTGCTGTTTGACGCAGTGCCCCCTAGTGCAAGATCAGTCCATGTGTGGAGAGCTTATCTACTCTGTGGGACTGTGGGTCTGTTCAAGCAAAAGCAAGGAAACGAGAAAACAAGTAAATGTGGATAACATACTGTGCAAAACTCTTTCTAATGCATCCATAACATTATGAATAAACAGCGGTTCTTTATTTTAATGCTTCTATTTTATGAGTAAGTAGATTTGTAATGTAATCTACATAAACATTTATTCATAGGCCGAGGACATTGACATGTAAAATGCAGAAGAGTAATTACAGCCTGCTCATTGCCTTCAGCAGAGAGGATTTATGTAACACTTTAAATTGATGTTCGTCAGTATGTTACAGGGCTGACACTGTGGAGTGAGCCTTGCTATCATACAGAACTGAAAACAAATAACACCCACTTCAGCATGTCACAGGGGCTGTAAAGTGAGGGCAGAAATTTGAGTATGAATATGTTTAATTTAACATGATAAATAAAATATATTTATCAATGTGGCTAATGAACCACTAGAAACTGCCAAAGTCCCAAGTACGGTCTTTAGTGATTCCTGTTTTATTTGTTAACTTCTTGCCCCGTGGTTCATGTCTGGTTTTGTCATGTCTGGCACAATCTGTCAATTTATAATAATATAACTACAAAAATATGCCTCACCTTGTTTCCACAAATTTTTTAAATGTGTGCCTGATCTTTGATGTTTTCACCGGTGTCTTGTAAACCTAACGTTTGTATGATTATCCAGTGTGTATTCTCTTCGTTCCCTCCCCTTTGTGTCACCTCTACTTTTCTACTGTTTTTATAGTTAGACCTTTTGTCTAACACTTGATTCCAGGACTTATCAATGCAAGCTCTTTGTTTTCGTGTTTTGTTTTTATGCTCATAAAGGTCTGCCTCTGGGTCATCTCACTGTGTGATTTTACCGAACCTGACAGTAACTCTAAATCAACTTTTAAATAGAAGCTAATGATTATTAGCAAATTGGTAAATGAGTAAGCAACCAATCAAGAATTACTTAAATTATATATCTGCAGCTGTTATGAATATTATCTGCAGGGATGTACACTCTGCTTCTTGATCGGTCACTCTCTGTTTTCTCCTCTTAGCGTCATCTGTCACTGTACACTTCTGACTCTTAGCCTTAGCCATTGAATCAAAACATAAAGATACAGGTTAACTGGCTTCTCGTTAAAATCAAGGCTGCTGGGTGAACTAGTGCTGAAAAGTTGTACACACTTTTCATGAGATGACCTCGGCCTGCTGCCAAAGTGACATAGCACAGTGAACAGGCAATCGGGCCGTGCTGCAGACATGGTAGAGACGCATTTCTCCGTGTTGATAGTTATTGTGCAATTAAATCATCCTTTGAAACTGTTATTTTAAAGTTACATATTTTCCCTTTAAAGACAATCATCACATGTGACATGCTCTCAAAAATAAAGTCAGGTCATACAAATATGTACCGTCTTTGAAAGTTAAATTACAAAGACAGCATTTCTAAAGGATAAAATGTGTCGGTCAACTGATTTTATTGTCCTACTGAAATGGAACTCGAATGGAAACCTATAAGCAGCACACCGAGTGCATCTTAAGCTGCTGTCACTGAGCAGTTCTCTTTGTGGGCAGATGACCAATAGATTTGTTTTCTGAATCGTGGTGGAAACTTGCCAAACCTGCTGAATGAGACAGATGGAGTGTTTCATCTGAAAGAACAGCAAGTGAAATCACTTTCACTCAGTCGAGGTTGAGTATTCACACAGAACCATGTACCACCCACAATAACATGAAACCCAGACTTGTTACCCGCATTGCACTTTACATTCATTTCAGCACATGGATCAGTTAATTGAATTTGGCATGCTTTAGTGTCGTTAATACGCTTATTAAAATCTGCCCTCTTATTATGAAAATAATAACACATTTTATTTATAATGCACTTTACATTTGAAGCAAATCTTAAAAGCTCATTATATCAGCAAACATGGGGTGTGAGCTGATGGGAGAAAAGTTGACGCTGCACTTGAGGGGAAAAAAATGTGAAACACAGCGGCTGCTGCAGGTGGTGGATGCGAATGATTTCCAAGCTGCTGTTTGTCTTAGTATGTTTTATGATGAATCAGGGCTTCGTTTCACAGTGCTAACAGATGTTTAAACATGAATTTGGAAATATAGAGGATCATTAAATAATACATTTCTTGATTTGGGTAACACAACTCCCTGCATGTCAACCAGTTGTATGATAGGAATGTGGCTGAAGAAATTGTGAAAATTGCTCCAAAGTCGTTTGAGAAGATTGATAACAGTCTTTTGGATTTCTCTTCTAAACAGGGCTACAGCTAGCAGCGAGTTATTGTAGCTCAGAAGTTGGATACAAAGTTTAAAATGAGACACTGCTTGGAAGCTTTTTTTTTAAATAAAGAGAGAGCTTGTTCTTCCCAAAATCAAAATTGTTCCTTAAAAAAGGAGTTCATGAGGTTAAAAGCTCCAGTTTATATGTTCATAAGTCAGTTTACTTTCTTACAGTTTTTCCTCTTTCTCCACACACATACACACACACACACACACACACACACACACACACACCCGCCTCTCTCTCTCTCACGCAAACACAAAGTGCTCCACTTCACTTCCTTCAACACTGTCACCTAGCAACGCTCCTTCTGATAGTGTGCCAGTCTTTTTCCTTCCCCTCATCCACCTGACTGCTTAACAACAACAAGCTGAGCAGCAAATCAGAGGAGCGTATCTCAGGTTTAGAATCGGGGGTATGCAAATGAAATGATCCATGTTAGGTGAAGCTATACTTGATGCCTCCACCTACAGACGGAGAGGCCTCTCTTTGTTTTATTTCACAACCATAGAGTGCAGAAGGAGTCTGCAGATTTGATGCAGAATATCAAGAGGGGGTGTGTCAACTGTGAATTGTTACAGTGGGGAAACTATTATTTACCCTAAGCACAGGTGATATAGCTACCATGATTGCTTTTAGATTTGTTACTGATACTGAAAGACCCAAAAACACCAGCTGCAAACTGTTGTTAAACATAATCCCTTTCTGTCAGGTACAGTCCTGAAAGGATGTGTTAGACAGAGAGTAAAATTAGCACAAAGTCTTGAGTAATGTCGTGTTCTTGTATTCAGATATATGCACAGCTTGTCTGACACCAAAGAGGCATTCATAAAGAGCAAGCCGGCAGCCACTTATAGCTCTCTAATCCCAAAGATTAGCCCGGAGTTACCGACTTTCAAACCACAGGGATTGACTTCACATGCCTTATTCTTTCAGTTTGACTCCATGGCCAATCAACAAGGAAAAAGTGTGTTGAATTAATCCCAGAACATGAGGAGGAACAATGCAGACATGTTTACTTGTCTTCACGTTGAAAACAAATCCATAGCCGAAGGCAGCTCTTGACATTAGCATTACGCCTTGATGTACATTCCATGATATAAAGTGCACCTGTGTTTGTCTCTCAGTTTACAGCACCTGTAGGCAAACTGGCAAACGCTCAAGTTCATGCAGAGGTTGCATTGAGAGCAGCTGAATGCAGATGAGATTCGCTCCTTTAATCTTCCTTGTCTTTGGCTGAAAAAAACAACATTCCTCCATGAGTGGTTTTATGAAGAAATGTGTTGTGTTTGCAGCTTCTTCATTAAGGGTGACAGTGAACCGCAAATTAACATCAACAAAACATTCGCTTAGCACAGCATTAAGAGTTGAAAGACGGGGAAGCAGCTAGCTTGGCTCTGTCTGAAGGTAACCTTTTACCTGTGCACTAGTAGCCTACCTCTATGCTCATGTGTAACACATTTTTCTGAGGTACAGTTGTTCCTCCTGTTTTCAGATTGGTTAGCCAAGCTCACTTCCTGTAGATTGTGGCTTCACAAAAAGCATTCAGACACAGTAAAAGTGATATTATCTATCACTAATAAGGGTGAAATATGTCTAATAAATGATTAGACTGTTGATCTTTTGTTGACAAAACATTATTTTAAGGTTTCACAGATTTGCACTTCCACAACTATTTAGAAATAAATCTAAAAAAGCACCCGTTTATATTCCCTTTTCCTTTGTTAAGTCCATGACTCTGATAGAGGGAAACGGGAGGAAAGAATACATTTTTAGCTAATTATTTAATAAGAAAAAGAAAAGTAGATGAAAAGATTGATTACAGCATGTGGGTTGGCTTAGCTTTCCTTCTTTGGGGGCGGGGGCTTTTTGACTTTATTCAGATAGTGGATAGAATCAGATACCGGGAAGGAGAGAGAGAGAGAGAGAGTGGATAATAACATGTGGTAAAGGCTGGAGTCAAACTTAGGCTGCCTACTTCAAGAACGACAGCCTCTGTACATTGGGTTCGCAAATGAACCGCTAGGCCAAACAGGACCCTTGGGTTAGCTTGCTTAGCATGAAGGATGGAAATGGATGAAAACAGCTAGCAATGATTAAAAAAAAACAAAAAAAAAACACCAGTCCCTTAAAAGCTCAAAAGGTATGTCTTGATAATTGAGCAATGACAACACATCCTCATACCTGAACAGCAGGACATGGGCGATTGCCAAAGAACAGCTACAACAAGATAAACATGCAACACATAGTGAAGCAGCAGTACTTTTGGGAAGCCTGTCTGGGTAAATACTGCGCTTTAGAGTACAGATGGGCAGATTTTGTTGACCTTCCCAATGAGCCAGACTGGCTGAAGTTTCAGGTGTATCATTCAGAAAAGAGAGTTGTATACATTTTCTCTGAAAGGGGGCTTCTAAAAAGTCTTGGTAAGAAAGCAAATGTGTCCCCAACCTTCCCCCCATTACATTAAAAATACTATACATCATGCAAAAGTAAGATTCCACAGCTGAAGAAGGTTTAGACTCACGCAAGATATGCAGGGAAGGACTGAGAGCTTCTGTAATCTGACTATATTCAGTATTATCTAATGCCTAAGTCTGCGCTCACCCATTACACACAATCAAACACATATTAACTGTGACTGTTTGGTCACCAAGTAGGAACCTGCAGGCACACCAATGATTTATGTCTTCCCTCCTCAACCTTCTTCTCTTTATGGGGGTCTGACTAATATCTATAAAAGGCTATTCCCATCTCATTAAATTCAAAAACAATAGATACATTATTCACTTTTGCAGCAAATAAAAAAGGTCTTAGCTACGCCAGCAGTGGATATTTAGAGGTATAACTCATTGTGTTTGGCTCAGCAATTAACCTGAAGTTCCAGTATGATAGCAAGATTCAAATTCAGTTAAATTGGGTACAGATGATGACATAAAGAAAGTATTCTTTCTTATGTAAATTTAACACCACGACTAGCTAGCTAACCAGCCAACCACGTATTGGTCCCAGCATCAAAACAAGATCTTCACAAACAAATTAAATCAAAGTTTTCACATTTTCCAAAGAGGTTTAAATAAGTGTTACATGACAGTCCCTCATTGTCATTGTTGTGGTTGCATTAACTGTAAACAGAGGCCTAGGCTGGGTCCCTGTTGCTATAACAAAAAGCAAGTGCGTTAATTTAGACTGTAATCAGACATTTTGACCTTGACTACAAGGTGTCCAGTGTCCACTTCTCAGGAGGTAATTGACGCCATTTGGCCAATCAGACTGTATTATTTATCAATCAAATGACTTGATTAGAAGTACATGCAAAAGCTATTTCTACTCTAACTCCTCTTTGTGACAGAGGCTAGGTAAACACTAAAACCAGCAATTGTATAAAATGTGTTTTATTCAAATTGTTATCTTCCATTATCTTCCATTATATTTTCCATGGGAACAAAGGTCTTTTTTGTTTGTTTTTCTGAGTACAGTTGAATATTTCTTGGAACATGCAGCTCTCCATAAATAAGGCAAACAAAAAACCAAACTAAAACACACACACACACACACACACACACACACACACACACACACACACACACACACACACACACAAAGGGAATTATATTGCATTTTCTCTGTTTAGGATCATCCCGGTTTCATCTGATTTAAATCTTCCATAAACTTCATCCTATCAGGAGAAGGTGCTACATTCACTGTCTCGAACGTAACAGACAGAATCATACATACTATAAAGGTGATGAATAGGAGAGTCTGTCAACAGCTGATTGATTCAAGAGGAAGACCAGGCACAAGCATGGAGGTGTGTCAATTACTGATGTGTGACATGCCGTCTGTCTCCACGTCAGATCACCCTGAAAGAGTAACCTTGTGACAGCTGTGCATGAGAGATTAAGAACAGGCAGCACCAATCAATTTTAATTAAAGCTGTATCCATTGTGTTGGCAGACATCACAGAGTGGAGCTCCTGCCCTCCGTAGATAAAACACTGCTCTGTGTCCCAGACTTATTAAGGCCAAATAATTGATCACACTTAGTGTAATAGCAACCAGACTGAGTAACTCATCTGGATGAGCTTCTAACATACCAAAGTAGATCATTCAAATCCAGAAATACCCATAGAAAAACAGAGGATATGGTTTGGCAGAGCCTCAAAAGAAACATTTTGGCATTATTATCAAGGCAACTGGAAGATTCAACTTTTTAATTTCTAAACTGACCCACTGACAATGTCACCTACTACAATACATTCATTCATCAACAGAATTAATTAATGTCAAAATTAAATGAGGTTTTCCTATCTGCAAAAGCCTCTCCTCTTCATTCAGGGCATTATGAAATCTGTATCTATCACACTTCCAATGTAAGCCATGGGTGAGGAAATTCGAGGTCCTTGATATGGGCTAAAGTTTTGGTGTTCTCTGCTAAAGGATTATCTACAACATAATCATATAAACTCAAAATTAACTCATTGATTTACTGTCCGTCCCCTGAAGCTCATGCATGCAAACAAAGAGGAATATTACAAAAAAAAAGATAATTGCTAATATTACATTCCGATCATTTTTGGAAAGCATTTTTGCAAGTAAAAAACAATTGAGAATTCTGTCCCTCAGAGTACTGAAATACCTTTAAGGATCTTTTGATGGCCTGTATTAAATGGAAGATTCATGGAAAGCCTGTGAACCAATATTGTTTAAGGCTGTGTTCAGACCCTCAGTGTCAAACAAGCGAAACCATCTTTCTAAATTTAAAGCCAGTTGATCACCCCAGCATGTCAAAACAACAACTGTTTGCCTTATAAAACAAGTTCAACTATGACGCTAGACTTTAGCTGTAACTGTTAAATAACATTGGCCAGTCAAATGTATGTCAGGGCACTATCTTGTTAGATCACTCTGTAACCCCACAGTGTGATAATAAAGGTGTTAAAATAACAAGAGAACTGTCTTTCAGTTTTTATTGATCTGATGAACCTTTAAAAACATGAACTTATTTCCCAAACTTCCATGGCTCATATTCTCTTGTCTCACTGATTCCTTAAACCAGTGGTTCTCAACTGGTGGGTGGGGACCCAAAATCTCATCAATTTGGGTCACAATTGCTTATTAAGGAGGTGTGGTGGGTCCTGAGGAACCACTGCCTTAAACAACCATTTCAACCAACACAGCACCTCAAGTTGTTTAACCATACGGCTGTTTGATGATCCATCCAAAGAGTATGCATGTCGAGGGATTAACCTGAAACTACAGGCCTAATTTTGTGACATGTTGGTGGGGTGTAGAATGGGCCAAGGAAGAACCATTACATTGTGATATTACTACTAAGAGCATTCTCTATTGATATCAAAAGGAAACCCTTGTGGCCTTGACTGCAGCGCTCACACACAAAAAAAAACAATTAGACTAAGTAGATTTGAAAAAACAGCAATAACACAGAAGTAAATAACACCCGTATGGGTGAATATTTCTTTGAAAACACATGTTGATCACAACCAAGAATAATTGTATTACACACCTCTCTCATGGGGCAGGAGTTATTGTAATGAATAATACTTAAATAACACATTACAGGTAACAAAGTGCTTCACAACAGACCATAACAGCAAACAGACTAGTAGTAATAAGAGATTAAAAATAAAAATCACAGAGTAAAAGCTTTTGTTGTAAAAGAATGTCTTGAGTAGAGAAATAAAACGAGCGACTGACTCTGCAAGTCAGATCTTTTCTGGCAGGCTGAAAAGCCCTGTCCCCTTTAGTTTCGAGCTTGGACCTTGGAACAGTTCAGAAATATACAGAGGAGATAGCCCATGTTGCTCTTAAAGCAAAGTTAAAAGAATCTTAAAATTAGTAAGATCCACAGGCAGCCAGTGTATAGACGCTAACATTGGAGTGATATGGGCACATTTGTTTATCTGGGTTAAAAGGCGAGCTGCTGCATTTTGGACTGTTTGAAGGCGGTGGATTGATTTTTGACTGAGACAGGTGTACAGTGAGTTGCAGTAGTCGAGGAGGGAGCAAATAAAAGCATGGATGAGTTTCCCCAGATCTTTTGCTGACATGAGGGATTTCACCTTGGCTATATTTCTGAGATGGTAATAACAGGACTTGACAACTTGGCAACCTCACTGTTACTATAAGAAGGTTAAAAAATGTCATATCCATGTTCTGCCTGCCCACATATCAAAAATAAGCAAACAGGAAGACTGATACTGTTCTGCTTTTTTTTTCTTTTTTTTTTTTTTTAATCAAAGCACCTTCTCTGGATTATATTTCGTCTTCTTTCGTCTTGTGACAAAGCGGTGCTGCTCTGCCTCGCTGATCACCACCCTGACATATTGGAGTTGGGCTGCCCCTAAATGGTGGAATTTTCCTCCTAAAAGCCCAAGTAGAGAAGTCAATTACACTGTAGGGGGAGACACTTTCTGCTCCCCTCTTTTCCAACTGCAATTTCCTTTCTCTTGCAGCAGAAAATGAATGTCCAATGGCCCGGCACCATGTTTATCTCTGCAGTAAAGAAAGGTGTTTTGATTGGTCTATTGTTTAAACAATTGAGCCTTAGGGAGACATTTTTGTGATCTCATCAGGAAATAAGGAAGTAGACACAGCATTGTTTCATTTATATAGAAACAGAATACAAACAAGTTAAGGTTCAAATGAAACTTAAGTGCTAATAGGATTTGAAACTGTAGGATTTTAGTCAACATCACACAAATTACATTACTTTATTTTAATTTGCTGCTATGTAAAGCCAATAAATGGATGGCTCAGGAACACAACAACACTATCATTTCAACCTGATATCCATGATATAAACAAACTTATTTACACTCCAGCTCCAGGGTCAGTTATGACCTGAGGTATTTGGTGTTGTGTAGAATAAGATAAGATAAGATAAGATAACACTTTATTGTCTGTTTGCACAGAAATGTGTCTTGCATTTCAAGCTCAGAAATCCTCGCATCCCAATCAGATCAGATAACACTCAGAAGACTGAACATAAAAACAGCATAATGCCAACCCACTGATATATCCGGATTACTTTGATTGCAATGCAGAGCAAAGATTACAGAACCATCATGAATGATTTAGGTATATTTGTACTGACTGGACCCAGGATGGCTTTCCAGTTGAGGAGGCAAGGCATGAAAAACAGGTATGAGAGTCTGACAGTGGAGGAGGGCAGAAAGTTTATCTGAAATTCTTTGGAGAGTTTAAAAAAAGATGTTCTGTTTTTATTTTATACTAAGATGTAAATGACTGCTACAAACATTTCCCAAAGTGTTAATTCAAATTGATCAATCCCCCTTGTGTTGTGAATAATTATTCCTTTAAATAACCAATCAATTAATTCAGAAGTGTAGATTTTAAACCTGTTATTGGTTGTCTATAATGGTGTCAATAAAAATGCATCTATATAGAATCGCTTTGTTTCTTGTTTACCCAATATGGCTCAATCCCACAGCAACATCTTGTGCAGTAAAAAAATAAATAAATAGCATATAGACCTAGCTTGAAAACAGTTTTCCTGTTGCACACATAATTCCTCCCTGATCCTGACTGCATCACATAACATGCAAACAGTTTCTATAACATGTACAAACAGCAGGCGGGCAGCATTTGTCTCTTGCATACGTCCTGGCTGACTTACTGTCTGGAACGAGCTATAATCAGCTGATCACATCTCTGGCCACCTATTACAGTCCCTTTAAAGCCACAGGTGTCTCGAGGTGAGGATGTAGTGAAACCCAGATTTCCTTCAGCAGAATTTGAGAAGCAGGAAGTACAAACACCGCACGGTTTCTATGCCTACGCATAGTGTAAGAAGAAACACCCACAAACATGCAAACACCTACAAACACCCACATTAAGTATAATTTGTAGGAAAACTCAGCAGGCTGCTTGACCCATACCGCATGCACAAATGGCATTGACTTAACCTAGAAGGCTCTATGACTGTTACACACCGGTCAAAGTGCTAAATCTCATTTAAAGCGATATGGATTATTGTAGGTGCATTCAGACTGTCGCTGTCCATGGTATCTGTTTGTATTCCCCTTGATAAACATTAAAAAAAGGGCTACATTAGAAATACACAGTGAACAAGTAAGCATGCAGCAGATGGTTTGCACTAATCTCCTCTAAGTCGAACTGTACGGCATTAACTACTCTTCTCATCTTGCCAATTACAGCAGCACGTTACTTACTCTTAGTGATCTTCTGCAGCCCCAGCACATCTTCGGGCGTTATTACGGTATTTCTGCGCAGTTCTTCTTCAGTAGTTACCGGGATCCCCATGTCTGATGAGTTGCAGCCTTGCTGCACTTTCATGTCCAACAGAAGAGGGGTCGGATGGGTGCGCAACCTGACGGGAGCTGAGTCTTTCTGACGCTCTCGGCTTCGTCGCCGCAGGAGCTGCTTTAGTTGCGTCGCAGCCTTTAGTCGCGCGCTGGCTACACCGTGTAGCAAACAGGCTCTGTGCTGCTACAAGAATAACTCATTCTCCCCTGCCTCCTCCCCTTCTCGATCCGGTAAAAGATAAAAATCAGCCCTCAGCTCCCACCCTCCCGCGCTCGAGGCTCATCGGCTCTCTCACAAGCTATTTAATCCAAATCCGCTGGCTTTAAACCGTGCGGTGCTGCGTGCGTGGTTGACAGTCTGCGCGCCTCGTCATCTGCTCATACAGCAGCGCGTGCATGGCTGGGCTCCACACACAAACTGTATTTGATCACTTCACTCACCCTAAAACTAAAACTAAAGCTGAAATGAAACTTAATTTGTTTTTGGTCTGGTATAACTCAACAGGGAATCATGTGTTGTTGTTTATAAATGGGAGTATTTATCTCTTTTGCCACTTGGGGGCAGCAAAACAACCAAAATACGATATTGATGTAGGCTATTTGTTACCTTAAAATCTTGCTTACTGTCAATCACCCATTTAGCAGACGTAGAACAAAGACAATTTCTGGATTTTTACCCCAATTTTGAATCTGCAGCGGCTCTCCTGCTTTGTAAATAGACTATTTTGTTTGGTGATTGGCAGGCAATAGAGATTGGTTTATCCTTTTTTTGTTATTACTGAAAATAGCTGCCAGATAGATCTGGAAGTCAATTAAAGTTGTGCAAATGCTTTGTGCTAAAAACAAAACAAAACACAATGAGCTGATAGAGGCTAAAACAGTCAACAGTTGAGTTGGGTAGCCTAAATCATTCTCTTTGGACTATTTAATACAAAGTTACACATAGCCATTTGATCCATTTGGTTAAAACAAATCACCATCAACTAAATTTATTACAGCATTTATTATAATACCTTTTATGATCTTTTGGGAAAAAAATTGAAAAAAATAGGAAATACGACCATTATTCAACTTTAGAGTATTTTTATTTTGCTTTTCTTCAATGGAAAGTTGTTCCAGATGCCAGCATCCCTGAGAAAGTGTCAAATGCAAATCTTCTGGACAACCCCATCAGCAATATGATGTTCACATCTGCTCAAAACACAACCCTGCACAGCCCCATTTCTCCGGTTTAATGACAGACTGGTCTTTCCTTGAAGTGAGCCTTTATGCTTTGTGATGAGGAGACAGCGCCTCACTCTGCCTGGATATCATACTGCAGGGCATGTGCAGAGCTGAGAGCTGTCCAAGGTAGAACTCTGTGAGAAAATATGTGATTTTTGTACACCCCTTTACTCTCAGTGGATCCCAGGAGAGCAAGAGAGCGCATTTGAACAGGCTTATTGGCATCATTTCAGCTTGAAACACATTGTAAATGAAATTAAAATGAAATAAAAGGGTTATAACTGCATTGAAACAAACTAATGAACACAAACTTTAAGCTTTCATAAATACAGTAAATCCTAGCATCCTTCTATGAGGTCTGTAGACAGAGAGCATTGCTACCAATTTTACGGTATTTACAAGTTTGTGACAGTCCGAACTTCTCATAAGAATCATTCACGAAGCCACATACTCCTACCAGTAAAAGCAATAACAATGTTCAAAAGCCATTAGCAGGTGTGGCTAAGTGGCTGTTGAAGAATTTCCAGGGGATGGTTAGCAGCGTGGTGAGCCTGACCCCTTGCTATTCCCTCCTGTAAGCCCACAGTGTGGCGGACTGTTATCTATGCGGTCATCTCGAAGCAGCCCCTGCGGTGTGTCTGCATGTCTCTCACCCTGCGGATGGACTGGATCTGGGGGTGGTGGGCTCCCCATTCATTCCAGTGCTTAAAAGGGCCCATTTCGAACACATACTGGAAGCCACGATAGCCAGGGTACTGGTAGCCCACCCAGCTGAGTGGGGGAAGTGGAAAGGAACACATGTCAGAAACTTAACCTGTGTCCCCGACTAATACTACTATATTATCACTTAAAGGAAGCGAATGATGAATGAAGCTTAAATCAGTGTCTGAACTCTGACTTTCTGATAACAAGAGACTTCCAGCTAGTAAGAAACCTCAGAGATTCGAATTCAAACAACTTACGTTCCACCGGTGACCTGAATACTGGCGACACGGTCCTGGAAGCCATAAGACCACAGGCTGGGAATGTCCTCATCACAGACTTCCATCTTACGGCCCTCAAAGTTTGGACACTCGTACAGGCAGATCTTATGGTCCTGGGCATCCTGTAATATCCAAACAACACTCTTTTAAAGTGAGTAAATGTTTGAATTTTAATTTATTATTGCACACATATTACAACAAGACCAACACAGGCCCACAAGTCAGCCTTATTTAGGAAAAGAGACTTGAAAAGGAGAAACATTTGTCAATTATTTTAAAGAAAAATAAACGTTCTGACATCAAATTTTCAGCTCTAAAAATGAAGCGTACAATAAAAACAAGCATTCCATATTGTTGTCATTGCACCAAAACATGGCAAAACTGTCAGAAGTAAAGGCCAAACCTCTGCGGCGAATAGATTATAGAGTAATGAGCCTTTTAATAAACATATAACTGCAACCATAAAACACACTTTCTCTTGTGTAACATATGAAAAAAAGGTACAAATGGATCATGCTAACAGGGACAGAAACACATGCTTGCAGAAAAAGAAGACACAGAAAAATACCGTCAGATAGATCCCAACTCACCATCTTCACAGGTCTAACTGACATGAAGCGGTCACACCTGTAGCTGTTGGACCAGGTGTCCCAGCGGGGATACTCTCCCTTCTCCAGAATGAACATCTCACCGGTCAGGTTCTGCTGCTCATAACCCACCCAGCTGTATAAACACACATCCAGGCAGAGGGATATTCAAATTCTAAATATCTAGACATATTCAAACATATGTGGTTTGGCAGTTTCAGCGACTTACGGTCCACACTCGACCCTGATGGAGCCAATTTTGTCAAAACCCTTCTCGCAAAGGTTACGACACTCGCCGAACAGGTCCATCCTACGACCCTGGAAATTCTCATATTCATAGAGGTATATCTAAAAAGTAAAACAATGTATCATTCAGTTATTTCAGAAGTCAATTAGTTTCATAACATAATTAATTTTCTTTATTCATTTTTGTGTTAAAAAACAAAGAGTTGATGTACCTTATGATTGCGCAGACCAATAGCAGAGTGGCTGCCAATGCTGCCCTGGGCACCTGAGTGAGACATGATCAGATCTAAAGAGAGAAGAAGCACAAATTCAGAGATCATTGTTGGCTTATTAAGAGGGAGTCTCTAGAAGTCTCCTTCAGCTAAGCAAACTTTTAAATTAAACTAAGGTCCATGGGACTGTTGGTGTTTCAAACACCTTGAGTAAATATGTGCTAAAGCTTTTAAAACTCAATTAACAGAAGCTCACTTTGAAATGTAAGTGTAAAGACAGTACTTTTAGATGTTCTCATCTTAAAAAACTACATTGGCACATTTCTTTGACCATAGAGTTTAAAATTAACGTTTTTCTTAAAAAGAAAACAAGTTCTTCATACAATATCTGATGTTGATGAAGCTTTAAAATCCAACAGGAAAAAATGCATCTGTACTCAATGAAAGTCTGAATGTGCATCCTAACTAAAGAGTTAGAGAACCTACAGTATTGGCAAAGTTGGAAATCTTCACCTCTGAACAATATCAGAATCATTGAGCGCTGAGGTCGATTGTGTGCTCTTTTGCACCTGTGACCACACCCAACCCTGATTCCACTACATCACTGCAGCAAGCTGGGATCAAGTAGAAGTAGCACTAGAAGTATTTTAAAGGCTGTTGGGAAGTAATTTCCTTTCTTCCTAAATTTAGATCTGAAAAGTGTAAATTAAAAAAAGATGCACATTTCTACTTAAAACAACGTTGTCCTTTGAAAACAATTTAGTTACGTTTCACTGAATGCCATTCAATGTTTTATTTGCTTATTTTTATCCTCTCAACATTTTTTAAAACATTTTTTACTGAGTCTTCCCTCAAAATAGTGTTTCCTTTTTAAATTTCATAGTACATCCTGAAAATGTGTCCTTTCAGTGACTGCAAGAAAAATCAATAACCATCCTCATACAGTAATGCATTATTTGTTTCAAAGCTGCATGATCATTTTTTTTAAGGCTAAGGGTAAGGCTCACCCTCCATTTTGTCTTATCTATTCCACCAATTGAACATGAAATCATCTGTAAACAGAAGATTACAGCGTGCAAAATGTTCATGTCAAAATCTTGTCAAACTCAGTCCAAATGTTTAAGTGTGAGTAGACAGGAAAACCACAAAATCCGCCACAACACCCCCTGACTTTAAAAGTGATTCAATAAAGAATACTTTAAAAGTTAAAACTTACAGTTACAGCAGCAGACTGAAATGGACCGACCTTTGGAGAAAGTGATAGACGCAGGCTTTTTCAGTAGGGGTATATATACATTCACATTCAACCCGCGTGCATACAGGCTGGATCCAGACTTCTCAT
Source organism: Labrus bergylta (assembly GCF_963930695.1). Lineage (NCBI taxonomy): Eukaryota > Metazoa > Chordata > Actinopteri > Labriformes > Labridae > Labrus > Labrus bergylta. The sequence goes on along the minus strand of NC_089205.1, from coordinate 15,748,572 downwards.
TGGCCAGGAGCTGTTTGGAGCATGGTGCGGGGTCAAAGGTCAGGCTGCTTATCAGTAGACTAGTCGTGCTGACTCGGCTGCATGTTTTGTTGTCCAGCACCATTGTAGACGGGGGGGACCAGGCACAGTCACTGCCATCAGCAGAAAGTTCGGTGGCTTTCTGCACACACACACAGAACACACCCCTAAAACACACACACACACACACACACACACACACAGATACAAACATACTTTACTTTTACAGATTTTTCTATATTTTCTATATTTTCTCCCATTTGATCCAACCTGTCTTTCACTCTCATATTCTCTCTCTCTTTATGTTCATGCTGGGTGTAGGCAGGTCAAGCTTTTGAGCCCTGCGTGTGCAATGTGCTGACTGCAGGAGTGACATCCATCCCTCTTTTGTTTCCACAGGCAATGTTGGACACGCTTTTGCTTATCGAAGCGTTGGAAGGGCTGTATCCATACACGTCCAACATAACCCTACATACACACTCATGTCGTGCCCACATGCAATTGTCCATGCACCATGACCCACACGCACCATTACAGTAACCATGTGACCAAAAGCCACACATATGTCAAATTCTTTTTTAGATTTATAAGCAACATGGAAGAGTTTCAAGAGAACCAACTTTTTGTTTGACCTTTTCTATGTTCTAAAAATGAATTCCATCGGGAGGGCAAGGGAAGAGTTTTTATAGCGCACCATTCATACATAAAGAAATGCTTTGACAGAGTTAAAAACAAAACATTAGAACATGAAAAGCCATATGGAATGGTGCAAAAGATATAAGATCAAAGAGAAAAGAAGAAATATGTCATTAAGCAAAAATATTGAAACAAAATATATTAGAATATATTATCCTCAAATTTGGCAATTAAAGATTAATAATCTGCTCTGAGTGCCTGTCAGTATTATAGTGCTCTTAAATCCCTGACCTCACAGTCACAGTCACAATTCCTGACAGACACAGATTTACTTATTGGTTTTGCTGAGTCAAAATTGATTTCTTTTAATAACATCCCCCTCTAGAACGTCTTCCCAAGGAATTTAGGCTCACAGTTTTCTGTATGTGTGTGGCACAGCCCCTAGCTGCCCTGGCAACTACTAGTAGGGGTGCTGTAGTGGCTAAATCAAACCATAACACACCTTAACACTTCAGCCAATTTTAACTGAGATGCTTTAGACATATTGTAACTTATCAATTATTCTAATATTCTTATCTACTAATTTTCACAAGATCATCTAGAAATTGACACACTTTTGTGTGTCATCTGTTTAAGTATGGTAAGAGACGTTATGATATTCCAAAACTCTGCAAGCAGCAGCATGTATATATAAAAATAATTGGTCCAAGAATGGATCCTTGGGGAACACCACATGTTATTATTCTATGCTCAGATTCATAATTACTGAAGAACACAAAATAGTCCCTGTAATGGAAGTAGGATTTGAACCAGTTCAGTACCAGAAAGTTCTACCCATCATTCCAGTATGTCAAGTAATATGTTAATTGTGTCAAAAGCAGCATTGAAATTCAGTTAAACTAAAACTTTGACTTTTTGAACTCTTCAAATTCTACATGAGTACATAGATGCACAGTTGACATAACTTTTTTTTAACCCACAAATGGAATTAGAGCCCATTTGTCTTGTGGTCCAGATTTTTTAAGTAAAAAAAAGATGCAAACTGTGTTGATGTTTCACTTCTAGGTTATAGATGCAAAGTCTCTCTTTATAAATCTTGGAGTCTACAGGCTCTCTACTGAGCTGTAGCTAATATGGCTTTCCTCAAGGGCGCCTTTTTCTTATCAGACAATACCCTCTTCATGGGGGCAATGTTTTTAATAACACGTATAACTCTGCAAGATACTCATTGTAAGAATAAACAAGGTCATTGACAGGGGCTGAAGGCAAAGCTGGTGTGGGTTTAAAGCCTTTGTTGAATAATACACTGGTGTATTAATTAATGAAGTATTTTTTGGTTACCTCTGTTTTGGTTCTGCAGGTGTCAGAAGGGATACTAAATAAATCACATTAATGATCTAAAAGAGCCACATCCTCCACTACTACTTCAGACATGTTTAGACCATTAGTAATAGTTAGACCTGAAGTATGCCCCTTATTACGCTTACATGTTAAGAAAGTTCAAAATTGACCATGAAATGTAAAAGTTCTTTAGTGTTTGCATCTTTGGGGTCTGAATATCAAAGTCATTTACTATGACCACAAAGTAAGAATCAATGCACACAGCAGAAATGAGACGAGCAAAATCAGCAATAAAATGTGTATTTTATTTTGGGGGCTGTATGTAATGGTTATATATATTGCACAACAGGAAGACCGAAGTGTAACAAATTTCAAAGAGACATACTTTTCATATGATAACGATGATAATCGTTATAATAATAATGATGTTTGCTCTGGTACACATTATTAAATGATATAGGTAGGATGTAAGGTATGAATATATTTTCATAGATTGCTTAAACCTGTGTCACTGATTTGAATGCTTGCAAAACAAATTGTAGACAAATTCCATGATAACATAGTGGCTTCTGTCTGCTGTAGTTTAATGACTATAATGCAGATGTAAGATGATGGTGGAAGGTCTGTGGGCAAATACGCACAGTCTGAACTTTTAATTGAGTTATTCGAGCGTAGAAGAAAAATCCCTGCAGCAAATGTCATCTTTTGTTTTTGCTAATACAGAAAACAAGAACAAGATATCTGACATCTGAGCTATTTTAGACATAAAGAGCAGACACAGTAAGAAGAACAGAGACAAATAGATCAGTATCTCTTTTATTCTTTAGCCACAAAGAAAAAGAAACATACTTTACATACAAGAATTGTGCACCCCTACGGCTCAGTTTGAAACTTCTAGAGGAATGATTCTCAAATTTTCTGTGTTACCACCACCATATAGTATAACCCTATATTCTTGCACGTGTTAGCAATACATGCTCCTGGAACTTGTGTAGAAAAGCCATATCAGGATTTTACATGACTTCTTCAAGTTTTTCTCCCCTAAGACAACACTTCAATTTGTTTCCAAAGTGAAAATGACATATATTGAATAATTTATTTTCACATTTGCAAGTCATTCATTTGGGAAGAGGTAGATCAAAGGTTGTTCAATCATCATCCAACATCAACAACAACAAAACTTAATAGATTTAGTCATTTAATTTTCCATTATCTAAGGAAGTGTGGCTTTATAATGAGAAATTCATTTTGGACTTTTTTGTTGTACGGCTTCGTGAACTGCTTTAAAAACTCTAAACTTTACAGTAGGCTTGAGCGAAGAGCTTTGAATACTGACATTTTGAATCAAGGCGAGAAACAAGTGGGGATCACAGCTTTTGCTTAATTCTTGATAATCGACATTTCTTTACATACCAAAAAAAGAAGGGAATTTTAGGTCTACAAAGAGAGTTTAAGCTCACCAATACACCAATTGTTCCTGTTTAAATAGATTCTGTGTGAATGTGTTGGTTCCTTTGTACGCCCTGAATGTATGTGTGACGGCAGACTTTGCATGTCCGTCTCTGTGCATGACTGTGCATGTGCATGGCTGAGCATGTTGTGCACACATACTCACTCTGGAAGGAGAGTGAAGGAGATGCGTTGCCGGATCGAGGAAGCCATGACATTCAGTTTGTACACAGAGAGCCCAGCTCAGGGTGGAAACACCTTGGTAAGTAGTTTATTTTAGTACTAAATCAGCATGTTTATTTGACAGTCATTTTCAGTGTCTTTAATGATCAAGATGTTAAACAACAACAAAGAAGGCACAATATTTCAGTTTGTATTCAGACACTTTGAATGTGTTTCCATGTTTGTCTTTCCCTTTCCTTATGTGCAATGATCTGTTTCCTGGGCTAGGCTGTGCCAGGACTGGTGATCCAGCCCACTGGTCATGGACCATTTGTAACTTGTGCTTATCTACACTGGGCACGGTGCCCTCCATCCAGTCCCCCTGCAGCAAGCTAAAACCCAGAAGCTCAGAGCCGAACAATGACTGAAGCAGCAATGTGCTGACTCCTGCCCGGACCCACAGGCCCAGCTGCTTTTCAGCACCAGCATGTATAAATAGGTCCGTTGAGTCTGGGGTCAGGACGTCGTTTTTGTGGAGCCCCCCTGTGAGCACTGCACTGCTATTCTTTGGGGCGGTCAGGTAAGCCCTCCATCTGAATCTCATTCATCCTATAGATGTGTGCAGACCATTGTGGCTTTACATTATTGTGTCTTTTGTTCTTGTATTTTCTGCTGAGCCACTTGAATGTATGAACTGAGTTCAGATATGCAAATGCTAGACAGACTGACCTAGCATAGGAAGACAAAACAGCTTTGTGCCTCCATCATCGGCATGTGTGAGCGTACAGGGAGAAAGGTTTCCAACCCAAACATACTACATGTAAAGAAAAGTGTTCTTACATGTAGGTCAAGATCTTCTCTAATGCTGTATTAACAAAGTGCATTCCATAAGTGAGGATATAGAGTATAATAGCACAGGGGCGTTTAACTATGCATCGCTTGGCTTCAGATATTCAGAATACTTTGGACTGATATTATTTGGAGCCATTAATATTTGGCTGATTATCTTTGTCTAGATTGATAAAGCAAGTAGCTCAGACTCATACATTCCAACAAAGCAAATTTCAACAGGCTCCTAAATTCACTGGTTGATCATTAATGGAAATATACAAATACATGCACAAAATACAAAGTGCCGTAGATGGTCAGCAGTTAAGCGTACTCTGTGCCAGCTTGGACACAGACAAGTTGTAGACAAGTTTCAGAACTAGTTGTGTTGTTGGAGTCAAATGATCTCTTGTTTCTTATTACACTTTTCTTCTAAATACTGATCGTTAAAGTGTTGTGTAAAAGCAACATCACATTGTAGGGAGTGTTGCTGTCAGAATGACTGTGATTTTCTTTTCAATCAGCCTGAGACTTCTTCCTAATTACAACTGAGCTGAAATACAGTACCACCTCACTCCCTCCTATACGTAATTGATTGATTTATTGACAACAGGAAACACTGAATATATGCCTCCCACATGGATATTGATAACAAACATTTGCTCATTAAGACATGATCCAGCTTGCTTGGAGTTGTCGCAAGGCTGCGTTAGAACTGTGACCTTTAATAAGTCTTTGATTATGAATATAAATATGATTCCCTCACTCTCTACTCTGCAGGTAAATCAGTTTTGAGATCAACTGTAGTATGGCTCTAAATAATCCCAACCCACTGGGACCATGGAAGGTGAGTGGGATGGACTTGAGGATGCTTAACAAAAGAATAGTATATTTTTAATCTTAAATTCCTGCCTGGCCTGATGACGTCAATGATGTGTGTGTGTCTGTACACACATCAGTGTGGGAGCGTGGCATGTGCATACTACATGTATGCATTTGTGTGCTCTTCTCTAGATCACAGTGTATGACCAGGAGAACTTCCAGGGGAAGCGTCTGGAGTTCACTTCTGCCTGCCAGAACATCATGGAGTGTGGAGTCAACAACATCCGCTCTGTGAAGGTGGAGTGTGGAGCGTAAGTCAAACAAAGAACTATATTAAGGAACACTTTATAAATATGTTAATAAATTCAATATTTATTTGACTAAAGAATACAATTGTTCTGCCAAAATAGGCTCAAATAAACTATTAATGATGATTGAATTTAACCAATCAGTCAATAAAATTTTCCACCATGACTGGATGGGCCGAGAAAGATGGACAGAGGGAGAGACAGAAATAGATGGAAAGACAGACATTCAGACAGGGAGACAAGAACATAGGAAAAAGTACAAACAGCAACAACAATAATAACAGATAAGTAAGACTGCAAGATGCAAGCCGGCATCCACAACAACAATCCACATGAACTAGCTAGGAGAGCTGGGTGTGTCAAGTCCCCCGACAGTCTAAGCTTGGGGCAACATAAATGGCAGCTGGTCCAAGTCTGAACCAGCTCTAACTATAAGCTTTATCAAAAAATACATTTATAAACCAACTCTTAAAAATTGAGAGAGTGTCTGCCTGATTGGAATATAAATCCAAAGGAGATGGGCCTGCATGATAACTGGAGGCTATACCTCCCATACTACATTCAGAGACTTGGTAGGACTGTATTCTAGGAGCATAATGTTGTTGAGGTGTGCTATGGCACTATGAGCCTTTTACAGTAAGATATGGTGGTATCTGACCATTGAGAGCTTTAAGGATTTTAAATTCTGTTTTGGATTTTACCGGAAGTTAGTTCAGAGAAGCTAATATGGGAGATATTACATTTTCCTGGTTCTTGTTACTGTAGAACATATCATACTGCAGCATTTTGGAACAGCTGTAGAGTCTTTAGAGACTCAATAGAGAAGCATTTTTATCGATAATTGAAGTGATTTACCATTTAACACCTCAAATGCAGTGTATATGTAATACATATTTGTAATAAATAAAGATATGTAATAAAGATCTCTCCTATTCACAAAGAAAAATAAATACTAGGCCTTATATAGCAGGTTTAGGTACGTGCAAACTGGCTGTTTTTCCAGAGTCCTAATGGCTGTGTTAATGTCCCTCTATGTCTGTGATACAGCTGGGCAGGATATGAGCACTCCAGCTTCTGTGGACAGCAGTTTGTGTTGGAGAGAGGAGAGTATCCTCACTGGGAGTCATGGAGCGGCAGCAACGCCTACCACATCGAGAGGATGATGTCTTTCAGACCCATCTGCTCTGCTGTGAGTCTCCCCCTCCAAACTGTTTCCTGCTGTCTGACTTCTGATGTGTCTCACAAAAACATTCAGAGTTAAAATGTTCTAAATTTAGAGCCAACAAAGTACCTCAAGATAATAATAGACTTTAGTGCAACATGATCTTAAATGCAATACAAGTATTTGGATATCTCAGACAAATGAGATAAATTTGGTTAAAATTCTGTATCCTTTTTCCTGACTGGAATGCTTCCTTTTAATTCTCTGAGCTTTGCAAAAATGTTTGCTCTAACTGGTTTCTACAATACTAAAACATACAGTTGATGTTTGTCTTGTCATTTTGTATGCTGTGTACACAGAACCACAAGGAGTCTAAGATGGTTTTGTTTGAGAAGGAGAACTTCATGGGACGGCAGTGGGAGATAAACGATGATTACCCCTCTCTGCAGGCCATGGGCTGGGGCAACAACGAGATTGGATCAATGCAAATCCAGAGTGGCTCGTAAGTCCCATCTTCTGAATCAACATGGAGTGATTTTCAAAGGCTTCTGCCATTTCATTAACAATTGAGCTAAATGTAAACACCATAGAGCTCATAGTATACAATTATGTGTAAAATGTGTTTCGATACACATGAATATGTTGAGACTTTACACACTTTTGTTAAATTATAAAACTGTACTTTAAACTTCAAACATGTACAATATGCAGACAGAGAAACCATAACATAAATATTTGTCACTAAATAGCCTCAATTGATTGATATTTAGGCCTACAGCTTATTTCTTCTTGCATTTATTTTGAATCTTGCCTATTTTAAACCTAAATGCATTTAATATCATGCAGGCAACACACCCATTACCATGTAAACCACAGGCAGTATTTATCATTAATCACTGTTTCTTCTCTTCCCCAAGCTGGGTGTGCTACCAGTTTCCTGGCTACCGTGGTTACCAGTACATCATGGAGTGTGATCGTCATGGCGGCGAGTACAAACATTACAGAGAGTGGGGCTCCCATGCTCAGTCCTTCCAGGTGCAGTCGCTGCGTCGGATCCAGCAATGAGACCTGCAGCCTTCTCTCCAAACCTCCCGCTCTTTACCTCCTTCACATCCTCCACCACCACCTCCTCCTCCTTCTTCCTCCACCCAATCATTCCAAGCTTTAGCCAGCTGTATCAGATCTTAACCTACTAAGGCTGATGCTCCCTGGTGCTTCACAATTAAGATGTTTGCAGCACTTCTGTTTTGTTCTGTTGCCAAATGAGAAACAAAGAGAAAAAGCAACCGAAGAGAAGCCCCTGACTGATGCCCCACTGAGGAGAGAAGAAGAGGATGTTAAAGGCTATGTGTTGGCAAGGCAGTCATGTCACAGAGTCAGTGCTCCTCATATTTGTGGGTAAACATGGTGTGACCAGTGATCAATAAAGAGGGAACAGGCAACATGAAATAAACAGACAAACAAGAGTCTGTTGCTCTACTCATTGCTGATCAGTTGTGATTTATTCTTTGCTTGAGAGGTTTTATGATATAGGACACACACACATGCTTCACTTTTCTATTGGAGCCATTAGCTGTTATATTTTCATATATGAAAGTCATGCACACATTATGATCAACGTTTAGTCTGAGGTACTGGTTAATTATTGAAATAGTCTTGTAGTTTTCTAGTTTGAAAATCGTTAGTATATTTTAACAGATGCAGCATATAATTGATGAAAATGATGATCAAATTTGATTTAAATATTTTCACAAAAGTAGTGAAAGGGACTAGACACGGATTGAAAGCACTGATAAGAAAACATTTTCTGATGATTTTAAAATGTTTGTTTAGAGATACATTACATTCTGCATTATTTAGAGCTAACATATTTTTGGTAGCAAGTCTTTAAATAACAAAAAATACTCCAAACTTAAATCATTCAAGTGGTGTTAGAGGGTGGCATTGGGTAATATCAGTAAACTCGAGGGAAAAGGGTTCATTATGGTTAAAATCATTATAAAACTCTTCCTTATGACTCAATTAAAAAAAAAGGTTTTTAATAATGTGTAGGACATGTAATGTATACTTTGAGTAATGCAACATTAAATGGTTGGAAAAGCTCTACCCTGAGAAAAATGGTTAACGTCTAAATCAAACAGCTCAGATCATGAGGCTTTCCAGAGGATTTGAGTCATAAAACAAATATTCAGCAAATCTGACGAGTGAGTGTACAGTCTCAACCAGTCAGCTGCTTTCCCTTGACAAATAGTCCCTGGTTTGTTTAAACAAGGCTTTTTCATTTATTTACTTCCATTAAGTACATATAATGTGGCATTGCACAGCTCAGGTAAGCCAATTAAAACAAGGCAGTCTTAGATACACATGACACTGACAGAAAACTCTGATATCAGAGACCAGAGATTTATGAATATACAAATAAAGAAACAATTACAAAACTGAGGTTTATTTTTTTCCCCTGGCCTATTTAAAGGTGTACTATGTAGATTTGGTAGTGCAATTTGAAAGTTGGAGAAGTGAAACAATTCTATGCTTTATTTTCTGAACTAAATACACAAACTTTATTCAAAGGAAAAAATGGGCCCCTGGAACACTGTTTGGGGCTAAAAGCTACCAGGAGAGTAACAGTTTCACTGTTGCAGGCCCTCCACCATAACTTCTCGCATAGCATTTTATCTTCAAACAGTGTTTCAGGGACCAAATTTTCATCCGAGGACAGAATCTGTAAATTTCACCAACTTTCACATTTCTCTACCAAAACTCCACAGTGCACCTTTAAATCAGCCTACTATTTTTAATTCAAAGTAATTTAATGTCAAACACATTTAGATGGTTGTCCTAGGAATTTGTCATATTCAGATTGACTAAGGTATCGACAAAGGTCCATCTTGGGATGGATCCGTGTTAATGGCAGAAAATCGGTCAAAAAAAACAAAAAAAACAATCCAAAGTGGAACTCCTTGGATCCACCTTAAATATTTACGTCATCATGTTGCCCCGCCCCTCGTGAGGTGAACGGAAATAGATGCAAACAGGCAGGCCAGACTATCTCTGACAGCGAAAAAACCGTCTGTCGCTGGGGAGAAAAAACACTCATGAATTACTAGACCCTGTTTATTTGTTGTTGTCGTTTAGTGTAAAAGTCACGAATGGTGTCGAAGTAGAAGATAATCAACATGGTACACGCCTGGCAGCATTTCTTGACGACGCCGAAACTACGGGTGTCACTTTTCGTCTCTCTTTTCTTTCTTCTTGTCTCCCTTGGTGACGCCAGGACCCGCCGGAAACGAAGCGTCACCCCTTCAACGGAGGAAATAGTAGAAACTTACAGCAAATACTACAATTATGTTGAACTAACTGGACGGTTACAATCCCTAGCCCGGAGCTACCCTCACATAGCTGCCCTGTCTAGTGTTGGTCAGTCTGTGGAGGGCAGGGAGCTCTGGGTGATGCGGATCACCAAGGACCCCAACGCTGACGCACCGGGGAGACCAAAATTCAAGTACGTGGGGAACATGCACGGAGACGAAACCGTGTCCAGGCAGGTGTTGGTGTACCTAGTGGAGTACCTGCTGACTAAATTTGGGGAGGAACCGCGTGTTACTGAGCTCGTGGACACCACAGATATTTATATTATGCCCAGCATGAACCCTGACGGCTTTGAGAAGTCTAAAGAGGGGGACTGCAGCGGTGAAAACGGGGGTCGAAACAATGCCAAAGACATGGACCTCAACAGACATTTTCCTGACCAGTACGACGAGACGACTACCAGCCCAGATAAAACCCCCGAGGTTATGGCTGTCATCAGATGGATCCTGGAGAAAAAGTGAGTCTCCCTGGTCCTTCCAATAAACGCACTATGCAGGGTCTCCTCCCTCACAGTCCCGGCACCCACTATCCTCCCCTGTTTGACGACGTGTTGCCCTGAACACAGGCTGGAATGACTCCAGGCAACTTCACCCCAAACATGTTGATGTACATCAACAAACGGTGTGTGGGGAGAATAACAAAAGGGAATCATTTCTGTGCAGGGACACTACAGTGAGCTGAACTGAAATGACTAGTTACTTTATTTATTATTTAATTTAAGAAGCAACTACTTTGAGAATGTATTTTTGTATGCACATTTGCGCATTTAAAGGTGCACATTTCAAGTGAAGGCATTGCAGACCACTGACTGCTTTATGCTATTAGTCCTTGACACACGTCGACACACCCAGTCTGTATTGTATTAAAACTACTTATTAGCTGCAGCCCTAACTTGAGGCTCACATTAATAGATGAATAACTCAGTTTACCCTTTACATTTGTCTCTGTTGGTGCACTCATGTGGCTCATAGTAAAGTCAGCTAGAACTGCTCTCCTGGGACTCCATAGTGCTATGATGTGTCAGACTGAGGTTCTCTTGGAAGACTATAGTTCAACCCTGCGTGCACACAAATATTCAGCCCACTGAAGTGTCTCTGTCTGCACAAATCCAGGACTTATGTGTGAAAGGGGCGTCACATTTCTTTACAGTATTAATTTTGTTAAACCCAACTGCAGTGTTCTTTCTTCATAATTTCTTTGAAAGCTAGGAGAACAATTATTTACCATAATGATGTAAAAAAAACACTCACATACACGATGCACATTGAAGAAGGCCATTTTTCACTCACCATACTGTCTCTGAAGACTTCTTTGCAGCAAAGCATTCTAAAATGATTATAAGCCTATTATTAAGCCCAGACTGCTTGATGTTGTCGAACCACACAGGCATCTCCCAAATTTAGAATCTATTTTTTGCTCAGTCCCCTACCTGCTTTAGCTTTGAAGAAACAATCTCAATGTGTTTAATTTAGCGGTCCTCTCTCTAAAACGTGCCTTTGTCTCCCCAGATTCGTGCTGTCAGGCAACCTGCACGGCGGCACTGTAGTTGCCAGTTACCCTTTTGATGACTCAGCCTCGCACCAGCGACAGGGTCATTACAGCCAGTCAGCAGATGACAGTCTGTTTCGCCACTTGGCCTTGGTGTATTCACAGCATCATGATGTGATGAAAACCGGTCAACCAAACTGTCCTGATGCAATGGAAGAAACTTTTAAAGACGGCATCACCAATGGGGCGCAGTGGTATGACGTACCTGGTAAGAGGAACTCATTTTCATTGTTTTTAAGGCCTAAATCAGTGACTGAGGACCGATTCATGTATTTAGAAGCTTTGTTGTGTCTTTAAATGAAGACATACGGATGTGGGTTTGAACCTGTTCAAGGAAACTCACAAATAAGTGTTGCGAAAATAATTCTCTCTTGGTGTTGCAACACATAAGCTATTGTGATGGAAAGATTTTCTTCCACAATACAAATCAGTCTCTGCTGATTTCAAAATGCCGAATTTACTTCACAATGCAGCCTGATCACTGTTCATACCAAAGCTGCTTAGCGGCAGAATCAAGTAGACGTATTCTTTCATATAATAAGCCCAGTAAAAAGGCAATGTAAAGCAAAGTTCAGTGGTACTATGGGTATTATTACATTTCATATTGCAGGCAGACACACACCATCATTTTTAGTCTCACACTTGTCAGTTATTGAAACTCTAAGTAGGGTGGCCTGATTTTTAGGTTGGCCAGGTGTCAAAATGCTGAAAAACTGTAAGCACTTAAGCTCAGAGTGTTAGTCTGCCAGAGCTTGCATTTACTGAAAATGTTAGAGCAGCACAACGTGTGCCATGATAGCACCCTGCTTTCCCTCTGACCAATTCTGTATACACACATGTTCATTGATAAAGTGTCTCTTAGCACCGAAATCCAAAGATTTTTTTTAAACCATGAACTGCTCTTCATTCAGGTTAAGTTGTAAACAGCTCCGGTCCTTGTAACAAAGGCAGAAACTTGAGCAGCATACTGTCTGCTTTTCTTTTGTAGCTCTGACGGGGGTGGGGGGGAGGTTGTGATATTTGCAGCATCAGGTTACTACACCGTTGTCGTAGCTGGCATTTTCCTCATGTCAGATCCTCTGCTTGTCTTATTGTAAGCGTGTTGTTTCACAGGGTATCATAACACGCTTCTCTTTTATGTGTGTTAGACTTTAAGCCTGACCCTTACCTGATTTCTTCCATTTGTCCCTTTTATACTGGAAATTATGACATTACCTTTCACACTTGTTACCACCTGAAGGAATATAGAACTATAAATTATGACCAATGCCATGAGCTCACTTTCTTCCCTAAATGACAGAACAAGTTAGCTTGTTCTTGTGCTGATCTTCTTGTGTTGAATTGTTACCAAAATGTAGAAATACTGACTACTGAATGCTATTTGCACCCCTATTTGCAAACTCATAAAGCTTGTGTACAGGCAGAAAAAGGTTCAGTACTATTAAAGCTCTTAGAGCAAGACAGGCTTTGTATCTGATAAAGACAGACTGCAGAAGGTAAACCAGGTGAATGGACAATGCTCATGTCTGTCAGACTTGTCTCATTGCTCTGAGTGGACAAAAGGTCAGTGCTGCTAAAACTGGGCTAATGGCAGATGACCGAATCGGTCAGGACTTTGTGTGTCATAATGAGAGGCCCAGGCAAAGAGCCAGCACAAGGAGTCAGGAACAGATGCTTTTTTGTTTGGCAGTGAGGGCTTGAAATAATAATTCAGCATGAAATGTTATGTTGACTCTTAATCTCATGACACAGTCTAGCTGCGGAGCAATGTGACCTTTACTTTTGAACTGTAGATTTCTTTGATTTAAAAAAAAATGCAAATTGTGTTGTGAAAACTTTTTCTTGCTCTTTGACTCTGAAGACGTCCACTTTGTTTCCACAATATTTCATTGCCTTGAAGTTTTAACTGTTTAAAGGTCATTTAAACTGCAGACTTATTATTGCAATCTGATATATCTTTATAGATACACCTGACTGTGTTTAAAGATGCAAGAGAGCAAGGTCTAGAGGAGGGTTTTACAGACATGCAGTCCTATTGCTGTGATAATGTGAGACCCTGGATGTTCGTGAGAGCATATAGCAACACTTTCATCATGCTATGTCTTTGTAACATGCTTTAAGTTATATGATAGTTATTTTCATAAACAGCTTTCTCTAATCAGTGTTTCCCCTAGGTTTACAGCGTTAGGGGGGTGGGGACGAGCTGACATGCCGACACGACGACACAAACACTTGAAGGAATCTATTTCCCTGATTTCCGACTCTATCCACTATCCTATCCCTACAATAAAAGCACAAAAAGCCCAAAAATAAATCTTAAAAAATAAATAAATAAATAAATACATCTCTATATATATATATATATATATATATATATATATATGTATATTTAATATTATTTTTTATTTTTTATTTTTTTTACTTAACCTCCAGGGGGGGCGTTGGGGGGGCGGGCCGCCCAATATAATGGTAGGGGAAACACTGCTAATAATCAGTCTCAATGTCTGTTTTGAACATATGGCAGGTGTTGTTTGCACCACTGTTCCCTGCACAGCATGTTCTGCAACTTGATCTAACTGTGGCTCTATTGTCTGGCCAGTGATTTCCTGCTAAGTTCAGTGTGTGTCATTGGATCCGGGACATGGGCAGGATATTTAAAGTTGGGCGTGTGTGTGTGTGTGTTTGCCTTGTTCCTCAGCACAGGAGTTGTGTTTACTTTAGGGCAATGCTATTTGATAGAGTTTAAAGTACTTAAAAGTCACTTAGCACAGAGTGACGCTTGTGACCCGGAGAGAACAATTTAACGTTGACTACCAGTGGTAGACAGTCATTATGACAGTGGTCCACTGTCAAGATGTTAAGGCCAGGCCTAGATTTCCACACAGTAGACTAGGGTTTGTTTGCTCAACACTAGCAGGGGGCATTTTCCAACGGCTAAGTTGGGTTTGGTTAACATAGCGCCCTGATGACTCTGTCGAGGTTGAAACCATTAACGAATTACCTTGACACATCTATACACACCACCTTTTTTCAAGACGAGCTCAGAGGACAGGGTCCCTAGTGTCCTGTTTGTTTGCACCCACCATAGCATGGATGGATTACTTATATAATGAAGAAGCTCCTCCTGTTTTCTCAGACCTTAGTGAAATCAAAGAGTATAAACACTAAAAACTCAGCTGCTGTGACAGTGCTTTTTTATTTTTTTAATGTCTTCTTCTAAGTTTCCAGTTTCCAGTGAAAGCGCCCCTGCAATGATTCACAGAATTGAACAGCTGTGGTTTGACGATGGATGAATTAGAGAACTGCGTGTGCTCAGAGCCAAGGAGTTTACCACACCACAGCTTGCAGATTTTCTTCTTCATTTTTAAGCGATGCATTGTAGTTTCTGTACTGCATTTCCTTCTGTTTCACGAGTGAGTCAGTAATATGATTCTCAGGAGGATCTTATCATCAGGCGACCTCATGAGATTTTGTAAGAAGGGCTGAGGGATGGTCAATGCAATCAAAAAATTGAATCACATATATGACAATTCAAGTAATACTTGAATGTTGACCCTGTAAAGAAAACAGACATATATGTCTATATGTCAAGAAATATTCTTGGAGCGTTCATAGGAGTGTGCTCACACTATTGTTTATCAGTGGTGGTGTTTCATATCCTCCTTATTCTTCTGACCGGTGGGAGTCCTGTCGCTTTGCTGAAGTTATTTGTCAGTGTTTGTTTGATGAGCTCTTTCTTTTTGACTGCTACAAAGTAGCTATTGGTGGCTGCTTCATTGGGTTCCTTCCTGTGGCTGCTTAGCAGGCAGTCATGGCAACCCTCAAGCTGGGGAGGCTCTGGCTGCCTGCTGTGGCTCCACTGGGTTGGTCGGCCGGACAGCCTGCCATCCTGTGTCTTTCTGTTTGCCTTACTGAGGGGGGTTAGGTCGGCTAGCAAACTGCAGATGTCATGGCTTGATGCCACATTAAACACAATCTTTAAACGGAGGCACTGAGGAGTCAAAGAAAGGTGCAGGCCTTTCCTGGCTTAAGGTCTTTTTCTGTTAGTCCAGAGGCATGGCACATATGGGGGCCGCATTATGGGGCGCAGTGTAGGTTTTACACATGACTTCATAATTACGGTATGTGATTGACAAAAAAAAATGTCTGGCCTTACACCTCTCTTTTATAAAATATAGGTTTTAAAGGCCTTTGCCATTTTCACGACTTGTTTATTAAATTGCCCGTCTGTTGTCCAGGAGGGATGCAGGACTATAACTACCTCTACGGAAACTGTCTGGAAATCACCATGGAGCTAAGCTGTTGCAAATACCCACCTGCCTCTGCGCTCCAAAAGGAATGGGATCTGAACAGGGAATCTCTACTAGCCTACATTGAACAGGTAGGTTGATTTGAATAAGGAAACTCTGATTGTTCTTTATGTAAGAGTATAATGCCGTAATCAAAGCCTGCCTGATGTATTCAACATGTACTTTCTTCAGTTAATCTGTCCTTCTTAATTTAAATTCCCCTATCTTGCAGGTCCATATAGGGGTCCATGGCTATGTGAAAGAGGCCGTCAATGGCACTGCTCTCCCCAATGTCAGCATTGTAGTGGAAAGCATCCGCCACAACCTGACCACAGGAAATTATGGGGAGTACTACCGCCTCCTGCTCCCAGGAACATACAACGTCACAGCTGTGGCCTCGGGGTGAGACATACCATGAAATCACCCAGGCATAGCAGGTTTTCAGTTCAGAGTTTATGCATTCAATCAAATCATAAATTATAGTGCTTGATGCCTGTTGATCTTTGCTCACAACAATATAAAAATGTTACCTGGCTTTTTGACTAAAAAAACTAAATAGCTCAGTATCCATGTCACTCAGTTTTCCCCACAAGTGCTGCACTAAAGAAAGCAAAACAAAAGTGATTCCCCCTTGTGGTTAAAGAGTAACTCGTAGTTATTGAAATGAGAAAAACGTGTTTCTCAATTTCATAGTGCATTTACTTCCTCGTAGAGAGAAAAAAAAAAAGCTACACTAACCAGTTTTACCTTGCAGCATCTTTAGCTTTTAGTTTTGTCACTTCCTGGTTCAGTTCAAGGCGTGAAGTACAATACGTGTTCTGTCTTGTTTGCCCAGATACACACCAATGACGGTGCAGGGAGTCCAGGTCATGGAGGGCAAAGCCACAGAACTGAACTTCACTTTGGCATCAGTGGCCAGTGAGGCGGCAGGCAGCACAACTACCACCACATCCTCCATCACACCCACAAAAGATCTAGAAATCTCCACCACCGCCACCACCACATCTACCCACTCCTCTACCTCGACCCAGACCAATCACAGCCCTCCAGTGAAACCAAATGAAAAGGAGCCCATCCAGCCCATGGAATTTCGTCACCATAACTATGCAGACATGGAGCTATTCTTACGCAAGTACAGCAGCGAGTTCCCCTCTATTGTCCATCTTCACTCAGTTGGACGCTCCGTGGAAAACCGCGAGCTTTACGTCATGGTCATCTCCGATAACCCCACTGTCCATGAGCATGGTATGTCTTACACAGTTATTTGAAGAACTAACAGAGACATATATATCATTTTGTTTATGTTTTGTTAAAACTTTATCCATATGAAATATTCAATCTGACTTTCATTCTTTTTGCATCTCTGTCAGGTGAGCCAGAGTTCAAGTATATCGCTAACATGCACGGTAATGAAGTGGTGGGCCGAGAGTTAATGCTCAACCTCATTGAGTACCTGTGCCATAACTATGGCACTGACCAGGAGGTCACACAGCTGGTCAACAATACCCGCATTCACATCATGCCTTCTATGAACCCTGATGGTTACGAGGTTGCCAATGAAGGTAAGGGAAAGAGACACACATTCAGTACATTCACATGTTCACTTAAGTGTGGCCACAATAATAGCTTGATTAGGCCATGCAATTTGACTAATGCATCTTCCAAATATATAAGCATCAGAGGAGAGTTGATTTATTGACAGAAGTATGTATGCCTCCACTGTATTATGTCACTATATGCTCCCTTTCAGCTAGTTACTATTGGACCTTCTTCTGGTTTCCCTATTGTGTCACATACCAAACAATCCGCCTTGTCTGGCTTCCACATTTTACTGCATTCCATTTAATTCAATATGTTTAACTCCTTCAGCTGACACAACATAAACTGTGTGTCCTTGTCTGTCCAAAAATGGGTGGTTATCACTTTAGCATTTGCCATGTTGATGCCTTTGTCTTGTTACCCGGGTTCTTCTATGCATTTATGCTGCCCGACTTTCGAGTTAGAGCCTGGTGCAGGAAATGTGGAGCATGCGCAAGTATTTATTTAGAAAACAATAGAGTAAAGCCCCCTGAATACTATTAAAATACCACCTTTAACATTGGGGCATGTATTTTTTTTAGAATACAAGAGGTCACGTTTAACACAAGTTAAATGTATGTCTTTGGATAAATGGGGTTCAATCTTGCAATCGTGCACCATCTTGCTGTTCTTTCCAATAGAAAAGTATCACAAAGCATTTTCTCTTTCTACTCGTGATGGTACATGTTGTCGATAGCTGCTGAAATCTAACAAGAAGTAGACATGAGGTTTGGCTGTGTTTTTTTTGCCTCTTCTAGCAGATTAAAAATGAATATGTATTCCAACAACCAATTTTAAGCAATTATTTCCTCACAGGTGAAGTTAAGGGCTACAGAGGGCGCAACAACAGCAACAATTTTGACCTTAACCGCAACTTCCCCGACCAGTTTGTCATCATCACTGAGCCCAGACAGCCAGAGACAATAGCTGTGATGAACTGGCTGAAGAGCATCCCCTTCGTCCTGTCAGCAAACCTCCATGGAGGTACAGACCTACTGTGAACTCTTAGTGCCAATGATAGCAGTCTTAAGTGTCACAGCTACTTTTTGATATTTTGATGGTTACTTATTTTTTGTTAAATCACTTGTAAATATTATGAGATGAAAAAGTTTGGTTTTGAAGTTTATGCTCCATCTTTAGTGGATTACTGCGAGAGACCCAGTTTACACTGATTTGCTCTGCCTTATCTTTGTGTTGTTAAATGAGGTTCCTTGGTGGTCAACTATCCCTATGATGATGACAAGAAAGGGTGGAGTGAATTGAGCCTGTCCCCAGATGACAAAGTCTTTCAGCAGGTGTCCAGAGCATACTCACAGGTAAATCCACACTGTTTCTGTTGGATCTCTTTCAGTGCTGGGATAATTTCTGTATTTGGTTTCATGGTGTCATTGAAAACACAATAAATCCAAATGTGGAGTTAGGACTGTAAAAGACGCTGGCCTTTTTGCAAAGTCTGTAAAGCGATGATGATTGAAAAGTGGAATACAATAGTACTCATTGTTGAGCTTTCCTTTGTGTGTGATTTTCATGCAGGAGAATCCTGTGATGCACACTGGACACCCTTGTGAGGACCTGTACCCTGATGAATATTTTAAGGATGGCATCACCAATGGCGCCAATTGGTACAATGTTCCTGGTATGCACCCTTCTCATTCATTTCTTTCACAACAAAAATTACCCCAAGAACCTTGTTATATTTAACACTTTTAGTTGATTTGCATAGCCTTGAAAAGATTATTTTTTATTAAGCACCCACATCTGTAACATTTTCTTTTAATGCCTCAAAGAATTAAGATGTATATAAATTGATATTTATATTTTTTGTTGTTGTAAAATGTAATCAGTCTATTTGTTTACAAAAGACTATTCTCTCTAAAAAAAGTAATTACGCTACCTCAGTTTATGGCGTCTTCGATAAAGTACAGAATATTGCACCACTCTGCCTTGATAACCATGAGGGGGTGAAATGCTGGAAGCAAAACAGACTGCACTTTCCTTTATGATTATCATTTGTTTCTCCAAACAAAGGATTATGACTTTAGAGATCCTTTACCCACTTGAACCTCCTTCTTATGGCTTTAAATAAAGCTCTCATGTTTGAGACGGAGATGAAAGAGCACTTTTTTTTCCTCCAGGTGGCATGCAGGACTGGAACTACTTAAATACCAATTGTTTTGAGGTGACCATCGAGCTGGGCTGTGTGAAGTACCCCATGGCCAAAGAGCTGCCGAAGTACTGGGAACAAAACCGACGAGCCTTGCTTCAGTTTATACACCAGGTTAGTTATCATTAATCTTTACATTATCCAGAGCTTTACTATACTCAGCATTGCATCACCTCATCTATTTGATAATATCTGTCTGAAGGTCCACATTGGAGTCAAAGGCACAGTGTCTGACATCAGCGACGGTGAAGGAATTCCCAATGCCACCATAAGTGTGGAAGACATAGACCACAACATCAGCACAGCTCGTACTGGAGACTACTGGAGGCTGCTGGCACCAGGAACTTACTACATCACTGCCTCCGCCCATGGGTGAGATTTTGATTTCAGAAGGAACAAAAAACTTTTCCTGTTTCTAACTCTTTGAAAATGTGTTCCCTTATTTCCAGTGTTTCTTACTTTGACTTTCTGTTGTCCAGTTATAAATCCTTGAGGACCTACGCCAGTGTCTCCGGGGATGGAGTAGAGGTGGTGGATTTCAGATTGACACGTATACACTCGGACCCTAATGGCCACCCCTCTGAGGGACCCCAGCCCACACAGAACCCATCTGAGAAGGAGTTCCAGAGCTTAATCAAGGACCTCTCTCTAGGCCAGGGTTTGGAGCGGCTGATGATGAGCACAGCCACCGAGAGCAGCTTCCGCTACAGACGTTACAAAGAGCTTTCAGGCTTCATGAGAGGCCTCACTTTGAACTTTCCCAAAATAACTTCTTTACAAAGGTGGGCAGGTTTTATCTTCCGAATGTATCTGAACCAGGCTGCATCATTTCCTACTGAAGATACATAAATATTTGATGTCACACCTTCATACTTCTCCACCTTTTTTACTAAATGTAATGTTTTCCTGTTATGCTAAAATCATTTACTTTAAATAGTGACCAGTATTTTTTTTTATTTTCTTCTGTGTCCAGTTTGGGTCAAAGTATAGAATTCAGAACCATTTGGGCTCTGGAAATCTCCAACAGGCCAGCGGAGTCTGAGCCATCCGAGCCCAAGCTGCGCTTTGTAGCAGGGATCCATGGCAATGCGCCAGTGGGCACAGAGCTGCTGCTGGAGTTTGCTGCCTTCCTGTGTATCAACTACGGCAAGAACCCAGCCATCACCAGGGTGTGTATTCCCCTCAGAAAATATCATGTGTGTGGGCTGCACGTGCTGTGTCCATCATGAATTGACCTTTACTTTTAAAAAAGGCTGTATATTTTTCAATTAGAAATACACAGACGTCTTTCTCTGAGCGCAAGAACCAGTTCAGGTCAGGTAGGTCAGTAACTTTTAATTTCCCTCTTCCAGCTGATCAATGAGACCCGGATTGTCATCGTGCCGTCTATCAACCCAGACGGACGCGAGTTAGCTATTGAGAAGCAGTGCACATCCACTCAGGGCTTAAGCAACGCTCATGGAAAGGACCTGGACACAGATTTCTTCGGTCAGTTGTATCAATATGTGTTTGTGACAGACACTGGATAAGGATAAGAGAAGATTCAATCAGCTCTTGAGAATGTTACAAATAAATGTCTTAGCTTTTACAGCTTACACTAAAAAAAACAAACGAATTTCCTGTCCACCATTTGTTTTCTACCTGTTTTAGGCAATGCATCTCAGCGAGTGGTGGAGGCCCAGCCAGAGACCAGAGCCATGATGGACTTGATTCTAGACAAAGGCTACACTCTCTCTGTAGCTCTCGACGGAGGCTCCCTGGTTGCTACCTATCCTTATGACAAGCCTGTGCAGACCGGTAACACCGCAATGCAGAAAACTGCTTTCTGTTTGAATTAAGTTTGCCTTGTGCAATTTCACATGTTGAATATTATATGTATTAAGATTTAAGGGTATTTGATTGAAATGGAACCGATTTTAACACATCACACATTTGATGTTAGGAGTGGTGATATTTGTAATACGTTTGCCAGTCTAGCTGTATATCCAGCACACAAGTCCAGAGCAGTTGATCTTGAATGTATAACCTCAAACTGCACCTACAGTAAATTATTTATTGACTACCTTTTTTGAGTTTTTGTGGCATTTCATGAGCTCCCAAGAGGATGCATCCCTTTAAGTGGGACACTTCATTCATATTTTTGTAACATGAAGCCAGAATATGAACTTTGTAAACACACTCACTGTGCAGTGGGCACATTTTATTGAACTATTGGCGATTAAATGAAATTTGTTAAATGAAAGTTTTGGACCCAGGAGCTCAAGCGACAAAGACTCTTAGGTCTTTTCTTTAGCACCACCTACAGGAAGAATTTAGGTATTTTTAGCCCTGATTGCTTGGCTATAATATTAGTTCCTGTCAGTAGGGACTTGTGTTCTTGTTTTCAAACACTACACACAATGCCAGGATGCTACTTGTGGGGCTGTAGAATTTATATTTATTACATAAAACCTTAAGAAATGAAGTCACAATACTAATGTTGTTTCCTCTCAGCAGTTATTGATGTTTAATACTTCTTGATATTGCTTATACTTTACTGAGTGTTTCTTCTTTTCTTCATATTTCCAGTTGAAAATGAGGGAACATTGAAGTACTTGGCCAGTGTGTATGCCATTAACCACCCCAAGATGCACCTGGGGGACACTGGATGTTCAAATAATGGTCAGATTTTAGAATTTAAGCACCTTTGATGAAGCTTCAATAATCCTGTTATCATGAAACTTTTTGATATACACAATTTTTGTAGCAGATTACAGAGGTTTACAGCTTAAAGACATTTCTCTGTTGCTCAGTAGGCAACATCCCAGATGGAGTTATGAGGGCAGCAGAGAGACAAAGTCACATGGGGAGCATGAAGGTAAGTCTCTCCAATTTTTAGTGGGGTTTGTTTGTTTGCAAAATGTTTAGTATTGACAGCTTGACAAACAGTTCTAAAATGCTCGATGCTAACTTGGAGATGTTTGTTAATTCAAATGAGAAGTTAAGAAAAGCAAGTGCTATATCAGAGCATGATCCAGCCCATCTTACTGTACTGTTCCACCTGCTTCTTTTATTATGTTGCCTGTAAAAGACAAGGCCAAACTCAAACGCACCACAACCACAGCTGCCAGAATAATCGGTCTCCCCACACTCAACCTAACAGAACAACATCCACTGAACACTCACCTCACCCCACTTCCCTCAAGACAAAGGTACAGAGCAATGGGGTGCAGAAAGGCATGCCTTGGGAGGAGCCTGATCCCTGCGGTTATAGCGGCCCTAAACAAAAGGCCTCGCTGAACAGGCCAGAGTGGGAACTCTTGACTTTGTGTCTTTCTCTGTTTGTGCCATACTCTGTTTTCTGACTGTTCTTTGGTGGGACTTGTCTGATTGGACAGTAACGGTGCTGTGGAAAAGAATTTCCCCTTGAGGACAATAAAGTCTAAAGCCTAATAGAAGGCTGTGTGCCCCAGTCATGTTTCATGTGTCTATATGATGTTTCAGGACTTCAGTATGGACTTTGGCCACTGTCCTGAAATCACAGTGTACACTGGTTGCTGTTTTTACCCTCCTGCTGAACAGCTGGCCACACTTTGGGCCGAGAATAAGAAGGCTCTTCTCAGCATGCTGGTCGAGGTACGATGCTTAATGTTATCAAAACAATATAGAGACATTTAGCTTTTCTACATACAGTATAGATTTTGAACACTTGTTACTTGTAGTATTTCTGTAAGGTGTTTAAGATGATCATTTTACCCATGATCATATAGCCTAAAAGTTCCCTCCATGTCTACCCCATCCAGGTCCATAAAGGGGTGCGTGGCGTGGTGAGGGACAGAAGTGGAAAGCCTATTGTTGGGGCGATCATTGTACTGAATGGAGGAGTGAGAGTCTTTACTCGAGAGGGTGGATACTTCCGTGCACTGCTGGCTCCTGGTACCCACAACATTGAAGCTGTTGCCGATGGCTACCAACAACATCGTCAAGAGGTACACAGCTTTACTGTTTACATAACCTGTACTATGCTGGCCAGAAATGTACTGGCTTTGAGGAAGATGGCCACAATAGAATAGCGATGACAACAAGTAAACAAAACAAATGTGATTTATATTTTACATTGTGTTTTTTTTTTTATTTACCTGAGATTGTATTTAGACTTGTCCTTTAAACAAAGTTGATATCAGGTCATGACAATGTTGAAGCTTTGAAACAAGAATATCACATTGATGACAATACTGTGTAAATCAAGAGTTCTACAATATTTACTTCTGAATATTTTATACAAGTGTGGAACGCTCAGCTTTGCCCCTGTTGCAACAACCCATGCTTTGTCAAACGGCTGATGAGAATACATAAAAAAGATTCACATTTGTCTAAATGACTTAAGTGGTCGCTTGTCTTTTAAATAATTGTACTGAGGACCTTAGATACACACCCTTATTTAAAAGTCATTACTCACATAATTTTGCTTTTATAGTTTACTTGAAGAGAATTGATTGAAACCTTTGGAATCTTTTTTTTTTTGTTTGAAAGAATGAAATATAACTTCAGCTACATTACATTTCAAGAAAGACAACACAAATTAAATTAAGCATCAAGACACAGAAACAAAAATCAGGCTCATGTCATTGAAAGAGAGTCTGTTGGGGAACATCACTGTGGGCCCCCCTTACTGTCTATATTAATGAAAGGTGTAGCCCGGAGCACACAAAACCTCTCCAGCACCTCCACCTTCCCATCGGTCTGTTCTGAAATCTGAAGCGTTGGGTATGCCAGCTCTTTAAACAGATGTTCCTTAATGTTGCGGCCCAGCTCCACACTGTATGCTGTGAGCTTTCCGCATGGACTAACGAGCAGGGGATCCACCACAGAATGATATGTCTGCTGGTACTCTGGAACTGTGAAGCCGTGGATCAACAGAGGTCCTGCAGGCTGACTAGTCGAGGTCCTGTCTTCATTAGTGAGAACTGTGTCCCTGTGGGGCGGTTTGAGATCTGGAGGAACAGCAGTGTTTCTTTTATACCGGTCATCCAAGGGCTTCTGGGGGTCCACTTCATTCTGCTCGCACACAAAGTCCAAATGGCATGGTGGAGCAACCATGTACTTCCTCTCTTTAACAGTCTCCCCATATTTCTTAGGACATCTAATACTCTGCCTCAGGCCATAGGGACGCATTTCATTCCTCTGGAAGTTAGAGTGACATTAAGTTTAGATGTCTATAGAAGTTATTCTGTGTCTGTCTGTCTGTCTGTCAGAAAACAGCCAGCAAACCATAAAGATAAAGCAGAAGAGAGAGCAATTACAATCAAGACATGCACTTACTCTTTGGCAGCAGTTCTTTGGATGCATGTTTGTAAAACATCCCTGAATCTGGTCTGAAATCTTTTAACAGCTTTGGTTTTATCTGCATTTGAAAATGACACTGCATAAAAGAAAGACATTGTATTACTGTGACGAGAAATCAAACAGTTAACAAAAAACAAATCTCAGTTTTTGTGTGATTTACCTCTCAGACGAAAGCTTTTTTTGATTTTTTTTTTTTTTTATGAGCCAGTACCCATTTGCTATTTTAGACATTGATCACAACCTGCAGCACATTAAAGTAAGCAGTCACACCTGCAAATGAGGCTTGCTAATCAGGTGATTAACAGCCCCCATTACTGTCAGGAGCTTAAACACACGACTAAATGGATTTTGGAGCCATTTGGAGGAACAGCCAGAACGGATAAGAACATGAGGTAGAGCTTGAGGTTTTGTTTTTGTTGTTGCAATTTAACTGTAGTGAAAAGATAACTGCAAAAACTCCCTTTAAAAAAAAAAAACCCTTGTAAAAAAACAATTCAATTATTTACATTTTATTTAACTAACTAACACTAATCTAGTGCCTTTAACATGGGTTTTTTTCCCCATGACTGCAGCAGGGTATAAAAAGAACAGGAAATTGAATTATTCTGATACTTGATACATAATTTGAACTCTACCATTAGGAATGTTGCTGCTACCGAGTATTTAAATCTCTTAGTTTCAGGAAGGCATGGAGACTTCTAGACTCAGTTCTGTTGTGTTTCAGGTGGTGGTATTATCCTGTGAAGCTGCTAGCTCCATCATCATTGAGTTTGACATGGACAATAACATCTTTGGCCTGCCCAGGCAGTTTGTGGTGGCCAGTGCAGGTAAGGATGTTTATGAAAGACACTTTTGTAATACAAGAACTCTGCATAATTAAATTAGGGTCTAAGACTGTGTTCCAAGAAGTAGCGCCAACAACCTTTGAACAGTTAGCATGCTTTGTTAGTTTTAATGACTGAAGTCCTTTGAGAAAGTGCATGGATGAACATTTTTAAATCTTTAATTTGTTCTGTGTTCTTTCTCTTTGCAGCCGCCTCCATGACAGCTTTGGTGGTGACGGCATGCATCATCTGGTGTGTGTGCGCGGCCAAGTCCAACCGTCAGAAAGACGGATTCCACCGTCTGCGGCAGCACAGGGACGATTATGATGATGAGATCCGGCTCACCTCTATGGGCTCTAAGAAGTCACTGCTAGCTCACGAGTTTCAGGATGAGAGTGAGAGCGATGAGGAGACACTTTATGCCAACAAAATCTGAGGATCGTTGGGTTTTTCAGCTGTTGGTTGTTGTTTTTTATTCTGATCTCCCCCTTTCATTTAACCCCTGTTCAGTATGGAACAGGATGATTTGCCTCTTTTGAGAAATGAGTGCTAAAGACACTTTGTTCTATCACACCAACAAACTCTGTGATTCACCCACGCATCACTCAGTCAGTAGTGATACTCCAGTTAAAGAGTGTCCTGATTGTGTGAACTGAAGACCTGGCTTTCTTTACTGGAACAGAAGAAAGAGACAGAAGTAAGATGATTTAAAAACAAGGACAGAGTCATACATATTTTTGTCCACTGTGGCCTGCATCCGTCCTGGTTTTTGAGTCCAGCAGATTTTTAATTTCCGAGCCACATCCAAGTTATTTTATACCACTATCTGTCCTGCCCAGCTGAGGGATTCCTGCTGATAAGTCCAAATAAACTTTTCTTTGATGGGTGTGTAATGAACTCTGAATGGAAGTGCTAAATATCAAACTGTCTCCCCTCCAATATCATGCTTTTCTTTCAGTGCAGGATTGGAAATTAGAAATGTAATCTTGTATCTGAGGCAGCATTGCCACACTGAAATGTTTGAGCCTTTCGAGGAGACTGAATCCAATATTGTGCCTTGGTTTCTGTAAAGTCTACAGTCCACTCAGGCTGTAGTTTGTGACGGAGAGCAGCAGTACAGTGACTAGATAGCACTTGGTCATTCTGGAATGGTAATATGATCCATCCTGTACTCGGGTGGTAGGACAAGAGTTTAAAGTCTGCTGGGGTCCAACATTGCACTGCTTCCGTCCAGGCGACTCTGGGTTGGTCGGCTCAGTCGTTTCTGAGCTTTCCTGTGAGTAAAGTCATAACGAGAGCAAGCTTCTCAAAAAGCTTCGAATCATCAGGAAGAGCCTGTTACCAATGAAATGCTTGAATGAATCCCCCTTCTCCCTCCCAGGAGGTCACTCATGTTTGCATGGAGGTCACTTGCACTAAATAAAAAGAAAGGGTTGTCTCAAATCATTAGTCAGGAATAAAAAAAAAAATTACGAATCTCTAAAACCCTAATCATTAAAAGAATGTTTTTTTTTGTTTGTTAAAACTTTAGCTTTATTGTTGTGCAATCTGAAACTGTCTGTACATGGAAAGTAATCTAAATATCATGCATGTCAAATTCAATCTGTACCCTTTTTCTTTCTCATGATTTCTTACAATAAGGAATATGAATTCAGTTTCCATTTGAAGATGTTAAAATCCCCCCCCCCCCCCCCACTCAACATTGGTTTAAAGTTTAAGAATGATTCCTGGTTTGTCCGTCCATTCGTAATCATTGTCCAAAATGCTGATTAATGTCGCGCTAAGCATCCTCTATTAAATCACTGAAACTGCCAACACTCAAAATTGTCTTTTTCACATTAAACTGAATTAAAAAAGTTGCTCTAGATTATTAAAATCATGTCTCAAATTCAGAATGCTTTACATAATTTTCATGTGCAGTCGTATGAAATAATACACACTGGTTCATAATTTGTGTTGATTGCCACTAATGTTGAGAAGAGATTCTTTCCTTTTCCTTTAAAAAAATGCAGCTTTCGTCCGACCTGATATCTGTATAAAGAGACATTCTTTTTAAATTATTTTTCTGTCTCACACAGCTTCTTGTGGATGCCTGTATATGAAATCTGAGCGTGTGTCATGATCACACACGGTTGGTGTGGAAATTTTATAAACTGGAATGAGCTGTAAATAATGTTTGTCTAATGTGAATGGGGAAAAATAACTAAGAATGCACATGACAACACATTTAATCGAAACCTGTGTGTGATCTGAACAATTACTCATGATACACAATGAAATAAAACACCTCACAGCTTCTCGCTTCGTTCTTGTGTTGTGCTGCTCTTGTTTCAGACACATATTTAAAAGAGGCTGAATGAATGGATACATCTTAAAGGTACAAACAATATGGGTTAAAGAAGGAAAATCACTTGCTCTACATGTCTCAGCAAAGAATAACAAACGTCTTCACTCTAACCCCTTTGTATCCATTTTTAATTGCCAAAAATGAAGGTTCCTTGCAGTAGTTTAATTTAGAAATATTCATATTTTTTGAACTGGGTGTAAAATTTAGATTGGCTTCAAAATCTCTCTGAGGTCACCCATGCCACAATGTATTTTGTTTAAATTGTGGCAGCTGGGGAACCTGGGGGAGACTCTTAGAGTGTTGCGCCCGGAGGGTAGGCTCCAAAATGTCAGTAGCACTGGGTCCTAAAGGGATATTAGGGTGCAACCGATACAATGGCTTTTCCCTGATGTGTTGTTCAGAACTTATTATTTTACTGTCATGCCAAGTACACATCTTTTGTGAATACTCTGAGAAAATAGAAGACAATCCTTTCTGCTATTAGATTGAAGGCTTGAAGCTTGAGAAACAGCCTTTTTGTCAACTAATGTAGTAAATTGTGTCCTCTGCAACCAGTATTAAAATACAAGGAAGTTATAGCAGTTCTCCACCAGCTGGGGGCAGAGCAGTATAAAACAACTTAAGGTGGTAAATGAAGAAGACATCTGTCTCTTATACTTTTGAGTTACAGTGAAAAAGCAGAAGGTTGTATTCTGTTACAGCAGTTCGTTATCTTCGTTATCTGTGTGTGTGTGTGTGTGTGTGTGTGAGATAAGAAGTTTGCTTTGATCTAATTTGTTTTACTGTAATTCTTTGTTCATTTTCTGAAGAGTCACATTATATATGAGCTTTAATATACTGCATTTTCTTAAAAGCAATTATTCAACACATAATAAAAAGCCTAATCTAATTTCTAACCAGGTGTTACGGTGGTTATTGCGCTATGTACAAAGTCAATATTTCTCCAAGCACAGGCGGCACAGGTTCAAATCTGACCTGTGGCTCTTTTCCTGCAAGTCATTCCCCACTCTCTCTCTCTATCTCCCAATTTCTGACTCTATCCCCTGTTCTTTCTCTAAATAAAGGCATAAAGGCCCAAAACTAAGCCTTAAAAAAAAGTAGTTTGTTCTATATAAATGCATACAAAACACAAAGACATTTTATTTGAAAAACCAACAAGAATGATTTGATATTGCACATGTGAAATTGAGATTTTTTCAGGATATGCCACAGGCCATATGTACCACTGATAACAACGAATCCATCATGAGCTGTTCACTCAACTACACGTTTTATGATTCACCCTTAACAAATATATTTGAGAATCAGAATGAACAGAACTATATATAGGCTATGACTCTAGTTGTAAAGCTTGAGAGTTCCAGGAATGATATATAGTGAGATCATGACATCTAACTCACTCAGTGAATGAACTCAATAAGTATTGAGTGAGATGCCAACAGACTGCTCAAGAAGGCTGTGTCTGTTGTAGGCATGAAGCTTACCAGACTGGAAAAGGTAGCTGAGGCCAGAATACAGGCTAAACTGTTAACAATAATGGGCAACGTCTCCCACCTTCTCCACAACATGCTGGACAATCTGAGAAGTATGCAGAATGCTCATCCATCCATCACAATCAGTATGGTCCTTTACCTGGTCTTTTGTAAAGCGTCTGGAGATGTTATGAATTGGGGTTATACAATTAATGATTAATTTAATTGACGTATTTCTTAACATCAACCTGGCTGTAGGCCTATATGCTTCCACCGATGCCAAACCCACATACACTAAACTAGACACATTTTTTGCACCAACAACCAGATATATTTTACTTGAATGCCGAAACATTTGATATCTGACTATGACTTTGCATGAGGATCTAGCTAGGCCTATCTATCAATACAATTCCGCTAAACACTATGTTCCTGGTTGCTTCTGATGATGGGCTGGGCCAGGGGTGGGCAACTGGCGGCCCCCATCAACCCTCAACGTGGCCCTCAGGTCAATTTTTACACATCAGTTAATCAGGAACATGAAGAAAACATGACTAAATCTGCCATGAAATCATGAAAACCAGAAGTATGTCCATAATAATATTTGATCACTGGCACATGTTGAGTTAAACTGGAGACACAATTGACTGTAATCGTTTTTGTATACTACAATTTGGCCCTCTGGCAGTGAGAATTAAATTAATATGGCTCCTTGCTGTGACCAAAGTTGTCCAATACCTGGGCTGGGCAACTTATCTGACGGATCTGACAAGAAAAGTAAAGAAAGACAATAACTGATAATACTATTGCTGCTGTATCCGAATCAACAATGGTAGACAACAATACAATGTTCATGTTGTTTATGAAGCCGATGTGTTCTTTTCATGTGTTTGGCCTACATACAGTCTATTGGTTGGTACACCGTCGTGGTGGGAGATCCAGGTGGTGTGCTGCCTGAAAGGCTGAGTGACGTCTTCCCCTGACACGTGACGCAACCCGGAACTTGGTGACGTCCCAGAACAACAAAGATGGCAGGAATAGGAGGCAGTAACTACTGGGAAGGTAAGGGAGCAATATTTGACACGACAAACAGTCACCAGTAGAAGCACAGACCACAGCCCATATTTTGACATTTAATTTGCCAGTGTTTCCCGTCGTATTCGTCTCGTACACCCGCGTTTAAAACTCGTTACGTGTCTTTACAACGACGAGCTTCACACACGCTAGCTAACAACGCATCGCTAAGTTAACGTTACTCCCTTCAGCTTTTAAAACAAAACGTGACATCTGCTGCACACCTCACATGTCCATCGTGCCAGATGTCAAAATCATTTAGATGGTGATTAGTTAACACCGGTAATCTTTCATGTTGTCATAAGTTAGCTCGTTCAGGTTATCAAGGGTTCAGGTTAATCATGTAGCCATCGCCTCTGCTTTACAACAACAACAACAACAAAAAACAAAACACACACATGTAATTATGAATGCCGAAGTGTTAAATGTATTCGTGTGTGTCTGCGTCACAGATCTGCGAAAGCAGGCCAGACAGCTGGAGAATGAACTGGACCTGAAGTTGGTCTCCTTCAGTAAGCTGTGCACCAGCTACAGCAGCTCTAGGGATGGACGTCGAGGAGACACGTAAGATCATACTTTACGTCACGCCTCCACTGTACACAGTATAGAATAGAATATAGAATATAGAATAGAATAGATTAGAATAGAATTACTTTATTGATCCAAAACTGGGAAATTGTGGTGTTACAGCAGAAGGTTATCCAAACACACAATATGAGTAAAAAACACAATGTTAGCAAATCTAAACACAATATAATATTAACTACAAAGTAAACAAGTACTAAAAGATATCAAAAATAAGAATGTGAATATATACAACCAGGATTTCACTAAGCATTACTAGTCTTAAATAGGAAGATTAAATATGGATAAGATTGAATGTAAATGTGCTAAAACAGAGTTGTAAATGGACAGTGTTGACATAAGTTGAAGTGCATGAGTGCAGACATATTATAAGCAGAAGCTATACAATGTAACGGCGAGTAGACAGCCAATTGAAGTGAACATGAGTGCAGGGATGATTTGTAAATTTAAACATGTGCAGAACAGATTACAGTATGGAGAGACAGATATTATCATGATGACAGTTCTCTGCTCGCATGAGGTGAGCTGTTGTACAGAGTCATGGCCTTCGGTAAGAAAGATTTCCTGTATCTGTCCTTGTGACAGCGGAGTTGTATCAGTCTGTTGGAGAAGCTGCTCCGCTGTTTGTCCAGTAGGGTGTGCAGAGGGTGTAAAACCGTATTAGACAAAATAATGAGTAGGTTATCAGTCATGCAAGTCACAGGGTATTTTGAAGTAGAAAGAAAGATAGCCTGACTGAAAACTGCACAGATACCTCACGACAGGTCAAACCACTTGTAACTACTGCTGTACTTGGTGCAGGGACCTGTAGAGGATTTGATAGGGGCAGGTGCTCATATTCACAAATAGGCTTTTTTTTTTTGATGAAACATATACCCCTGGGATGGTATATTGTTGTGACACTGTTAAAATAACAGCGAAATGATATGTATTAGAACAAAGCCATGACTGAGAGGAAGCAATACAGTACATGACAGTTAAATAGTTATACATGCACATAGTGTATAAGAGCTGTTTCTGGAGTACAGAGTGTGTAGAACTGTTTTTTTAAGTGTCATTTTTACTTTGGCTCACTGCTAATACAGGTAGAAACCCTTTCTCAAAGGAGGAGGAGAAGAACTATTTTTTTTTGTGCCTTTAATATTGAGATGGTACAGTGGATAGAATCACTTTAACAGTGATGGGGAAATTAAAAAAATGACGCATTGGTCAAGTAACTATTACTATGTGGCAACTATTTAGTTTCATATAATAACACATGCTACAATACTAGAGCTTTGATAGCATTATACATTGTAGCTACACTTTCAAAAAAACAACACATGAATTATGTATTATACACTGGTTCATTGTTTTATTGATTTCAGATTTTAACTGTTAAGTTGCATCCCATAATCAACAGAAGCTCAAGCCCCTTATTTGTCTTTATGCACCTAACTGGGTACATCAATGTAGGAGGACTGGGGCCTAAGTGGGATGTGTCGTAACCTAGGTGTGATGGTTTAAGTGGTTATTTTAGAGCTAAAATAACCATGAAACTAATACAGTTTAATCTGACACTGCCTTGATATGATACCTTTCTGTGTACTACACAACAGGAAACAGAACTTCATTGGAATTTGGATCAATGATCTCATAAAACATACCATATACGTCACCTGTATAATAAGAGACAATCTCTAGTGGAGCATAACCCAGGTTTTAAGTGGCCTGATCTGTAGTGGTCTGTGGGCCTGGGAAAGTAGAAACAGGAAAGTGTTGGCTGTAGGAAGGAAGTGTTATGAACAATGCATTGAAGCTATACCAGTTACACAGTGTTGTTCAACAGTTACAAAATCCAATGGATAGATAAATATGAAGGAGAACTCCCTATAGAGATCTTATTCTTGAAACACTAGCACCTTTGTTTCTTTGGGTAATCAATGCTTAATCTATGTTAATTCTATAGCTTTGAGATTTAGCACACAATCAATATGATATTAAGGGGGTGTCAACTATGAAAAAGGATTGCAGTAGTAGTAAAGTAGTGCTGGTTCGATGCTCCATGCGAGAAACTTGTGATGGCTTAGTGAATTTACTCTGTCATAGTAAGTACATTACACATTTTTTTCTTTTTTTTAAATAAATGAATTACAAACAAAAGGCTTTAAGTCTGTCATCTTTCTAATTGCTCTTTGTTCTTTATTTTTCCTCATGAAGGTCAGACACCACCCCCTTGCTAAACAACTCCACCCAGGACAGGATGTTTGACACCATGTCAGTGGAGATTGAACAACTTCTGTCCAAAGTGAGTAAATTGTCATGGGCCAGTGGCTGTGGAAAAGCAGAGAGTCTTTAGAAAACAGCAGTGCTGCTTTATTTCAAGGCTCTTGTCTTTTAAGATGGAAGAGGGGACTGCAGGGTTCCACACAGGGCCTATACTACCAAGCGAGTTCAACATACCAAGTATATCTTCTGGTTATCTGGCCTAACTGATGCTTTACAACCGTGTTCACGTAAAAGAGGCAGCGTTTGCGTCATGTAATCTATCAGGCCGACGGTAACAAACAGTGCGGCATGGAGCCAATAAAAAACTGATATGAGAATACAGTTCAAAGCGATAAATAGACGTAATGAATGTAGGCTAATTTATTATTATGTAAAATTATATGGGAAAGACAGCGTTTTTGTCTGGTACAAAACACACTTAATAATAACGCATACAAATAATATTATTCACTTTTGATCATGAAGGGTACAATGCATTCACCCTAAGGTGTGCTGTATCATAAATCTTGAATTTACCTGAGTGTCATTTGGATTCTGTGCGGGATCCACCATATCTTTTTATCTGAAGGTTTACCTGGCGTCTTTTCTGTCCATCATTCACTCATTTTCTCATGAGTCTCATTCAGTCAAGCTCAGGATTGATTTTAAAATACTTCTGACTCTGTTTAAGGCATTAAATGGACTTGCCCCCGCCTACCTCTCAGAACTCCTATCCCCATATAAACTGGTGAGAGATCTTAGGTCATCTGCACAAAACCTTCTGTCACTGCCTAGATTGAGGACAAGGTGCAATGGGGATCGGGCCTTTTCTATTGCAGGACCAAAACTATGGAACTCTTTGCCCCCAGACATCCGTCTCTCTCCCACTTTTGGTGTTTTTAAAACTCGCCTTAAAACATATTTTTACTCAATTGCTTTTAATGTTCAATAACCTGTTTTTGTTTTTGTTTTTTAATTGTTGTTATTCTTGTCTGTTACTTTTTAATGCTTTGTTTCTGCAATGTTCAGCACTTTGGAGCAATCAATGTTGTGTTTAAAGTGCTGTATAAATAAAGTTGATTTGATTTGATTTGATTTTCTAAACTCTCTTCCAGCTGACTGGAGTTAATGACAAGATGGCGGAGTATACCAACGCCTCGGGAACAACTTCTATCAACGCTGCACTTATGCACACGCTCCAGAGACACAGAGACATCCTACAGGTTTGCCTTCTTAATCTTCTTTAGGTTATACACTCTTTCATTTATTTCTGTTGTGTAAAACCCCTTTGAACACCTTTTCTTCCTTTACCTCCTTAATTGTTTTCACCTGTTTGTATGCAGGATTACACACATGAATTCCACAAAACCAAAGGCAACTTCTTGGCCATCCGGGAAAGAGAAGACCTGCTCGGGTCTGTCAGGAAAGACATCGAGTGAGTATAAAGTCGGAACACTTTATGATTTCTTTTGCTATACAGCCAGTGTACCAGCATATGTATACAGCTTTCCAAAATTGGTCTAAATGTGAAAATATTTATAGCTTATCAAATATATTGACCGGCAAAGGCACAGTTAATGTGTTGGCAGAATCAGAATTCCTCTATTAATCCCAGGGGGATATTCAATAGAGCCAGCGCACTTTCTGAGTGTGTCACGGGAAACTGTACATGGTGCTGCATACAAAACAAACAATATGGTCATGTGATGCATTGCTTGTGTTTGATCTGGGCTGTGGCATTAATCACAGTACTTCCATATCGTCGGCCGTATTCCTCAGAGGGAGAGTTGAACCTTGACTTCCAGCTGGCATTCTCTTGAAAAATGTTTGCCATTAAACCTGAGATAATTCATTGCCTATTTGGCCTTGCATTGAGAAAGTGTGTCCTCTCCGCAGATTGGCTCAGTCGTGACTGAGTGTATTGAAATGAGATGGAG
Source organism: Labrus bergylta (assembly GCF_963930695.1). NCBI lineage: Eukaryota > Metazoa > Chordata > Actinopteri > Labriformes > Labridae > Labrus > Labrus bergylta. The sequence continues at coordinate 15,713,087 of NC_089205.1, read as the reverse complement.
GCTCCCCCAGACCATGACTCTTGTCGTTTTTTTGTAATGGCTTATTGATCTGTAAGACGCAGCGGTGAACATACAGTGTGCTCTGCAGGATTCCTATTGATCCCCTTCCATCAAACTAATACGCAGATAGTCTTCAGATGCTTCATGGACGCTCCGTTGGTCTTGCAGTCACTTTATAGCATAACTTTGTCACTATCGGTGTTAGTTTCAAACTCCTTTGTTTGGTGCACATCTATATAATTAAAGGATATTACTACCAAAACAGATATGCAACCAGACATGACACAGAAAACTTAATAAAACAAAATAAAATATAACTTAAAGGGAAGATTAGATTGTCATGGTTAAGAAATGTGTTCCTTAAATCTTTTGGACAGGGACATTTTTCCCATTTCCCACATTTAACCATTAAAGCACACGTCTAGTTCAACCTAGGTTGTTGGTACTTCTATTACTAAATAAGTTTTTTTTTTGTTCTTTTAAATCAATCCTTCTTGGCTTTTACCAATGAAATACAATCTGTGTAAAAGCCATTGATCAACCTGTCCACGTATGATTTCAGGGATTTAAATACATACATACAGACAGCACACATCATGGTTGAGTGACCTGCTGCCCCTTTGCCCACATTGTATAGTAGTCCCTCTTTGGCACTAAGGATTTATTTATTATAACCCCACATTACTTTAATAACTGTTGTTGTTTGTATTCTTTACTTTCTTTTCTAAAAGGCTGAGCTTACAACTTTGTTCCTAAACAGCATTCTCTATACGCTTATTACAAATAAGAGCTTAAGATGTTTTATGTCTTATACCATTATTTTTTGTATTCTTCGAATTAATTTGTCTTAAAACTAGTTTGATCAATGCACCTCTAAGCCATTACAGTCTGATGATTATTTGAGTTGACAAACCGGCAATTTTATTTTAACACCCTGTGAGGTCAGCGCTACATGCTACAGTTCACTCCATCTTCTCATTAAATCCCAGTGTTAAGTAGTGCCACTGACCCTACTAACAGGCTCAGTGCTGATGAATGTAATGCATCTAAATGAGCCTAAGTTGTTGACCTGGTGTTCAGCCTAACAATGACTAATGTGCCCAGGGCGTCTAATGAGGGAACCATCTGAGCTAACAAGTAGACTAAAAGTCACGCAAACACTGCTGCTGCCCCTTTGGCTGACCTTCACTTAGACCTGGGGTCATGCTTTACATGCAACTATTTCTTTTGAGCAATTCCCCTCTTACCTTCTTCATTGATGTTTTGCTTGGGACGTTATAAGAAAGGACTTAAAAATGTATTAAAGCAACTGAAACAGCCTGAAGTCTAGCTACCTATTTTTAAGACTTAAATGTGGAGCCTGTCCTGTTCCTGACTTAGTTAGTGATGGATGTTTATGCAGCATCTAAACCTTTGAACAATTTTGTCATCTAGAGGGCAGTAGAGATCTTGAGTATGGTGTAATCCTGGGGCTGTTCACTGTACATTTTCATGTGTATCACTGTTGTTTACGCTGCGCACACACAAAATCCATACTGATTAAAAGAAATAGTGCGCACTGTCTCATTTGTACCAACACCTAAATTAGGAAAATGACACCCTATCAAACACTGTATCAATATCTTTCACTTGGTCAGCAAAACATACACACGCGCAAACACACACACAGCTGCATTCATAATAATAGTAGCGCAGAGCCCCCCCCCCCCCGCTCCTGTTTGATTCTAAATGTCAGCAACAAAAATGACAGCCAGTCTGTGATTTACATTGGTGCCCTTTTAAAAAGCCTTGCTGGAGTGATGAAGCTGGCTGTCAGCACAGTCAATTGTTGCCCCACAGATGCATCAGTACTGCTGGTGGTGTGGCCAGTTCATGCTCAAGGCAGCCACTTTGGCATGCGTACTGAATATAGTATTCCCATTCAGAGGCTTTTGATGGCACACATGGGAAAGGAGCAGGCACATTTCTTCTTGGGCTGCTCACTGTTAGCTTGGTTGGGTTCGATTTTTATGGTATATTCCCCCCCCCCCCTCCCCTTTCTCCTCTGCTGTTTTGCTTGTTGTCGCCCGAACAGAGACTTGGGCTGTGTTAAATGACCAGAATCCCAGGAGAGCAATTGGAGCCAGCTGTTACAGGATGCTAATGGCTGGAGTAGCATCAAGCCAAAGAAAATGGGTGTTATAGATTCACTGTTTGAGCGGTATAACAACCAACCCATCATCTTAGACTGCTTTGCTACCAGATTGCTGAGATTGCTCGTAAACCTTGGACTGTATGCTATAAGTGTGTGAATGGAAGCAGTGGTCTCTGACCGGATAAAAGTAGTGTTAGAATTGTGAGCTAGAATTTATTAATCAAAATTCTATAAACCGTTATATACTCCAACCCTTAAGAGTAAAGTTGGACCTTTCCCACTGCCCAGACACATGTTTGAAGTTGGATCATTATGACATGTATGTTTCTGCTCGACAGGATGACTATCACTGACCCTCCTAGTTGTGACCAAAAAGAATGCAACACTTGTTTCACTCCTACCACTCCTACCACTCCTCCTGCTCATGCTTTCAACCAATTGATAGGAATCTGTGTTTTGCTGGTGTATATTTCCTGTGTTAAGTTACTGCTAATGCAAACTGAAGATTTCCTGCTGCTTGCTTCACATCAAAAGCTTTCCATTGGTAAACCACAAGATGGCTATTACTCTAAAGCACATAGGGCGGAAGCTGTTGTATTGGCGTCAATGGATAGTAGATAAAATATGCATACACAGAAGTTTTATCAATGCTCTTTATCTGAGGAGCAGATTAAAAAATCACATAGAAAAGCAGTTGACACAATGAACTTGTGAGATAACAGATGACAGATGATGTTATTCTACTTTTCTCTAGTCCCTCAAGTAAACAACTTTTATATGCGAGGGGAGGAGTCAGCTGGCCGTCCCGACGATATAAACAAACTGAAGACAGGACTCGGAAAACTCTGAAAACATCACAGACAGTGGGACTCGGGTGTCACACTCATTGTAGACAGTCATTACTCACAGAGTTATTTTCAGAGGATATATTTGATTTCTATTACATGTAAGTGTGAAAAATCGCATTTAAAGCCTTTAACCATCCCAATAGGTCAGAAGGGATTTCAAAGAGCTTGCTTGTGCAAAAACTGAACAGGTGAGGAGGGAAAAAAGACTGATATGGTGATTCAATTACTATTCAGATATCTCATCTCTGACCAACTCATCCTCATGGCCTATGTCCTGAAATGAAGAGAATCACTAGTGATAGACTCTTATAGCCACAGCAAACGTTCCGCCTGAAGATGGTTAACATTCAGCTCGTTGTTAGGGGCTCTAAAGACTTGACTTGAAGGGTTTCCAAGATACAGCTGGGAAGTTTGGATATCTTTATGTTTTGAATGACTGGATAACTCATTTCTTGAATGCAGTGGTTGTCGTTATGGTCATTGGTCATAGTGACAGTTTTGTTTTGACAAATTTTTCTGTTTCCCCTTTTCAGGACATACAAGAGTGGCTCCGGGGTCAACAACAGAAGAACAGAGCTGTTTCTTAAGGAACATGACCACCTGAGAAAGTAAGTTTAAATTTGGTGCCACTTTTGAAGATTTAAAGCCTTCAAAGATATTTCCTAGTGAGCTTTTGTATGTCAATCCCATCAGATATTCAGATTACAACATACTTTCCGTACATCATAGCTGGGATAACAATAACATGTGGTATTTTGATGGTGGGTTGGACGAACACTGGAGGAGCTTACTATGGTTACAGATGCTTCTTTTGTAACCCTAGATTGGACATCTGTTTCCATCACTCAATGTGCATTCATTAATCCAGAGTTTGTAGTGTAATTCATGATAGAGAAAAATGGAGGCCACTTCTGAGTGCTTTTTTTGTCATTCAAGTGAAGAACATCAGACTTCATTGTCTTGCCACATTATACCAAATAAGTAAATTCTTTACACAGGTATTGTGCTGAAATAACATAACTTGGTAACTTTGAGCTGTGAAAAGTTGAGCAGACTTTTCATCATGACACAGTAGGTCAAACCATATTCTGCCAGAAACCTCATTAGTGTCCCACTATCACTTGGCTGACTCAAACTCTACAGAACAGCATGAGCGAGTAAAGTTTGTGAAATGTGTGTATGCGTGTACCTGCCTATGTGTGTTTGTGAGAGAAAGGTGTGAGAGGTACCCTGTGTGGAAAGTAAAAATGGATGTCAGCACAGCAGGGCAAACACTATGAAACACACCCTCAGATGAAACACCAATAACCCACATCAGAGCTTTTAACATGGCTGAGGCTTGATAATGATTTCTGCAAATCCAAAGCAGTCTGATTGGTTCTCTTTTGCAGAATGTTTGTTTCCTGTATCAGCTACTCAAAGGAATAATGCCTCAATTATTCCCCATCAAAGACCTCTTTATTCATTACAAACACTCAGTTTTTCCTCCATCATGGCTGGTGTTTGGCTAAGACTGACGTGTATACAGGAGGAAAACCCCACAAAATAAACATTAATAACCAAAAAGAGAAAGTTCTAAACCCACAAACCCACAGCAGTGTTTGATGGTTCTGAGATTTCTAAGATATATGACATATTATGTTATGTAACATAAGCTTTGCTAGAGTCTTTTTTTTACATGCAGTATACAGTAAGTGCACTGGTAGGGAAATGAACATTCATAAGCCGACAATTTTGTCTTTTTTTTGTATCTGTTTTGTTGCTCTTGCGGCCGTAACAAATCATGGAATGATAGTGTGCATATTGTTGATGTGTGGATACAACCTCATAAGAGTTTAAGACAAATATGTTTAATTAGATTTATTGTGGGGATTCCTTCATTGATAGATGATAATCATCTTACAAATCGTGTCACATCATACTGAAAGTAGAGGAATGTCCTTTAACTCTTAACTGGACACAAGAAGGTTAAGTGTAAACATCGAAGGTTCTTTTGTCACCCAATGTCATTCTGATGAACCAATTAGATCTGCCTGATTCTTCTTCTGTATTTTGCTTTTAGTTACAATTATGAACCCAATTTGGTCCATGGCTTAATGTAACATCACATGAAGAATGATTCAAATGCTTTCCAGGCATTACGGGGGATACCATCTACTGTAAGTGTGTGAATAATAGAGAACAGGTGCAGCATGAACAGAATCTCTAAGTGAAGGGTCAGGACTCAGAGAAAAGAGGTTTACATGGAGAGTGATGGAGCTGCAGAGTGCTAACACTGCACCTACACCTCTGAAGTCAATGAATTAGTGAAGCTCACAGGTAATTGCATAAATATTATAATGTAGCTCTGGAGAATATTCAATCGTTTGAAGTTGCTTTGTGATATTCAATGTTACACGACAAGGAAAGAGCTTAAAATAGTTAGTAGATTCCTTAAAGCAGTGAAAGAAGCCCAGAAAAAGCCCAACATGTGGTTACTTTTATCTGCTTTGTGCTCTCTTCCAATATCTTGGCATGACTGAGGAAAAGTGAAATTGTTTTCAAGAAGTCCTTGGATAGGACCATCTCCTTCTTCATTTATAAAAACTGTGCAAACTGAAAACTGATGATGAAATAATCTAAGAAATGTGAGTTCAGAACGGAATTGGCACATTGTTCAGAGCCTCCTCCAGTTTGCTGCAGCCTCTTACCATCTAAACCCACGCCCATGCCAATCAAATTGATCAGGATAATAGAATTATCTTATAAAGCCACAACCCATATTAGAGGGCTTTCCCAGGCCATTGACAAAGATGGGAATAGAGGGGAAAGAGGAGATTGGAGATGAGGATCAGGTTGCGGTTGATTGATCCTATTAGAGCCATAAAACAATAAGAGGGCCCAAATAAGAAAGGGTTGCAATGTGGCTAAAGCAATCATCCCAAGTCGTACTAAAGAGGGGTGCGGGGGATACTTAATGAAGAGGAGAGATTTTGGTTAAAATGCTATCTCTCATGAATGAGGAGGTTTCATTTGTAATGTAAACTATTATTATTTTTAAAATGTAGTCGTCAGCCAAAGATATAGAGTTTTGTATGTTTGCCATCATGGCACCAGCATTGCCAAATTGATCTGCCCCGAATAATTACTTCCTGACAAAATTTCAGCAACCAAACCAAACAACTATGTTCAAGCAATGCAAATGAGTGTTCCTGAAGTCTTGTGAGCCGACATTCATTCTTAACAGAACGCAATGAGACAGACTGAGAAGGATTATATTAAAGATATCATCTTCCACATCAGTCACACCTGCTAGTGTGCCTACACATTAGATTTGAAAAGCTGTCATTGCAGTAGTCCTTGTTGAATGAAAGTAACTCTTAAAGACGCTTCAGGACAGTGATTTATGTTGCCAGCAGTGTTGAGAAGGGAGGGCGGCTCCTGCTCTCTGAGATTCACAGCAATTTTCTCATGCATTTAGAGTTCATGATAGTTTTCAACTTGTTACTGCAGCCTGTTTTTCTGACCTTGCAACCACAGAAACTACTGTGAAGAAAATGAGAGGAAGCTGCTTCTTGATTAGCAGTAATAAACCGATCAATGATCAGAAAAAGCTTTGGAGTTAAGTCCAACATCAAATTTTGATCATCCAACTCGTAGCAAAATGGGCTTTTTCAATACTATTTAGACAGATTTGCTATTTTATCCATGTATTACCTCTACATTTAACCTGATCAACATACAAAGTGTAAAGCAGCAGCTCATCAATTTCATCTTGTAGACTAGAACTCAATAACTGTCTGCAAGGCCTTTTTGATAATAAACATTATTTAACTATAACTTGATGCTGTTAAATAATAAGAGCTAATAGTTCAACTTATCTCTTCCTCCATGCATCCTCTTTTATTTCTACATTCGATTTTCCATCTCTCCCTGCAACAAAGGCGTGTTCATGAATAAACTAGAGGGGAGGGAGGGAAAGGTCCATTAAGGGTTCATGTGGGAAAAGCTATAATGGGAGTGGTCACTCAAAGAAAGACTTCCTGTCGAACAGATATGTCCTTTCTTCAACACAGCAATGGTGTCAGTTCAAGGCAAGGCGTCTTTAAACCTCCCATTGACACTTGCATTGCATAATAATGCATGGTTCAAAACCTCCCAGGATGTCTTATCTCTTTCTGTAATGTTCCTTTGGAAATTGGAAATGATGCTTTTAGCTTGTAATAGCATAGACATTCTAAATGTTTCTCTTAAGAGTTGGGTGCTTTCTGGATTACATTCATTAAGTTTAAAGTTAGTTTTCTCTGAGTGCGGTCTAACAAGACCAGAGTGAACAACTGAAAGGGGGGAGAAGATGAGTTGTTTTTCACTTCTTCATTTTAAGAAGCACATTTATCAAAAAATCTAACACCATTGTTTTTTTGTTTATGCATTGAGCTTTTACTCTCCTCATCCTTGGTTGAGGGCCCCTGCTTTGAGTCCGCCTGACCCTTATCCACCCTTAAGATTTTTCAATCTGAGATGCCTGTTCCCCGCAATGCTAATGTAATCAGCACAGGAGAGCTCTGAGGGTTCTGGGTTAAGTGCTTGTGCTCTCTCTTTCTTTTACCGGATGTATCCAGTTAAGATCCACAATTCAGTTTTGAAAGTTTAGTTGTTCGTTCACAGGCTAGTCCAACGAGAATTGAGGCATTTTTGGGGCACTTCATGTCTGTTTTGTTCCTGGGTAGTCATCAAGATTGTCTGCTTTAAAAATGCTGGATCAAATCACCTACACGACCCAGCTTTAGTTGTTTGTCAACAATATTCACTGTCATAAAATTCAAGATCATTGGTTTGTACAAACTCCCAAGTGTGTCTTATATTCCTTGTTTTTCATCCCTTACATCAGAGCCTTCTTTCTTTTACTAGGTTTTATGTAAATCGCACATGAAGGGTGGTTACATGCGTTCATGTAACTAATGTAATCATCTCATTGAGTGATGCAATGTGTGAGGTGTGTTGAGTATGTAGCAGAGCGTTCTGTATCAGCTCTGAGCTTTGATTTGTGACCACTTTTCCTCTTTGCTGCTGCTGCTGCAGTTTGCTTTCTATAACTGCTGCCAAGATTAGCAAGACTGTTTCCTCAGCAAAGTAATTAACGTATCAGTTTACCTGGCTGATTCTGTTGCCTCATCTTGATCTAAAGCCAATCTGGCAGAGCATTGCTCTCAAAAGGTTGCTTTAAAGTATTTCCTTTCAGAATACAACTTGAATAGTATTCGAGTTGATGAATCAGCGGACAAGAAAGGCGTTTTAATTTCAGTTAATCTTTGTTGTACTTAAGGCTTAAGTGATATCTGCTCAGCTCCGCTAACGCAGGGATCGTTTTGACTTCCTTTGTTGAATGAGAATGCAGATGTCTCTGGGTTTATGCCTGTGAATGGAAAGAGATAGCAAGAAAGCATGTGGGCAGGACTGGCTGGTTGATTCATCACACCGGGAAAGGCAATTAGCTTTAAGCTAACGAGCGATTTAATGACTGCAGCGAAACACCACTGACCCGGGGAAATGGAAGGCATGCATGCACTCAGATCTGAAACCACAGAAGGCCATATATACTTGAATGTGATGGCACAATCAACCTCACCACTACCGCTGTGTTTTGATGATGGATGGTGCAAGGCATAAATCTTTTGGCCCATCTCGTAGCATGCATATAAAAATCCCAGGAATCAAGGCTCACTTCAGCACACTACCACTCTCCCTATTCACTCTTCAGCTCATGATTTATAAGAGTGCAGGCCATCGGTGACAGACAGTTAAGGTGCATTTTTCTCTGTCTGTCATTTATCCACCGGGTTGGTTTTGATCATTTAAGTTCGGTGTCATTTAGCTGTCCGTTTTTAGTACCTTACTTTTCCTTTCCTAGATCTACTGCCGCTGTGTGCCGAAATAATCAAATAAGAAATATTACAGTTTGTGGGATTTTTCAAAATGACTGAATAAGTAAAAAGTCTGGAGCATTCTCCTATTTTTTCTTATAGACTGCACGATCCACTGCGCTTTGCATCACAACATCCTGTTCCTCTATCAGTCTCTGCTGCACCCTCCAGCTTCAATCAATTTGTGCCAAACTTGCCTGCCAGCCTTCGAAGGGGAATTTTGTGCTGCTTGCGATACCATTTCACAAACTTAGTTTTGATTCAAGAAAAATATGTAATCACAAAGCACTACCAAATAACCGACTGGTGCTTGTTTGCTGAGCTATGATCCAAGAACAAAAGGCTGCCTGGTCCACATCGTGACTGTGCAATGTCCATGAAGTGTCTGCTCTAATGGGCAACACATTTGAGATGGTTTAAGATTTCATGAATCCAATGACATGTGTTATTTGTTATCAAAAAGAGGAATGAATACAATTATTTATCAGTTGGAAATTTCCTTTGACTGAACAAATAAGATTGAGTTACAGTCATGATTAAGTTTTCAACAATAACAGCCATCCATTACATTTGCTATAGTCATGTCTTTTTGGTCCACCAGCAGAGTGAAGAACCCTAAGATTACAGGTCATTAGCAGGACCAGTGTGAGAGTAATTGGTTCAATATATAACCTAGAAAATGGTCCATCCTCTGAGAGATCACTTGGTTCATAATGCCTGGTCATATAAGTGACTGTGGACCAGAATCAAATTATTTAGAACCTATAGATGGTACTTCATGGTTTTACAAGAATAATAAAATATTTGTTCTGCCTGTTGGAGGCTTTGACTTTTGAGCTTTGCTGCTCCGCCTCAATATTAACAAATTAGCTTTTCTTTTGTGATTATAAGTCATTCCTTTGATTCATCACTTTGTGAACTGCATATTTGAAACTCCTTAGAGGGCGGCCTAGCATCTGTTTCATGGAAAGCAGACTGTTGGCTCAGCACACACATTGCCAACATGCACATGCAGATCCTCATGGTTGGTTTCACCCCTCCATGAAAAAGAAACAAAAAAGAGTCCAGTGAATTTAAGGTGACCTACAGACACTTCTGTAGATGTTAAAATCATGACACCCAAGTCCAAGGTTAAGGGAACTCTGACAGAATATAGAAACATCTTACATAGAGGATTTAGAGGATTGTAGCCAGTTCAAAACAATTAACTGGAGACTTGAATAGAACAGTTCCAAGTTTGATCTTAAAAGCAATACCCATCTACTGTGTACAACATATACACAGAGCCACTATGGCATTGGTTTTGGACTGCTGTTTTTAAAGCTTTGGGACTGGAACATGGATATTTGTAAATCCTGGATACTCGACCAAAAGATGTCTCCTGTTTAGTCCAATAGATCTCACCTGGTGCTTAAGAACCATTTTCTTGGCAGAGCTTGGTAAAAGCCATCAGCCGGGGTAAAGGTCTGTTGCTTGTTCTTGTTGGGGATGGTTCACCTGCAATACCATATAATGCTGAATTCAGTCCACGAATATGTGATATTACTTCAATTTATTTCTATTCTAGCTTTAGTTTTTTTCAAACTTTGTCCAATTGAGAAGTAGTGAATGTCACGACTAAACTTGTTATAATTGACTCCCTTGTGGATTCTAGTGAAGTTCTGCCATGAAGTTAGAAAAATGATTTGCATTATCAGAAGCTGACATCAAAGTAGGACCCAGGCAAATAAGAGTTAACCCTGTGATTTACCTTTAAGCCTAAAAGTTGGGTCTCCATTGAGATAACATTGAGGTTTAAAAAGGGATTTGGGTAGAAGCTGTAGATGTGTTTTGAGGTGGATACAAATCAAGAAGGAATCTATGAAGGACCTTCCCTCTCCTGATACTTTGGTTAGACTCTGTAGATTGGTAAAGAGCTTAAAAGAAACCGCATATTGAGCATGAGAGCGAGGGTGTGGCTGCTGTCAAATTGAATGTTGAGCTCTGAAACACAATCCCTGTTGTTTTGTTTGCTTGGCTTCAATTTAGTTCTCTGGAACATTATCCAAATTGATTCCAATTATGGAATAAAACCACTGACAGCATTGTTGTTTATGAGCAACCGGAGACACAAAACTGATGAAACGGCTTCCGAGGTTTGTGTGATTGTTTGTACTTCTAATAGTCTCTGCAGAGCAAAAACAAGCATGTGACACTGAATGACGCTACGCAGAAAATGAAGCTATGAGATCTTCTCGGGGAATCCTTCCTTGGTTACAAAGTCCGGAAGTCCTTTTTCTGTGGGAATCATCCTAGAGAACGAGTTGAACTGATCAAAGGACCTAATTGTCAAGCCTCTTTTGCAGACATTAGACGACATGAGATGTTTGACATGATAGTGTGAATATTTAAATTACATGAAGCTGTGTTTTGCCAGACTGGTTGTTGTATGAATGTTGTTTTAGCACTAGCTCCTGTTTTAGTACCGCTGCGATACATAATGTCGATAACTAACCTCTCGTTTCTTTTCCTCCCTGCCTCCCTCCCTCCCTCCCTCCCTGCTATAGTTCGGACAGAGTGATGGATGACACAATAAGGTGAGACATATTTTCTGTCCTGCATACGTAAGTCCACATGTACATATGTGACAGCCCTCTCCCCTTCTTTTCCATTGTGTTGTCTATAGCTGCTCTCCTGACTCAACACCATCAGTGTGAGTGCAGGAATGAACCTTAACACGGCCTGCACACCTCAGGTCTAACAGGCTTTAGCTACAGTGGAGAATGAGTAAGGACATCATAACTTTCTTTGCTGAAACTTTTAACCAATGAACTTGTCAATTATTTTGCTCCTTGTGTATTCACTGACTGGACGAGTTTGATGCTTATCAAAGCCTCAGAAGTGAGAGTTCTGCTGGTCATACAAAATCTCACATACATAAATTAATGACAGTCACTTTGGTAACCCTAGTTCCCAGAAATCTGTCTCCCTCTGCACTGATTTGCTGGTCATCTATTTCTCACCACTCCTCACTGCTATTCAGGCCTAAACACATGATGAACATGTTGTTTTTATATTTACCCAAATTACCCACCTTCCTTTGCTCTCATATTATTTAGTGGTCTTTTCTGCACATTTACTTTTCCATTTTTGTGTCTGCATCTCGTAATCTCTATTTACAGGAGATTGGCTTGAAAATGATCAGACTTTTTTTATCTACTGCATATGTCCACATTAAAAAAAAAAAAAAAAAAATTCTATTGCATGTAGGAGCGAGTTGTTAATTATGCAGCACCTTTATATTGTGCACTGCGCTGTGTTCATGTAAATAGGTACTTTTCCGGATTGTGATTAAAGAGTTTGTAGATTAAGAATTTATTTCACTTTAAAGGCATTTTCATGATTTGAGACCTCCTTCAGTTATTTTTATTTTTTTTAACTACGATCACTGATTTCACCACTGAGTGTTCAGGTACATCTCTATCCTTTAGCTCTTATTCTCATGAGCTGGAGTCAGCAGTCAGTTTCTTCCTGACTGAGGAGAACATGAACCTGAAAACACTGCTCCAAGCCAAGACTGCGGACTTTCAGGACACACACACACACACACACACACACACACACACACACACACACACACACACACACACACACACACACACACACACACACACACACACACACACACACACACACACACACACACACACACACACACACACACACACACACACACACACGCTTGCACTCATCAGAACTGTTTCTGACCTGCCTCTCGGGCTCTGTCTCTCTGAGATGGGAGTGATTGCTTACTGCTAGTCTCCCTGCAGTTCATGAGAGCCATAATGCTACTCGCAGTGGAGAAAAGCAACAACTGTTCTACTGAATTAACACTAGATTAATGTCTATTTGATCTTTTTTTCTATTTGAATTTCGTTTTCAGAGCTGATCAAATTCCCAGTTGTGAATGGATCCATAGCTGTTATTGATTATTGTGTGTAAAAGAGGCAACAAAAATTAAACGTAGTTCCTGAAACCTTTGAGATCATCACAGCAATGCACCCCCCCCCCCCCCCCTCAAACCAGCATGATTTCATTCTGTGCTGCGTTCAGGTGCCGTCCTATCCATTCAATACCTGTTTTTAATCTTTTCACGAGGTTGTTCAACTTTCCAAAATGATGTATCACTGACCTATATTTTCTTCAATGTAAACTGTTGTTTGAATGGAAGTGCGAATATGAATTTTGCTTTCGTTTGAATGATCAATACGGATTATATTTAAGATTCAGTTATCTTTTTTCATCAGGCTAAAGATTTGACTTGATACCTGATTTTGATTCATTTGTCTGTTTTGGACTTGGTAAAGTTCACCACAATGAAATGAACAGAAGCAAAGTTCGTTAAAAATAAATAGAACAAGATAAAAAACCAGGTTTGTTTATTTTATCATTACTTCTTTGTTTGCCTATTAAATAATTACCTAGGTTTGTCTGAAAAAATAACAAGGACCAACAACTCGACTTAATCTCTACTTCAAATGTGAGGTGCGTTTGATAAGAATCTACAGGTATTTTTCCTCTTTCCCTTTCTGTCGTGGATCTGTTGTCCTTCGTTTTAACACTTTATGCTTCCTCTCAAACTGGATGCTCATTTCTCCCAAAAACACCTCTGATCTGCAAATGAATATCTAATTCATGGTGGACTCTGACTGACTACAACCACATCGAGTGTATCTTCAATTTTGAACTACTTTCTCTCTTTCTTTCTCTTTAGTATTGCAATGGCGACCAAGGAGAACATGACATCCCAGAGGGGCTATCTGAAGTCCATACAAAGCCGGGTCAACACCTTGGCCAGTATCCTTTATGCCACATTATGTTCATGATGCAGAAAACAGAGCGGGAACAGAAGGACACCTGGTATCAAAACATTAAGAGCGTATGAATGAATGGCTGTTTGATCGGAGGACAGATTTTCACTTCAGTGGAGATGTTTTTTTTTGTTATTGAATCATATTCTTCTTTAAACACTTGTCACTATGAAACATGTACAAATAGATCCCTAAAAGGCAAACATTTCCTTTCCTATTGGGTCAAAAATGTACAATCTTAAATATTTAGAATTTCCCTTAACCTTACTTTCCCAGACCGTTTCCCGACCATCAATAATCTCATCCAGCGAATCAACCTGCGGAAAAGACGGGACTCCCTCATCCTGGGTGCAGTGGTCGGCGTCTGCACCATCCTCCTTCTGCTTTATGCTTTTCACTGAAGGATCGGACCTCGTGGAATCTTTGGGGAAAAAAAAAAAAAAAAAGGAGCAGGATCGATATACTCTTTTGTAGCGTGGTACCCTCTGGAGACTGAGCTCAGAGGTTGGAGGACCCTGGAGACCTCCCTGAGCAGAAGGACTTTCAGTCTGTCCAGTTCATAGGCGAGAACAAATATCACCAACATGAACTACTGAACTTGTATTTACAGGTGGGACTACAAGGAAATGCTGGTGGTTGAGTGCTCATCGGCCAAATGTGAGAGTGAAGATGAAGAAGTACAACTAAGACATGATTTTAAAGAAATTCTATTATTAATTCGAAGCTGAGGGAAGTTTTGAGCAGACTGTGAAAATGTGTGATGCATTTTGTTTTTCACAGGTGGAAGGATTTGAGTTGAGTGGTCCTATTTTAAATGATGGAGTGGGATGGATAGTACATTCTGTAAAATGTGAAATAATAAATTATTCATATCAGTATGTGCAGCAGAGTGTGTGACATAACTAGACACTGAACCTTTAGACATATTTTTATTCACTAAATATACAAGATCAACTCTATGGAGGACTGCATGGCCCCCCCCGCATTTCTGAGAAGGCCTTGTCAAAAGAACTATAATCTTTACTACATTTCTATAACTTAAAAAACTCTAGCTGTTTTTGTCTTTTAAGACAAATAAACCCACGAGGTCCTTCTCTGAGTTCAAACTAAGGACAATGTGAATTAAGGTTCGAGCTTCAAACTTCTGAGCTTTGATGGAATTGACACACGATAAATAAGGAAAAAATGAATCTGCAGCCACTCTGATTATTGTCTAATTGTAAAGCAAATTTTTTTAAACTGAGTTTTCCTGCAGGCTCTTTGTGGTTAAAATAGGTTAATTGCTTATCCTGTTGTAATATTCAGTAAACTTAATATACCTTTAGGTTTTGGACTGCTGCTTGGAGGAAAGAAACAGACAGGTACAGTATGTGATGTATGGCCCTTGGAAATGATAAAACAAACATTTTGAGATGAAGACGAACTGTGAAAGTCTTTTTAAACATAACATAGAGCAAATAATTCATCATTGAAATTAAGGATTCCTTCACATGTTTACAATCATATCTGCTGTCCCAATCATCGTCAGAAAAAATAAATTGTTATAACAACAGAAAGTCGGCTAACAAAGGGGTTGTAGTTTGGCACTAAGAGGACAGAGTTCATCCATGTTGTTTTTTTGTCACATTTGCTAAGTGACAAAGAATGAGTTAAAAGCTAGCTGAAATTTCAGTTTTTCGATTTGCTCACTTATCTCATAGGATTCATTCATGTACATCACTATCAGACTGTAGAGAGTTGTGTTGCAGAGTTATATGGCTCTTTTTAAAGATTCTTATTGGATGAAAAAACAGCCGATTCTAGGTTTTTATTGAAGAAGAAGAAAAACACTACTTTGATGACTGGTTTATGAACATGCTGCATTTTCCTAGCCCAGTGTACCTGGCAGAGCCCACGCAGCTCTTTTTGATTGAGATCCTCCTGGAACACAAATTGACGAGTGATATTGAAAGCTTGAGCTGAATCGCTCATGTGAGATGGAAAGGATTGCAGCTCGTGTTTGCATCGTTAAAAGCAGATTGTTGTCGGCGGTGTGGGAATCTGAGAAACAATGTGTTTTTTTGTCTCAGCCTCAGACTGACACTGGACTTGAATACAAATCAAAGCAACTCACTGAAATGGACTGAGGAGGATATATTTAGGTGTTTTGTCCTCGTTCCCTCTCTTTGATGCTTTTCTCACGAAGAAAACACTAAAAGCAAACACAAACTGGCTAGACTGCAGCTTTTAAATGTCCTTTTTTCTTGTGTTCCAGCAATTGCACAAGCATTTCCATCCTTCCCTGAATACCTCACTTCCTTTTGAAGGGAAATCCTGTGCTGAAGTCTAAATTTGGAGCAAAATGTGTACCCGCACACGGCAAAGGTGCTGAATGTGTTGGACTCCTGAATATTTCAGCCACTCAAACTGAACGCCGCCCAAGCAGAAGTAAGCACCAGAGTCGCTCACTTAGAAAGTTCACACTACAGTTACTTCTGACAAACTCAGGTGTGTGTGTGTGTGTGTGTGTGTGTGTGTGTGTTCACGGCAGGTGAAATGTTTGAGACAAATCTTGCTCTGAAGAAATCAGATGGGTATTTTAATAATAGTATATATTAAAATGCAAGTGCAGGGAGGCTCCATTGTCTAGTGACATAACAGCCTCTATCTCTTTTCTCAACAGATGTTTATTAATGTTTTTTGGTGAATAACAGAACCTGGAAAAAGCTCTGTCCTTGAGATGTGGAAGAAGGATTTTGATCTTTTAGTGGTGTAGTTGTGTAAGAAATGCTTCAGGCCATTAGTCTGCAGTTGGTGTAGGTGTGGGAGGCAACATTTGTCAAGAATTCCTTGTTTTGCTTTTGTCCAGGCCCATTTATAACCTGCAGTCATGGGTGCCATGATAAATGGTGTTTATGGTCTTTGAGACACAGTTGTGGATCAGGAGCTGCTGTATGTACAGGGTTCAGGTATGATCTAAACAACAACTTTACAATGTAGTGCAATACAATACTGCAGCTTTACTGCAGAGTGAAATTAATCTGAGTCAACACTAAACACTACACATAAAATACTACTTTTATTTTTTTAATCCCTTGCAACTTCACAAGTAAACGTATTATTGTTCCCACTTCCTGTAGAGGTGTGACGAATCCAGTTTTCTTTTGTAGCGCCATAATGATGTTTGCATACTTGATTGCATCCCTCATAAATTCACAGTTTGAGTCTAAAGTGGCTCATTAGTGATATTTTACTCATTTTTTTTAGCAAATATTGCGAGAACTGTGTGTGCAACTTTGCTCAGAGTATTATTCGTCGTCCGTTCAGGATGAACTGTAATCACCCTTGAGCACTTCTAGCTTTTCATCTTGCCCCATCATCGAGTAAAAGGTTGTCTAGGGTTAAAGTTTAAATGACACTCCTCATCAGCTTCAGCTGTACCTTGTATTTAGGGCTTGTTTGCAAATGTTAGCTTGCCTAAATGCTAAAACTTAGATGACGAACATATAAAGCATCACAAACAGAGCCAGCATGGCTGAAGTGTCTTCACGGCACCTCTTCTAAAATAATTTCTGCCTGTCGGTAAACAAATGAGTGCATCATCCAAAGGCCAAACTTGGACCATGCATGGTAACATTTATTTCAAGACATGCTAAATGTACACCACAGAGATGAAAACTGGCACATACAATATAGTGGAAAATGAACACGTCAATATTTAGGGATGAAAAGATGGTTTGAAGTGTTTTCACAGACAGAGCAGAGCTTACAGGTTAGACATCTGGCTCCATGACAAAAGAGACAAAAACATATGTTATCTTGTATGTTAAAGCAGTAGCATCCACTCTGTGATCAGAGCGGATGAACCATTTCATCACTTTGTTAAGTATGTATATTCCCACTACAGTTTGGTAGTAAACACTTTGGAGTTTTGCTGCTTTCTGATGTTGGGATTAAGAAAGTCATCTTTTTATTCATGAATTATTATTTTTTAGAAATATGAATTAGAATGAAGATAACCCATTTAGCACAAATCATTGAGGTTACAGTGCTGACGCTAAACATGACTGCAGATTTAGACTTACAGTGATTATTTTCACTTTACAGCTTAGTGATATCACTTTTGGTGCATATTATACATTTCTCTTCACTTGTACGAGCCCTTATACAAAAAAAAGAATCGTGTCACTTTTTATGCCTTGCACGAGAAGTTGCTCAAGTTATTCTTGATTCAAGTAAAGTAAAGCAATAATGCCCGAAGAAAACCTTTTAAAAAGACGCCACGTGATCTAACAGTGATGTAACCTGTGCTTGTAGCATGAGCCTGCACGGTGTCCATATAACAGTCCTGCTTAGTGACAGGCAATGTGATACTTTGAAGTCTCCTTCGATAAAGTGACAAATACAGACAATCTGTCGTGCTGTGATTTAAAAAAAGAAAGATTATTTAAATGCTTTTGTTATTTCTCAGGTCAAAACCAGAGGCCTGATCATTTTCAACAAAATAAATATGTGTGTATTGGGCCTGTTTGGCACGTAGCATGCGTACATATTGCATATATATATATTTTCCAATATAAATACATTTGATACCATTACAAGAGAGGGAGACAGTGAAACTATGGCATGAAACAGTCACTGTATAACAATGGAAACACGGCAAATGGAGGAATATATATTTAAAATGAGTTTAACAGTACGGGCAAAAAAACAACAAAAAAAACTGAAGGACAGCAGACATCTAAACACATGTTGTGGTTGATAAATAAATCATTAATGTTGTGACGGGAAATAAAGAGTTGAAAGATTTTGAGAGGTTTGCCATGCGTTTCAGTCTCTGCCAGAGCAAGGCAAGGTTGAAGAGACTTGAGACATACAAAAAGGGAACTGGGGTTAGACGACACTTCTCACACATTCAACAGTGGCT
This sequence comes from Labrus bergylta, assembly GCF_963930695.1. Lineage (NCBI taxonomy): Eukaryota > Metazoa > Chordata > Actinopteri > Labriformes > Labridae > Labrus > Labrus bergylta. The sequence continues at coordinate 15,694,446 of NC_089205.1, read as the reverse complement.
GAACTCACATAATGTACACAAATCACTCTTCCATGTGCAAACGTTTCAGTTTCTCCAGACGTGTAATAACAGTCAGAACAAAGGAAGGCAGGATTTTGGTTATCTACATTCAGGCATGCGGTTGGTCTCCTTTTTTTTTAGATTCAAAAAATCATAATCAATAACAGAATCAAAATTGTGTTCCTTGTCCTTTCTCCACAAAGCTTGAAGTTTCCACTGATGCTGACAGAGCAGCTATTTGTCACAACAAACCCAGCAACACTTTGCATACAAACATTTTATAAAATGTACATCTATATATATATATATATATCCATATATTTATATTTCAAATATATTCGTAGCTGTATATGTTTTGAATGCAAGAGGTTCAGTGGAGAATAATATGAGGATTATTTGCAGCCGTCTGAAGGTTGAAGTCCAAACCCTAAATTCTTTTTTAAAGCAGCTCCATCCCAGACAAAGAAAGTGTCTATTTGCTCTTTGCTCCAATCGTCCTCTTCATTTTAAGAAGTTCGAAATCCCACAAAGACACAATTTTGAGTCCTCCACATTCAATTCTGCATTTTCTTTTTTCCTCTGTTTTTAACCGGAACAATTCTACATCAGGTTTTTCGTCAAGCAATTGTTACTGGATTCTAATGCATGCATCTCTGAATGTTTTTTCTTTTGTTTACTTGCTGCAGTACCTACTGTCATGAGTTTCCTATTTTTCTCGCATTCTGTGTGGTTGTATAAATAAGGAATTGTACTTTTATTTTATTTTTATTTTTTTGAATGAGCATTTTGCCCCCGTGTTGCATCCGTGTTCTGACTTTGACAGTAGGTTTCTTCCTCGCCGTGACTAGATTACTGCAAGAGAAAGAAGAAGAGAAGAGTGGCACCGTTAGAGAACATCAGGTTGTACCCAAAGACATCTTCAACTCTCCATCAGATTCACTATTTTGACTGGAAATGTCAAAGACACTGAGAGGTAGGGGAGCTTGTGCACAGTCAGCCCACCACAGCCACTGCAGTGCTAAATCAATCTAAACACACACACCCACACACACACACACACACAGGGCTTCGAAATGTGCTGAGGTTGAATATAGAAAAACACACAACTCATGCATGTGAGGTAGTGTTATGTATCACACTGTAATTGTAATGCAGTAGGTTCCCTTTGTAGTCTTGTTAAAGCCCTGTGTGTGTGTATGTGTGTGTGTGTGTGTGTGTGTGTGTGTGTGTGTGTGTGTGTGCGCGCACGTGAAAAAAATACCTTACATACATCATTTTAAGCAAAAAAAAACAAAAAACCATGTTCTACAAACGTATGCTAAATTATAATATAAGGTCATTAAAACGCTACCGTACACTGTATGGTAATGTGAGTCATTATCAAATATTGAAAATAGCAGTTTTAACTTGAAATACAAAACACATGTAGTCTACAGAAGAAGTGTCATTTGTATCATTGTATTCTGATATTTGTCTGTTTTTCTTTGTTTCCACACCTGACATTGAGATACCGACGACGATGGTGACTATGCCCAGCACGATGGCGACGATACTGAGCAGGCGAGCCAGCCGCCCCAGCCTCCGGGCCCCGTCAATGTCCCCCACCTGGAGACTGTTTCTGGACTGGAGGCACACAAAAGCACAAGGTATTAGCACAAGGAACATCTGGCAGATAATGTCAATCAAGGTGTGTGTGCCAAGAATAAGGTCATTATTACACAGACATAAAAATGGGATTCTGGCAAAGAAAACACACATTTCTCTAAACCAGAGCATGAGATCAAAAAAAAATTGGTAAATACATATTTCTGTTATTCCTTTAAATTCATGGTACAAATCAGCTATTGGAGCAAAATAGATTTAAATGAGACCCTCTGTCATTATCATATGTCTGATTAGATGGTAGAATATTTCCACAAATCCTTGACACAAGCCAAGCCAAATTGACGCAATGGGGTTGCCAAAACTAGTACATTTACAGTTTGTTTTGTACATAGACCAGAGAGATTTCCTTTCACAACAGCTTGACTCTCTCCAGCAACTCTCTGACAGATATACTTAGAAATATTCATCTGGAGGTGCTCTGTTAATCAAAAGCCAAGTTATTTTGAAGGAGAAATGACACACATGCAGAGAGCTCGATAAGGAAAAAATGTAAAGCCATTTATTCCAAGCTTTGAATGATGAAAAGGTCTATTGCAAATTGACAGACTGAGATTGATTGAAGGATGTGACTTAAAGAGCCAATAGGATGGAGAAGGTGAGAGTTGCAGTGTGAAGGTGTTGTAGATCAACCTAATGTTGTTTGTATATTGCTTTATGTATGGAGACAGGATGATTTATGCATATGTGCATGACAAATGGGAAGGCTCTACCAAGAATTGCTTTCAGTCCCAAAACAACATTAAATGATTGATGTTAAAATAGTCTTAGAAACCTTGTTTTCTATTTAACTTTGAGGGCTGTCAGCTTGTGATACTGGTAAACACATTCCACATATAGCCAGGGCAGCTGTGGCTCGGGGGTAAAGTTGATTGTCTCTGATTTGATAGGTTGGTGGTTTGATCCCCAGCTTCCACAGTCTACATATCAAAGTGTCCCTGGACAGAACACTAAACCCCAAGTTGCAGTGCATGTGTGTTAATGTGATGAGTATTGATGGACAGTTGGGCACTAAGCAGTCCCTGCCATCAGATTGATTGATCGGTGTGTGTGTGTGTGTGTGTGTGTGAGAGGGTGAATGGGACTATAGCCATTACTTTCAAACACAAAACAAAAACTGTTTAATTCACAACATCTGGATGGCAGTAGCTCAGTCTGACATGAGTTGGGAACCGGAGGATCGCCTGTTTAAGTCCCGGGGGACTAAAGTATGGATGTTGGTCTTGTTGCTGGAGAGTTGCCAGGTCACTCCCCGAGTGCTGCTGAGATGCCCTTGAGCAACTCACTAAATCCCCAACTGCTCTGGCCCTCTTGCATGTGCAGCCCCTCACTCTGACATCTCTCCATTAATGCATGTCCATATAGGTCCTGTTTGTGTGTGTATTTTGTACCTGTGTGTGTGAGTCTCTAAATAGGCGAATATAGACCAGAACTTCCCTTCGCTGATTAATTAAGTATGTCAAATAAAAAATATAAAAATGTTGTCATTAATTTTGACATTGAAGAAAGACTAAATGTAATACTGATTTCTTTTGTGGGGTCAAAAGTAATTTCAAATGTTTTTTTAAACTCTTTGGAATATATGATACTGCCTGTAAAACCTCTTTTTTTTCATCATTCTACTAAAATAAATGAAGGACATATTAAGTGACGCTGATTTTGCTTTTATGCTTAAAGAAGCTGGTTTTCTATATTTTACTTGTTGTTGGGATTTCCACGGTCAGATCAACGTACACAGTGAATTCATTCTACTCACATCTATAAAAACAAACATTAACATATACAGCATATTCTTCAGCTCCCAACAATGTCTGCACTGACCTTTATTGTGATGAACGTGGGTGCTGTAGTTTATTTTGAGTCAATACAATAAAGCCACCCTTAATACTAACTCAACAAATGGCCTCAAGTAGTCCCAGTTTTTCCCATTGTGTAACATTTGTTTTTAAACTACAGATGTTTAAGAACGTACTGAGTAATTTTCAGGAAAATTAAAATCTGTTTAGTAAAAGATGGTTGTTTATGACAACTAAAGCAACTTGTTTAAGAACAAGTTGCTTTAGTCCTCAAATGGCTTTGCTAAATATGTGAATCATATAGAAAGAAATCTGCCTGTTTGTTGATATATTCTGGTTCAGAAATTATTTATATGTATACAACAGACCATTGTACTGTATACATATGTAGGTGACAACACACAGGGAAGGAAAATCAACATGTTTTTAGGAGCCAGGTCAGTGATTCAAATAGAGTGTCTACAGGTGGTTAAGTGATGTATAGTGTTGTACTAGAGCCATGGGCCAATATTATATTAATAAGAATCTATAACTTGTCCCAGCTTAACACTAAGGTAGTCTGAGAAGTACAAACCAAAAAGAGTCATATTTTCTTTCTACACAAACCAGCAATAACAGGTTTAATTGTGGTAAGGAACATTGGACAGGGGAGAGCTTCAAAAACACCGCCTGTCTGCTCGGGTGATTTCCAATTCCTGCTGTCTCGCTCTGGTTGTGTGGCTCTATGCATTCATCACGCAGAGTGAAAACACTGCAGTCTGCTGAAAGTGTGATGGTGTTGATTATGTTTGTGTGGCAACTCACTTCGCCAAACAAAACTATTTTGAATCCTGCAGGACATCTAACCTTCTGCCAGATCAGGGATTTTCAAATCAGATGCAACATGCGAGGAGATCAAAATTGTCCCAGAATTCTTTCATGATAGAAATATAAAATCAGGTGTTTCTGTGGCTGGTCCACTCACTAGATCTCAATCCAGAGCTACTCGGGCTCAGCGAACTTTAACAGCTGTTAAAAGTACTGCAGTCAGCCTGCATCAACTACTGTGAGCTGGTTTACACCAGTGCTCTGATCCATGTCCCAGTAACACTGTTTAGAAATTGGACTCAGAAGGGTAAACACTTTTTTTTTAAAAAGGTGCCATTTATACCCTCTGTTACACAGAGTCTTACATAAAAAAGAGAGAGAAGGTGAAATAGTGTTCATATAACAAAGCTTCTGTTCTTGTCTCAAACCGTCAGTGCAATAAGGCCAGTAATGTGTTGCAGTGTGATTGCGGCATCTTTTACATTGGGAGCTGTCCGTGGTGCTGAAACTGTCTGTTTAACCAGACAGTGGGTGCATCCGAATTGCCAAGTACCTACTCAATCTTTCAGTAGGCAGTAGGCAGTAGACAGTACCTACTATCCGTGCTGTATACTGTTTAGTACCTACTATTCAGTAGGCAGATATTTGTTCCTACTGCGTCTGATTCATTCAGTATGGAAGTGACGTCATTTACGTTACCAGAACCGTCCGCATCCACCCATTTTTTTTTGTTGGTTTTTTTGTTTAGCATTATTCAAGAGGAGTAATGCGCATATACAGTCAGGTAAAAAAAAAACAATAAATCAAAGTAAAAAAACAGATTAAATAACTAAATAACATACAGTACATGAAGGAAAATACAAACGAAAGACAGTAATATACAGAATATAAAGTAAAATAAACCAATAAAGACGCATTTAAATAGTGAAATCATTATTTAAATAGAGAGGGAAAGGTTTATGATAATGCAGACATTTGTTATATTTTCTGTTGTTAATTAAAAGTAACGATTTCTGTAGGGACTTTAAATTAAGATTAAATTAATCCACGTTCGTTTGTTTTGATTTGGAGGCGGACGCGAAGTGACGATTTACGTTTAATTTCGCACAGCATTGTGGGTGGTAAAATACAATTCATTTCCTGAAAGCACGCATCTGATCCATACTGCATAAAACCCTGAAGTTAGTATCAATGCTGAAATGTTCAGTATACTGAGGTGGAGACAAAAAATGCATACTGAATGACCACGAAAGTTCAGTATACTGAAACTCTCTACTGAATAGTACGTACTGCCTACTGAACTGTGGCTATTCGGAAAGCGCCCCTGTGTTCAGCACAGCAGGAAATAGACTCATCTGATATTAAATCACAGTTACACTGTCCATGGTGCTGAAGTTAAGTTAATGGTCACATGTCCTGAAATTAAAGTACAAAATATATATTATAAAAAATAAATATAGCCTTATACAGTATGGCATATGATAAGCAAGTACGACTGTACAAAGACAACACTGTATAATGATTAGCCTCTTACAATTACAATAACTTATCTCTTTATGAGAGGAATACAATGGTACAAAAGATTACACAAGGCACAGGTGTATTAGGATAGGATATGAAGGGGAGGCGTTGGTGAAATTTTATATTTGCTTTGAATGTATTAGTTCCTCATTTAAACACATTTATTTTTAAGTCAGTATTTCATACATTCCTCTTTAAATATCATCACAGAGACGGAAGGGACTCCCAAGTAATCCATCCCAATTGATTACAGAAAGAAATAATCCAAGCAACACATATGAGATCACAATAAATTGTGTGTGTCTTCTTGACTGGCTCACTCAATCAATATTCAGGGTGCAGAGTCAGGGTTGCCTCCAAGTGAGATAAGATTACACTGCAGAGGGAGAGAGAGAGGGAGAGAGGGAAGGAGGGAGAGAGACAGAGGGAGAGAGAGGGAGAGAGAGGGAGAGAGAGAGAGAGAGACCTCCCTCCCTCTTTCATGCTTTCCTTCAGTGACTTTATCCTCTAACCCTCCCATGAGCCTCTCTGTCTCCAGGCTGTCTGTGGTGTAGATCCCACAGATCCCAGACTGTTCCAATGAACCAGGTGCTTTTAAACAGAGACTTGTCTCAGAAGTTCTTTAAAATGAGCAATAATATGAAAAATGTTTTACGTGTTTGAGAACATAATGAAGAATTCAAAATGGGTTGTGCCGTAAGATATGAAAAGAAAAAAAATGGAGCCTGAATGAATATGGCTTTTTATATCCAATTGATCTGTACAGAACAAGAGTGTCTACTAATGTATTTAATTCTAAAGCATGTAGGCTATAAGATATGTAATTCTTATATTTGTCTTTGTCTGTATTTGCCTATGTTTTTTCCAACATGATGTAAGGCTTTCAACAGAAATAGTACTAAACTAAATCTGTTACAATACATTTGATCTGAACTGCTTGTTGGTGAGATTTTACTTGGTTTTCAGACATATTAGGGTTTGTCATGTGGCATGGCAAGTGTCTGAAATAGATTTAAGGTCCAATTACAGTAAGTCAGCATAATTTATTCAGTAGTTTGTAAATCATTCTATAACGAGGCCTTCAATCTCAGGACTTTTAACTGACGAATGTTAATAATAACTGAAAGGTAACTCAAAGAGTAAAATACTGAAAACTGTTTTTTAAATGACAAACAGTGTGTTTGTTACAATCTCAATCTGACTTCAGACACACAAGCTAAATCAATGCCCATGTCAATCTGGGCTCCTGACAGTAAAAGAAGAGATAGTTTCTCTTTAACACATGCTTCAGCTTCTCACTTTCAGGTCTGCAGTGTGAGGCTGTGGTACTGACACAGTCCCAGTGGAGCCTGTTATTGATCTGGACTCACGTCACAGAGAAAAGCAACATCAGCACCTTCAATCAATGTACGTTCCTTTCAGAAAACATGGCATATGTAGCCTGCTTATTCCGACACATTAATGATGAAATAATAGACTTACGAAATTAGGTAATTAGGTTTTATCTCCTGTAAAGATACAAAAATAAAGAGAAATAATTGCAGACACATAGTGGGGTGGGCTTTGTCATTTTAATTTTAGTCCTTTTTATTTTGGGCTTTTGCTCTCATTAGTTTTTTTTTTTTTTTTAGAGGTGTTCAGAACGATGGTGGTGGAGGCCTGTGGTGGTTGGCTCATGACCTTCCTGTCTTTTGTTCTTTTTGGCCGGTTTTTCACTTCTCTTTTGATTTGTTTCTTTCATTGTTTATCTTTATTTTGGTTAAGGGGACATTTCTTACTTTTTGTGGCATCTTAATACGTTCTGGTCTCCAATTTTCTGAGCCTTTGGGTTCAATTTTTGTTGTGTTTAGGAGACCGTAACACAAACACACACACACACACACACACACACACACACACACACACACACACACACACACACACACACACTACTCTGTCTCTTTGTACTTCATGTGTTCAGCATAGGGTGGTGAAGTAAGTCAGTGAGTGCTCTCCTTCTCCCTTGTCATTAAATAATAATGGAGGCCAGCAGCAGCAGCAGCCTGGTGGAGGGGGACAGTGTACAACCAGGAGCTTTGTGTTGTTCTGTTCTGTACTATTTGGATCAAATTACAGTTTTTTATTTCCATTTACACCTATTACTTCCTTTCAGAAGTTACGTTTTTCTTAATTTGATATCACCTTCTTTTGTGTACAGATAATCATCTAAATGCACACAAATTAAAACACATATTTTTTCAAAATTGAGGAATGAGGATAATTCAGATAGCAATAATATGTTTAAAGAAGGAGAGAGAACAAGGCTGTTGTTGGGACTCAGAGTCACTTGGCTTAAACCACTTTGGTCTCAGGTGTAAGGAGCATCGCAGCCTCTAACAGCTAACAGGGCTTTCAGACCGAGCCTTGTTACACTAGAATCTCCATTAAAATTGCAAAGCACTCAACGTGGTCAGATGATCAAATCTGTCAGATCGCAGAGCTCTCATTCTTGGAACTTTAAAATGCATCGTCTCTGCTGCTGCGGCAGCTTATAAATTTTAATTGCATTGGTTAGCATCAGAACTAAAAACAAGTGTTAGCACTAGAACAACACAAGGCTTTGATGGTGTAAACCTGTTCCAAGTTTTACAATCTAGTTCATGGCTCAGTGCACTTTTAACAAGAAACATGCAGATATCAGTGATGGGTTTACCCAAACATCTACAAAGTAGTGGCTGTCCTGTCCACTCTTGGCTGATTACAACCTTTACTAAATAGGTATCAGAATGATACAGGACAGATAGCTGTAACTACCAATCAGACACCTCGCTATCTCAACACCAATAGTGCCAGTTTTGGTGTAACCTCGAGCCTTTTTACAACTTGGGCTTAGCAAGCTAACATTTGCTTAATAACACTATTCTGAGGCAAATTTGAATGTTACATGCTTAAGCCAGGTATTCAGAAAAATGGATAATACAACCTGAATAAATCAACACATCATAATTATATATTATATAGTAAATAAACAATAACTTGATTTATTCTTGCTATCATTGTTTGATTAAACAAATAAATATAACAGATGATACCCTTCCCCACACCCAACACCCCTCCCCCATGTTGCTCTACTGCCACCACTTGTATCTGCAATATGACGTTGTTAGCTTCTATATTTCCCTTTTAGGCAAAGTGAAAATAAAATGTTATTAGTTCACTACCAGAACACGAACAGTTTCTACTTTTCTTTTTGGATAAGTTTAATATTATTGGAAACACAGTATGATCGCTCTCCCCCATACCTACTGCATAAGATTGCTAATAAGAAGTCATTTTCCTACACACACACACACACACACACATGCACAAAAACACACACACACACACACACACACACACACACAAACCCATCCATTCAGTGCAGCAATGCAAGCCCATATTTCACAGGCAAATCTGCTGAGCATGCAATAACGCTCCTGCAGTTTGGGGCCTTCCCATTACTGGGATAGGCTGGTGTGGGCAGTAAAAAGCCCTGCCTCTCCAATCCACATAATTGACTGCACACATTCCATGTTTGCCAGCCACAAGCCTTCCCCACCACAGCAGATCTCACTGATCTGTGGCGGCAGCCAGCTGGAAGTCGGCTTTTAGGTGGTCCTGCTGCTGGAAGTGGTGGTGGGTGATGATGGATGTAACTTTTGGCCGCTATGTTGTTAGCAATGCACCATCTGCTAGTAGAGAAAGATGCTAATTCTTTTACATGGCTGTATGAGGGAGAATATACTTGATGGTACTTCATTTGGGTCTTTACAGGATTAAAACACAGAAAAGGGTTGCTACATACAAGTTCAAGTATATGCTGCTGGGCATAACTAGTGTGAAGATTATGTGTCACCAATACCATAAAGGAAAAAAAGCAACACTATCAATACCTCAGACTGGATGTAAGCCAATCCTTATTTTGACTCACTTGCCTCTTGAGAACACTGGAACAGCTTGAAACACACATGCTTCATTAGCCCCTTTAATTTAAAGACAACCTATAACCACACTATCATTTGTGTCCTGACAGATGTTAATGTAACGTTAACTTATTTTGTCTCTATACTGAAGGAAATATTTACTTTTTAATGCTTTTTTATCTGGTTATGAAAAAGACTGAAATGAATGCTGATGCCTCAATATGAACTACGAAAAGCAAACAAGACCATTAGATGAGCTATTTCTATACAATTAGTTTTAATATCTGAAACTGCTGCTACAGAGTAGGTGTCAGACGAAATGATCAACGAAACAGTGAACATTTTTCTCAGCAAAGGGGTCTGAAAACCAAAAAAAAATGATCCAAAATTTACTGAATGCACCTATCAAACTGTGACACACTCATTATCTATGTAACCACTGCTAACTCAATATTTTCATCTCTGCCATTACACAGGTTCAAAAAAGCAACATGTGCATCATTTTTACTAGTCCTCTGACCTCCCCTCCACCACACCATCCACGCATAGCATCTCAACATGAGTTAAGCACCAACTTTTTTTTTTCTGTTGAACTTCCTAAAAGTATCCATTTCACATGGGCGAGGAGATTATGAGCACTTAGCCAGCAGCTTCCACTCTGATGCTACATCTTGTGGTACCAACCACATTACTTTTGCTTCATTTGTTCACAATGTAAGTGTTGTTTAAACCTCTATGTTCCTGCTATGGGGCTCACTTGCACTTATCTGACATCAGTGCGGTATCTGATTCAATTCCTTTCTAATCCAGTGATAGGAACTACTTTATTGCCATTTTCCGTTTCTCTCGCATCCATCTGCCCTTGTAGTGATCTTCTTTACGAGGGCCCATATTCGCTTTCCACATACACCCAGGAATGAGAGAGGATGTTGATAGCTGTCGCAGCGTTGGCCAACTGCTGCTATCTGCCCTCTGCAGAGAAACTAAATTGACTTCTCTAGCCTTCTATTGAGTTAGTGGCCGGCTCCAGTTTCTCCCTCCTTCACTTTTCTTATGCCCTCTGTCAAAGCCTTCTCTCTCTCGCTCTCTCTCTCTCTCTCTCTCTCTCTCTCTCTCACTCTGTGTGCCATTAGCAAGCGGCTGACTTGTGAATATCAGTGGGTTCCTGATGATGGCTTGCTGAGGCTGTCTTGTGGATACTGCCTGATATTCCCCTTGGTGTGTAGAGCCCACAGGAGTGATATTAGAGAAGTAATGGGCTCACTGCATCGCCTGTGTGTTGGTTCTCAGTCGACTTCAGTGCTGGCTGTGGTATAGTTTCAGAAATAAAGTGGGCTGAAAAACACAAGGAGCTATGCCAAAAGCAGCTAAGCTGTCATTGAAGTTAAAATCCTGACACAACACAGCTACTACTGATGCCACTTTAAGACTGCTGGTAGAATACTGCCAACTGCTTCATGCACAGTTCAGTCTGAAGCTGTGTTTATGTGTCCTTGCTCCAACACACATATATTTGTGGCAGACTTTGTTTTGTTCGGCAGTCACTTATTTTCCTGAGCTCGTAATATATAAAAACGTATTTAAGAAATATCACACAAAAGGGCGTGATGTTTTACTGAATATCAGGACAACTGCGATTATCTTTGTCTGAATCATGGGTCGAAGATAATCACAGCAGTGCTGATATTCAGCACAACATCTCGACCTCGAGTGTGATATTGCTTTTATACAAATGTTATAAAAGCAGAAAATAGTGGTACAAAGTAAAAATCAACAACAGACCAACTCACCAACTAACTCATCTAGCCTACGATCAAATCACAGCAGTCCTGATATTTTGTACATCACATCCTCTCGTGTGATATTATTTAATATACGGGTACATTATAATGTAAAATAAGTTTACAGAATTTACAAATGGTATTCTCATGTTTACATGTAACATGTTTTTTTTTTATATAACAGTGACAGAAATATGCTTAATATACCTCTGCTGTTTTCCTTATGTTTGCCTTGAGCTTAGTCGTCCTAGCCTCTGATTGGACAGTTCAGTGGCATGTGGCGAGTAAGAATGCAGTCCTGTTGTTGTTGTTGTTGTTGTTGTTGTTGTTGTTGTTGTTGTTGTTTTGAAGCAGCTGAAGTGTGTTAAAAGGTGTTGTCCTGCTTTTTCTTACAGCAAACAGACAGACAATAACAATAACAAAAGGCTTGTGTTCTATGATATTTAAAAAAAAATAGCATTTTCTCTTCCGTAATAGCATCGGCACTTTTACTATAAATTCAGCCCAAAACCTTCTTTGACCTGGACTGAAGCACAAACCCACTGAAGGAGTTCAAGTGAATAAAAATTGCAGGGCCAGGAAAGATAAAGGCTCTTTGTATTATTCAGCAGGGGATTTGACCCTGATGTACAGTTTCATTACTTCAGTGGACAAGCACACGAATGCAAAGGCGTTTGTCACGCTGGGTGTGAGTCTGCTAAAGACTTTTTTTATACTGAAGATTAAAGTAATTACAATTCAAGAGTGCTGGATTCCTGACCTGCCAGCCTTGGATAAAGCCATGCTGCTATATTACATTATGTATAAGAACTGCATGTCTGTGCACCATCTCCATCTCTCTGAGTTCCCGTGTGTGCAGCAACCTCACACGTACAGTAAATATCAGAATACAGTACCTGACAGATAACTTTCTAAACTATTTAACTATTTATAACCTCCTTAGATAAATGCTGACTACTTTGTTTTTCCTAATACAACTAGTCAGCATTTATTTACATGTTTTCTTTGTTACTTCCTAATTTCCACCAGTAAGTAAAGAAACGAGTGGGGTGGGAGGAGGAACGCTGGTGTATTAAAGAACACTTCTGACTGGCTGTTACAGCATTTTTTGAACTAGCAGAATGTTTTATTGCACAAGCACGAGAACAAGAACAATTCAATTCTACTATCAATGTGTTTTGTACCTTTGCCGCAATATCGCTTGCATATTGTGCAAGCTTTGATGTTTCTTTACGGTAATAGACAATGGGTTTAAAACTGAAGCGGGGGTTACCATCGATAACATACATGTAGCCAGCAACTAAATCCTGCTATATTTAAGTTTGCAATAACATACTGTCAACTTTATTGTCAACTTTATCACCAGGGATGCACAATACATTCAAATGCGTCACTGCAATATAAACAGGCACAATAAACACATTGTCAGGGACGCTATTTTATTTACACAAGCCACGTGCATTCACACTCAGCATGTGAACAAGGACTGTGTGTTCAAAATAATAATTATGACTAAACTAATATTCATAGTTTTCCTCAAATCACACACACCATGTTTTTGTTTTTAAACAGGCTCTTAATATCACCTCTTCATGTCAGTGATATTAACACGCAGCCTTCAATAACCTCTCTGCCAGGTTACATTTTCTCTCTTTCTGTGTTTAAATAAATGTAGCCCCCCCCCCCCGGCTGACAGAAATGCAGTGGTTAGTGCACGCGCCCAATGTACAGAGACTGTGGTCCTCCAGGCGGGCAGTCTGGGTTGTAATCTGACATAGGGTCCTTTCCCGCATATCATTCTCCCCTCTCTCTTGTAAAAAGCCCCCAAATAAACCTTTAAAGCCCCCCCCAAAATGACATGTGATTTTTATATTTGAAACTGATGCAGCTTCAGGCACTGATATTGATCTAAATCAATATCCATATCCACACAAGCAGACCAAGAAAAGTCTCATTTCTGAAAGGCTACTTTAATAATGAAATGCAAAAAGATCAATGAGTGGCTAATTTGACAACTGATCAAATAAAAACACCAATTTTATTTGTCTCAACTGTCTTTTAAAAGGTGGAGATTTTCTGCTTTTTGGCTTTTTTAAAACCTGTAGATCAGTCTTGAATTTTGACTGTCAGCCAGACAATTTAGTTTATGCAATGTGCAATTTGACATATTTTATATATTTTTCCAATTCTTATTTTCGAAATGTAAAAATATGTAATTGTTTAGAATGAAAATATTCATAAAGGATGGATGTCCACATTTCAAGTACTTGGATGGCCATCGTTTTAGGAATCTTTCTATGAAATGTCACCATCGATATTTTCAAATATCACATTCAAATGTCGCACGCTATGGACTTCACATTTACTATAGGGTATAATAATCCATGAAAGATCACTTCAGAGATAAACAAATCGTTTTTAAAAGCATATTGTTGTATTGTTCTCCATCCTCACTGGAGATTTCTGAAGCAGGTTGTATGCAGCCTTAAAGTCTGACATGTTCTCACAGGCTTCATCTCCATCAAAAGTATGACATGATATTTCTTTATTTTTACAAAACACAGTCAATTTCCAAAGCTTCTTATTTCTTTGTCAGACACCAGAGCATCCAGCACTGAGATGAACATGTTCACAGATCACCACCAGGTTTAGTTTTCTTATTGCCAATCATTTTGACTGTTCCATTTTCTCCTGCTCCACCTTTTGCTCCATGATTTTCCCCTTTTCACTCTTCAGTTTGTTTACAAGGAGACTTCAACAAATAAGTGACACTCACCATGATGGAGTAGACCAGTGCCACGATGCTGACGGGCCACACGGGGAAGAAGCAGGACAGGATGACGAGGATGAGGTAATCCTTGGGTTTGGGGGTCTCCTGCACGGTGGCGTTCCCGGTGGAGGAGCGGCTCAGGCTGGCCTTGGAGGGGGACAAGGGGCCGGAGGCGGCCAGCTGCCCGGCGGAGCCTGACCTCAACGCCATGCTGTGGCCGTTCTGGTCGGCCTCCAGGCCCCGGTCGGTGTCCATGTTGACGGTGAAGGAAGTGGACATCTTCATCCCGTTCCCACCGGGCTCTGTGGTCAGCGCGAGGAGCTTCTCCGTCTCGTGGGAGTCTGCAGGCTGGGTTCCTCCTCCACCACCACCACCCTCACCCAGGTTAGATTTCAGGAAGTCGGTGTCCGTGTTGATGGCCATGTTAAAGTTCCAGATTTAACAACCTATATCAGCAAATAGTTTTTTTTTTTTTTTTTTGTAATTATTTAAAATAGATCAAATGCTATGAGAACGTGATATCCCATAATACAGCCGAATTAAACTTTCAAAACTATTCTGTTGAGATGTGGTGAAGTTTGATTTATGATCTGAGTCTCCAGACGAGGTGTGGTGGAGGAAGAAAACAAGATAATTTTTAAAGCGTAGTAGTTTAAAACTCTAAAAGAAAAGGCTAAATTGTGTAAGCAGTGTGCTTCCTCTAATAATCATTCTTCTTCTTGAATTAATTTCCTTCTTCATCTGTCATATCCAAAGAGTGGCTGTGATCAGAAAGCCTCCCCTCTGCTCTGATACATCCAGGTACACTCGATTCAGTTTGAGAAGCTCCTGTCTTCATCCAAGACTCGAAACCACTTTCCCTTTCAATCTGTCTGTAAATGAAGAATAGTCTGAACGCTTCTCCTCCCTTTCCTCAATATAAAGAAGGATGAAGTGAAACGTCTCCCTTACAGCAGAGCATCTAATGAGCCACTTTCTCCTCCCCTTCTCTTCTTCTGTTTTCACGCTGCAGCAGCACACAGACAGTACTCAACCACTCAACTTTGGACCAGTGTCAAGTTACCCAGATTAGAACAGAGCACTTCCGGTGACAAAAGTAAAAATTAGAGCTTTTATATTAGTTGTAAGTGAAGCTAAGGCTTCAATTTATTTAACCTGATGTAGCCCTCTTTAAGCTCATCTCACATACATTTGCTGTCACAGGGCCACAGCCCTGATACATATTGACCAGGAACATTTAGTCCATAAAATATATTAAAATATTTTTTTCACAACAAAATCTGTTTGTATTCTGGATAAACTTTATTGTCCCATCGAGTGGAATTTGTTGTGGATAACAGTGCCACCCAAAGCTGCAATAATAGTTGTAAAATGTTTTATTTTTTTTAAATCAAGGAACAAATGAGACAAAGAAAATCAAGGCAGTCTATACCAACACAGGGTTACATGTTCAAAATGGGCTGAAAGTTACGTGGACAACTTATATAGCCTCTTCCCTGTAACACTGCACTCTCCTCTTCAATACAAGGAAGATTACATTTATAAGCAAGATAAGTTAAGAAGCACTAATTCTCCAGGATAGCAATAAGGGAAGAAAATAAAAGCAGCAAGGTAAAACCAGACAAAATACTTTAATTTATACATCATAATAATCACATACATAATTTATGCTCATTAGATATTAGCAAGTAAAATACAAAAAACAACCTTTCTGCCAAAGCAAAGATCAAATAGCCTACCAACAAATTGAACGTTAATACACTTATTTTGAAATAGCGACTGCAGGTATTTCCGGTAATAATATCTGCCTAACTTGACGGACCTCATGCCGGCGCAGGACAGTCTGGCGCGTAGCCTCCTTCTCCCCCCCCCCCTCCCCCCTCCTCCCTTTCTTCCCCTCTCCTCCACACCAGCACCAGAGGTTTATGGAGGAGAGCCAGCCGAGGATTGTGCTGCTATGCAGAATTTGCATTACATCCACTGTGTTTACTCTTTCTAACTGCGTTTTTGAAACAGCACTTTGGATATTCAGATGTCAAGATTTAAAAAAGAAAAAACGTTTGACCACATTCAAAAAGAGAAAAATTGACCAATAATATATTGTTAATTTCGTCCTAAACCACTTGTTTACTCCCAGCAGATCTGCAGTAGTAAAGGTGCTTGTAAAGGGCGGGATGCTACAGCCTTAATGTTTAATCACGAAGCTTCATGGGCTTTTTTCCCTTTGATCTGCACTTATTGATTTCTCTCATCATTAGACTGGTGCATTAGCGTCAGTCTCATTTCCCAGAGTGGCTGCTGCACTGCACTGGGGCCTGTGCTAGTGATGGTGGGGGGATTCCCTGAATGATACTGAGCTGTGAGTATGATGTCACACTATTTGTCTCTTATTTTAAGACAGAACACAGACATAAGAGCAGTCAAATGTTTTTTTTTTAGTGCTTTCCACAGATGTGTAAGTCCAAACTCCCCCTTTGCTGCATTTTGTCCCTCTATTCTTTATAGCGAACCTTTCACAATAAAGGTCTCTTAAAGATGTGTAGAAAAGGATGAAAGGAAGGACACATGCCACCAAAGATCATTTTATTTTTACGAGCCCTTCGACTTCTCCGGAAAATGAAAGTGCTGCTCGGGGCTCTGGATGATTACTACAACATGGTTCATGAGCAGCAGAAATATAATTATGGTCAGAGCTCTACCTTGTGGAAGGGCAATGTGCTTACACGACTTTGAGGAGTTACCTTCTGTTCATAACACTGACGGTCATTAAAAATGTTTATAAACATTGTAGCCTCTTCCTCAGTCCCTTTTACATCAGAAACACAAGAAAAACATAATTTCATGGAATCTTTTAATCCAGCTGATGTTGAGATGTTTCAGTCTCGAGCAAAGCAAATCACTGACAGATATTTTCCCACAATATGGCCCTAAATGAGAAAAGAGGAACCCTCTCCCCGAATGTGTCCCCAAGTGACCCATGGCAACACCAAAAGAGTTGTCTAGTACTGTCATTTCCAATTTTTATTATCTCCCCTATCCTTTTTCATATAATGGAGACTATCTCAGAAATAGTAAGTTCCTAACAGAATAAATCTTTCATCGCTTCTCTCCCCTTTTCATTTTCTTCGTGTGTTAAAAGAAACCACATTCAGAAAGCACAACAATAATACCCTTCACTGGTTAGAAACATCTGAGGACAACAAAAACAAAGAAAGGCTTGCATCAAATGCACCAGCTTTTACTTATGCCCGGAAACATCACAGAGACACAATAAAGCCTTCTGAAATGAAAACACAAACACAAGCATTGCTTTTATTTCAGTCAATTTACATCATTGACTGTGCATGAACAGTGTCATTCATAAAGTTTCATCAAACACATTTTAGTCAACACCATATGCTCTCCATGATGCTCCATGCAGGCCATTTTGAAAAGAACCAGTCACGTTCTTTGAGCTTAATTGATCTTTTGAGTACTTACTCTTTCTTTAACCATAAGCACAGTCTTGCTACACACTAGAATATATTATAGACAAACAACAGGTTTACCACTTGAGCAATTAAAAATAGGATAAATTAGGTCAATTTTTACTATCATAGATCGAATAAATACAGCTAATTATGGAGAAGGCGGGATTGTGTTACTTCCTGATTGGGAAAACAACAACAACCTCTCTTATCTTTTACATTGCTTACCCTCCTTCTTTTACATTATTTCTTTTTTATATTGTTTTCCGTTGGTTTGTTTTGTTTCGTATTCTTTGTTAAGTGCCTTTGAGTATTTAGAAAAGCACAATAAAAGTCTAATATATTATTATTATTCTACACTTCTGGGAGCATCTTCTGTTCAAGTCGATGATTTAATAACTTAACTCTTTGGTTGCCCGTCACTCCTGATTGTCAAAACTCTACATTAGTGTCTTCAATTTAAAACATGCCCTTGTACGTGTCCCTGTCCTCCTGGTTCTTCTCCTCCATGCGCATGGTCAGCACAGCCAGATTCTTCTTCACGGCCTTCTTCATGCTGGGGTCGAGGTCCAGCACCCTGCTGAAGTCCTGCTGGGCCTCCGCTTCATTCCACACCTCCAGGTGGGCCTTACCTCGCAGGTAGAAGGCCTTCACTACACCTGGAAACAAATACACTTCCATATCTGACAGCAGCACAATCATCATGATGTGAATCATTCAGGAGCCTTTTGAAACCGTGTTACATTTACTGTACATGTGCATCCATGAACACATACTAGTGTAGACTGTGCATGCACCAATTATTTAGGGTCAGACTTTTATAGGCACATGAAGCATGCATTTACAGCTACCATAAAAAATGCTCAGTGAAAACATACTCAGCATGTTAGAGTGAATAAGCCGTGAGGCTGTAATGCTAACACAGCATGACAGTGATTCACACTCACATATCAACCGCCTGAAACGTGATAATTTACTGAGCGAATGAGATTCCTCGGCTTTAAAAGCGTCTCCTTGCTGTAGAGCCACACTTGTACTGTTAACGGGGGCAAACCTGGGTGCTGATTGATGATGTCACTGGTGTGTTCAATGACCTCGTAGTACTCCTCCATGCGCAGCAGACACTGGCAGTAGTTGAGCGTTAAGGTGTTGGCCATCTTCTCCAGCTTCAGCCACTGGACCTCCCATGCTTTCTTCTGTAGAGGAAAGAAGATCGTCCATGATCAACACCCTTTACACCACTGCCTTTCCTAAGACTTTGAATGGTGTTTTTCATTTTTGGTGTTTCCAGAGGCAAAGAAATAATACAAAGAAAACAACACCAGTGCACACTATGCACGAATAATCACAGTTGAAAAATTACAGTTTTGTAACTGTTGCATATGTAGTACATTCACAGAAATATAAAATACATGCACACAGTGGGCTCTATTTTTGAGCATGGATCTGCACGTTGGAGCTTTGTACATTATTTCATATAAGTGATTGAATGTTTTTTTCAGTTAGGGTGTGTGCTGGGTCTTCTGGGAAGTGTGTCAGCTAAACACTTGTTTAAAATACTCATTTGACATAGTGACCTTGGTCTGCACATTCTTTATGCAGATGATGGCTTCCTTGTACTTTTGTGTGGCCTCTTGGTAGTGTCCTTGTTTGTAGAGTTTGTTCCCCTGTCCGTGCAGCACAGGCACCACCTTCAGCCTCTCCTCATCACTCAGAGCCCACGACTCCCTGTTGTACTCACTGGGCTGCTGCACCTGTCAGTCACACACCTATGTGAGTAATTTGCTGAGTTGACTTAAAACACTTTTAATATAGCATTGAACTATGCTGGTGCACTAAATTACACTATTGTATAACACCAAACTGAAATATACATGTGTTGATTTATAGATCACACAGACTCATGTGGTCATGTCTGTTCTGTCTCACCCTGAGCAGCTCCAGGACAAAGTAGAGAGGCTTCGGTTCCTTCATCAGCTCGTCCAGGTCATCGTAGCCGAGGCTGTGGTAGGCGAACATGTTGGCCATACCACATGTGTGGATGTGCCAGTCCACCGGGTCTTTGCCCTCCGTGATGCGCCTCATACTCTTTGATACAAGTGGGTACACACCAGTGTGCTGGAGGGGAGAGCAGTTAACAAGACTACATTATGAGGATTATTCAGATTTGCAAAAAATGTTGACCAACTTGCCTTGAATGCCTTAGTAAGCTAAGTCTGTAATAGTCTCTAATTTCTCAAATGTCAGGAATTGTAACTTAACTGTCTGTTGAGCATCTCCTGGATTCAATCAGTCAATTAATAAACCTTTATGTATACTCCAGAGCTCATTGAAGGGCAAACCACCTTTACAATCATATCAAGTCAATATCAAAGCAAGTACAGGACAGACTACAGAGCGCCACATGAGCCAGAAGATAGTTGGATAAAAGGTCATTGAAATCACCATTAGTTATTTTGATATGTAGATGAAGTCAATCAAAACATAAAATAAGATGTGACTAGAACTCTTTAAAAGCAGAAAAAGACATGGTGTGTATGGAATTGGTGCATTTATTATCCTCTTTTTTTAAGGTGTCTTTTAATTCAGTTTAAAAAAGCCAGATAATAATCTTAATATAATTTTGAAACTATTTAACGTCACCTCAAGTATTTTCCCTTAGTTTAACGAGGCAAGTCTGCCCTCTACTGGGTGTTAGTGATACTGCATTGCTTTACTCATCTGAGTGCGAGGTGCAGCCGTGTTGTTCAGAGGGGCAAATAAATGCTGTAAGCCCCATCTAACCTAATCAGAGAGGAGGGGAGGCAGTGGTGCTGATTCAGCAGGAATCAGAGCCGATTAGGAAAAAGTGAGGCTGCTGCAGATTAACGACAGCATGCCTGAACCCATCTGTCTCTGACACACACAAACACACACACACACACACACACACACACACACACACACACACACACACACACACACACACACACACGGTCACAGAAACACAGATAAGGCATGACACATTACATAAGAAACACATACATCAACATATATTCGAGGACGTGTTTGTGGTAGGTTGCATGTATCTTACTGTGTATTTGAATATTATATCTGTACGGCAGCTTTCATGACAGGAAGGGGTCACAAAGAAGCATCATTTAGTGCCACAAAATATGACTTACAAAGAAACATTAAGGACATTTTTAAAGTGAACCTAATTTAAAAGTGACTCAGACTGAGGCAGAGTTTTTAATTAACAACATCTGTTCAGTTATTCTATGCAGTTGTCTTTACTTTAGGTAACCTGTTGAACCTGTTTTTAAAACGTCGAAAACGCCTAACTGCTTTCTCTGCAAGTCCTGTGAGGCTCATTAATGCCTTTGTTATATCTGGCAACTCATGTTCACTTTTTTATTTCATTACAGAGAGGTCTCAAGGAGAAGCGTGGGCTTATTGTGCTTCATATTTAAAACTGGAGCACAAAAACATTTGTCCTGTTCTGCTGTTTAGTTACTTAAAATTGAAAGCAGCCTATCACATCCACACCTGCAGCGTGATGTCACTCTGTGTAGAGTAGAGCTTTTTACTGACAGACTTTAATAAAATGCGCTTAAAAACAAACAAATAAGAAACCTAGGTAACACAACAACAAATAAAAACACAAAGCAGCTGAAACTACTGCAAACTAAATTCACCCACAATGGTGTCGCACCAGAATTCAGCCACTTCCCCGATCCTCATAGAGGCCAGCAGAGTCTCCCAGACGTCCAGTTTGAACATGTTGCCGATCACAATCTCCATGGGTGTCCCCGCCACTTTGCTGTCATCTATCACTGTGCGATCATCGTCACACAACTGGGTGCGGAAGTGGAACGTTACCTGGGGGGGGAAAGAACTATGTTGAGGAATAACATGAAGTGTGCTCGTTAAGAATAGGACCATTGTGAGCTTTTAAACTTAGCTCAAACTCAGCTTAATTATAGGAACTAGAAAGTCCACATGCATGGATGGTGAAATTCAGATGATCATTGAGGACATAAAGTCTTTTTGCATGAGAAAAAAGTTGGTGTCAAGTCAAAACTGACTTTTTTAACGGGACTAAACACACAACAGTCTCAATTAAAACGTTATGTCATGAACTTCACACTGTGCAGTTATTCAACAGTGCAGACCTTCGCACACACACACACACACACACACACACACACACACACACACACGCACACACACACACACAGAAACACACACACAAACAGGATGGAGGACAGACATGCCAAGGCTGTCTTGCGCAACGTCAGAGGAAAGTCGAACAATTCAGAGAAGTGTGAACACCTTGGGAAAAAAATCTGCTCTTTCTAGAGGATCTCCTATAAAAACCACCTCCAGCACAAGCTAGGCGTGATAAATGGAAACATGATAACACCAAATGCCTTTGGCAACCCATCACTTGATGCATTAAGGAAACCTCTGTACCAGTTAGATATTCAAAGTGTGCACTCTCCTTGAATTTGAAGCTATTTTCTTAATTCAAGAGTCATTTTAGCATGAACGCATGAAGGACTTGATTATTGTCTGTTCACACTGCACACTGTGTCTACCTTCTACACTGCAAGCTTTATGTACTCAACCATCATCTGCCATGTTCCTGCACAACTGTGCAGCTGTTAGATACACTTATGTTCTTATCTGCCAAAGGACTGCAGATGAAAACTAGCTTTAAGTTACCTCTGGCACAATGCATCAAATGGTAACATGTAGGCTATGTTTAATTTGAATATGGTCCCTTTACAAATAAAATACATTAAATTATTTTGCATATTAAGTACGTATAATAATCATTTTTTTCCTTATTTTAATTGTTTTCATAGTTTGTTTTATTTTCATGTTAAATGACACTTTACGTAATCATGTTTACAAGCTTTCTACAAGCTTTCTACTTTTTTATTACACAGCTGCTCTGATTTTGCACCAAAAAATGCCAAATTCCTTTCATTGGGAAATTTACCAAAAACTTGGTCCTGATTCTGAATTATAAAAAAAGTTGATCACACAAAGTAGTAGGGGCGTTCTGTCTTGAAAACTAATCTCACTCAACAATAGATAATAATTATTTTGGTTACTCACCACACCTGAATGAATGATGTCCTTTATCAGCCTCTACTGGATACTTATAGGAATTGCAGCAACAGATAAACCCTGTTTTAAACTGAAACCGTTTCAGATTGGCACAACCAACCCCAAAATGAAATCCATAGATCTTCAGTAAGGAAGCCATGCATATTTAACAAAAGCCCTTCATATGAAATGTTTAGTCATGCTTTACAACAGGCTTTCAATAAGCTGCTACTTATTGCTCCATTAAGTCTAGGGATACTCAAGGAGATACAACATTTTGCTTTTATTTGATCTAATGTATGACAAAAACCCTGCAAAGTTTACAATTTAGTCAATGACATGTTTTTTAGACAGAGGGTATGGTTGTATATTAGATTTAAACGTTGCTCTTCCTTGTCTCTGCAGGTCATGTGATGCTGCGCACAGGAGGCTATAATTAATAACCATATACTAATATATTTATAGAATTCTCCTATAAGATTCATAACTTTAAAAAATACTGTGCGAGGGAACTCTATTAATCAATTTGAACTGGCCTAAAAGATTCACCATTCAAAGCTGCTATAATTATCCATATTCTTTCATTAGATTTATTTTTTACTGAAAGTGGGATGTAAAGTCAAAGTTTTTTTTTTCACTGATAAGTCCATCATAGATCACAACGAAGTTAGTTTAATTAAAAATACAGCAAAAACTGATTTAATTTACAGCTCTTATGATGTTATACATGTATTGATGGTCCTCTTTACCTTTGCCCCAGTGATGAGTTTTGGGATGTCTCCGGTGCCTCCATGCAGGATAGTTTTCCTTATTCCCTCTGAGCCCAGCAGCAAAGTATCCTGTATGTCTGTCATCTTTTTTTTTACTGTTGTTTAATCTTCATTGATCACCTTCAATAACTGCTTTTAAATGAAATGGGCCTGTGTGTCTGATATGAGGTGTTCAACATGTGTAAATGGGTATGGATTACTTGGAGGTGTTGCTCAAATGGATTAGTTTAGGCAGGGATAATAAGATTAGAAACTTCTCCTCCTCTCCTTATGCTTCATCTTCTCTTTGTTACTTTGTGTGTCAATAGTTGTCACGAGCAATCTGCCAGAGAACTAACAGACCCAGAAACATCCAGAAAGACAGACAAAAACACAGAGTAATCGGGGCAATATAATAGATTCACTTGTTTCTTAAGGAGTGCCTTTTGTTTTGTCCTATACATGTTGATGTGTTGAACTACCATTACACAAGAAGGGGAAGTAAAGTCTGTGTGTGTAAGAGAGAGAGAAACAAATAAGAGGGAGAGTAAAAAAGAGGGGGAAAAAAAAGATCCGTGTGAGTAGGACATGTTTTCCATTCCAGAGGAAATTTCCTGGATTTATGTGGATGTGGGGATATGAACAACATGGAGAATACTAAGAAACGGTGCAGCAGACAATAACTGCGCGGACTCCTTGACCTTGTGTATAAAACATCTGTCTCCCATCTGGGGCGAGAGTGTGTGTGCGCGCACGCGTGTGTTTGACAGAGGGAGTGAGCAATCCAAATCTCCTGTGGAGTTTTGCTAACAAAGTCTGCAAGCAGTTTGAGAGGCAATTATTGTCCAACATCACCCAGTGTTAATGCCTTATTCTGGACTAATTGCACAAATGGAAAGCCCTATAACTGAGCCTTGGCAACGCTCACAATTGTGTAACTTTACAGCTTTGTGTTTGGTCTGTGAATGTGGAGGGAGAAATGCGTATTTCACCATGGGTTTATCAGGCAAGGCTGCTGCCTTATCTCTATTTGAATAAGGCCTCTTTATCCTTGGGAAGTGCTGCAACATACTATCACGTTTGCCTTTGTATCCACTGAAGGGACATACAGGATTGGGCAACAGTTTGGAAAGTAAATGGCAGCTGCCAAAGCACAGGTATGGGACAGATTGTATGCCCCCTTGTGGACAAGGATTGTATTACATCAGGAGTTAGTCTCCTCTTGATCATAGGGCCTGGTTAATAAGTGTTGTTAACATCGATCTGTAAATTCATTCTAGACTTTTTTTTTTTAACTACATGTGATATTTTGTGACATAAAAACTTCAGTTAACTGGCCTTTAAACACACATTGTATCTTAAAAGTGTAGAAAATAAAATAGAAAATGTTAGGTTGCAAAGTTATTAGCATGCTAAGGTGGTGGTTTATGCATAATTTACTTAAAATATACTTAGAACATTAAAAAAGGTTAACTGTTTTTCCGCTGTTTCTTCCTCTTTCACCCTTCTCTGTGGAAACGCCTGGCATTATGGCGGCACGCTTATCTTTGATGACAGGTTTGTGTTGCTAGTTACAGCCTTACACATCATTATCATATTTGTGCGTTGAAGACAAAACCAAACGTAAAATCATTAGGCAAAATAAAATAAAAAATGTCTGACCTTTTTTGGTCATTTAAAGAAGTTTGTGTCAAGATATTATTTGGGGTCATTTGAAGACATATAAGTGTTCTCGCCTCTGATCATTTCTCCTGTCCAGCTAACTTGTCGGAGACATAATAGTCAGCGGTGTGTGTTGGAACTCATTCTTTGTCTCAGAGGAGTGACTCATTATGCCTGCGTCACACCGCCTACACTTCCCTCTATGCGTGTCTGGGTGCATTTGTGTGTGTGCAGAGGTGCATGCATATAAGAATTTGTACAGCCTGGCGTGGGAAATCCAGTGCGCCTGTTTGCTGAACTGCATGCAAAACACGCACTTTCACAACAGGTTCAGCTACAAGCAAGAAGGTACACCCCGGCCTCCATCCCATTTAGCCCTGCTGGAAACCCGCTGCTGATGCATTAGTTCCACTTTAAGCAAGTCATACTCTATTTCTGGAAAGTATAGTCATGGATTTCCTGGGGAGGAGCTGCTCCCTGTGTGAAGCCATTCATTCATATACATAAAGCACGGGGGAGGGCTCCTTCCATGACGCACGACATGCACATAGCATAATGTTTATGAATGTGTAAACCTTTTGCTCCTCCGCTGTGGAATCGGGGCACAGCAAAGGCGTGAGTGAGCAGATATTCATCTCTCTCAGTCAGACTGACATGCAGAGCTGACCTTGCAGATCTAAAAGGAAGAGGCTCATGCAGTAAGAACAGTGTGGGGGGTCACTGTGTAAGGATGGGAGTATGATCTCACAACATTTATTTGGCATCGTAGCTTCTTAGTATTAAGCAGACTGAAGATTTAAAATGAGCATGATAAACATTATTAGTTTAAAAAGTGACTTTTGACTTGCCCACAGTATTCGTACAGTTAGTAACATTAGCAACACTTTGCTTGCAACCTGACAGAGATTTTAACTTTCAAAATGTGTGCTTTGTTTTGGGAACTAGATTCACCCTATTATAATCTGTCAATATTTCATTGGATTTAATGCTAATTGGATGTAATGACAGAAGCGTCATTATATCACATTTCATTTTTTTTAAGGTTTATTTTTTGGCTTATCGTTCCTTTATTTTATAGACAGGACAGTGGATAGAGTCAGAAATCAGGGACAGAGAGCGAGGGGAATGACATGCGGGAAAGGAGTCACGGGTCGGATTTTAACCCGGGCCCGCCTGCTTGGTGGACCACAGCCTCCCGAAATGGGGTGTGCGCACCAACCACTAGGCAACCGGTGCCTCATATTTCATTTTGAATGTTTAATAACCACTATCTTAGGTCACCTACTGGATGCATTTAATCTTCCTCCTCTTTATATCTTTATTCTGGACTAAAGACAAAAGCATAGATTCTGCACACCCTCCCATTTTTTTAAAATTATGAACCACACACACACACACACACACACACACACACACACACACACACACACGTATATAATGTGGATAACAGAATTTCAAACATCTTCAGTAAGACATTTAACTGGTTAAGGATCCCCTGACTAAGTTATGCCATGACTTTTTGTTTTCTGTTATCTAGGATGTTTTTTACTTGAGCTAGACATCACTATGAAATGCTACTGTGTGCACACATACACTGTACTCGCAACTTAAACATTCAATCCAGGAAAAACTTACTGGGAAGGTATGACTAACACTAAGCAATCTGAAAAAACTGCCCCCAAATGATTGCGAACAATTAAAGCATGCTTTAAAAATTCTTTCTAACACATAGTTACAAATTAACTCTCGAGTAGTCGTTTCAAGACTCAAATTCACAACAAACATACGTTTACCAGATGTTGTTTGCTATGTGAGTCTGGGTTTAATGGAATCTCAGCCTTTAGCTCAGGAAAACAATAACTCAATACATGCTGTTCACGTAATGCAAACTAGGATGCTAAGCTAGTTGATGTAATTAAAAAAAAACTGCTCTCAACTTAACATGGAACAAATATCAATTATACTGATCAGTCCTGATAATCTCTGTGTTTCCTTTGTAAATTTCAGATTCTCCCACAACCCACACCTGTACACAATGTCACAGCTCTTGTCACACTTAAAGGGATACTTCACCCATTTGCATTAAGCTTTGTATCATTAGAAACCTGGTAGCATTTTTGAATGGTCGTGCATCTCTTCCTCATTTTCCCCTGAGATGGGAAATGTTTGTATTTCTGAGTCTGAAAAGGAGCTTCCAGTGACGCAAAATGACGATTTTTGCATCAGTGGAAGCTGTTCTGTTTAGCCGGGTGAAACTACAACGCTAGTTCCTCATATTTTTGACCACTGAAGCTACAGACCAATCACAGATCAGTGGGTGGGAACTCACTCCCAGAATCGAAACTTAACGTCTGCCATATTGCTTGGTAGCTATGCTAACAGGCTCTATGGAGAAAGCTGATAATGGCGAAGACGGCTGCTGCAGACAGGCAGGTCTTGTCTTCTGGCTGCTGCGGCTGCCGTTACCGGCCAGCAACCGTCTAGTAGCTATATTGCTATATTGCTGGCCGCCCGGGCCATCTCTAGCTGGGGCTGACTGGTAGTGTTGGTGCTCTTGCTGTTTGCCTATGTACACAGACATAGAGTCTGTTTTCTGCCAGGAATTTCCAAGATACCAATTCCTTCTGGAAGAAATCTCTGAATCAGTTGAGGAAATGGCCGTATGTGTTGAAGTAAATATGTCTGTAAATGTTTTTATTACTATATTTCTACTGCTATATTGTATATTTTGGAGAAACTGTAATGATCTAATTTCCCTCTGGGATTAATAAAGTATTTCTGATTCTGATTCGGACCTTAGTGGGAGTGGCCTGCGGTGCTGTGCATTCTGGGATTTGGTGTCTTTCATCCACATGAGCCAAAAAGACACTTTCTGCCTTTTCACGGCCAAGAAGGCACCAACTTCAAAATGTATTTCACATTTCTACTACATATATGACCCAATGTCAACACAGATTCATGTTTCAACGGGTGAAGTATCCCTTTAAGGACTACGTAGTGGTCATAAAGTGTGGAATAAATAGGCTACTGTAATGACTTCAGCTGCTATAGTCTTCATGAAATTATAAATGATCAGTTACTGATACTGCCTTATATGACTCTTATGCTTGATCAGAAAAACATATGGTACTCACCTCAACTCAACCGTTGTTGGTACATGCACAAGCGCTCGTAAATCCAGTGGCGTTAAGGTGATGATTTGTGTAATCGCTGTTATACTAAATACCTATCATTATTGTGCCATTAGTCAGTCAATGACAGCTCAGTTTGTTGTAAAACATTTTGCACAAAACAAACAGTGGGAAAACGTTCACTTTCAGAGTCAGTTCAGCAATAGTTACTGTGCATTTGAAGCTTTTTGATGAAAACTTGTTTGTGAAGTCCCATGAGTCTTTGCACTTATTTACAAGTGAGTACATATGCAAAAACATTTTGATATTTGCAGATTAGGTGAATCAGGGTCTGACATAACTTATGAATGAAGTGCTTTGGCAGAGTAACTGTTCTAGGGTCACCTAACTATATATTTCATAGTATAAACTATAACCAACTAAACAAGAAAAGTTACTCCATGTTTTTCATCTACTCCTTCAGATGAGGAAGTGAGTTTTGTATGATTTCCAGACCATCTTTCATATTTCCTACAAAGATTTTGAGAGGATAAGCGAGATGGCAGCCGTTCAGTCAGGCCAGTCGTATCCCCGGGCCCATGGATTTCATCTCTGGATCTTCTATTCGAACTGTGTGTATGCCTTATTTATCAAAGTGGCCAAAATGGAGGAAAGCTGTGCAAACAACCTTTATTCATAGATTACAGATGTGGAATTTGAACACCCGCTTGCCCAAGCTCCTGACAATGCAAAGTTATGCTTAAATGAGCCTCATCTGGTCTTTATTCATACCTTTAGTATTACTTTAGTATTCATCACAGGATCATAGAGGTGTTCTTCATTGTGTTTCCTACCCTTGTAAAGTTCCACTAGCACATATTTCTGAGTTTAAATTTCCCTGCAGGCCACAGATCTGAAAAGATTGTATAACAAATGGCAGTCTCCCAACTTTGTCTTACAAAGTTTTGCTGTGAGTCAACAACACAATGACGATGTTGTTCTACGGCTGGATTAGCACAGGGACAGACAAAAACAGAGCAGAATGACAAATATATGTTTTTAAGCATCTATCTACTTCAGAAAAGCCTGGGTTGAGGCTATGCAGGGAAATGCCCTTTACTCTCCTTTTATTGTTAAAATCAAGTCTAGTCATGCAGTAACACACAGCTCTGACATGTAAAGCGATCAGTGATGAAAAGCCCAAGAATAAAAGGTCAGAGGTGACACTCTATGCTCTGTAAACCTCTACAAGAGGGGACTTTTGACCCTGCAATACCTCTTCTGACCAGTAGGAGAAGTGCTGGATAACTCATTAACTGTGTATGTGTGTGTGTGCTGTAGCTGTCCTGACAAGCAAAACCCTCAGTAACAGCCTGCACTGGAGCGCTATGAAGTCAGTGTATTAGGACAGGCGAGAAGTTTCTGGAATGACACATTAGCTCACATTAGCTGTGGGCTTAAGCACACATCAGCTGCTGCTCTTAAATTACCCTCACTGTGTGCTTATTGCAGCCTCTGTGAAAGGATATTATAAATACACTAACTTATTACTTCCTCTTACATTCTATGGCCTTTAATCTTTTAGTCTGTGCACAAGGATCTGCATTGTTGTGTCCTGATTTTCATGGCTCCGTCCTAGCTGCTGGCCTTTGGCTGCGTGGCTCTTCCCCCCGACCGGGCCCCTGCCGACTTGCTCTCTGCCTGGCCCCGACCTTTAGCTACATACCAGAACACATAGCAGCCGGGACAAAGGGCAAATGCACACGACACTTAAACACACACATAGAGCACACACGTATAGACACACAGCTTATGCTAGCATTAATTGTAAAGGTGGCACAGGAAATATTGGCTCGAGGTCTGTTATGTGCAACAGTGAAGGAACAATAACATGAAGTGAGACACACAGCCACATCCAGGGACCTGCTAAATATATCTAGGGATCTAAATATGTACATAATTATAATTGATTATTTCTTAAGATTTCAGTATTCAGTGATGGTTTAAGTCCCAATAAAAAACAACAATAATAACAGTTTCAATTCAATCTCCAGAGTGTATGCAACCTATGAATTCTATGAAGTGATTGCAGTGTTAAAACAAAAACTGAGGTATATTGTCAACTGGTTAAACTTAGACAACTGCTTCGGAAAAAAGGAGCCTTTATGATGTTAAATTATTAGAGTAAAAAAAAAGTACTGAGTCTGTCCACCAGAAGCTGCTCCAATTAAGTCAGATGTCTGACGAAGGGCGAGGCCCCGAAACGTTACATGATATAAGGTGTGAGTGCAAGGTTTTGGTGTCTGGGTTTTCAGTTTTTCCAGTCTTCAGAGTTAGAGGCAGTATTGCAGAGATGAGGTCTTTGAGGTGGGGGTTTGAATATTGAAGTGTTGCACAAAAATCTGGACACAAGATTAATACAGTGAAACAGACGTTTTCAAAGATGCTTCAAAAAAAGGAAAAACTTAATAACAGTCCATAAATCATCATATCTACATCTTTACATCTCAGTCTTCAAATCTTGAATTCAAAAGAAGAGAGAATGCACACCTGAAGATCTAACCCCACAAATCTCAGTGCTGTTACATTCTCTGTGTAAGTGGAAACCTACAGTCTAGGATTGATGAGACACTGACGAAGATCAGCTAATCCTCCTATGACAATGTTATAATCTAAGAGAGCTGATTGACCTCATAGACCACTCAGATGTAAACCTGTTGTTAGCTTTCAACATCTAATAAGAAGTCCATCTCTCTCTCTCTCCCTCCCTCACTGTCATTAAAAAATCTATACACTGATAATAAAACTAACATTATTTAACGGGAGTTTTTTATCAAATAAAAAAGGCAAAAGTTGACTCCTTCACTCTACTGAGATAAATTAATCTTGGTATAATACACGTATGTTAATTTAATAGCATTTCTGCTTCAGTGGCATGTTAACAAAAACAGATTCCTTTGACAGTTCTTTTATAAAGCATTCAAAGACAGAAACAATACAAGCAACTCCATTATTTGCAGACACAAACACTTTCAACACTGGATGCTTATACCAACTGCATGACATCACATTTCTTTCTTTTTTTCAAGATTGGCGTTTATGCCTTTATCTCAGATAGGACCGTGAATAGCATAGGAAACCAGGAAGAGAGAGAAGGGATTAACATGTGGGAAAGGAGCCAAGGGACAGAGTCATGATCTCTTAAATGATCTTACCTTTGATGTAATAGTTTAATATGCATTATTTCAAAATAGCAGATGTGTCATAGGTATACGTCACATTTTAAATTAAGAAATAGAATTTAGTAAATTATATATTTTTATATACATATGTACAGTACTGTTGCCAGGCAGCTTGGTTATTTTGAATGAATTTAAATTATGGACCTGCTCCAGCTTTCGGTTTCAATCTCTCTTATATTATTGTCTTTTCCTTTCTGTATTTTTTTCGGTACTAAATACCATGACGTCATCCGATTACAAAATCCCTGTGCCTGTGGCACTGCCATCATTACTCATTGTTTGAAATAGTCCTGCGCTGTGATCAAGCATTGCCACTGTGCTGTATTGACCTTTTCTGCCGGGCCAGTGGGGATGGGAGAAAGGGGAAGTGAAATATTGAATGTGATTGAAGTGCAGCCAACAGAGAGCGACAGGATCAACCTGAGTATTTCCCCCAACAAGCTGGTCTAATCTGTTGGTTTGACCAGGTCAAGGGATTAAACGAGTGCTGTCCAGCCGCCATCCTGTCTGACCTCATTGCACTTAACCTGGGCCAGACTTTAAGACGAATCATCTACCTGTTGAAAAGCTATTGGATTAAAGTCCAAAAAGATGCAGGAGGTCTGCAAAGACAGTGTCAATTTGGATTACTGTGAATTACCTGTATCTATTTATAATGATGAAATGACCAATGTCTCATTGTATACAACAGATAGTTTTGACTAAGACCAATTTTAAAGGACATTCATTATAGATTATAGAGTACAAATGGTGTTTTGACTTAGAACAGTGATTGCATAATTAGTGGAAATATAAAAATAAATGTACATTATACAAAGTAGGCCATCTGTGGTAACAAAACCAAAAGTAGAAAGAGGGAAAGGAGATGTTTTGAATGGCTTTGCAACAGTATCAATCAATCAATCTTTATCTGTATAGCACCAATTCACAACAAATGTGATTTTAAGACTCTTTACTTTAAAAGAGCAGGTAGTAGACCTCACTCTTTGTTATATTAACTACTAAGACTCATCATAAATGTGGTACAGCTTTTTTCCTTGCAGAACTTGTCCTATGTCCTGGTGTTCTCTTTCGTATTGACACATACTCTCCACCAAGCAACATATTACATGTAGGCCCATAGTTCTGTCAAGTGGGAATATTGTCTGTTCGTGTATACTAGCTTAGTAGAGAGATATTCTGTTCACTTAGAGAACCATAGTTACAATGTAACCTAGTTTTTCTGACTGTCTCT
This sequence comes from Labrus bergylta, assembly GCF_963930695.1. NCBI lineage: Eukaryota > Metazoa > Chordata > Actinopteri > Labriformes > Labridae > Labrus > Labrus bergylta. The sequence continues at coordinate 15,661,607 of NC_089205.1, read as the reverse complement.
TAACAGTCAAACATAGCGTACCACTCACTATGAATCTTTGCCATGAAAATGGAAATGCTGTTTTGAAAACCTGCAGTATATGGCTTTGTCTGACAACAACCAATTGGCAGCCAGTACAGGCAGTAAATATAACAATTCTAATCGTCTCTTTTGTTGATGATGGTCTTATTTGCTTTGGCAGTTCATGTGTTTCAGGTTCTCAGGTTATTTTTTCATTCTGTTTCAGAACTAGCTAAAAGCTCCCAACAATTTGTTTATTTCAGTGTACTTACATATGCAGCTTGTAGAACTGCTTTACAATGGCAATATCACACTCAAGGCTGTGCTGTTGTGCTGAATTTCAGCCTTATGTCCAGACCAAATTACAGCCTTGCTGATATTCAGGAAACTAGAACCCCTTCTTGTATGGTACTGTATGGTGTGAAGAATGCAACCTGCTGATTGACTCCTGCACCTTTTAGTTTAAACTCATCACCCTGAGACACACACTGTGGTTCCTTAAAAGGAGGACAGGCTGTATTGCTTTGCAGATCTGGAGCTAAACCAAGTTATGTGAATAATGCATAGATACCAGCCTTACAGTATCACAGTCCACTGTTACTCTCTGCATGAATGAACACAAACCCAGTGAACTCAGAAGCCTCGGCTTCCACTCCCGGGAGAGATCATCCACTCAAAAGAACTATTTCAAACGCAATGTCATCTCCTAAGCAAGGACAACCACTGTAATAGGAAGACGGCAGGAAACCTTACCGGTGAGCACGCCCTTGTGGGAGACAGCATCATCTGAAGGGCTTTAATATGGACCGTGTGCTCTCTGGGGGCTGGACGAGCCTGAGCTGGTCCTGGTCTTCGTGAGCAACTATTGACAATTTCCTCAAGTATGCGTGAGATGCACACAGAGAGGGAACACGCCCTGATTCTACACACACACACACACACACACATTTTCCATTCCATCGAGAGGTTGACGCAGGCAGCTGAAATGAAAGGTCAGCATGCTGTCAGAGACACACATACAGTACACATACTCCTTCATCAATATCTATCTATCTATCTATCTATCTATCTGTTTATCTATCTATCTATCTATCTATCTATCTATCTATCTATCTATCTGTTTATCTATCTATCTATCTATCTGTTTATTTATCTATATATCATCTATCTATCTATCTAGCTATCTGTCTATCTATCTATCTATCTATCTATCTGTTTATCTGTTTATCTATCTATATATCATCTATCTATCTATCTATCTATCTATCTATCTATCTATCTATCTATCTATATATCATCTATCTATCTATCTGTTTATCTATCTATCTATCTATCTATCTATATATCTATCTATATATCATCTATCTATCTATCTATCTATCTATCTAACTATCTATCTATCTATCTATCTATCTATATATCTATCTATATATCATCTATCTATCTATCTATCTATCTATATATCTATCTATATATCATCTATCTATCTATCTATCTATCTATATATCTATCTATCTATCTATCTATCTATCTATATATCATCTATCTATCTATCTGTTTATCTATCTATCTATCTATCTATCTATCTATCTATCTATCTACAATACTAATAAAAGCTTTGTTCTTAGTTGCTTCTGATCATTGGCACGTCCAGAGGATGAAACCAGAGGATGAGTTTAGCCTTTAAGGTTTCACTTGAGTAAAATAAGAGCTTGTAGCTGAATGTTTGATGATTCCTTGCAGAAAGTTGTACCAGGAAAAAATGTTAAATGTGAGGACTGATTGGATGAGTGACCTGCATACTGTTTGTGTCCTGTCATGTGCTGTTGGGCTTTCTTGTAGATGCAGTCTCTATGCTGTAAGGACAGTAGTAAACTAGTTTAGCATAGAGACAGGAAAAGGGGGGGAAACAGCTAGCCTGGCTCAAAGAATGGTTGAAAAAACTACTATTGTCGCTGTAACTCACAAAACAATATGTTATATTGCTGTTTTATATTGAAAGTCAGTAGTGTTTTTTTAATATTTTCCCCGCAGTTTTTTTTTTTTTTTTTTTACAGCTATCAGCTGGTTTGTTTAGCATAAAGATTTGTAACCTGGAAAGCGATAGCTTGGCTTGGGTAAAAAAAAAAAAAAAAAAATTAATTGATGCTGTTAGTTAACGTATTAATATATTATATAAATGTATCTTATCTGTTCACAGTTAGTGTATAGTGGGTTATATACAGGATCATGTCTTGGCTTGGTGTAGCAACTTCCTGAAGCCATAACCATGAGGTTGGTAGACAACCAGCAGATGCTCCGCAGTGGTAACAATATTCTCATTTAACTTGTGGTGGTATCAAATATATTTCCCAAAATGTCCCAAAACTATTTCCCTAATCTTATAATGTCTTGTCACCTACTTGAGTTTAAGTTATACTCCAGCTACAGTAACCTATCAGTGAAATATGAGCCAGTGTGTTAAAGTACAGCCAAACAGTGTTTGTCTGTTTATAAGTAAATGTGACCACAGTATGCAGGTCTCTATTACAAGCTGAACTGTATTCCAAAAAAGAGCCAATGTTTGTTCCTGTCTAATAAGCAAAGATAGCTTGGAAATGCTAGACGGCCCTGCGATCACCAGTCTCTCTCTGCCTCTCTCTCTTACAAGGGATTAAGTTGTCAGGTTACATTGAACCCTGAGTGCCCTCCATCCAGACAAAACCGTCTTAAGGTGCAGGCCGTCCGGTTATTTATATCTGTGTTGGGTAAGCCTGCACTCTCTGCAGCCCACTCCAGCTCATAGACATGTATGGACCTCTGTGTGTCCTGCTTCATTACATGGACAAATCAGTAGTTGTGCATGTATTTCCACCTGCTTCACTGTAAATATGTTTCTGTTTGAAGTGGGAGTGAGTATGTGCATCAGCCAGTTAGAGGCATTTAACAAGATTGTCTAGTCACTACTGGTCAGACTTTACAGTTACATAGGCCTACTGTAAAAGGCCTTCTCTGAAGAGCACGCACACACGCACACACACACACACACACACACACACACACACACACACACACACACACACACAAAGTGAATTAGGAGTGTGGGGGGCAGGCAGCAGATTGTCGATACTATCCTACATCCCACTCTAACTGTCTCACTTTTTTACTTTCTCTCTCTTTCGCCTCTCAGCCCACCTATCTGGATCTCCCGTCTATTTTAAGCGCTCGATGCCGGCCAAGTATCGGCTGCAATGTTCAGAACAGATCACGGGTAGAGGCCCCTGTGAGACAGGATGCTTTCTGGCTTAAGCACAGTAGTAAGTGGGTGTAGGCTACTTTGTGTAAGCTTTCAATCCTTGGCTGTACTTTGATTTCCAAGCTGATTTTAAACCTTTTTGCAACACATTTAAGGTCATTATTGTCTTTGATTTAGCAATATTTGACATAATCAGCATTGAAATTCAGATTTTCTTTCAATTCCAACCTAAACTTTTCCTTCTTACTTTTTTTTTTACTCTTCTTTTGTTGGAATTGTCCCCATGTTTCCTCATACAGACAACCGTTGCCAGTAATGTGCTCCTTCCTGTATACTTAAGCTCTTTATATGATTTATATTTATATGTGTCCATTACTGTGAGTTATGACTCTTTAAAGACAGTTACTGACTGTTTCAATAAATTGCTTTATTCACTGTTCATTTATCAAAGCTGGGTAGCCCCCCATAAAACATCTGCATGAAACCAAACAGAAGACCGGGCTTATAAATCCCCAACATTAAAAGCTAGAGTGAAGAGAAAAAACAGGACTCACCACATTTCAGCAGCTTACACATCTATAATGAATTTTATTAGAATAGCAAAGAAAACCATTTGGAGTCTTTCTGTTTATTTCGATCATTTTTGGTAATATTACTTCAAGATGAACTATGATGGGGGGATTTAACACAGCAATCCTTTTCTTTTGTGTCAGTGTACTATAGTTATATTTTCAGTTGTATTATCAGTGTGTTAAACCTTTACAACCAGAAATCATATTTGGATTCATGATGACTTACAATTGGTCAATTCCTTGCAGCGTTATTCTTTTTTTAAAATGATGAGTCTGCAAATGGGAACTCATGCTTTTGGGATGAGGTATCAACGGCTCCAAACAAAGATATCAAACAACTTATAGAATGTCTGGAAAATGTTTTAACATAACAAACCATGGCTCTGTGAATTGAAGCATGTTAGTTGCATGTCTTCGGTTTATGGGAAGGCTAGGAATGATGCATTTGCATTTTAACTTATGTGAGTATCAGTAGTTTAACTTTCAAAGACTGCAGCTGTTGTCCAGACACTGTGATAAGTGCTGTGGGTGGTGCAATGGCCTCTGAAATTGTAGTAAAAACAGCTTCGCTTACCACAGTGTACCTCAATGTCAGCTGAAAAATATATTTCTCGTTCCAGACTACTATTGCACTGCCACTGGTATTAAAGACTCCCCTGCTTTTCTGTGTAAGAGTTGCCTCAGTGTCAGAGTGTGATGGGACGTGCATTTTTATAAGAGCATTGTGTTTTCATGGACTGACTGTGCACTCTCTACCTAAATTGTCAAAGCATGACAGATTTAAGCACAGGTTGGCTGAATACACTCACATGGATTTTAAATAAAATAAAGAAGCTGTCACAAGACTTTTCATACACCACACCAGGCTGCATTTGCAACTACATACAGTACAGCTAGCTTACTGTGTTTATAGCGTTCATACCTGTGACTCTTTAATGTGACAGCTGTAGGTACTGCATGTTTGCTGTTACAGCCTACTATAACTCTCATACACACTCACATGTGATTTTATTTGAACACAAGTTAAGCCAATATGAAGAACTAACTGATTTTATTGTGTTTGTATTCATATGCAAACCCTTAATGCAACGATGCAAATCTGAAGGATTAGTTAACGTCAGCAGAAACGACAATACAAAATATGACTTTTTACTGCACTTGAAGCTTTTATTAGTTGTCCACTAGCATTGTTTTGTTGTTATTGTTTGTTTTGTTAAATCTATTATCTAATATATCTTCATGTTCGACAATGAATGTGTCTCAGACATGTTTTTGGACTGCATAAACACCATGGGAAATGATTGAAATACTGTCCAGGAAAAGGTAGGCCAAGGAAAAAAATGCCCATACTTGACAGCAAGAATATTCACAAAGTTTGAACAAAAGTATAAAATATATACTTGTTTGAAAAATGTAATTTATAATACACAAATATGTAAATATCCAACTTGGTAGCCCTTACGTTTAATATTACACAATCCAAAACGCTTAAATCACACACCTTCACAATCTGATGAACGGATTGATCATGCTTAATTTATTTCTTGCAGTCAGATCACATGTATGTTGATAAGTGCATTAGTGTGATGAGTGTGTGTCTGTCTCATCTCCTCATTTAGCTCCTGCTTGCTTTAAAACCTCAAGATGCACTTTTTCACTTCGAGGCTAAAGGTCGCAGAGGATTGTAGGAGCACGCTGCGCCACGGCCTGCGGTTGCGTCACCGCCAGTATTGAGTCAGGTGCAGTCCCAAGGATCTCGCTGCCAGCTGCCGTCGAGGCAGGGATAATCTGCCTAAGCAGCTTTCACATGATTTTACCCACGGAGAAGAATTTAGGGGAGGTTTGTAAACCTCTTCAGTCTTGGCCTTGGAGCTTTGACTTAAGAGTTGAACAAGGGCCGGACAGCAGACACTAGACTTCAGACTCAATAAAGAAAATAAAGTCACTTTGCTTATTGCATTCATTCTTCATTTATCCATTCACACACTAAAGCACACAAAAACCCTGGTAAATTATCTAAAAGTCTAAGATATGTGCGTCTTTTCCATTAGCGCTTTGGTCTCAGACTTTCTATTTCAAAGTATTCAAAGACACATTGTCTCTCACTCCATTAGCCATTACACTGAAAGCACCAGAGAAGTCATAAGAAAATAGATCAGATCGTTTTTGTATATCCTGACGGAGAATGTCTACTTCTGATGAAAAGGAGAGTGAGATTCATCTCTTAAAAACACTGCTGCCTTGACCTTCTCTGTTAGGGCCTGATGAACTTTAACAGATGAAGTTAATCTACTATCAGCGAGGGGTCAAAGTCAACTGGTTGATGTCTATACATGCTGTGCAGAGATGGGACTGGTATTACATGAACTAAAGGGCAACGGCAACCCAATCCTCAGAGGAAAGACTGTGTCAGAGAGTCTTCAGCATACACGCAAAGCTCTGACTTCTGGCATTTAATGGCACTGCAGGTCAAACTTTACATTTTTTTGGTAATAGAAAAACCCCAAACTTAATCATGCTGGTCTAAAAATATTATAACCAATTAAATTCACAATTATTCATGTTTGAATTGACAATACAGTTGTTGGGATAGCATAGAGCTAATGCTTACCATGATACGCAACAAAACTGAGAAAGGTTTGACAAGTAAAACCTTAAAAATGTTACAAGGTGGCTTTATATCTTCAAAGCGACCCTTGATGGATTCAACACCTACATAGCTAAAACAGATTACAGCCTGCTGAGATGTTGGTGAGCTAACAAACTCTCAGCAGATGCTGGCCTGATGTTCATTAGAAGACTGTGAAAGAAATACAAGTTTACCATTTGTACACATTATAAGCTGAACAAGAGCTAACTTTAATTTAAGGACATTTGCCCTTTTGCATTGCACGTATTGTGAAAAACACAGGTTAGAATAATAACAATAATTGGTCCCGATTAGGTCCCACAAATACTTACAGTGCTTTTTTATAATGTAATTCAATTTATTCACTATAACACATTAACAACATTCAACATTGTTGAAAAAAAATGCCACTGTGCAGGACAGAAATTAATCTTTAACAAAAAAAACCTACAACAATAAATCCATTAGTACATAATGTGTGAACTTAGTGAGCACATAACTGCACCACTATGGTACAGTACTAGTCTTCTTATATTCAGGTGCAGTATATTGCTTTAAGGGCTCGCTTAAGCTCGTATGTGGTTAAATGGTAATGTTAGCTGTTGCCTCGTGTAGCTAACGAGTACTTGTGTTGTGATATGTGTTGTTGTAACTTGTATATAGCCTTATTTCCCTGATGTTCATTTTATTTTCCTTTTTTGGACAGATACTCTTAATTTCAACCATTTACAACCTTGAACCAAGCAGTATGTAACATTAGAACAGCATTTGAGCTCCCACCCCATGGCATGACTTCAGAGGAAAATGGCAGCTAAGTGAACACATTCAATTGGGAAAACTCCCAAAAACTGAACATAGGATGAACACAAAATCTGTTTTTATTTTCTTCAAATTTAACAAATTTGTTTTACAATTTAAGACTGAAGGGAAACTTTACAGCCCTGAATCCAACTTTGGACTCTTCCAACTCACCAAGAAGTTCTAAAATGTGCAATATAATGAATGATGATAATGAATGTTGTATGACTGATGGTGTTTGGTTTGATTCGGTGCTCCTTTAATGACGCTACTCCGTCTTTCTGTTTTCAGCAGCTGATGATTGTTCACCTCCTTCTGAGATGCCTCTCTGCTTGCTCACCTTTCACAGCTGGCACAGCAGCTGGCAGACACAGGTACACAGCACCTGTGTCTGGTGTCACGGGCATGGCACATCTGGATATGAAAGAAGAGGGAGAAGTGTGGATTTATTCACATACACACATGTATTTAAATATATTAAAGCAAAAAGAAAAACAGTTCCTTCCAGTTGGGTCATCTTACTAAGGATGCTTCTCCTTAAATACCTTCCTTCCTCTAACAATCTCTTAATGCACTCACAAGAGATTCCCTTGGAGCGGATCAAGGCGGCGAGTCACTGACCTGAAACTAACCTACAGAACACACAAGGTCAAGGTGTGACCCTTATATCCAGTGTTGTGGTGTGTAAAGTACTGGCAATGCTGCCTGAAGAGGATGTACAGGAGAGAGTGGTATAATCCCTGTCTGTGTTCCCCTTCATACGTGGGTGTTAATGTCACTGGAGTGAGGGAGGGTTAGATGTGGAGGATTGGGAGAGTTAAAGGACAGACGGGTAAAGGGAAGCCGACAAGATCATAAGGAGATTGAGACACAGGCAGGAAAGCCAGGAGGCAGTCCACGTTAAGGGTGGATGAAAAAGAAGACAATGTGCTTATGCTGAATTCTAGCTTCTATCTGGGGTGTTACGTTAGAGCTCGAGGAGTGAGGGAAAGAAACAGAGAGCATGTGTGCGAGGGAGAGAGAATAAGCCGTGGCATCTGGTTTTGTTAAGGCCCCAGAACATTCCTTCCCTCTGTTCAGCTCTGGCTGGCAGCTTTTAAAGGGACATGCTGGCTCTTATATCCGGATCTGGGCATTGCCCTCTCTCTTGAAGTTTTGGTTTACGACTGCTGAGGGTCACAGTTAAGATGTCCATGTCTCTTTTTATGTGCTCTAGAGAAAAGTCTTTATGACACACAGGAGAAAAAGCAGACACATGGCGATGACAGAACACTTTAGTATTTAGTATTATTTGCTAATTTCTTATTAAAGTATTTCTGCTCTAGCAATAAGATTTCCCTACCAATGATCAAAATCAATAAAAAACAATTTACACACAAAGCTCAGCGTTTTTCTTTTCTTCCTTATTTAAACTGGATTCACCCCTTCAATTTTTTATCTTCATCTTCAACTACTGATCTATGAAGCCTCTATGTCCTCTTAACTACATCAGAGTTTTGTGTTCCAACAATGAAGGCTTACCTTTCAAGGGAAATGTCACTGGAGAGGTGGATTATTTTTTTCACAAACAGGGAGTCTAATTTCAAGTCTGGAGTGTGTAAATAAAAGTCTTAAATGTCACCGTTGATGCTTGACTTTACATGTTTTTTTTTCTACGATGTAAACCAGGTGAAACCTGGAAATGTGCTGACACCATACAACAACATGATATAACATAGGACTGAATACAAACCGCACAGCGATGAAGTTGTCAGAAGTGAGTCCCCAGGATGCTATGTTTTTGTTACATGATACAGCAGGTGTCATGGTATGATTCTCAACACATGAACATGCCGCAGAAGTAACATGGTTTTCATTCAGTGTCGTGACTTTTTTCAAATGATTTGATTCTGGAGTTGTCCTCGTGTCACTCTCGGAGATGGACGGCTCTTCAGTGCAGGAAAGGGCCGACCACAACAGTTCTTCAGCTGGCAGCTTTAGCTGGTACATGAGGACATAAAGCTTGCCAGTGAAGAACTGCTGTAGGTCTGCCAACAAGAGTGTACAACACACCATAACCTGCAGGAGAATATGAGGAACCATCAGCTTGCTGCTTCCTTTGATGCTAACTGAAGCTAACAGGTTGATGTTGAAGCAAAAGAGATCTAAAAACACTGAACTTCCTTAGAGCTCCTTAATACGGCAGCAATTCTCGAAATTCCCAGTGAGTCACAAAATGTGCATTTCAAAAACGCTTTGTGGCCATAAAAGGAAATGAATGGCAATCTTTAATTCTTAAATTTGAGGTTGTTCTTTGCAGATTTAGTATTTTTGGACCCCATGAAAAGCAACCATCAATTGTGTTCCATCTTTAGGCTCTTTCCCATTTGCTTAAACATTTGGTTTTGTTGTTTGGCACGCAAACAAACACACAGTCCTTTTTCCAGGGCTTGCTCTGAGTGGTTCTTGTGGGAGAGAGGTGAGGAGGAGGAGGAGGTACAGAGAAAGATACCGAAGGAGGAAAAACTTTATAACATTCCTTTGTCCTGTATTTGTGAATACTGCGGTTTACTGTGTCTTAAAATGTGCATGCACGTAAACAAACAAGCTGCATGCGCGTACAGGCAATAAGCTAGCCTACCATTGTTGTATTCTCCCTGCTCTATATTTTTGTTGCAATAATTGAATACAGACATCTTTGCTAGCTAGATAGCCTTCCCTTTGGTTATAGCCTGCAACTCCTGATGGAAAACAGCTCCTATCCAGTGGGCAGTTCAGCTTTTCAGCAGCTGCACGGGCCTAATTGGAGGAATTTACCTTTCAATTAAGACCCTCCCACTCCATTTGGTGTGCAACGGCTTCACCAACAAGTCAAGTATTTTGTTATTTCACCTTGAGAATACCCACAAAAGTCCGTCTGTATGAGTGTCAGATCAAAACATTCTGGCAAAAGAACGAAGCCCTCGAGTAAATACACGTCTGACCAATCTGGTCCATCATCTTTTGCTATGAAATACTTTTGAAAACTTTAATCATGTCCCAATTAAGTGTTGGATATTAAACCTGACATGAAAACACTTTCTGTGATGCACCACTTTAACATTCCCTTTCTGCCGGCCACTGTGTAATACTCACAAGTAGCCCAGGATTTCTCTTGCCTGGCATTCGTTCAGCTGGCCTGACTTCAACTATTGCAGTCAGTCAGTCTGAAAAGCCTTCCCCTCGCAGCATATTCTTTCACAGTTCAAGGACAGGACTTTGGGCAAACTAACTCCCAGCAGCTCTCCGAACCCAGCAACCCCTGGAAACTCAACGAACCCCACGATGCTAACGCTCTGGACAGCAGAGGTACACACACACACACACACACACACACTCTCTCTCTCAATGTGACCCTCTTCCACAGGGAAAAGGAATTGTGAATGGGCAGTGAGCCTTGATCTTCTACTGAATCCAGACGGATCCTTTGTGGGTGTGTAATACTGGTGATGAGATCCAGGGCAAAGGCTTCCCTTTGTGGGTACATTTGTAAAGAGGCACCTGATAGCTCCTTTGGGCTTTGTTAACATTAAGGAGATTAGTTTCTTCTTTTTATTTAAACAGGGTAGTAGATCTTTTTTTTTAGATTTATTTTTGGGCTTTTTTTTTTTTTTTTACTTTATTTGAAAGGACAGTGGATAGAGTAGAAAACCGGGAAGAGAGAGTAGAGGGGTCACATGCAGGAAATGAGCCACAGGTCCCGAGCTGCCTGCTACAGCCTCCATACATGGGGCGCAAGCTAACCGCTATGCCATCTCTGCATCAGATCACTTTTTTTACAGAGAGATGGGTAAAGAGAGAAGAAAAAGAGAAAAAGAAAGGGATGATGAAAAGAGAACAGCAGACACGAACAAGGTCAAAGACCACCACGAGTACAATAAAACAAACTGGTGACCGTGATATAACCCCAAAGCCTTCCTCTGGCCAAATAACACAACCTAAAGTTACTTGACTGTTCATTAAAATAAATCAGTAAACTAATCCATGCTAGCATAAACATCTGCTATACACTGAAGAATCTGAGTAGTAACTTGAAATGTAAGATGGCTTTTCAAGGAACACAAACAAAGAAACAAAGAAACAAAGACACCTTATTACCATGTTTTTAACCTATCTCTACTTTGCATATGTGTTCATTTTTATGTGCATCATGTGGAACCATTTTCATGTTTGGGGCCTCTGTGAGTCCCCCTGGAACATCGCATAAAATGCATGAATTGTATTAAAATGTGATTAAGACAAACCTGTTTTCTATACTGTCCAGACACGCAAGGCTGAGGGTGAAATTGAAAGAAACAGAAGAATGAGCATCAAGAGGTGCAAACCAAAAAAATATTTTATGAAATTAATTTACATCCTCATTATACAGCAATTATATCCATTGGTTAGTTTTTCCACAAAGCATGAAAATTAAGTCGTGCCCTTGGCAAATTAAAGACGACAGAGAGCAGCAGCTTTCTCCTCCTGAATGAAATTTTCATCCTTTATTATTACTTTGCTGTGTTCTTTCCCTGCTCATGATACGTGCACACCACTAGCACACACACACAGTCGAACACACAGAGGCCATCCCAGAGTTGAGAACACAGTGTACCAGAGGAGTGATTTATTACACAGAGCTGACGATTCCCGGGACAATTACAGCCAGCCTAAGCAACAGGCTGAAATGGCTTCTGAGAGTGTGTGCACACACACAAACACAAGAACGCACAAGAAGCACATACAGTGCATATGTAGAGGAGGGATTCACAAGTGATGACCTAAGTTGTGGAGGATGAGGCCTACTGTCACCAAATTGAGTCATTATAAGAAGGTCAAAAGAGTAACAACCCTTGCATTTGATTGTGTTTCAGGTATTTTCCGCGGTTCCTGTGGAGTTAATCTCCAAAACCTAGTTTTTTTATTCTAAAAAATTACAAAAACTAAGTAATCAGGTAGATGACACTTTTATTAGTTTGAGCTGTAATGGTCTAAAGAAAAGGTTATGTAATTGCTTGGACATGATTTAAAAAACACAAGTAGGATGGTGATTATAATAAATATCTGAGTACTTTCCAGTTCCTGTTTCATCCTGCTAATATGAGTTCCTGTTCTTCCTGCATCATGACACAGCTAAAAACTAACACTGGTATACCACCACACAAAGATTAAAGCCAGATTGCATGCCGCACATAGATGTAAGGCTAATACCACAATACAGCATAGTTGTTTTCTGTATGGGCAAGATAATCTTACGTATAGGCTTGCTGTGTTATGAGGATGAAAACAGCTTTGCAATAGATTCTAGCAAGCCTCTTATCTATCCTCCAAAGGCATCAACAATATCCCTTTCATAAGCAGCATCACCAAGCCCCTCGTCTTTTTTTGGTATCGCAGAAATCTAAAATATTTTTCCTTGACAGCCGCAAGCCTGGCAGAACAGCAAATGTTGGTTTTATTACAGCAACCTCATGGCACACCCAAAAGACATTTGTTGAATACGAGCAGAACAATTGCACAATTTAAGGTTCAGTTTGTGCCAATTAAACTGATCCACATTAAACCGAAAAAATGACAATTAATTCATGAAATGTTTTTTTTTCTTTAACATTTGGAGTGGATCAAGTCGTCTGGGATCCGGACTTGGGAGTTTAGATAACATTAATTTTAATAAGATTTATCTTTTCTGCTTCCTTCCACAAATACAATCAAAACATGTTTGAAATGTAATTTCCTTAAAATGACTTTACCAGTGACTTAGAATCTGAAAAATTAAACTCTGAAGATAGTTGGCAATTTCTCGCTTATGCAACATTTTCCGAGTGCATGGTTCTTATATCTGATTTATGGCAAAATATCTACAGAGTTATTCTAACCCGGAAAGTTTTGAGAGAAGCCTCAGTCAGCTGATCCTTCTCTTAATTTACCACTGCTTTCCTCCTGCAGCTTTGAATGGAATTAGTGAGAAGAAAGGGAATACATTTCAGGACACATACATTAACATGGACACACTTACACAAGCAAACATTGCTGAAAAGCAAATCCCCTTTGAGAGGCATGCTAACACCAGCACCCTGTCAGGGTACGCTCATCACTTTTGCTGCATGCTTCTTCTCCTCAAGTGACTTAGATATGGGGGACAGGCTGGAAGTAACTGAGTGATAAAGCTTGAAGAATAATGTGTTTGCATGAGGTATGTGTGTGAGCAAATGTATGCATGCATGGGGAGATGAGGAAGGGAAAAAAAGCCCACGCCCTGTTTTATAGAAGCACGGAAGGCTCGTTCCTCTGCACGCACACTCTCACGCCATGTGAATTATGAAATGCAGCTTTTCAGTGCTGACAGAAAATGAGCCAGCGAGTACACATGAACCCTCTGAATGTACGTCATGTTCTATAGTGTAAAATCTCTATGTGCCTACGGCTATTATTTGTCTGGTTATGAATTATTGATTCAGCAACATTGGGGGAACAACTTCCCGTTGTGGAAAACAATGATGCACATTTTCTTTAATTTAAAAAAAGTGACTGAAGTGTGTTAGCTTAAAAAGGCTAATGAGACCCCTGTTAGATGTTTTGTTTAGTAGAGCTATTTAGTAATGTCCCAGAATGCATCAAGCAGAAGTTCTCTTCGAATATGGGGGCCAAGCTGGAGGGGTTGGGGGATGCAGGGAAAGACAGCAGCAAGGGTGTGGCACAGGCAACCCTGCACAAACAAATGACTCAGCAACACGCACACACATGCACCATTGTATCTCGACAAGACATTTTTACCATTAAAAATACAACAACCATACTGCATTCATTTCCCTCACACTTTTTTTTAGCATTTTTGCAGCAACTGGTTGATCCAGTGAGCACAGTTTGTAAAGGCACTTGATTTCCCTCAAATGAATGCAAGTTATTTGCTCAAGGAAGAGGTCAACTGGCAGGAAGTCAGCAGGCAGGTGGGAAAGAGGAAGAGGAAACGGTCCTTCCAGTTAAGTCCCGCACAGCATCTAGCAGGATTTTACACACGGCATCTGGAGCCAGGAATGCATGGGAAAAATATAAGTGTACACGCCTGTGTGTGTGTGTGTCTCTGTTGCGTGTGTGTGCTTGTGTGTGAAGAAAAGCAGACGGGGTGCTATCTGCCTCTGTGATGTCACAACGTGAGAAGCAGACATCCTGGGCCCGGGTGTTCCCACAATGCACAGATGAGAAAATGACGCAGCATGACTCTGAAACTGTAGATTAGTGTCTGTGTGTGTGTGTTTGTGAATAAGCTCCCTGTGAAGGACTCGACGATCAAATCATCCTTTTGGAAAATGTAACAGGAGGGAACGAGAAAACTGTTGAGACGGTGGGATACAGAGACAGAGGAGTGGAAGTCGGGGTGTGAACGCTGAGTATAGAGGCCCAACATAAAGAAAAGATTTGTGTGCTTCCTCCAGCTGTCATCTCCCTTCCTACCGCTGGGAAGAAGTGTGTCAAAGAGTACATTGTTCGCTCTATGTATGTATCACTTTGTGTCTGGCTACGTGCCCGAGTAGTCCCCACGAATACAGCGTCCTCCCTGCTTCTTCTTCTCTCTCTCTCTTTTAGAAAATATAAAGACAGAGAAATATATATATCCCCCCTCCCCCCCAGCTCCCTTTTAAGTAGCAGTTTAGTTTGCATGCTTTAAGACAGGAAATGCCTCTAGGTCAAATAAATGAGAAGTGGCAGCAGCCCATGCGTGTTTCCAATCCCCAGAATCTTCTTGGATTCATCTCTTCACCCCAACCATCCAAAGCTACAGATGGGGACAAAAAGACGTGCCATCTGTTTACGTGAACAATGTCATGTTCTTCAGAAAGATTTCAATGATATAAATGAAAACCAATGGTTGACTATAAGGCAGAGTATTAGGCTCAATGTTTAAAACAATTTACAGAACATTGCTATATCATCCAAGACTAATCAACTGCCATCAATGCCCTCAACTTTTTTCATAGCTAAGGAGAGGTCCAGATTCATTCAGATAGTAGATGTTAGCTGAAACAATTATCACAGAATGATTATATGTTATTTACCTTGTCTTTTATTAAGTGTATCCCTAGGGACAACACAGCCCTTCGCAAACATACGTCAAATAACACACCCAGCAGATACGAAAAAAGTTAGGAGTTGTCTTTCACCCGTTGAATGTAAGTCTCATATACACTCAGTCTTCTTTTATCTCCTTTTTGGTCTCTACCATTTTCTGAGGGAATTTTTGAATCCGCTTCTAAGTTGTGAATTCAGCAGCTCGTAGTCTGTCAGGTCGGTTTGACTGAAAGTTTAGGTGAGACAGCATTTCCATTATGGCAACTGCCATTGACGGGCTTCCAAAGCCTGCTAACAGATGGGTGACATCCCTCAGGCTTCGTCCATTAACATTTACAGTCTATGGTTTCGATGCTAACGTGGGCGGGTCCCGACACAACATTGATGTTGTAATTTGTTTTAAGGGTGGCTGGTTTTGTGAGCTTAATTTCTAATTAGATTGAAAGGGATTAAGAGCCTCTCGTCTATTGTGTGGAGAGAAGATAAAAATGATAAGCTGATGACATTTTGGTTCGTCAATGTAAAACTGCGGCAAGTGGAGGTCAACTGCCATCACTCCCCACTGAACTGTGTGTGTGTGCGTGTGTGTGTGTGTGAGGAGGGGGCACAGTCGGGGTTTGTTAAGTTTAAAAAAAATAAAAAACACAAAATGAATGATTATGTAAGTATCTGAGTGAGTGTATTTCTTGCCGTTCTGGCCCCAGCTGTACCCAAATGGCCTGAGAGCACAGTGTGCTAAGCGAACAAAGACGTTCAACCTGAGTTACTGAGCTGGAAGAACACTGCAGTCTGACACACATAATAATACAAATCCACATTTCATCTATAGCAGTCACGCCCTATATAATTATAGGCCTCTTATATTACACTATACAGGTGTTTACTGTATACTTTAGACATGATGTAATGTTAGCACCATGCCGCTTTTATTATAGAATAAAGCTTGTTGCTGAACCAAACAGCTTGGATCTTAATGTTTCCATTTGAAAAGCTGAAACGTTTGTTTTAAATATTTTAATCTAATTGTTTGCATATTGCATATTGAATTCCTGTAATTTCACCAATTGTCCCAGCCTCTTTGAAGATTCTCCTCTCCCTATCCTTACTCCTTTGCCTGTCCATTGCCCTTTTCTATCTGCCGTTTCCCCTTCCCCACTATCACATCTTTACACACCCATCTCTCATACGCTTCATTACCCTCTCTTCTTCTGCCCCCCCCCCCCCAAGCTTTCATTTTCCTCCATCTTCCTCCCCCCCCCCCTGCATGATACATTTTATCCTTCACTATCATCTTCCCTGCACCACCCTCAATTTATCCCTTTCTCTCCTCCTTATCCTTTTCCGCTCACTCTGTGTCTTTAGGTTGGTCAGTTCAGCAAGGCCGAGTTACATTCCTGGGATGCCTGCTACATATGGTCTACATTCCAGCCGGTTTGCAGAGAGGCCCACTGCTCCTCACTGCTGGCCCTGCAGAGACAAGCCCAAAGCTGAGCATGCTACAGCCTAAATGTATCCAACAAATCAAAAACGGAGCATACAATCATCTAATATTTACCTCTATTTATTTGTATACAGGCTGTTTTATGTTCTTCCTTTACATCCGTTTCCACCATCTATCTGCATGCATATGCAAATCCTACAAGTCCAAAAGTGTGAAAATGAATATAATTTATTAACACTACCTGTACAGACTCACATGTATGAGGGATTAACAGCAAAGGAAATCATCTAATGGCTTGAATACTGTCCAGTCCGGTAGCGCTATGTGAAAAAAGTGAAACGAGCCCTGCATGAAAGTTTATACTTGCCATTACCACTCGACCAAGCTATTGCAGGATAAGACACTAATCTCGTTGAAAATATAACTTTTTCAGTGGGAATGCACAAACAGTGCAGCATATGTTGTAGATATGAGTGTGAGGCTGGTCTGGTAAACCGCACACAGCCTTACTGAGTAGTGAGACGCTCTTTCCTAAAGACGCAGTGGCAATATAACGTGGGATACAGTTGGAATACAGTTAGCGCCGCATCACTAAACACTATATCCACGCCAGGCTGCCCACACCCACGCGTCCCTGGTCTGTACATTTGTGCACATGTAGGCACTGACAGAGAGTGGATCTGTCTCTACATCAGACGGTAGCATACACACACCTACGTACAGCATGGCATCACCTTGTCTTAGCTGCAGACACACACCCTTTCATCCCACACACCATTTGTGTAATTCTTAACCTACTACTCTGTGGGAGAAAATATATCCAGGAAAAAGTGTCAAATAAACCTTTAATAGTATAAAATTAGCCTAAGCCAGTCAAAGGTAGCCTTCAGAGGCTGCCTGGGTGTGGCAAAAAAAAAAAAAATTGTGCAACCTCACTGCAGCTACCGCATTTCCACCGCAGATTCCTCTCTCCTCTGTGATTGGCCATCAATAAAAGTCAATGTTCAACACTGCCCGGATAAAACAAGTATCTCTAAGGGCTGGTCTTTCAGAAGCTGAAGTTAGCAGAAGAGGTAGAGGAGATGACTCATCACATGAGACATTTTTATATATTCCTTGGTTCTGATCAACGTCATTAACTCTGACGCAGCAAAACGCTTCCAGATCTTTCCGTGGTAAGTTAAGCAAAAGGCCCGTTAGTCAAACTTAACCCTTCCCAATTAGCTGACTCGCAAGCATGCACACAATTGCATGAAATATGGTGAACACACACACACACGCAAAATGATAAATGCTTTCATATGCATTGAAAATAAAGACTTCCAGAATGACGTCTGGACATTTGAGTCTAGATTAGAAGGCGCGGTGACACTAACTTGCGGCACAAAACATCACTTTCCAGTCTGTCTTCCCTCTTTTCATGCCCTTTTGTGTGATTGTGTCTGGGGAGTGGCCAAATGGATGTCACTGATGGACGCCTGTATTAAACACACATCTAGCCACGCAGAGATAACAACTGCTGGCTGACCACTAACACGCCCGTGCACCCAGTGTCAATCCAATGTAGCTAAACAATCAGAGCAAAGACAAAGCAAACACTCCAACAAGACGATAGAGTGGAGAAGGAGAGAAAGAGGGCAGGAGAAAGGCACAACAGCATTTGAACTGTAGGAATTGTAAAGTAATACTTCAGAAAGCAACAGTAATTGAAGCAGGAACACAGCTGCTTTTTTTTTTTACTTAACTCATGTGACACTGCAAACATTCCTTCACTGGATGACAGCTAAAATCACGATGAGTAATTCAACAATAACAATTATTTCACACCCTTTTGGATTACCAAGTATATAACCCTCATAATGCGTCAGTGTAACCAACGACAATGAGGCCTTGTAAATGCATTATTACCCTTGCTAAACTAGTTCCAACACAGCCCTTCCTTCTTAGAGGGTGGTTGGGACATTTTTCCTGCAAAGAATAATTCTCCTTGAACATTCAAACGGTGGCATGCTAATAATCCACGTGTGTCAAGTGGCCTCGGACTCTGACCGCCCGGCCTGCAGCATCATGTATAATTCACCATTCATCCTGAAAGGGGGGGATAATTACTGCAGGCCGGGCACTCTTGAGGAAAAAGTAGGCAGTGGGGTGAGCTGAGCTAACGAGCAAATCTAGAGCATCTCCTGCCTGAGAAAAGTGCATCATGTAGGAATTATAGAAGGAGCAGAGGGGGGGAAAAAAAAGAGGTTATTACTTTTGTGATTTCACCAAATAGGCTTTTCAGCAGTGGGGAGGCCCTCGGAAAATGAGCAGCAACGGGAACTCTAACCCCTTTCCCTAAATCCTAGAAAGCTACAATCTGGAAAGATAAAATGCAAGTCATTGGCGAACAGAAAAGGCCATGAATTGCAAAATTCAGGTTATCCATCAGGAGACGACAAGATCTGATCAGTTCTGTTCATCTGATGTAGATGGGATGCAGGTGGGGGAGAAAAAAAAACTGTGCAGCAAGTTCTAATTAGATCACAAGATTGAAGGCTGTTTTCCAAAGAATTTGAGCTTGGATCCTGAACTTTTGAGAAGTTATATTTTGACCCATATGTTGAGATCTTCAAACCAGGGGTTGCATAAGCAATGGTTGGAGAGTCCTGCACACAGCGCCTATATGGTTATATAACCCAGGCCAGGAGAATCCATAGAAAATGGAGGGCAGAGTACATAAACGGCCTTAACTTGCAACAGGTTGATGGGAACACCCAAAGAGCAATACCAGTACAAAAAGGTGAAGCGAAAAAACAAGACAAGGCAAATTGACATTAAATTGAGATGTAAAAACTACAATATGCACAACAATGTGTAACATTAATATACGATGCTATGGTCCATGTCGTGGTACAAACAGGCCCACCTTCCTTATACAGCTGACTGTTATACTGATTCCACAGGACGACTTAAACACAGCCTCACTTACCTCCACCTATTAACACCTCGGAGGATTCATGGAAGTAGCTCCTGAACGCGATCCAGATCCAAAGTAGGTTAAAAGATGAGAGGATCTCCAGTAGCTGAAGGCACCTGGTGATTCTAAGAGGGGGAAACAGCAGAAGACAAGCTTGAAAGGGGAAATGAATGACGCGGAGGGAGAGACAGAGAGAGAGAGAGAGAGACAGCGAGAGAGAGAGAGAGAGAGAGAGAGAGGAGGGGGAGGAGGAGGTGGGGGCAACTCTCTACATCCATGTTGCGCTACAAAGGGTGGGGCCTTGAGGAATTCACTCTATCTGCTTTCCCTTCAACTTTAAGCTTTTCTTAATTAGAGGGTCAGCCTGCCCGTGCACTCAATTATGACTTTGAGTTCTAATGGTATAGGCCTATGCACATCAGAAGAGTGAGTAATGACTCCTCGATATTCTTTGACAAGTCTTACGCTCTGCTGTTATATTGACCCAACTCTTACATTGCGCTGTTTCCTATAGCTGGATCAATATGCATTCAACGCCCAACCGCTTGAATTGATAAAGACACACCCGCCCCTTCCCTTTCTTAATGTTCTCGCTCTGTATCATCAAACATATTTGATACAGGCCTCATCCAACTGACACAACACCTCGAGTGGCCTATCATATTATTCCGCCACTTCTGTTTGTAGGCACATTACACCTTAATAACGCGATAAAACAGGATAAAACGCATTTGGGAGAACGCCGAAGCACACTCTCCTCTGTAGCCTTTAAATGTCACCTCCGCTGAAAAAAAAAAAAAAAAAAAAAAGTTTGCAAAAATGTATTAGACAGTCGCACTTACTTTGGTTCAGGTAAATCCATCGACTCCATCGAGCCACTTCAAATATCAAATGTCAAATGTGCGTGGTTTTGGCCGTGCTATGAGCAGATTTGAGGATTATTTAGATCTGGTCGGACTGTTTCCCCCACGCCCAGTTTGCCTGTGGCATTCAGCAGGGCTGGCTACTGTAAAGTTGCCACGTCCGTTACATTTAACAGACTTATGAAACCAAACAGACCTGCCCAACATTAAAAAAAAAATCACACGACGTAGGGCTACTTCATTCTGCGTAATAGTCCTGTTAGTTAGGCTACTGCGAGGGATTTACATCAAAAGGTGCGCACACCAAGAAGGCGATACGTTTGTTATGTAATATGTTCCTGGATGAAAAGGACAGAGCAGTCTTTAAAGCCTGTTTGTAGCTTAAAGAGTCTCAGTCCTCTCGAGCAGAAACAATCGATTTTGTAATATTTGTCAGAGCTGAAGCTTCAGAGAAACCCTCAGCCACACCTTAACTCTCAATCTTTTTTCTCTGACAGCTCCAGAGGTTTCGACGAGAAGCAAAGCCCACCAAATTCACCCTTAAAAGAGTGTCGCTTCGTGTCTCGTGAACTCCGGTGTTTACGCATAAACCTCTTAAAAAAAAAAAAAAAAATGAAATAAAGAAAACGGTCCAGTCGTAGTATCCGGTGTTTCGGTCCCACCCCGTGCTGCTCGTTACTCCTCGGGGCTCCTCTTCCCCGGTCTCTCTCTCTCTCTCCGGTCCAACTCTCCTCTTCAAACCGGCTTCTCACTCCGATCAGCTGGCAGTGACGTGACGTTGACACTCTCGACCGGCCAATCATAAACGAACCGGAAAAAAATCACTGCTGACGCCCACTCCATACGCACGATGACGATCAGGTGAGTACGCGAATGATTTCGCAGAAGTCTGTGAGAAACAAGGCGGGGCTAGAAAAAGTGACCTATGGGCCAACATCCGCCCATGGGAGGCGTTTTATCCTCTGGCCTATTAGGTGATAGGAAGTATGGTGTGTGAAGTGTTAGGAACTTTTCTACACCAGAAGGGTGTTTGATTAGATTTTATAGGCCTAAATAACCATTTTTCAAGCAGTGAAGGGCCTCGACTTAAGCCTATAGGACCACTTTTTCTGCCTTTAAAGGCAGCAGTCAACATTTTATAAGCTTCTATTACATGTCAAGTGTAGGAATTTATATGTAATCAAGTCAGTTAATATTATTGGTTAGGCCGGAAATTGAATATTTTTCAGAGGGCTTTAATTGCCTATCTGTCCAAATATTTTATTATCAAAGTTAACCCAAACAGGAAAAAGCCCTCACACTGTTATTTTGTCCTATTTGCGAGGCCTTTTTTAAGACAGTAATTACATTCTCGGCGGCAGTAGCTCAGTCTGTAGGGAAATGGAGGGTCGCCGGTTCAAGTCCTGGCACGGACCAAGTCCGGACGTTGGTCTGGTAGCTGGAGAGGTGCCAGTCCACTTCCTGAGCACTGCCGAGGTGCCCTTGAGCAAGGCCCTGAACCCCAAAACTGCTCTGGAGCGCTCGCTGTGGGCAGCCCCCTCACTCTGAGACCTCTCCATTAATGCATGTCCATAGGATCCTGTTTGTGCATGTGTGTGTATTTCTGCCTATGGGTGTGTTCATGTTCATCAGACAGAGTGTAAAATTGAATTTCCCCTCACGGGATTAATAAAGGATAAATTATTATTATGAAAATGTTACATTTACATTTAAGACCAGAAATGGTCAAATGCTGATGCTTATGCCTAAATTTATAATCTATAGCCTTGTAGGCCTCTCAGGTCGGCCACTTACCCAGAGGCCCGCTTCAAATCAAAGGGTGGCAAAACTTCAGCATGGGCTACTCTCCTATGAAACAACTCTCCATATAACATTAGGGCAACTATCATTACTTTTGGATCTAATCATAAAACTCAATTATACCTAATTTCTGTTTTCTTTTAGTGTCTTCTATTTTCACAACTGTTTAAATAATCAACTATATTATTACTATGGGTTAAAGATATAACGGGCACAGTGCTGATTCAGACTGTGCAGCTGTCCTGTTTAATACAGCAAATGCAAATAATTAATCTCACCATTAAATAATAAAAAATGGTATTAGATTCAGTGATTTTGTGTAATGCGGTACCACCAGATCCACTTGTACTTAATGGCTCTTTATTCTACACAGTTATCAGGGTTATCATAGTGTTTCTAACCACTCAAATATATGAGGCACTGAAATGGTACTTTACCAAAGAGAATTTCACTTAAAGCTGAAGTATGTATTCCTTAACCAAAATGTAATGTCTGTCTGCCTACATAAAGATACGTCACCCCCATCTCTCAGTATCTTTTTAGTATTAACACAATACAAATCCATTGCCTCCTTAGGAGAGTCCATGTTGATTCTCAAAATGGGCTAACCCCTCAGCCTTTTTTCACTATTGAGTTGTGCATCTTTTAAAAGGAAACTTAGAATTCCTGTGGTTTTTAGTGGAGTAAGAATTGAGTCTTACTACCAAGTGAGTGATTGCACGTCTTGTGGACAGAAACCTCAATTGGAGGCTTTCTCGTTGAAGTCACTGTAATTCCACATTTGGAAAAGAGGAATGGAATGAACTGCAGTTCCCTTCGAACCAGTGGAGAAAAATGTCCATTTATGTGCCAGCAGTGAAGGAAACTCTGACGACTCAAGGTGAAACAAAATCCTTGTGATGCAATTTGCATGATGAGATTGTTGTTGAGAAGGTTAGTTGAGTTTGGGTACTAAATGTGACATCAACAGCTGGTCAAATGTATCTGACTTGAAGACACCAACAGCACATTTGTGTGTAAATATTTTTCTTATTGTCAATAGAGTTGGACTTTCAGGTAAACATTTCAACAGGAACTGTTAGTTTGCAGGAGTTTTACCTATAACCATCTTTCAGTCACTGTCCGGACTACTGGAATGCTGACTCTTCTTTGCTGATGCTGATGATTGATGCCGAGTACTGCATAATTGAAGAAATCTGGTCTCCTCAAACCACTGTAGTGCTGCATCAGAGGATCAAATATTTGGTTATTTTTTAAAAGACTACTTTCATCTCGTAGCTTTAGCATTTTAACAATGTTTTATATGTGCCATTAGAGCTTTTTGCCAGAGAGCGCTTCTTCTTTTACAAAGGAGAAACCTGTTTGTGTCCCATGTGCAGCCAGAAGTCAACATTGAAAAGTGTTAGCCTAATTTTCCTTTCCTAAACCTCAAGTAGGTATGAGCACTAACGACACAAGTTTATGTAAGTTGGGGTTTTGATAGGTTAAAGTATACAAATTCAAGTCACCGTCGTGAGATTCCTGTTCATTTGAACCATCCATTCATCCTGTGTTCTTCTCACTGAGGTTTTTACTTTATACTACATTGACAGAATTTCTAAAAGGCTTCCTTGGTTCAGGCCAAGCAGCCACCACCGGTGTTCAAAAATGAAGCTGATGCAGAAATGCAGAATCCTGTAGTACGTTGTGTAACTGCTGGCTGCAGAAGCACCCGAAGTCACATTCACACAAATCCAAAAAAAGGCAATTTTTACAGCAGAGATTAACATGTTTACAGCCTGGTTCAAAAACTGAAATTGGTCTGATTAGCTCATGTCTCTATTGGCACACTCTGTACAGGGGTTGAATTGTTTGATAACTCATCTGTTTTGATTTTATGAAGGATAAGCGTGATTCACAATAAGACCGAAGCTTACCTGATTGACGGGCGGGCGTGTCGAAATTGAGTTTAAATGGAAAACATATCAATCAGAGGCACGGAGAGGTGAAGTTACGAAGAACACAAGCAACAACCAGTCAACCCTTTTGTTGTTACATTTTAAACACAGACTAACACAATGCCACCTCAGCACTGGGACACATCTTGCATCCCTTGCCTCAATTTATGTTGATGCATTCACAAGGCAGGGTAGGAATGCGCCACAGGCTCGCATCTCTCAAGAAACCAATGTCCTCTTAGCATTCTTACATCATGTGTCTAGTGCTGATGGTGAGATGATGACGGAAACTGTCGTTCTTTTTTTTCTAATTTTTCTGTTTACTGAAATTCATCAGAAACAGTGAAGCTTCCAGTGTATTTCTTAGAGATGATATATTTACACACACACACACACACACACACACACACACACACACACATCCTTGCTGCAGATCTGCTTCGAGAAGCTTCAGTAAAAAGACATCAAGAAAGCAACAAGCCCTCGTAAACAAATACTGGCCATTACATGTGTAATCACTGGTGTTTATATGAGTTAATCATGGCTAAGGCATCTTTAGAAAGGGGAAAACACTTGAGATTGAAGGAAAGATGTTGGATTTGGTGGTATTTTCCCTTTAAGATAGAGATCCTGATCAATGCTTTTCTAATGAATGCAGCGTGGACATTTGTGAGGTTAGCTCTACACCGTAACAACATTTATGTGATTTTATACTTGGGTACTTACCCTATGTTTAGTTAGTAATTGTTGAAAAAAAAAGATTATTTCAAGATTGAAATCTTGAGTAATGTATAAATTCCTGTGCAAAGGGCAAGTTATAATAGAATTGAGTTTAACTATGTCAAGCTATGTTATTCGTGTATGCTCAGACTAAGATTATAGACCAATGCTGTAGACAGAAGGTCTTTTATACATTTTTGATTTAGGGCATGACTGAGAAACCATACCCTTAACCCCACCATCTCTGGTTATGAATCTAACATACCCTGCATGTTAGATTCACTTGTATTTTACTTGGGGATGAAAAGGATTCATGTGGGTCTTCTACAATCAAATGTCATTGTTTCGCAGTGGGAAAAAGTT